>NW_024609883.1:74615711-75220933 GCF_016920785.2 Ixodes scapularis
TTACTTCTCTGTATCAAATTCAGGGACCAAGGAAATCTACACTGGAGCCAAAAGCGACGCTTGAGGTAGCCGTATCTAGGTCGCAGCGTCTCAATGGGCCAACATGAGTTGGCTGACGTTTTGGGTGTCGAACTTGTGGGAGAGGCCGTTCGAGCGCCGTTGTTTTCCAGCAAATCAATCTCAAACGCAGTCGCGCGTCCAGGTGGCAGGCCGTCTTTGGAAACAGGGGGATTGAACTGTTTGTTCAGCGCGGAGGGTGGCGTCTTCACAGAAACGAGGCAAGATGTTCGATAAGACTTTTGAGAGCCAAATGTTGTTGAAGGTCACAGTAGTGTAAGTGACGGCAACAATAAACGCTTTCATAACACCTCTCTCTGTGTATATGTGTGTGCGCGTGTGTGTGTGTGTGAGCGTTTATTTGTTTTACCCCAGGACAGTAAGGTTGAAAGTAACGCCGCGAATGTTACGGGTTACTTTTTGAAGTACTTCACATTTATGCAGGGTGGGCAAAATACATGCAAATATGTTTCGAAATACAAATACAAAATACTTCGTCAAAAATGTATTTAATTACAAATCTAATTAGATTTCCAAAAAAGCATTTAAGTACAAGATACAAATACAACCGAATGTATTTGGTCTCCCTCCAAATAATTTTCCAAATACATTCCTTAAAATTTGCATCAGCGACTTCAGGACACCTGCAGCGGGTTTCTCGGTATCTCATTTTAATTTTCCATCGCACACTCGGGAGTTAGTGTGCGAGGCTCAAGTAACGCAATAAAAATATAATCACAAAAATGTAATCAGCTTGGACGTAATAGGTGGAAAAAGTACAGAGCTTCAAGCAGCTTTTTTTGTCGATTACATTTTGGTATAGACCAACAAAGAACCGAGACGACCAAGATGCGCAGCACTAGCTACAGAACTTTTTATAGCTGCAACTCGCACCAGTTACGAAAATCTGGACGACCCGGCATTTAGAATTATTCCAGGCAAATATATGGATGGAAATTAGGACGGAAAGTATCACAAGTTGTCGCAGGCACTTATTTAGCCAGTCTGCCTGTGAACGTCAATTTCGTCACTATTCTTGCCCTGGACTAGCACTGAAATCACAGTCACTAAGCGCTGGTGTTTGATTGAGAGACACCATTCGGTGCAGAACGTAGTTTTCTTCCGGCTCTGGAGAGTGACAATAAATTTGAGGGATGTATTTTTGCCCACAAAATTGTATTTAATTACAGTTGTATTTGAAATACCCACGTTAGTGTTTAAATACACACGTCAACTACATTATGCAATTTGTAATTAAATACAAATGCAAAAAGCACAAAGTATATAAAATACGTATTTCAAATACTTGTATTTAAATACTGCCCATCCTTGCTTTTATGCAAGTGTAACATTAACTGTAGTTATTTACAATATAACCATTTAGCTGTAAATGTAATTCCTTACTTTTTTCTCTTTTTTTTCTAACGTGTACAAGTCTGTGCTGGGTGCTTACTTACATGGCGGGACCAAGAGACCTGGACAATACCGCCTGATACGACGATTGGTCAGCAGGCGGCGATACCCCGTTCCTAGGTCCCGCCGTGGAGATTAGTGCCCCTGATTCCTTACAGTGTATTCACGTCCTGCCATATAGTCCTTTTGTTAACAAGGCCGGGGACGTCATCTACTGCAAGCGCTGAATTGCCCGTAATTCATGAAATTGACAAGTAATTTTCGATTTGCTGCGTTACATGTTTTTTTTTGCTGCAGTAACTTGCAATGGTATTTTATTCCGAATATAATTGCAGCTAATTACCTTAATTACTGGTTACTTTTATAATAAACATGAACACTATGCGGTAAGTAAATCACTGTAATTAGTGAATGCGGCACATAAAAATGTTCAATATACAAATTTTAAAAAAATACCAACAGAAGAGCAGCTGTCCGTCACCTTTTTTGCTGCAGTAAGTTGCGACGTATTTTATTAAAAAATAATGGTAACGAATTACTTTAAATACTCGTTGCTTTGATAACAAATATAAGCATCATACAGTAAGTAAATCTGATTACTCAATGCGACACATAAAAAAGTTCAAATGCAAATTAAGAAAAAAATCTAGCAGAAGAGCAGCTTTCACAATCTCCATGCGCGCACATAGCACGACGTTTCCCCACGCTCCACCACACAGACCGTCCTTTTAGGCCCAAACATACGTTCAGCCTCGTCACTCTCGCAGTTTCCTCCCTGTATTGCAGGCACAGCCTCTCCCTAATGTCCCGTGATGCCTCCCTTCACAAGCTACGACAAATGGCGCCCAAGACGCAAAGCTCAGTCCGCTGGAAACAAATAGAGTCTTAAAGTTCACTTTGCTGTCCGCCGTCGTTCGCTTCCTGAATCCGGCACCGTCGCGCAGTCGTGGCGCTTCAAAGAACGACGTTACATGTCGGAAGCGCAAAGTGCACCTCTTATTTTGCGAGGGAACTTTAGCTCTCCCGAATGCTTTGCAGGAAAATAAGACGCTCCAGATTTCTAAGAGCGCAGAAGCGCCATTCATTAACTTCTAGTCGGCTTCAATATTGATGGCAGCCGACGTCTGTTGGCTCTGCTTTTGAATGAAGGCGGCGCTCATGCGATTTTAAACAACGTAGACCGAGCCATCACGGGCACCGACGCACCACTGAGTAGGAACTCGTCAAACGCAAAGAGCCGAAAGTCCTCGGTGTGCGCCAATTGGACTTTGGCGACAAAATCACGGTTTATTCGTCCTCACCCGAAATGGAGCGCTACGTAAGCTTCGACCCTAACTTTGAATTCGACCAGTCTGGGGTCCTAAGTCCAAGAAGGAAGGTGCGGCAAAAACAAAATTGACATAGGTATACTTTGGTGCCACGTAAGAACTCCCGCAGAGAGAAGAAGCGTCACTACGTCAAAATTCAACCTAAAACAAGTAAGGAGTATTAAAAAAAAAAAGCACGTCGAAGGACGGGACAACAGACAAGTCCCTTCGTTTGATGCGTATCTCTCTCCCTTCTCTGTCTCAGGTTAAATTGTCAGCTTTTCACCAGCTCCTCCGCACAATCATGCTTCCGTCAATCTCAATAAGTTTAGACGCAAACTTTTTTTTTTTAAATTTTATTACACTTAAGTCGGGCAACTTTTTTTTTTGTCGTCCCAACCTGTCGCGTCTACTGTTTATCTTCCTCGTGGCACCGTAACACCTAGCGCGTCTTAAATTAGTGAAGGGAATGGCAAACCACTTTGCGTAAGCAGCGGCACTGCAGTGTCACACACACACGCATAACTGCACTTCAAAAGTTTAAAGGTCAACAAGTCAGAGTTGCCTGTGTGTTACGACAGTTTAGTTTGTTAAATGAACCCTCTTTTCATTGGCATGAGACTTTAATTTATTTATTTACTTACTTACTTATTTATTTATTTATTTATCTGATCCCAAGAATCATCCACGCGCAACACAGTAGAAAATACACATGAAGAAATCTCTGAGAAAAGCAGCAATGAGAAAAAGAACTTGAAGGGCTCTTAAGCTTCGCCTTTAAGAGTGGAACGCGATAGCGTTACCGGCCTTCTCATATAAAACCGTGCTCGTTCCCAAGTCGTGCAAGTGTGTGTGCGCGGTCTATACCATATCGCGAAAATCGAGTGAACTAGCTGAAGGATGCTACCACTTTAAAATCTCGGAACCTCGCGCCGATGTCACGAGGGTCCTTTGAGAGGCTACCGCCTACGAGGCGGCCATTTGGGACGCGCGAAGCCACGTCCTCACCGGAACGTGTGCAACGGAGGCGTCGGAGCACCTCTGGGTCGTCTACCCGATGGTCACGAAGTCGCTGCGCCACAAAACGTCGAAAGGACGCTCTGAGAAGACGGTGGTGGCGATTGCGAAGAACCGCAAGGAACGTGGGCGCCCCGCCACGCCGCACAATGCGCATGCGGCGAGCAACCTTATTGAGGGCGCCCGTCGCCCGACGCCTAGACGTCTTTGAAGCTGCCGTCGCGAAGAATAGGCAGTCTGACTTATTGACGTCCCACTGGATTGGGGACAAAGGAGCAGCCGTCAGCGATGCTTGCATAGATTGGCTGAAGCTAGAAAGCAGCATCTCACCCGCAGTAGCAAGATGTCCAAGCACAGAGTGTCCCCGCGGGGATATGAACAAAATGATAGATGAAAAACCGTAAAAAGCGCGGTGATCCGAAACATAGCCAGCAGCTGGATGAAAGAAAACATCCTTGCAGCGCATAGGCGTAGACTACGGGGGGCATTAGGGCTCGTGCCCCCCCCTGGTGAGATGCAGAAGGAGGTGGGGGGGGGGGGGCCACAGCCCCCCCCCCCTCCCGGGCCATGATCTTCACCGAGACGCTGTTTACGTGTCATGTAACGAGCTCTAGTGGTGGCATGTAAACAAAATAACGAACACAGTGACGGGCACATGGCGATATACATATGCTGTAAAATGTACCCCCTAAAATAAACTACTGATAATTGCGGGTGTACAAAAATAACTCAAAAACCACCCTCCCCTCCCCTCCCCCCCCGGAGAACTTCTCAGCCTGCCCCCTCCGGGAAAATGGAAAGCCTACGCCGCTGTCGCAGGAAAGCCTATGCCGCTGTCGTGGAAAAACGTGATGTAAAGTGTTGCGGAAGGCAAACGCGGTTCAGCTGGCTCGATGACGTGCCCCTGCAGCACGTGGGCTTGTACATCGCGCGTGGCGCTGTGCACTTCAAGCACGGCACCACGCCAAGCTTGTAGGGCTGGTTCAGCCCTACAAGCCGAACCAGCTCCTGGGCGTTAGCGGTAGGTCTTCCAACACCAGGCCCCCGAACGACTCGCGAGGAATCTGTAACGCAACTAAAATCCCCAAAATGAAGGGGAAAAAAAACATCCTCGGCTGCTTACTGCAGCAGGCTTTCGAAAAAATGAAAAAAAAACAACGCCAGTTGACGCGAAACCAGGTGGAACATAAACGCTTATCACTGGAACTTAGCTTGACCGGCAAAAAACACTGAACACGTTAAAGGCAATCGATGACAAGTAATTTGAACACTGGTGTACCGTACAATTCGTCAAGCTTTGTTTTGGTGTGGTGTAAGTTTGTTAAGGCGATAGCTCTACTCAGTGCTGTACGAAACAGCGTTCCAATGAACGGAGTTCCTGGAACGCGATCCGTTTAGGTGGAACGAAGGAACGCCGCCGTTTCATTTTGCAACGGTGGACTGGAACGAGAACGCGTTACAATTTTACTGACACAGAAAAAGGAACGGCGTTCCTTTTTTTATCCAATGTGGTAATTTTAATTCTATGTCAAAGAGGGAAATGCTAAAAGTATAAAAGCAATATCTTTGCGAAGAGCACAATCTCGCTAGCTTTTTGGTTACTTCTCTTAGAGTTTATTTTGTGTGGTCCTCTATTGGTAAGTGTCGGGTGCAGGAGAGCTAGTGGACATCGCTTCTTTTTTCAGTGCCCGAGACTGCAGTGTACAAAGCAAAACTTTTAGTCGAAGGAAAAGACACGGAAAGAGGGACGTTTCAAACTCAGCTACTTTCTTTGCTTCCATGAATCATCATACACCCAGAAATGTAAGGCCGACTACAGCCATCACTGAACTTCCACAAAGAGACCTACAGCTACAACAAAAGAACTGGTTACCAGAGCTCCAACACCTTTGTATCCCGAACATTAATAGCTTAAAAGATACATAAAAATTATCCTTTATTCCTTCTTTTCTTGTCCCTCAGGTTCAAACTGAGAACAACGAATCTAATCTTTGCGAAGAAGGACTTGTAGTTTTGTAGACTGACCTTCCAAAAGCCCTACCTTCTTCTTCACGTGCTCGTCTTCCGGGAAGCAACATCAAGAAGCAACTGTTGTCAAGTTCGAAAAAGGACCTTTGTTAGATTGAGACGTGGAAGCGTGGTTGTAAAAAGGCTCGTGCAATGTCGTTAAGAATACATTTGGCTCCTCTGAATTGCCCATCACAAACATGAATATGATTAAAAGGGAGATTTTTAAATGTAAATATATCAGCAAATGAAACTCTGTTTCCGCTTGTCTTCTTTTCCTGCTGCCCTTCCATCATGGCATTCAAATTCGTATGCTCTCGTTTGATGGGGTAAATAGAAGAAAAAAAGACAACTTTCCTCGATTTAACTAAACATGGTAATCATCAAAGTGCAAACGTGACGTACATGTAACGACACGTTCCATTTTTTTAACTGTAACGAGAACGAGTTCCTTTTCCGTATATGAAACTTGTAACGGGAACGCGTTCAAAAATGAAAAGGAACGAGAAACAATCTTTCGTTCCTTTTTTTTAGGAACGTGTACACCACTGGCTCTAATGGGCTGTTCCCACCAGTAGAAGTGACGTCCATTCTTGATGTTGTCGTTGTTAATGATGTAGTTGGCTTAGTAGGGCTTTTGGTCTCTCCGTCAATGCTTTCAAATCCTTGCAAAAAATAATAAAACGCCTTCCGCCCGCGAAAGGCGCATGGGTCGCTGAAGGCGCGGACCCATGCCGCGGAAGGCATGGGTCCGCTGCGGACGAAGTGGAGGCGTTGCTACAGAGCTGGGCCACACATTTTGTATAACTTTATTATAGAGCTAAGTTAAAGAGTTAATACCCCGCTTTATCTGTAGGGTTTTGAAGCACCCGATGGCCACAGCACGCGCTATTGGAGAAGTGCAAAGAAATATCCGATAACAAAATGCCGTCGTAGCTCAGTCAATTCCAACAGCTCGTACTAGGTGACGCGCATTCACGCGCTACGGAACAAAAAAAGAAACAAATGCGTTCGGGACAAAATGGCTATATGTCTATTCTGTTCCGAATGCTTTCGTGCAGACACCTCACGGTCCATGAACGCGATTCCGACGCTCAACGACCTTTTCGTGACGTGTTGCAGTTATCCTTGTGACTGTTCTTTGCCTGAAAAAATTCGGTAGGGCGAGGACTTATAAAAAGTTTGAAAGATAAAATTTCGTTTATCGGTACCGCCTTGAGGGCATAACCGATTTTAATTCCAATTGAATGTAAATGATTTGGATCCTACGATCAAGTGTGAATTTTACCAAAAAGCCAATTGGGGGAAAAAAGAAAAAAACCGGGGCCAAGCCAAGGAACACCTTGGGGGAAAAAATAATGAAAGACATTGAGAATCCTCTGTACTGCCGAATTAGAGCGGAGCTCTTGAGCAGGAGGAGAGGAAGGTACAGAGATGAGGCAATGCCTCTCCTCCTTTCCTGCTCGCCTCCCATTTAGGGGAACTCTTTCCGCTAAATTTAGCGGGGAACGTTTCTGCTAAATTTAGCAGAAAAAGTTTTCCGCAAAACTGAGAGGGGAATTTTTCCCGCTAAATTTAGTCGAGATATCTTCCACTAATTTTAGCGGGAAATCTCTTCCGCTAGCGGGGAAAATTTTTCCGCTAAATTTAGCGGGTAATTTTTTACGCTACATTTAGTGGGAAAATTTTCCCCTAAATTCGGCGGGGAATTTTTTCCGCTTAATTTGGCTGGAAAATTATTTTTCGTTCGATTTTAAGTGTTTAATATTGGCAGCGGCCTATCATAAACGCCTCATTTTTGAGACGTCAACGGGAGCAACTTATATTTCTTTTCCTACTAGTAAATAACCAGCTAAAATTAAATAAAAGGGACTACATTTCATTCTTCTAACCGCGCGTTACAAGACGTTCTCACTCTCTTTCATTTTATGAATATTCCAGCCGTAACGACGTCTTCGCACAATCATACTTTCCTAGTACAATTCGCGACTGGAACTGCCTCGGCCCAGAATTTGTAGGCAGTAATCCTCTGGCGACCTTCCTATCACAACTTAAGAAAAAAAAAACACAGACTAATAATAAAAGATAAGCAACACATTTATCTCCCCGAGCTGACAATAAAGCAAGTAAGGTTTTTGAAGTGTTGTGTGTTGATGACGATCGAATTCTTACTTTCTGTCTTTCCTCTTTTCACACATTGATAGGCGATCATGTCACCAAGGGGACAGATGAATATTGCTGTTATACCTATTTAATTTTCGTTTTTGTTAATGTGATGAAACTACAAATTTTTCAACTACGGAACGGCGTTTTGAAAAAATGTTTTCTATAAGTTAATCACAATGACTTATGCGAACCGGCTTGGGGATCTGGACATAGTTTGCAGCGTGTCTTTATACTGTCATGTACATTTAATGTATTTTGTTGTACCACAGTGTCCACCGTGCTAAAACGTCAATGAGGTTGAAGTATTTAATAAAAAAATAAATAAATAACTGCATACCCCGAAATGACACCTTAGCGGCTTCAACTGGTAGTGTGATGTTTTTACTTTTTTATGTATTCATTGTAAACGTTTAAGATAGCATACTTGGCGTGCCTTCACCATAATATATTGGTGAAGAGTGGCTCTGTCAGAGTTCCCACACGCATCCGGGTTAATGCACCAGGGAACGGCAAACAAGCTCGCACAAGAAGAGGAAAGATAAAGAAAGGCATGTCCTTCAAACGACTCTTCAGTTAACCTTGCCAGATCCTTGATAGTTGACTTTGATCAAGTCACTCAAAGGGCATGTCGACCTCCCCCCCCCTCCCCCCCCCCCCCCCCCCCATTTCTTGAAGGAATGTGCTTTTACTGACGGTGACATGTTAATACACCCAGCAGCGCATTATACTTTGTCTTCTGCTGCCCCTCCTATGTTTCGGTCTCAGCGTTTATGGTAGGAAGATTCCCAGCCAGCTGGCGAGCACAACCTTTCTTAGAATTCTCAACGCAGCGAGAACATTATTTCCTAAAACTCTGACGCCCTCACCGAGGGAGTGGAGAAGATTAAGGAATTACTTATAAATCAAAAGCCTATCAAGCTTGTTACGGAGTTCTAGAAGTGGTCCCTCCGCTCTGGGGCCCCTAAAAATAAAGGCTCAACACTGTGCACGCGTCGAATTCTTACTGCCGTTTGGGTTAGCACTGTCCCTAAGGCCACTTTAACATGGCGGCGCCCTGCATCGCTTTCTAAAGAAGAAATCCGTCATGATCGCTGCACTAATAGGCAGGTTCATCTGCAATGAACGGTGCAACAGGCTTTCGGCTTGCCTTCCCTCACTAAAATCACAAAATATGAGTGATCATCTCGCCTATCTTTTAGATCGTCTCCTCATTCCGTCCACTTTAAATCCTGAAAAGACGCAGTAAATATGGACATAGCATTGTCTCGCGAATTTCACTGGCTCTCTTGACGCGACTTCGCGCACGGACGAAGACACAGAAAAGGAATGCGTAAAGCACGGTCTAGAGTCACTGAATGTTCCCAGAGTACTGAAACTCTCAAGCTTCGCTTCAGAGCCAAGTCGGGCGCAATAGTCTTGATCCCCATTATGGCGTTGCCGTATGCGGTGGAAGAGGAGCACGTACAGTGTAGTATTACCACTCGTGTGAGCTCTTCAATCCACGTTCCTGGCCTGTCGCCACACAGTTTTCTTTTATTAAAGTTGTTTATTTCGTTCCGAGTGGTGCGTGACTTGTTCCTCGTTGTCGCGTCTTTCCCTCTTGCCTCGAAACACATCGAAGTCGAGTGTTGGGCTTAGTGTCTGAGGCGTAGAGTTTGAAGCGCAGCACCAGCGCAACTGTAGAGCGAGCAAACGAGCTGGCATTCTTTTTTGGCGAACCACATTAGCGGCTATATGATGTAAAAATATCTAGAGAAAATCAATGCTCCTTCCCGATGGTCCTAGTTCATCGATGCCTAGAGCACACGTGCGTGCCCGCCATAGCTGTGGTAGCGGCGAAATCGTTCTATATACGTTTTTGTTGTTCAGGGCCAATCCCCAAAATGGCCGACTGATAACTTTCGTCACGGGCTAAACCAGCCAATCAGAACTGGCTTCTGCGGGATTGACTTCCGGTAAGCGGACTGAATGGAATTCGGTACTCTGGGGACATTCAGTGGCTCCACCATCATGGGGGAGCCACTCTTTTCGCCCTTAAGCTGAGACCACAGCCAAAGCTACAAGAGCGAGCTAGCCCGCGCTTCCGGCTTTGAAACGTGTATTTCTAGCACGAGCGCTCGACCTCCGGAAGCACTGCTCAAATCAACGACCCCGAGCACTTGTGTTTGTGGCTTTTGCTGCAGGCTCAGCTTAAGGATGAACGAAGACGTTTTCTGTTTCCTGTCGTTCTCAGTCACGTGCGTTCCGTATCTGGTATGAGGGACAAAAAAATAATAACACATTTCAACCTGGAATATGCGAGAATACATAGGTGAAGCAAAACAAGAATGTGTGACAATCCCGCATTTTTCATAAAGACTTTCCACCGGTGTTGAGAGATCAAAACTATGTTTTACCCTATACCAGAAGTGAGGACATTCGAGACGGCTGCGCCCTTGGGGAAAGGGTGTATAGCAATTCTCTCAAAAGGTCCCAAGGAAAAAACTTGACTCGAGCCTCGTGCTCGAAAACAGCACGTCTGAATGTCTGTGCATTGTACAACGGGTGTGCTGTACAAAAAGCGAGCTACAAGAGAGAGGGAGGAAAGGCTCTCGTGAAAAGGATAAAGACGAAATCATATTGATTTGGTCTTTTATTAAAACATTTATTGATTGCTCATCAAGGGGTAAATGTGGTTTTAAATTACCAATTATATTTCTGATGCAAGCACAAGTGTTTGTAAAGCGCAAATATAATGTGTGTTTATATTTTTCAATTTATTGATTTCGCGTGTTAACCATATTGGCGCTGCAAGCGAGAAAAGCAAGCATGTCATGCTGGGCCGACAGCGCGAGTGTCACTGAGCTCGTGTCCCCCTGACTTAGGTGCCACCCAGGGTAGGAGCCAATGCTGTAAAACTACTTATTCTTAAATTTCGTGCTGTTAATTTGCCAATACCTTCTGGTGTTGGCAAATGTGGACGTTTGCTACAACTGCGGTTCCCACAAGCTTCAATATTTTTCGAACTATCCAAGAATTCAAAGAATGATCTCCCATCTTCCCGTTCCGGTCATAGTTGGAGTAAAAACTTTTTCCAAGTATTGAAATGTATGCCGAACGATTATGAAGTGGCTGATGTAGTTTCGTTATCTGCTACAGTTCCGAGCTTTCATTCTTTGGGATTGCGCGCGAGCGACCGACTTTGCAGGAGGGACGCTCTTAATGTGATATTAGAAGGAATCTCGATGAGATTGCAACTGGAGATAAAAACTCGGCACTTATAAAAGGCTACCAGAGAACACTCAAATCAACATATGCAAAATGAGCCTAGAAATTAATCTGCTAGGCTTCCTTTATACTGGTAATTTGTCTTGCGCTTTGTCACTCATTTAGATTGTTTAGTGTATAGTGTACGAGTATTGCTTTTGTATATTTCTCCCTTGCCACTCTAGCTAAACTAGAGTAAAATAATTTAAAAATAAAATACACCAATTTCAATAGAAATCAAATTTCGATAACTGATTTAACAGCCTGAGCAGCAGTCTGGTGTACTCCGCTAACAACTGCGCTTCTGGGGAGGTTTTCAGGTTTTATTGTGTATTACAAGGTTTTTTCAGCATTGCTCAGCAAGACTACAATAACGGGCCCGTGCACAATCTTGTAGATCCTTTTGTGTTAGTGTGCTACGAAACGTGCTCCTAGGAAAGTTTCTTTCTACTAATGCCGTTTACTCACCTGACTAAAGATCTCACCTATAGCCCGGGAATTCATAATCAAAACTTACATTTTTCCAGGAGTTATGTGAGGTTAAAACAAGACAAAAAAGCACATCTCGTTCCTGTCTTTTCTTTAGGAAAGTTAGACGGATTTAAATCGGATCTGAAAAAAGAAAACTTTATTTTTAAAATCTTTATTTTTTGCACGAATACTGTTTAAGTGACAATAAAGAGTTTATATTGGAATTCGCTTTCACAGTGGTAATGTAATCTTTTATTTATTTCTAAAAAAAGAAAATAGTTCTACAGAGAGATCGCGCAAGTGGACATAGGCCCTGAATGTTGGGATTGATAGCCCCTCAAAAAAATTATATTTTATTTTTGAAACCCAACCAGTCGGGGTCGTTATATTTTCGAGCTAAATACAGTCCATTATTCAAAACAGTTCCCTCGCGTGTATGCGTTTATTCAGCTCACAAAACTGGAAATTTGATGTTCGGGAGACTAGATATTGCCTTGGCCGTGATACCTTGGAACAGATTGCGAAGTCCGCCTTCAGTAAACTCCAATGTGAATAATATTTACAGATCTATTGCAATTCATATTCACCCATTGCAGCCAACTCTACTTTCCGATGTGGCAAGAAGCGCCCTTAAGCGCATCATAATAACATCTCTAGTTTTTGCGTTTAAAAAAGAAGCTCAGTCTCATGGCGCATTTTTTATGCTTAATTGTTTTTGCCGGTAAAAGCGCAAAGACGACCATCGCCGTGACGATACACTTTTGATGCTGCTTAATAGGCTTGGGCGGACCATATGGTTGAGCGTGGTTTGACCTAATAAGGAACAGAGAATATTTTAAATGCCAGTGGACGCCAAGCTATAGGTATCATGCTTTTGCTGATCGTCAACTTATCGTCAACTTAAGAAAAAACGAATTAGATAAACATTCTTGTTAGTGTGCGATAGTGTATTTTCTGTATCTAGTCTCATGCCATTCTCGTCCCTACACGTTATGGTTACTTCACTCCTTTAAATCTCTGAGTACCAATACTATTTTTTCCATAATTTATTTTAGAAAGACATTTACGCCCTAGAGTAATATTTTAACTCTGATCACTCGTGTTTTAAGCAGAGAAATGTAGAAAAAAACGGTAAATACATCATTTCATACACAATCGGTTTATTGCACGACAGAATGACAAACAATGTACGCTCGCACGAGAACGAAAATGAAAAAGAAAAAAAGCCCTTGCCATGACCGTTCGATGAATCTTGCCTCACGGCTGCAACAAAATACGAAATACAATGCGGCGCTGCGTTTGTTGACGTGTTTCTTGACGTGTTTCTTGACGTGCGAATGCCAGCAACAATACGTTCTTCCAAGAATGGAATGCGCAATGTCCTAGGAGCGACGGAGCGAATTCTGAAAACCGCAACCAAAGTACATGTAGTATTTATTTTATAATTTTTACGCGATAACTGTTGGACAGATTTTTTTTTTTTAATTTTGATGATGATAATGATCGAGGGTTTTATGGCGGAGAAAGCAACTTAGGCTAAAGTGCGCCGCACTACGTAATACATCAGATTATTTTAGTATGCCGTGACCTGACAGATATGTGTGGTAATAGATCCGGTGTAAATTGCCAGTGCTTAGTTTTATTGCTATCGCAATAAAATTAAGTACACGATTAATTGAGATGAGAGGGTTGTTTTCCAGTAAAATAATATGGAAAACGAGTATACGATATGAAAAAGACAGTAAAATATTACCGTCTTTCTTCTTCAAGACCGTAGCAAGCCCCTGATTTCTGTAGTATTTGCAGAAATACTACAGAGGAGGTGTTGGTGGGCGATATGCGAATGGTCTATCCGAAGACAACATATTAAGACCCTGTGGAACCAATCCCCGAACGAGGTACTCTCCCAGAATTCAGAAATGGGCTTATGGAAGTGAAGCTTACTATAAGATACTCTGTCCTACTTTCTCAGCCATCCTTCGAAAATTGGAGGCCTCAAGACTCGTTTGACGTCCTGGTAAGCTATCGAGCAGCTAATAGACCGATCTCATCACGCGTTCGGAGCATGCGTGTCGCCGCCATAACTTTAGTTCACGGAAGGCAAACGGCAGTACACGAGAGGGCTCGAGGTGTCTTCTTCTCCACTTGCGCTGAGCTCCAGCGAAATTGTCGCACGTTCAGAAAGACTAAAGTTCCCTCGATGCATAGTGGCAGCGGTGGCGTAGTTAAATTGGCTCGTGAGATAGGTCTATTGCCGAAGATTCCTGGGCCGGTTTGCCGATCTTGCGGCTGCGGCTGCGGCCAAGAGGGATTTTTCTGCCACGTGACCAGCTCCATGGGGAAGAGGAAGTACCTAGCGTCCCTGCCAAATGGCGGAGAAATCCGGATCGCTTCAAGCACAAAAGCCTAATTTCGCTCGCAGAAACTGGCTGCGAGGACTTTTAACTGGAGTCCAATTGACCGCCTCCTGATACTGTAGGAGCGACAGATAAAATTACGGCCATGAAGGGTGAAAATGAGCCAAAACAAAAAAAAAACACTCGAGATGAAAGCGGTGGCAGAATATTTATATACCTCCGCCAGCGCCGGGGTTTGCGTCTCTACTGTGGTCTAGAGGTTAGAGCGCCGGTACCTATCATCACGGCGTGAAAGTTCAGGGTTCAAATCGCGCCAGGAACCTCTTTTTTGTATTTTGCGCGTGTCTTACTTTTTAACTGTGATCCTTTTTACGAACCATCCACTTGCACTACTGCGCCTTACACGGTGTTTACTGTTAGTCCCACCTGTTCAATCAAAATATCGGTAAGAAAAAAAAAAAAAAAGATCGAGGCAAGTTAACGCGCTCATACAATCATTTCGTAATGTTCATTAAAAGGAAACCAAGGTAACAACATCGGTATGGCTTTCATACAAGCGGAGCCGAAACAAGCATCCTCTCCCCAGCAACTACAATTTTATGTGTTCTTAAATCTACAACGCTTTTGCTACGACCCCTTTTAATAACAGAAGACGCCCGTTTAGTACTAATAAAAACTGCAGTCGTGACAATTAAAAAAAAATACTTTTACAAAATAAGCAAAAAGAAAAAAAAAGAATAGCAGCTGTGGATGCATTGATTGAGCGAAATCCTACAGGCAAGGCAGCAAGTCAAACGTCTGAGAAAGTAGTAAAACCAAAATAAAAGAGATCATACTTTTACTAGCATGGAATGTGATAAAAGGTATATTTTTACCCTTTACATTTTGTTGTTGCAATCGTTTTGTAATATTAGCACATTACTTGTTGAATTTTAGTTAGAATAGCAGACGATCGCAACCGAATGCAAAAATGAATCAGGCGTCGACATCGCAGACCCTCTCTCTGACGCAAACACCTAACATGACTTTGGATCAACAAATGGAAATAATTAGAGCAGTTGGAAAACGGAACCAACAAATTCTAAAGAAATTCAGCAGCACAGTTACCTGGCGAACGAAGAGACGGGCATGGGAAGGTATTGTCAACTTTCCGCGGAGTGTACGGCAGATGCAGGAGGCGTGGCGGAAGTTTGGTAAAGGAAGCCAGGGACATGTATGCGCTCTTCCGAGGTCATGAACAACGAACTGGTGAGTCAGAACTACCCGCCCAATGATTTTATAGAACTCATATGGCTTTGTCTACATTCTTAGTGGGAGTGCAGTCAAATAGAAAAAAAGGGTTACTGACGCGATTTGAACCCGGGACTTTCACGCCGCGACGGCAAGTACCGGCGCTCTAACCTTTCGACCACAGTAGAAGGCGCGAGACACCGGCGCTGGCGGAGGTATATAAATATTCTGCCACTGCTTTCATCTCGAGTGTTTTTTTTATTTATTTTGGCTCATTTTCACCCTTCCTGGCCGTAACTTTATCTGCCGCTCCTACAGTATAAGGGGGCGGTCAATTGGACTCCAGTTGAAAGTCCCGGCAGTCAGTTTCTGCGAGCGAAATTAGGCTTTTGTGCTTGAAGCGATACGGATTTGTCCGCCATTAGGCAGGGACGCTAGGTACTTCCTTGTCCCCATGGAGCTGGTCACGTGACAAAAAAATCCCTCTTGGCCGCAGCCGCAGCCGCGGCCGCAAGATCAGCAAACCGGCACTGAAGGATGACACGAGCCCATCAGCTTTTTTGTGACTTCATATACTCACGTGACTTGGAAACCAACAAAATGCAATGTAGCATCCGTTTCGCAACGTTCTATTAATCTTGACACGCACAAGCGCTATGAGCGTATTTTGGTGTCTTTCAGGGAGATAATTGCTGTAATTACACTGTGCAAGTCTACAAATATATTCTACCTTTTCATTTTCTTCAGTCTAATGCAATCGTCTTCTAACGATGCTGCAAACAACTCTCCAGCAAAGATACTTGCAATTAACATAATGCGTTCACTATGGAAAAAAAATTGGGAGAGCATGGCGCGTTAATGGCCACACGGTGCTGGATTAGAAAAGCCGGAAGAAACTTGGATGTATTCTGGCAAAATATATATGGGACGATGAATGTTAGCTAAAACCAATAGAAAATTTTTCGGAGTGCATGCAACATCCGGTAAATTATAGATACTTAGCACCCTAAATATAAAACTGGAAATTATCAGCATCCTTCACCTCTAGTTTTTAAAATGCGTGAACGATGACCATAGGAGCGTCAGTGTCCTCACTACATTTTGTAAGATATCTGTAGCAACAGACTGATTGTCTCTCTCAGCGAACAAAACAGTGAAGTGGCTAAAGGAGCGTTAATTCCTACAAATTTGGTGCCTTTGCGCATTAGAACAAGCATTTCGTTGTGGCCTAGGAGGTTTTGGTTGATTTTACCCGATTTCAAGTTTTATCAATATCAGTTCGCTTTGTGTAGAGTTCCTCGTCGTTTGGTTTTCGCGTCCTTCCTTTTGTAGTGTTCCGGCTTTCGCCAGAAAAGTGTGCGTTTTGAATGATCCTTGAAACATCTATCTTTTTAGTTGTTTTGGAGGCACTGCCGGTGTAAACAGTGTCGAAAAATGTTTGTCTTTTTTTGTGTGTTGTATAATAGACGTAGCTGCTTCTCAGTTTTGTTGTAAAGGTTAGTTTTCTGTACTGCATTTGGCACAAGATTCCCTAGTTCTCTCTCTCTCGCTCTCTCTCCTCACTAGTGTTTTTTTGTAGGATATGATTCCTATTTAAGCCCTTTTGTTGTCAAATAAATTTCAGCTGTGTTCGACACCTTGTGTTTGTCCGTCCCATTTTGTCCCAGGCTTGGAAGTTTAGTTATATAATTTAATCATAAGCTTGTTTTAGCTCGCACTTCCCAAAGGGCGCATTATGTGGCACCGAGTTTGTAGCCAACATTGGAATAGAGCTACTTCCTGTGCGAAATTTAAATTGTTAGAAATATGCACTATGAATACTATCGCCCAATTCACCTTGGAAACGCTGAACGAGAACATTGGCAACATCTTTGACAAACCCCAGGAGAAGTTTTACACAGGAATGGTAAAACATCGGTAGTCGCCTTTGGTGTTTGCGTAGGCAATCCCAAGCATCTTTAACCGTACAAAAAAGTACTTACAGAGGAGAGATGTCAAATCCAATATGTCTTGTTTGCCAGCTTTCCTGTCTAGCGGGCTTGCGCTTTGCGCCTTTTGAAGTTAATCTTGGTCTTCACATTTGTCTACCCCCCGCAGGGGGCACCTGTGAAAGCAGGTGTTTGGAGAGTGGCGTCTCCACGGACCCCGAGCCATGCGGGTTCGCCCGCCCACGTATGGCTGTGCGTGGCTTTCCCGTGTCTGGGGAAAAGGGCATCCTGGTGGTTGAGCCGAGCCCGGGGTAGGTTTGGACCCTTCGGGGCCTCCCGGACGAGGCAATACACCACTTCGGCCCCCGCTTCTCATAGACGGAAGTCCTGGTAAGGCCCGGCCAGGATGATTCAGTCTAGTCGCCACTTCTACTATCCCCTCCCTTCCTTCACCCTTGTCTTCTCCTTCTTTTCACTCTTCTCATTTCTCTTCTTTCCTTCTTCAACTCTTTTGGTGGCAAGGGCTAACCCTGGGTGGCGACAGACACCTTGTATAGAACCACACTTGGTTATAGAAACTGGGCAGCACTAATAGAGTAACGTCTTCAGCCAAGCCATTCTTGTTATGGAGCGTTACCTATTCCCTTGTTGGGCTCGGTGGTGGGCGGTGCACCACAGTTTCCGAAAACCCTCCCCCTTCATATGGGTTCCAAACTTAAACCTTTTGATCGGCCCCCCAAAAGGGGCCGCACCGAAGCACTGAACACGATGCAAGAATCTTTCGTACTGCAGAAATTCCCGAAATTCCTTGTAATGCACTCGGAAGGTGACAAGCCACTTGGCAAACTTTCTCCCTTTCTGGTCTCCAAAGTTCTTGAAGGTGTTATTGGCACCAATTACAGTGCAAAAAAGATGGCTTCTGATGATCTCCTTGTCGAGGTCAACACAAAGCAGCAGAGTGATGCCCTTCTCAAACTCAACCTTGTCTCCGACTACAAGGTAAGCGTCAGTCCTCACCGCAAACTGAACAGTGTTCAAGGAGTCATTTCTGAGGATGAATTGCTTGACTCACCTGAGCCAGAGATAATTGAGGGCCTCTCTAGTCAAGGAGTTACAGATGCACGACGAATCACTATCCGCCGTGATGGTGTGGAACGGAAGACAAAACACATCATTTTGACTTTCGATTCAACCACTCTGCCACAGACTGTAAAAGCAGGTTACCTTCAGTGCCGTGTCCGACCTTGTGTGCCGAACCCTCAACGGTGCTTTAAGTGCCAGAGGTTTGGCCATGGGTCACGGAACTGTCGGGGAAGGGACACCTGTGCAAAGTGCTCCAGCAAGGAGCACGTCGCAGATGCGTGCAGTAATGAGCCCCATTGCGCAAACTGTGGTGGCAACCACCCGGCATACTCCCGCTCTTGCCCTGTGTGGAAAGACGAGAAAGAAGTTGTTACATTAAAAGTCACTGAAAACATCACGTATACTGAGGAAGCTTGGGGAAGTGCCAAAGCAGTCGAGCTCCAAGGGCCAGCTGTCAGCAACTGCAGACGAGCCCATGGATGAGGGTGGGTCGAGATCTGATGAGGAGGCTCTCCTCTCAAGATCAGAGTCCACCCCCTCTGCCTCCGGTGACTCTAATCGGAGGCAGAATAACCCCCCCCAAAAAACAAAATGCACCGCGTGTAAAAATAGATTTTAAACCGTAAGGAATATAGCTTTTTAGTAGAATTTGTATGTTATACTTATTTTGTTTTAAATGGTTAAAAATATAGGTATAATGCAGTGGAACTGCCGCGGTCTTTTTCGAAATATTGATGATGTCAACTTTTTTCTCAATGAGCTCCAGCCCGTTGCCATCTGTTTACAGGAGACTCATCTTAATGAAACACATACACAGGTACTACGGCGACATCAGGTTTTTAGAAAGGACCGTGTTTCTTGCAACAGCTCTTCTGGTGGAGTAGCTGTGGTTGTGCAGAGTGGTATTGCCTGTGCTCCTGTCCCTCTCGCGACCCACTTAGAGGCAGTAGCAGTTCGTGTTCTGCTTGACCGCCTAATTACAATTGTCTCGCTTTACCTTCCACCAAACCTTCCAGTGCATGTACATGACCTGCAAGGACTTGTGGGCCAACTCCCGCAACCTTTTTTAATCTTAGGAGATTTTAATGCACACCACCCCATGTGGGGCAGTGGTCGTCAAGACTCCCATGGTGGTGTCATAGAACGTTTTTTACTGTCATCTGGCCTTTGCCTTTTAAACAAGAGACAACCGACTTTTTTTAGTGCACCTCATAATACGTTTACTTCCATTGATGTTTCCATATCATCACCGGCTTTACTTCCTTGTTTTTCTTGGAAGGTTTTAGAAAATCCTTTTGGTAGTGACCATTTTCCTGTAATTTTAGAAAGTTCAGTATCCCTTCCTTCTCTTCGAGCTTGTGCTCCCAAGTGGAAATTAGATAAAGCCGACTGGGCTTTATTTTCTCTGGAGGCAGCCGTCGATCCCGCTGTTTTTTTAGCTATGTCTCCTGAGGAAGCGACTCTTTACCTTACTGAAAAAATTATAAATGCTGCTTCTCTGTCAGTTCCTCGAACTTCTGGAAATATTCCCAAAAAATGCAAGCCTTGGTGGAACAAGGACTGTACGACAACCATAGAAGCTCAGAATAAGGCTTGGGGAAGGTTTCGGCGGTACCCGACTGTTCAGAACAAGATTAAATTCAAACAGTGCAAAGCAAAAGCTCGTTGGACACGAAAACAAGCCAAGAGGACCTCATGGGTAAAATATGTATCCTCTCTGAACAGTTTTGTTCCTGCAAAAGAGGTATGGGATCGTGTTCGGAAAATTCGGGGTACTTACCACTCCTTCAGTATTCCCCTTTTTCCTTCATCATCCCCATCACTAAAAGATCAGGCTGACATTCTTGCTGATTATTTTCGAGAGGTCTCCAGTTCTTCAAATTACAGTACTAAATTTAAAAAGTTCAGGTCTTCGGCAGAAAAACAGCCAATTGATTTCTCTGGAAGTGATACTGGTTACAACCGGCCGTTCACAATGTATGAACTTGAAATAGCCCTTGCAGTAAGGAAGCAGTCGGCACCTGGCCCAGATATGATTCATTATGAACTGCTGAGGCACTTGTCGGCTGAATCCTTGATTAATTTGTTGTCTTTCTTTAATCATTTATGGGCAGCTTCTTTTTTCCCACAGTGCTGGAAGCAAGCACACATCATTCCCATCTTGAAGCCTGGCAAAGACCCTTCCCTACCAGCAAGTTATCGGCCTATCGCTTTGACTAGTTGTCTAGGAAAAACTTATGAACGGCTTATAAACAGAAGGCTAGTATACATTCTAGAACAAAAGAAAATTTTCGATAAAAACCAGTGTGGTTTTACACGAGGTCGCTCAACCTTGGATCACCTTGTCCGGTTAGAGACTTTTGTTCGTGAGGCTTTTGTGAACCGGCAGCATTGCCTTTCTGTCTTTTTTGATTTACAGAAAGCTTATGATACGGCATGGCGGTACGGAATACTTCAGGACCTGTATAGGTGCGGTGTTCGAGGTCGCATGCTGCGTTGCATAAAGGACTTCTTGACAGACCGTTGCTTTCAGGTCCGCCTGGGATCCACGCTCTCGGATGTTTTTACACAGGAAAACGGCGTCCCACAGGGAGGTGTCTTGAGTGTTACCTTGTTCGCAATTAAGATCAACAGCCTCGCTGCAGTTATACCATCATCAGTTTTTTATTCATTGTACATAGACGATGTCCAGATTGCTTTCTCCTCATGCAACTTGTCAATTTGCGAGCGCCAATTGCAGATAGCAATAAATAGGATGAGTAAGTGGGCTGATGAAAATGGTTTTCGATTTGCACCAGAAAAAACAGTGTGCGTGCCTTTTTCATTACGTCGAGGGTTGTCGCTAGATCCCAGCTTGCAGATGAATGGCACTGACATAACCGTTAGGCATGAACACAAGTTTTTGGGTGTTATTTTTGATAAGAAGCTCACTTTTCAGCCCCATCTAAAGGAACTGAAGCGAAAGTGTCTTAAATCTGCCAATGTTCTCAAGGTACTTGCACACGTGTCCTGGGGTTCTGACAGGAGATGCCTCCTGCGACTCTACAACTCGCTGGTTCGTTCCCGTCTCGATTATGGTGCAGTTGTATATGGCTCGGCACGACCGTCATCTTTAAAAATGCTGGATCCTGTGCATCACCTTGGGCTTCGACTTGCCACGGGGGCCTTCCGAACGTCGCCTGTTCCGAGTTTGTATGCAGAGACGCAACAAATGCCACTAGAAAAGCGAAGACAGTTCCTCAGCCTATGCTATAGTTATAAAGTCAAATCTGATCCTGAACACCCATCCTATCGTTGCTTGCAGGTATCTCCTTTTTCACGTCTTTTTGAGAACAAGCCAAGTATAGTACGGCCCTTAAGCCTCCGCATCCAATGCATGTCTACATCCCTGCAACTTGCACTCCCTGAGCGTAGCTTGATGACGAGAGTTCGAAGCATTGCTCCTTGGAAGGCGGTTCACTATACCTGTGACTGGTCGCTAGCGAAATACAATAAGCGATCTGTTGCACCACTAGTTCTTCAGCAAGAGTTTATGGCCTTGCAAGCTAAGTATAAGGACTATGCACAATTCTTCACTGATGGTGCAAAAACTCCACACTTTGTCGGTTCAGCTGTATATTCAGAACACTTTGTAAAAGCTCGACGGCTTTACTCTGTTGCCAGCATTTTTACTGCAGAACTTTATGGTGTGCTCATGGTTATTGAATATATATTAGGCAACAACATCAGGAAAGCTATTTTGTTTGTGGACTCCCAGAGTGCTATCCTCTCTCTCTGTTCCCTCAATGATTCTAAGAATCTGCTCGTGCAACAAGTACAGGCAGAGTTAAACCTGGCTTTCCAAATGGGATACAATATCAAGCTGTGCTGGGTACCAAGCCATGTGGGAATTTCAGGTAATGAAAAGGCGGATAGGCTAGCAGCCTCCGTTAAGGATGCTCTGGAAACACCTGTTCAGCTGCCTCAAGAAGACTTTAAACCGGTTCTCAAAAAAGCAGTTTAGTATGCCTGGCAGCAAGACTGGGACAAAGAAATAAATAATAAGCTACATGTTATCAAACCACGTTTGGAGTTATGGGAGAGTTCGCACCATAGAGACCGTCGCCATGAAGTCTTAGTGTGTCGCTTGAGAATTGGACATTCACATATCACCCATCGACATCTTCTTTGTGGTGAGGACACCCCAGTCTGTGAGCATTGCGGTGAATCGCTAACTATACTGCATATTCTTGGGCACTGCAAATTCTTTGATCAGGAACGCCGGACGAGTTTTCCTTTACTTTCTGGATATCTTCCATTTCATCCAGTCTTCCTACTGGGAGATGAACCTTTAGTTCCTTTTGGTCACATTTTAGATTTTCTTAAAAAAACTGGCTACCTGCACCAGTTATAGATCCTCTGCATAGTGCATTGCATAGTAATTCCTTCCTTCTACTATAGTCTTTTAATTATCTCTTTGGCGCAGCATGGCCTATGTTGCTTTTTGCGCCATTAAACACCTAATAATCAATCAATCAATCACATTTGTCTACCACCGGAAAACTTTCCATGCTCGATTTTGTTTGGTAGTGGTGGTTGAACAGTCTTCGTTCCACCACGGCTTGCGTTTCTTTGATAAATTACCGGAGGTATGGGAGATAGACTGATCGGCGGCATTAATTATCTGTTTAATACCACACGTCCTAACCTTTTCAGGGGACAGAATGGCAGATAGTGAAGCACTGAATATAGCAACTTGGCTAAAACTTTCCCAGACCGCTTTGTCTAGTTTCCATGTAGGAATACGTTTCTGAACTCAAGAAGGTCAACAAAGCTCTCTAAAATATATGGGAAGTTATTACTCTCAAATGGATTATCTGAAACCTTCTAATAAAAACAAAGAAGCCCTGATGGTGATGAAATGGAAAAATTAAGGCAGGTGAAAGAGCTGTGTGCAGCACTAAGGAATGTTGGTGATTTGTTATTTAAAGAAAAATTTTAAAACAATAGCGATAGCTCAATTACCCATCTACGGGAATCAATTCGTGCATTGTCCTACATGAAGTAATCAGCATCAGATTTACCTAAAATTATAAACGGCTGTGAAAGTTGAGTTAAAATGTTCTGTATGTCATGCACGTGTTTGGGAATGTGTGCTGGGAGATGCAGAAAAACAACCATAATGAGGCGGTCAGTAAGAATTTTTGCGTAGCCACGGCCTCGAAAGGAGTGTCAAGGGGGACACCAGTACATCCCACTTCAACCTGCACTACAATTACAACACCGCCAGATGAATGTCAAATGGGCGGCCCTTCCGGAAAATATGATAGTTTCTCAAAACTTCCATATGATTGGACATGAAATGAGTATCACATTATGCTAGAGCTATTTGGGCGTAGCTCGCTAGAAGAAAGTGAATATCGTCAATGTTTTGAGAAGACCCTGACAGTTCCAATGCAGGAAGCTAAGATGAGCCATAAGAAAATTTAGTTAAACATGTATAGAAAAATATAGTTTTAGATATTGTTAAACCCTAGGAGGACATCGCTTTGGCCGCGATGTTCTGCCCCCAAGCCACCAGATTATAGTTTTTCTGGCTTTGATCTTTTTGCCTATAAGGATTTCAAAAGTCTTGGGGACTAGGAACGGTGAAGGGTTTCCTTGAGATTTAGCATCGTGTTCAGAGTGCATCCCTAGAAAACGAGTGACGCCTTTATGAGCTGAGGATGTTGAAGATAGTATAATTGCTTCGGTGTGACCCCTTTTCAGAGGCGCATTAGGTATTTTCGTTTGCTGGGGACTTCAGTGGCTCTGATGCGCCACCCACCATTCCGTCCCACAAAGGAAGAGGTGACACTTCATAAAAAGAAGCCTTTTCTAAGAATGCTACTTTACTAACGCTTGCCAAAACACCATGCCCAAGTGTGGTTCTAAATAAGGAAATCCATACACACCCAACTTTGGTCCTTGCCCCAAAGGAAGATAAAAATTAAAAGAAGCGAAGAGGAGGAAAGTGAAAGACAACAGGGGATATCAGAAGAAAGGCGACTGACTGGATCATCGTGGTCGGGCCTTACCAGGACACCATACCGCAAGAAGCGGAGGCCAAAGTGGTGTATTGCCTTGCCGGTTGGGGGGGGGAGGCGCGAAGTGTTCGAACCTTTCTTGGGCCCAGCGCTACCATCAGGATGTCCTTTTTCCCGGATATGGGAAGGCCACGCAGAGCAAGACAAGGGTGGGTGCACCTACAGTGGCTGAATATTCCCCGAGTAATGAAACTCCCAAGCTTCACTTCTGGCGCTTGTCCTTGTCGTACGTGTGTCTTTTGTCGTCCTCTTTTAGTTCGCGCCTTTAACATTTTAATTTGTTTCAGAACTGAGTCTCGGCCCAGCCGTGGCTCTCAAACCCATCGCCACTATGGCGTTGCCATGTGCGGTCGAAGGGTACAGTGTAGCGTACGTTGTCGTGCGATCTCTTCAATCGACTTTCCTCGACTCTAGCGAGACTGGATTTTCTTTCTTTTCTTAAGTTATTTCCTTCAAGTGTTGCGCGTGTTGCTCCTGGCTGTCTTGTCTCGTCTCTCTTTTTGTCTCTCTCTATCTCTCAGCTTGAAACACATCGAAGTCAAATCTTAGGCTTATCGCCTGAAGCGTAGAATTTGAAACACAGCACCAGCGCAACCGCAGCGAGCAAACGAGACGACAATCTTCTTTGGCGAACCAGATTAACGGCTAGATGATATAAAGCAGAAAAACCAGAGCAATTCAAAGCGCCTTCCGTTCGGCTCTAACTCATCGGTGCTCAGAGCTCACACTCGTGCTTAGCCGTGATACCCGTGGTAACGCGAAATGTTTATATACGCTTTTTGTTATTTTGGGCAAAACCTCATAATGCCCGACTGATAACTTCGCCCACCGGCTAAACCAGACAATCAGATCTGGATTCTGCAGAATGGACTTCCTGTAAGCGGACTGAATGCCACGGGGTACTCTGGGAACATTCAGTCAGTATTGGTGAACCCACGATGCTCGGAGTCGTAGTGACGACACTCACCAAACACCCACTAAAGAAAGTGCCCCCTGCTGCTTTTGAATTTTTTTGTTACTTTAATCACGTTGACAAGTTATAGAGAAATTGAACTGTACAAGTATATATCTACAATATTTTTTCTAATATTTACATAATTTTGAAGTTGCTAAAAACAGAGTTTCATTGACACTTGCGTTTGGAAACAACTTACAATGTTCTCTTAAAGGGTAACTGCGAAGAAAAACATATTTTTTCTTTAACAACCCACTTGGCTGTAAGACCTGTGGTAGCTGAGAAAACCTGTTTTCTCTACTGACGTCTAACCCCTGGTTAGCTCAGTTGGTAGAATGCTCCAGTGAAAATGGAGAGATGTCCCAGGTTCGATACCCGGACCAGGCAGAGTTTTTCAGTCGCGCACCAGTCACCTCGCTGTGTTTGGACATTTGTGTTTGTTTTTTGTCACTCTTGTTCCCCTTCTCCAGGGATTATTTTCGTCGTTCTTGTCCAGCTCGCTTGCACCTTTCCATTTAATTGCATTATAAGCACAAAGTAATAGTTCTCGGTAAGCGGATTTGGTCCGTTCATGACTCGAACTTTAATTCAAACGCATTCATTTGTCTCAAGCTCAAACCGACGAAAGTACGATATGATTTCCCTGCAGCCGTAAGTACGCCTCCCCCGAGGGTGGAGAGGGACCTGTCGACTCCCGGTCACATATAAAAACCTGGTAATCGGAACTAAAGTACTCTGAACTAGATATAAAACTGTTTAGCCAAGTTTCAGTGATACATAAAATGTCAAAATTTGAGGCCAAAACCGATGTAAAAAAGATTTCAGACTTCCTCCGCCAACCACGCACATTCCGATAATAAATTCGTGTGTTATTCATTGTGTTATGGCGCGTTATCTCAAGTCTCGGAAGATGTAGAATCTACGAGTGGACCCCATAAAGGCCTAAACAAGCACTCCTCGGGCCCACGCAAGCCTCGTTGATAAAACTAAAGTTATCAACGGTAGTGCCTATATGAAACGAAACATCCGTGTCATATTTGCTATGAATCTTCTTGCAGGTGAAAGAGCCCAGCTCCAAAGTGTAGGACACAAGTATATTCCACTAATTGCAAAGTAAAATTACCTATATCAGGACGATAGCTGTAATTATATCAAAGCCATGCTGCTTCTATCGAACAATCTTTTAGAATCCAAGAATAGGCCTAATGCGTATACCTCGCTTACTTTATTCTTATATTTTACTTACTGTCGAACATACAATTCGCCAATTGTTAAGCAGGAATTTTCAGAAACTTCGGCTCTCACGGCAACTAACAATACAAAAAACAAAACAAAAGAAAAACATTGATCTATGACGGTTGTGAGTGGGCGGACCTCCGCCCACAGGAGCGGCATGCACTTTACTTCTTAAAAATTCTCGATGAATGTGCACAATAAAAAGTGCAAAAATACCTTCGAGCATGCAGTTTTTGTGTGCTTGTTTCCGTCACCACTATATAGATCTTCACGAAAACCTTCAGGCTCATAATCACGGTCTAAAACATCTGGCACCTGCAGACCCCGGAGCTTCGAAGATATTTTTTTATTGGTAAGTTTCTGTACACTCTATTTCGTTCAAATTTTATGAACTAACCTGGATAGGAAAATGCTTGATTTATTTTTATTTATACAGAGAACGTCGGTGTAC
Organism: Ixodes scapularis; assembly: GCF_016920785.2. Taxonomy (NCBI): domain Eukaryota; kingdom Metazoa; phylum Arthropoda; class Arachnida; order Ixodida; family Ixodidae; genus Ixodes; species Ixodes scapularis. The sequence continues at coordinate 74,642,701 of NW_024609883.1, forward strand.
ACAGAAGGTGTTACCGAGCAATTCATTGGGGTTTACAGAAATCATTACAGTTTTTTTTTTGTAGCATGTGATTTTATTTTAAGCTCTGTGAGTTTTTTATAGAATGGTGGGCACGAACTGGGTTTCTTGGTTCTTCTCGCAAAACTGTTCGAACGCAAATGCCGAACGCCGTAACGCCTGCGATCGGCGTTGGTATTTGTACAGTTAGTAAAGTTCACCGCAGTAAAGAAAAGCCGAGCTAGCTTTGCGTCTAGCCGCAAGCGGGTGCAACAGTGAAGGTTACGATAAGTGGAGGCGACATAGCGGCTCAAGTCAGCCTAGAGAGAAAAATCTAAGTGAAGCCGAAATTAAAGGTTGCGGTCGGCGGAACACCCCCAAGGGTTACCGAAACACAACCAAATCAGCTTTAGGCGCCCAATCAGCTCTCTTTTTCGCCTAATTCGTTTAATAGCACCTTTTGGTTTGGGTCCTCGTTGAAGGAGTGACCCTCCAAGCTAAACGTTTCCCCCGGCTTAACCGCTGGCGGCGTTCCATCGCCTACAGAAGCCTCCCACCTCCATGACACTAGCACATCCTCCAAGAGCTAACATTTACATATATATATATATATATATATATATATGATAACTGAATGCAATTTTTAAACGTTATAGTGATTAGCCTTCGTTCTTTATTAATGTGGTGTTAGTTTTGACATACAAAGTGCTCAGCGGCAAACAAAAACAAACATACACAAAGTTCCGGAAGAGTATACTGCTTCCGGTTGGCCATGGTTTCTGCATATTTCTGAGGACCCACAATGAGTAGCGCGTACTTTAAAAGTTTCAATGACGAGGATATAATTTGACACGTTCAGAAGTTTTCTTACACTGGATTTACACGGCTTCCTGATCCCCTTGATGAAAATAATTACCAATTACTCCTTAAAGAAATAACGTATCTCCCCAGGCATCGTGGGCGCATCTTCACTAATTCGAATCGCCTGGCCCATAAACATGTAAACGACTTAGGACATAAAAGTCGTTCAACTACTTCGTGAACGGAAAGCCTCCTCAATGGGCCCTTCCCTCCCCCAAGCGCTGAAGATACGCACCAAGCTGCCGTACGGGGGCAACGAGTCGGGTCTTGGCACCAGCAAACAGTCTAACGAAAGTGCTATTACGCTTTCCTCAAAGCGACGCGAGTTTCTGTAATGTAATTTTTTCTGATGCTTTGACTTGCTTGCTTTATTATTTAAGTTTTTTTTTCCAAGCGTTTTGTGTTACCTTGATTTATACGTGCTCCAATGGCCAGGTTGCCTGCCATCTGTCGCTATACGGGGAGATAGTCGGCCGAGTTGCGTCAGCCTCTCGTTTCTCACGTTGCGCCATCTGTCGGTAGCATATCGAAGTAGTCGAGCACCGTCTGCTTAGCTGCGATCATCTAAACTCGGCGACGCTGGTGGCGTCATTTTTTTCAAGGAAATTATATAACTTCACTTTCGATTTTTTTTTTTTTTTTGTGCTGGTGCGCATCGGCGACTCAAAAACTAGGTACTGGCATTATTAGAGCGAAGCTCTCAAATAATTGCTCGCTAGCGATCCGAAAGCCGTCGATCAATTATATATAGCGGGACGCATGACTGGTTCTTGTTGGACCAGTCATGCGCCCCTCTTTCGCCACGTCAACACGCTCCCGCCCATACCCACGCGGAGAGAGAGCCGGGGCATGTGACTAAAGGGAGGTGGCTGATTGGTCCGACGGTCACGTAGCTTCCACCGTAGTCTCAGCTCATTGGTGAACAGAGTGTAGTTCAGCCAATGAGTGTGTGCTGCCACCCGTGAGGGAGCCCTGTTGTAGCCGGAACATTCGATTATAGTTTTTATTCAACCGTAATATTTTTGCAACTCGATTTTGCGTCTAATGTTTTACGTTTTACGTCGTCCCCCAAAATTAAGTTCTATCCCAAAAATTGTGTTTCACTCCCAAAATTGCGTTCTAAGTTAATAATAAGATAATCAGGTTTCACGACGCAATGAAAGTATTCCCACACTATAAAGGTATTCTCCCCAAGAACCATGGTGAAAAAAGTGCCGCTCTCCGCGGTACGTTACTGTTTTCCCCCTTTCTTTGTTGAATTAAGATGCATTACGTGCATCTTAGAGTGACGTTATTTTACACAGACGTGCGCGTTTCAAAAGGCAAAGCCATCTCATCTTATTTCGAAAATTAAATCTTGTAAGAGCTACTTAGCGCAGCTCAAGAATAATGCGCAAAGTATTGAGGATACTGAAGAAAAGGTGGCTGCGGTAGCTACGGCGATTTGATGTGAAAATGCAATTTGTGAACATTCTAATGTAAGCACACTGACCGCCTAAAAACGCATTTTTATTTATGAAAGATTATGGTTTGTCATGAGGATGTCTTTCCCAATAAGTGACAAAACTGGTTGGAAAGGCTGAAAGTACAAACCAAAGCCTCGCTCATCAGACGCAACAAAGTGTAACTTGGATCCTCACTTCCATATAAAGTGTGGTATGAACTTGCCTTGATTTTTTTTATGGTCAATTTTATTAAGTTTCAATCGCTTGGGTAGGGGTTGTTTTGTGTTAAAACGCTTCCAGTTTTACTTCCCACTCTCCTATCAAAGTAAGGGAATGAGTGTGAAAGAAAACGTATATTAATTATATATGAAAGTCGCCTGCTTTCGCCGAAGTATCCTGTGAAAAGGGGGAAGGATTACGGAAATGAAAGTAAAAAGGTTCATTTTGTTTTATTCCTGTAAAAAGTATCTTCACGTCTGATTTGTTCTGGATCAGTCGCTACGCTGATTTTGTCCCTAGCCTCGATTCCGTTCGTTCTCTTGATCTTTTGTAAGGGCTCTGGAATTTAAATTCTTAACCTGGCGACCCGAACGCCTTCGATTATCCGAAAATATTAAATATACTAACGCAGATTGTGTTATCTTTTGTCTATAGGAGATATCCTGTGAATACAAGGCTCACTTTTACCTTTAAAAAAGAATGGCTCGTCTCATTTGGGTTTTTTTGGTCATTCTGCTGGCATATCAGTGTGGTAAATATTTTACGAACATTTTCTTCCATTCTATGCACATTTATTAGTGCCACAGTAGGGCGTATTTGCTTGCTTTATTGATTCTCGCATTTCCTAAACGTTTTAATTAGCAAGTCAGTGCAAACATTTTCTTAAACGTTTACAAAGTACGCGCGCATTGAAACTAAAAACAGGGGCACTCAATTTGCTTTCATGTGTAAGTGGATTGTAAGTTATATGCTGCTGTTGAAATATAATTTTTTTTATGTTTTAAGAATGCTTCCCGCAGTGTATCAATGGAGAGCTACACCGCACACAAAATATTTTATGTAAACAAATCCGTTACATAGTACCTGCACTGCCCTGTAGAACAGTTATTTAGTACTTTACTTAAACGCTCAGCGGTCGCGTGCACTCACAGTAATGACCAGTCGCAGTTTACTGGCTAACTTAGAGAGGGAAGGCAACAGATGCCATTTTAAACCCTACTCCATCTCCGCAAAAAAAAATCTTCACGCAAAAAAAAAAAAAAATTACTACACCGAGTGTTTTAGCGAAATCTTTTGGTAACTCCTTCAATAAGGTGGCGCAAAAAAAAAAAAAAAAGACGAATCTTTTTGGGGAATTTCTGCCAACCGCGGCAGATGTCAGGGATTGCAAAATGTTACATACACTATTTTAGAAGGTACTTAAAGGAACACTGAACCATCGCATTTTTTCTTTATTATGATTTAGGGATATATTACTGTGTCAGAAGCCCAACCAATCAATATTTTGCTAGAGCGGCACGTCTATTTTTAATAGCCAAAAAACGCAACTGCTCGAAACCGAAGCCGGACTACGGAGGAAGAAAAAGTACGGAGGAGGAGACTGTTGCCAAACGTCACGTGGACGTGGAACTTTTTGGTTTTCTGTCAACGTATTTGAAGTTTTTTAGAAGTCACAAAAATACGCATCATATTTTGTTTCAATTTTTAATATTGAGTGTATACTTTCGATGAACAACGACTTGGATTATCGTTTGTGGTTATTTCTAAGCCATGGAACACCGCATTTGACCACGAAGAAGAGAGTGAGCGCGACTCAAACCGGCCAATTCTCGATGGGCGGTTTTCGGGCGGAAAGAGAATTAATTTCGAGCGGCAAATTGTATTCTGGGCAGCTGGGCTCTCATATGTCATGTAAAAATAAAAATCTTGACGAGCACAAATATCCTCTCAGTGTCCATGTAACAAATATGTAATGATATATTTAATCTGCACACATTAAAATGTCGATATTGAAATAGACATATTTTAAGAAAGTGAATTTGAGTATATAGAAAGCAAGCGAACACGATTCATTTGCCAGTGCAGTAGCAAAAAAGGCTCGAGGTATACTTAAGCACTTCTTATGAGTTGTGAATTCGAAAGCACGCAGGCCACTCTTCTGCTCTCTTCATTCGTCTGCGGCGTACTTGCGTCGACGGCCGAGCGCGCGCGCTGTCCCAGGACCTCCTCGACAGCTTTAAAGCCTACGCGTTACATCACATCCCACTACGTTCGGGAGGACCGTACGGGCGCTGATTGGATACGAGTGCCGTGTCAGCGTTCGCGTGGGGCTATGATAGGAGACGAGCCCCACGCGAACGATGACTCGGCACTCGCATCCGATCAGCGTCCATGTCGGCCTCCCGGACGTGACGTCATGTGGCGTAACGCTCAGGCTTTGCTGGGGAGCCGCTGCCTCGCAGACATGCAGCGCCATGGGGCGGCGGCAGGAAAACTGACGTGCAGCTGCCAATGGGAGCCTCGTCGAAGCACGCCAGCCAATGGGACTGAAGCCGAAATCCATCAGCTCAACGCCGCTCCTTTGGGATTGGGGAAACTTGCCCTGTGATGCCCACAACGTGACTAAACATGCAAAAAGTTACTGGAAGATGGTTTCATGCTTAAGACACTTCCAGAAGTTGAACAAAAAAAAGCTTTATTTTTTCAAGCATTATTTGCATATAATACAGATCGTATCATATGCGATACACTAGGCATTACTGCCAAAATTTCAGCCGTGGTATGCGATAAAACAATTGCGACCTTTGTTGTAACAAAGGTGAACATTGCACTTATAGCAGTGTGTATATGAAAAAGTGTTCAGTTTTGCTGGGCAGGATCTGCATCGGAGCCTGCTGGCACCCCACATCGGCAGGTGGCCGACTCCATCGCACCTCACATCTTCTTGAGGCTTCCTGGCAGAGAGCTTGCGTTTTTTAGCAGCTGGGTCAATGGACGATGGTTGCCTCCCAACAGGTCTTTTTGCTACTGCAGTAAGGCGCTTCGCGATGTCAGCTTTGGATCGCCATATGTTGATGTGCCTCTGATCCAGTTGGGAGCAGTTCCGTGTGTACAAAAGCCATGCGTTGACAGTGGTGACCATGAGTGTGTGGTAAAACAAGTAGATATGCCATCTTCGAGATTTTATAGGAAACTTGTAAAGTGCATTCAGGTAGTCCAGCACCTAGAACTCCTTCATGAAGGAGTTGTAGGTTCCGGCAACTCCTGGTTGTTCTACTTGAGTAAACATTGTTTCTTTTTTGTCCCATCGTCGAACTGTGCAGATAAGCTCCGTGGATGCATACTTAGTTGGCAACCAGTGTGACTGCTCTGTTGTCGAACCACCCTATTACCGCAACACTTCTCGTGCTGTCCACAGCATAGTCAAAGGCGCCACAGCCCAGTCCCTTCAGATAACCATGCCTTGTCACCATTTGTTTGGTCCGTGCCTTGACTATTGTTTTTTAACTGCAGGAGCCTCATAATTGTTTCGAAGCTATTTCTCGGCATCACATGATGTGATGCCGAGAAAAAACAAAATGGCACTGGGTTTTCAGCGATTGCAGATGTGATTCACATCAGCAATCGTTGAAAACCTAGTGCCATTTTCCCAGTAGGAGCGCGCACCTGGCATTTGTACAAGGCCCATCGACAGTTACATGCCCCCGATATACTGTTCTCCTTCACTTTAGTTTAGTTCCCCTAGTTTGCACACTGTAGAGGTTCGTGTCAGCAGCCAGGGATGCGATCATAGCCAGGCTTACGAACTTTCAAAAATACGAAAGCGGGGACGCAATGGCGAGCGGCGCTGTAAATTCATCACTGAACGTAAGAAGGGACAAGTCCAGAAGCCGCTTTCTCCGGTGGCCCCTGTCAACAGAGCCGGTACAACCTGGAGACTGGCTGGCATCGTCGCTTTCATCCTCGGATGAATCGTCGTTGCTGCTCAAAGAAGACTCAAGACGATTGCTTGCGCTGTTCAGAATGTACTCATTCTCGCCTTCATCGCTCAAGTCACCGAGGTCACTGTCGTCCCCCGTAGGCATACAGCTGAGAATATTCCGGGGCTTGTGGGCTGCAAAAAAACGCATTAAAATAGCATGTATTTACGTGGAAATGTGATACATACCCTAGTTGATACAGAGGTCGCGAAGTACAAGGAATGCCCACTGTAGCATATTTGATACGCTAGAAATTTGCTGGTCTATGAGCGGTCAGACGTAAGCAGAACTCGAATCAAAGCTGTCTAACGGTGTCACCAACAACGGAGCTTAGAAGTAGCACAAAAAATCAATGCACTCACCTTCAGTTTTAGAAGAACGACCGTAAAATGTACGCGTCCTGATCGCAGTGCCACGTCTGCTTGGCCCCGCCATTTTCAATTGTGCCGGTCAACCCCCTGGCGGGCAAAACGTACGTGTACCAACACGGAGCGAAAACCTTTTTGACTTCCTCTACAACTGGGAGATGGCGCTTTTTTCCCCGCAAAATTGAAACCGAAACGGCTTTTACTCTGGGATCATGCGTAGCATATAGGATATCTGACACGCTGGGCCTTTACAGGGCTAGGTGCCATTTGGCTAGACTTTTCGCGTGGTTTCATAGCTGGGAGCTAGCTTCACATGGAGGAAGGATTTAAGGTGGCGTTCGGCGCGGCTTCAAACTTGATAACGTCGGCTGGCTCGATGAAATAGTTTATAGTTTCGCAATAAACTGACCGCTTAAGAAACGCAAAGCGTCACTTATTCATGCCTTCTGCTCCATGGACCGTTCTTAAGCATTCTTATCGTCTAATGCCACACTCTCATTGCCTGCGGAGCAATAATTAGATGACTGGTACCGGCCACGCTCTGTGTTTCTTAAGCTCTCGATGAATACGCGTTTGGTTCGGACACAAGCTCGGCATGACACTCAGTTTTACTGGTCATGTTCACAACCCTTTGATCGGCTGCTTTCTCGTGAATACTTGGTAACTACTGCATGTCCTGAACTTTAATTGCAAGCTGCGACAAGTTATTCTATTTACTCTTACCTCCTTGTTGTCGTTTCAGCGGACGTGGTGAATGGCGCTCCAGAAGAGTATCGTGTACCAATTTTCATAAAGGATAAAGAGACTTTTCTTGAAAGACTAAAAAACCTTTGTTTTGAACATCATGGAACGAGGGTTATTGTAAGTAATTTGGGCAACCACAAATAACAAACATTGCATGATTTTTTTCCTGTTCGGTGGCCTTGCAAAGCGGAAGTCGTCTACTTTTTCAGGCTGGCGTAGACTTGCCTAATTGCAGAGTTACATGTGATACTGGAATATCGGGACATAGTTCAACAGTCTCAATGAAAAACGGTCTACAATGTGGCATTCGTGCGGTGAGTTTTTCCGCAAAATCGAATATGTATTGCGAATTCTTATGTGAATTAGGAATGTTAGTCACCCTTCATAAACAACTTCCGCCTCATTAGGACAAGTGACAAATTGGGGTAAAGTAGGACCACATTATAGTTGGGAAAATTATTTTAAAATGTAATTGATTTTCAATTACCACTACTTCCGCCGAAATGTATTTAAATTAACTTTATAATTATTAGAGCACAACCCTAATTCCAAATTCGAATTAATTTGACACAGTAATAATTCAGTTACTTCGCCATTAATTTCCGCACTGAAATATATGTGTGTTAACTTGTTACCCTGCGATTTAGGACACAGTACACTGTGACGTTTTAAATTCATTACCCTGAATATTTTTGTATCCCAGATTTCATATTAAATAATATGGGAGCGGAGTTCTGAGTACAATAGGAATCAGTTGTTTCTTAAATCTCACACCTAGATTATTAGTGTTACTTATTATTGTAGTTACTTTATCAGGGAGGTCGGTGTTTGTACTAACAGCTCACTTTAATTTAGTAACCATGATTTTTTGGCTGTAAATGGAGCATTCGGAACACTGGGCGTAATTTGACGCCTGTCGCCAATATTCAACACCTTTCTGCCTACTGGACCTATATAAATCTTCAGTTCCATCACGGCTGGAATTTATCTGTATCATTTGGAATTCCTTGACAGTATCACATATCACTGCACTAGAAAATGTACAAAAGCGAACGATTAGAACAGTGTATGACAGTTTCATTAGAAGGGGAGGTTTCTACCATGATGAAGCTTTACTACGCTGATTTTAGTTGTCTGAGTTAGTTTTAAGAGAGAACTTCAGATTATTTTTTTTTCGCAAAGTTCTTTACTTTAACGTGAAATCAGTTGATTTATTACAGTCGATAGGTTTTCATATCTCGTCTCGGGTCGATCGGAGCATTTTAACTTTTTATGTGTCATGTATTGCCATTATGGACCCTTAAAAATAATTTAAGATATAACAATGCATCTCAAGACAACTCTCATATGTTTATCTTTTTTAATCATTTTGATCCTGATGCCTGGAAATGCATGTTTTCTCTTTGAGTATCCCAATCATTGTCTTGAATCGTTTTTACTTCTGTTTCTGTACCATTTCTGGTTTCAGTTTTAGTACTGGATTTCTGTTTGGTGTCACCGCACCACTCAGAAAACCGATGGTGTTGGTTACGTGCAAAGCATTGGAAGAAATTGTTATTATTATTATTTTTATCATTATTAAAGTAATCAACATTGTAAGTGTTGGTAAGCATTTAAAAAATCAGAAATCGAAAACTGAAAAACTGAAAAGAATTGTAAATGATTATATTGGCACACAGTATTTTTACTATTATGATTCATTTCTTCGCTGGTTTTTGTTGCATAAGCTGTTTGTGACCAGACAGTAAACTTTTTTATGTTTGCTAAATGTAGCTTGTGCAAATGTGAGTTCGATTAATTCACTCTATTTATTTTATATATTGACTTACGTCAGAAAGGAAGAGATAAACATTTTACCCAGCTTGTTTCTCCTATGCATCACCTCTAGAGAGGATACACATAATTGTTATTGTTATTTGTGGACGTCACTTTGATATTTTATTTTGGTGCACCAAAAGGAAATCACACAAAAAGGAGAAAAAAATCAGGAACTGGATCATGCACATATTCAATGTTAATACTTCAAAGAAAGAATGAACATTTAAAATATAAACTGTTATCAGGGAAGCACAAGATCCTTAATATTGCACTCCCCGTTAACCTAAAAAACGAAGGGCGCTTTGAGTCACGGTCCAGAAAACGCCAACGGATCTCACCGATCACTTTTTGAGTTTGCCGAATACTAAAAATTCATGTAGATAAAGAGCACCAAGCTCTGTCCAGAATTATGCTCAAAAGAGTGACGTATACATTTCTGGTAATTCGTCACTATATCTGCAGTTTCGCCTTCAGCGCATCCCGCAAAGTCTCGCTGCCGCGATGGTGATGACGTGACTAAAACCACTACATCACTCTTCGAAGCATCACTGCGAGCAGGACTTCCTGCGCTCTTTCTGCGCCTTCTTGTGTAATCGGGTTACGAAAACACGATCGGCTATTAATATCCCGAAGCCGTTTGTCGTTCCAAAATTGTTTACATGTATTTAAACTTTGATATTTTAAAGCAACAATCGAAACATGACCAATCTAACAATTTCTTTAGATAAAAAACGCTTGAGTTCATTCTTAAACTTATCTCAAAAATTAGCCTTTCGTCTAAGGTTCGCCCAACTCCAAAACACTAAGTGAAAACTGCTCCCATCTAGCGATCACCTATTTTTATTGCAAATCTGTTCTAATTAAAACACCCTGTAAAACTATGCATATAATTAAACAGAATCTAAATTAGTCACATGTGTAAGTAAACTCATAATAATATTTATACTCAGAAACATCTTGTCCAACTTATTACAACTACAATAGGCAATAAAAAGAGAAATAATAGGTTGCTTAAGACTAAAAAGTTCTCCACGTCCTTTTGGCAAGCACAACTAGTTGTGGAAATACAGAGACAAAACATCGATAAGAACAACGCTTCACCCTCGGGATTCGCATTCGCAATATTTCATCTTAAAGTGCAATAAACATTATTATTCTTTCTAATCGCGTGTTTATACTTTGTTTCACCTAATGTCAAGACGCAGTCGAGCTCGGATCAGCAAGAGAGCGTCAAAAGCGCACCATTCTGGTGTTCGCCATGTTTCTCTACGTGTCCTATCATCGCTGTACCATTCCTAAACAGACCCAATGATTTGCGCTTTTGACGCCGTTCGATTGGTCTTTTGGGTTCGTAGCGTCGGCTGCGTAGGGACTTGCTCAATCGAAGTACCGTAAATAAAACAAGACTTCCTCTAATTTATTCAGCCAGTTAACATTGTTATATTTCTCCTGTAACTTTTCTTTGCTTTCAGATTTGCCGAGAAGATGGACGTTGTTTTCGATTTCCACATGATTTTTGAGCCGAGGTTGATAATACAAATACAAGCTCCTTAGAACTATAATAAAGTCGGAAAAGAAGCCTGTACTAATTAAAAATGTTTTCATGTGATCAGTCCAGTTATTTTACTTCTTTAGTTTACTGAGTAACCTCACGATACAATATTATTTAGAGCAAATTGCCCAATCATAAAAACTTCCTAAATTCCTAAATGTTATCCCGTGACCCGCGAGTGGTCAAAGTAGTAGCAGTTACACCACGCTTGTGTTGTAATCATTTTAAGTAGTGAAATTGCTTGTAATAATTTACGTTTTGGAATAATTTTGTATTGCAGCAGTAATCTCAATATTTTTGCAGGTACTAGAAAACCCTACGGTTACTAAAGGCGCTTTATTCGTAAACATTTTCTGCCAAGACATTATCGAAACAAATCACCCACAGGAGGATCATTTATCAAACTTGGTAGATTAAAAAGATAAAGAGTTAATGATTAGGTGATTTTAGTCCAATATTAAAGGGGTCATGAAACGCTTTTCCAACTTTTTCCAGTTCAGCTTTCCTCCTCAACTCATAAATCGCGCATTCCACCAAACAGTTAAAGAAGACGAAAAGGGGGAGCCCCCTCTTGCTCGCACCCTCGTTTGTGTAATCCGGACACATCCATTCTCCCCCTAGAAGATTAGCCCGTCGCTCAAAATTCAGACAAAAGTTGCTTTCCCCACCCCGTTCATTCCGAAGCTGACAGTGCTGTTGAAGCTACATGCTCGTTGGGCCAGCCCCACTTGCCACGTGAGCGTGGCAAATGTGGCTGCAGAGAATGAAGTCAGGTGATGAAAGGGAGGCGGCTGATTGGTCCGGCAAGCGCGTAGCTTCCACCACAATGTCAGCTTAGGGGTGAAGGGAATAAGTGAGGTCCGGTTGCGTGTGACGTCAGTTTGGACCCGACGACGCGCTTTTGGGAGCGCGGATGTATCACAGTGAAAAGGCAGAGAGGTTGCGAAGGGGAGGAGGTACGAAATAGTTCGCTCTGTTTTCAAATTTTCGCACTGAAAGTCACGCTTTTGACTTTCTACTTTTTTTCTTTTGGTTCACTGAACGATGTGCTATTAGTAAAATCCCAATCTAAAATGATTTATCCCAACCCAAAAATCGTTTCATGGGCCCTTTAAACAACAAGAACGATCCGTTTTCAAACGGGCAGAAAACTGTGGTTAAAAAAATTCAAGTGAACGGAGAAGGCACACTTTCTTTTTCAAGTCACGAAAAATTACTTTTAGTCTCGGGTAATCAAGTAATCTAATTAAATAATTTTAACAAGAATAATTATAACAGTAATTGATTACTTTTTTTTGTTTTGTAATGTGTACAACACTGAATAGCATGAAGAAAGCATGAATTGACGAGCAGAGCACGCACGTTGTCTGCTACAAAGTCAATATTTATCTGTTTCCACACTGTAAATCCGAACACATATAAAGCTGACGGTGCTGTGCATTTCTTCCAGCAATACCTGGGTCCTGGCATTAAATAAAAGCAAGTCAAAGTGTACGATGCAAAAGGATACGTAATATATGACAGTCGTTTCATTTGTAGTGCAGGAAATAGAACCAGTTGTATAACTTAACAAAGCAGAGTAGCGCAGATCTTTACGCGGTAAAGTCATTAGACAAGCAGTTGTATTCTAAAATATTAAAGGGTCTACTCACCCGCAAAACTAATGACAGAGCCAATTGCTCCAATCTATGGAGGCAGCTCGGTGCGTGACGGAACTTGAAGACGTTTAGACCTGACAAAACAGTATGTGGTGTTCGATTCAGTAATTGTAATACGTCATGCTCACTGAAACGGAGCGAACTGTTTTTTTTTCTTTGGTTAAAACATATTTCAACCTTGTTACTCGGCAAGCTCCCTTTGCCGATTGCAGCGTTTGGCTCTGCCAAGTTCATTGCTCGAAAGTAGCCAGCTTGCCCAGTAGACTGAAGTGCGCCCTTGCCATAAATTAGCAAAAACAAAAAACAAATGTAATGAATTTACATCAATTCATCCAAAGGTGCAAGCGAGCTGGGCAATTGGTCATTTTGTCCCGTACTTCCCCTTCTCAATGAATTTTGACCGTCAAACAATCGCAATTGACCATTTGCTATATCCCCGAACTGCCCCGGCCCGCGCTAAAAAAATCATGCGGTGTTCCTTCAGCGTTTGGAATAGTTTATTGACAATCAGTTCCCCCATTCAGCAGGTGCTACGGGACTGATACAACCACAATGTTCAGGTCAATTGGAATCCACCAATATACATAAAACGGGCCATCAAAACGACAACCGCCCCTGGAGTTGCCACCAAAATTATACAACCCTACTGGCCACTCCCAGACCTCTGTGACCCTGTGCACTCTTGATAACCTTGTGTGACTCGCGCTCTATCATATTTCTCGCTTTGCCACTAACCAGATCTCCCGGAAACATCAAATTGATTTCCCTGGTCTTTCTGAGCCCATGGCATTGGTTGTCTTGGCAGCGTGTCTTACGACTTCATTCGATCTATACCCATTCTAACGGCGGGAAGAGACAATGTAATCGATCATCGACCACCCGCACCAGGCGACTGCACCACCTTCTTTCAAAAATCTCGCTGTTTTGGACTGCGAATTCCTCTTCCAGAAATGAGCGGAGTTTCCTCCTCATGCGTAATAAAATGGGCCACATTGCTCTCTGCCGTCTTTGTTGCACCGACGCCTGGCATCTGTTCTTCCACAGTGCCCATTCTCCAACCGTGACTAGGAGTCTTGCCCACGGCTTCTTGGGGGGGCTATTTTGAGTTACATATTTGCGTATGTCCAGCCCAAGTCCTCGTGTTAGCCGCGCCCACAATTGCTGGGCGACCACGCACTCTGCAACGACATGTGTTGTTGTTTCCATTTGACCGCAGTTTATGCACAATGGGCTGGGCGATCCGCGTGCGCCCCATCTGTATGTTTGGGTGTTGGTCCGGAGAACATTCCATCCTCGTTTCCATTCAAACTCACGGACATCGACTGGTATTGTGGCGGCTGTGAGTGCTGTCCAGTGGAACGCGTTGATGCTTGCCTGTCGGTTTGGTGCTATTTCCTGGCACGTGAGGATTTCTGTGACACGGGTCGCGGGGACGTTCCGAACCTCGACTTCCGGAGCTTGTTCTGATATAAGCCGGTGCATCGTGATTATATCTTTGTAGAATTTAGTCGGCTTGGTCGCGCTTGGACTACAGTTGTCCCGATCGTTCTTGCAAAGAGACCGTCGGGCCGTCCCCAAGAAGTATCGGGCTAGAGGGCGTGCTGGGCTCTGCTCGTCGTCTAATATTTGCAGTACGCCCTTTACTGCCAACACTCTTGCTTGGGTGCGTACACGGGGGCAGCTAACTCCTCCTTTGTCTCGTGCGAGGCTCAGGACGGGCGCCGCAACCAGCGCGGTCTTGTGGTTCCAGAAGAACTCCGTTAAGAGACGTTGCAACCTCAAGGCCGTCTTACGTGGCGGGGGGATTGTTCGGGCAACATACCATGCGGGTCCGCACAACACGCTGTGGGCGAAGTGGCGTCGCTCAAATAGCGATACCTGGAACCGTTCTAGCTTTTCGACTTCCGCTTCCATAGCATGATATATGTTTGACCACGTTTTCCGGGACGCACCGTTTGCATTGAACCATACGCCGAGAATCTTGACTGTTGGTTTTCGTGTGATCTCCGAGGGCCACAATGAAAGCTGTTTCAGCGATATGCCATGACACTTGTTAAAATTCAGGGCTGCACCCGAGATCGCGGCGTAAGCGTCGAAAATCCTCCACACTCTTCGAAGGCTGACACAGTCCTGCACGTAGACGGTGATATCTCGGCGTAGGCGTTCACAACTGCTGACGCCGATCCCGGCAGAGGGAGGCCACGGATTAGCGTATCCCGCCTAACCTGCTGCGAGAAAGGTTCCAAGGAGAGTACAAATAGCACCGGGGAAAGCGGGCATCCCTGTCTGACGCCCTGGGAAATCTTTGTTCTAGTTACCATTTTACCGTTGACGACTAACTCGCTCTCTATATTTGTGTATAAGCCCTTTACGAGATTGATCACCTGCTGAGGAAAACCAAAAGCTTCTAGGGCTGCGAATATATATGAGTGCCGCACTCGATCATAAGCTTTTTCCTGGTCGAGGGACACGATGATCCCCGCTGCCTTGCGGTGATTCGTATATTCTATAATGTCCCGTGTAAAAGCTGTAATTTTGTGGGTTGTCTGTCCCGGTATAGCACAGGTTTGTCCCGGTTGGATGATTTCTGGTAACACTGTTTGGAAGCGGCGGCTTAAGGTGGCAGTGATTATCTTGTAGGATGTGTTTAGCAGTGTTATGGGACGTCATGCACTAGGATTTTCAGGGTCTCCTTGTTCCTTAGGCAACAAGATAATTCAGCCGGTGGTAATCGACTCTGGAAGTACGCCCTCACAAAAGGCGTCCTGGACTGCCTTGGTCACAAAAGGACCAACTGCTGGCCAAAAAGCCTGAAAGAACTCCGCGGGGAGGCCATCCGGTCCAGGTGCTTTGCCTTTACTCATGTTTTCTAATACCTATCGAATTTCCTCACTGTTGGGCAGCTTGTAAAGATCCATTCCCATTCCGGTATGCACTTGTGGAAGTCCGACAAAAAAAGTGTGTTGTGCTGTGACATCGTGCGTGTCTTCGTGTGGTGGGTTGTACAGACTGGTCAAATGGTTCGCAAATCGTGTTAGACGCGTTGCCTCATTTTCTGTGTTCCCGGCCGCACTGGGACTCCCTTCGGAGACATTAGGTGGTGCTTGATCCGTTACCCATCCCAGGCAGCACAAAACGTCGTGGAAACGTCGAGAAAAAGTCCCGGACGTCCGTGACGTCCCGCATGACTTCGATTACGTTTTTTCGATGTCGAGGTGACGTCCTTATATAACGTTTCATTAGAGTCCAATCAGTGACGTTGTGACGACGTTGTATTTCAACTCAAACGTCGTCAACGTTCCCACGACGTCGATGCACGACGTTCTCAGAATGTCCAACGCTCACGTTTCTTTGACGTTGAACTGAAGTTCATAAATGACGTTCCTTTGTCGTCCTGTCCGTGGCGTGCTGGCGACGTCACGTTTCAACTTTAACGTCGTCGTCGTCGCCACGACGTCAAGACAAGACGTTTTAGCAACGTCGAACACTCACGTTTTTTCGAAGTTAAAATAAAGTCCAGGATGACATTACATTATTACCCCGTCAATGACGTTTCAGCGACGTCGCGTTCACACCTAAATGTCGTAAACGTCATACAAGACGTGCTGGCAACGTCGACCACTCACATTTTGTTCGACGTTTTTAGATTTTGCAGCTCCATCTCTAGCCGCAGAATCACTGTGGTCAAGGTGACAGTGCTCAAGAGCCGCAAACAAAACTTGATTTTTGAGAAGTTGAGGAATTTAATTATTTATATATTATTTGCGTATTTCAAAATGCTATTGATCCTGCATCTTTTCCTAGGAGCATCCATACTGCTCCGCGACCACCCGAGATTGTTTTAAGGTTCGTCAAATTCTCTTCGTATTTTCTAACCCACGCTCACCTGCGCACAACCAAAAAATTCGCATCAACATCACAGTTCATCCACAACACCAACTTCCAGCGCCTTAGCGTTTTCGGTAGGTCGGGGCGCAGTCTTGTCACGTGACTGTCAGTACAGATCTGGCTTTCGTTGCCACTGGTGACGTACCGAAACGAAAATCACATGCCAGCACACACTATATCAGAGCACTTCACTGCACAGTTGCGCATTTTTGAAGTTGACTAAAAAAAAAAAAAAAAAAAGCCCGGCAATGACGAAATTTCGTGGATACCGTCAACGGTTTGTGAAAACTGAATGGCCCAGATGACGGTCCAAAAAGCGTTCAATTCCAGTCCGCACCTACAGGCCGAAAAAAAAAACACAAAAAAAACACAAAAAAAAGGGAAAAAAAAGAAGAAAAAAAAAACAGCCGGCACGGGCGCGAGAGAGAGAGGGAAAGGTAGGTAGAGGAGATGCCAGTGGCATCCCCATAGAGCCCTATGCGATGCGTCGGGAAACTCGGCAAGAAGAGGGCGAGAGAAAAGTGGGGGAAGATAGCGACGACGAACAATTGACAAGCGTAAGTTCCGGGTGCACCTATTTTCTCAGTCGTTCCCAAAATATTTCACTGAATGTTCTGTTCTTCGAATTCGCCCAGAGAGAACAGTTCTGGGACCCGGTCCAGCTTCTTTCGAAAGCCAATCACTAGCACCGGCCGTCACGTCTACGGGTCTACGAGGCAGGCTGCTGTGTCGGCGTGATTTTTTTTCGAGTCTGCATACACTGTAAATGCAGCGGTTGGATGAGTCGTTCAAGTCGCCCCTATGCAGAAGTCGGTGATCGCCAAGAACGCCGTCGTATTCAGTCACGACTCGAGGACCTTTTTCAAGGCCATAACGCTTCACACGTTGAATCGTACTACTGCTCGGATCAAGGTGCCTGTGAGGATACGAATGACGCCCCCCAGAAAACAAGTGGCAGTGCACATAACGGCGCGTCAAGTCCAGTCTCCGATCAAGGCCCTTCAGACGCCTCCGACGATCCCAATCAAGAACGCCCAGCGGACGGGATCCTCCTTCTGAAACCATTCCCGTGCAGGCAGCGAGAGTACCAGCTATCTGCGATGGGGCGGCTAAAGCACGCGGGTCGGCACATTAATCAGAAGCAGAACGAGGTAAGCGGTGGAACATTCCGTGCTGCGTGACATCGTCTCTTGTTTATTTATTTACATGAATTTGTTTGTTCTTTTATATTTTTGAGGCTGGCACATCCAGGGACGTCTTTTCGATCGTGTCTGAAAATGCTCAAATAAACAGTTCGTACCAAACCTGTGTTTTAGTTACTTCCTTCGTACTTGCATGATAGCAACTTGCCTTCGCAATAATACAAAAAAATTACTTTTTTTGATGGAAAAGGGGGGGGGGGGGGGGACACAACGTTTTCCCACGACGGCTAGGGAACGCAATTTGGAAAGGTTTCTCGACGTTCTGTGAACGTCGTTGGCAGTCCGGATGTCGTAAACACACGTATCATAAACGTCGAGGGAGGACGCAACGGCCCACTGAGACGTGCATGTGACGTGCAAGAAACGTCATTTAAAACGTCCCCTCGACCTTCTGTGCACCTTTTCTCGCGGACATTTAAAGGTTTCATCGACGTCGAAGGAAGGTAACGTCCGGACCTTCGACGTTTTACGACGTCACGTTACAGACGTCTTCGACGTTCTTTCGACGTTTTCTTCACGTTTATGTGCTGCTTGGGATGTTTGGTGAGCCCATCTAACCACTTCCGGTGTCACTGGACCTCCATAGCGAGCACGGTGTGCGGTTGAGGCCGCTGACTCAGCCAGCATTAGGCGATGGTAGCGCGTCTGAAGACTGGCGAGGCATTCACGCATTAGCTGGGTGGTTATGCGGAGGGCAAGTTCGTCTCCTTCTCGCGCAGGGGGTAGCGGTGACGTCAGAACGCCGAGCCCTGATTGGCTGATCGCGCCCCCCTATCTGAGCGTCGTCTGCTCCTTTGCAACGTCGTCTGCGTCTGTCTTACCTTTCCTGCGACTTTCGGAAGTGCAGAGGCCAGATTCACGAAACGATCTTACGCCAAAAATGTGCGTAAGACAAAACTTGAGAACAAATTCGTATTCACGAAAGGGAATTTTCGTAAGTTTTGCGCAGGTTACGACAAAATCCTACGAGAGCTCCGAAGCTGTCTTACGCACTTCTTACGATCAAATCAGCATGGCCGACAACGTCGCGGTCGCGACGACCCACGGACGTTTATTTTTTTACGTGCGGTTCTGACGCGTCCCGACTTCAAGCAGCAAGAAAAAAGTAAAAAGTACTTGAAACAGACCACGACGAACAAAAACGCAGGATCCACAAACACCCGGGAAAAGCTCCCACGGCCACGATCCCACCGAACGCGACCAAACGAGCTGGGCAGTTAGGCCTAGCAGGCTCTCCGCGACTCGGCGACCGTCTGCCCACGACCGGCTGGCGTGCTGAGTGGAATATGCCCGCGCGACCCTTGTGAACCCTTCCCGTATAATATTTTGATTGCTGACCTCAGTTTTAGATTAAAATGTCAATTTCTTCCTCTTGTTATCTCCTTGTTTGCCGAGGCAACGGTGACCCTCGCCGATGAAAAAGCGGTGAATCTCCGACAGACGCAGCAAAGGTAAAGCAGCCATCGCTTTGACCGCTTTGACTAGCAGACGTAAAGCAGACGACTTTAACTGCGCCAACCCGCCGACGCCGTTAAAGAGTGAGGGGTCTCGCCGCACACGAATGGAGGGAAAAAGTATTTGGGAGGGAACTTGCCTCGGTTCTAAGCAAAAAAACCTCGGCGCCCCGGGACACCTCGCCAGGGAGTCGTTTGACTTCCCTCCTTGATGCGCGTCTGCTAGTTGTTAGACAAAAACAACGTACCGCTCGAGTTATTTCGTCTGCCCTCTCTTAAAGGCGAGGTCGAGTTCGCTCCGAAAGTCGCAGGAAAGGTAAGACAGACGCAGACGACGTTGCGAGCAGACGACGTTGCAAAGGAGCAGACGACGCTGAGATAGGGGGTCGCGATCAGCCAATCAGAGTTCGGCGTTCTGACGTCACCGCTACTTCCTTTCTTATGCGCAGAAGACGAAAATGAGCCCACTTGCGAAGCGTATTCCCCCTCGTAGTATTATCCGTATTTGCAAGAGAGTCTCCCACAGCTGTGTGTTCCGAGCACGTCTTCGGCGCAGGCCGGCTTCCCTACACAGGTTCTGCCAGAGCGCCAGTATTTCGTCCCAGGTAACAGCATCAGGGGGCATGCGTCATGCGAGGTCGTGCAGTTGTTTCGAGAGCCATTCTTTTGTTTCTTTGTCGTATAGCACACGGGTGTCAAATTTCCACGAAGGACGGGATACAGGCTCGTTGCAAAGAATCTTCAATACAATTTCCAATGGGTGGTGATCGGAGATATAAAGTGGCGTCGCTGTCATATGCCTTGTACCGCAGCTCTGAACGGCTGGCTTGAGGTGGGGCGAAACATAGATACGATCTATGCACGACCCGCGGCTATCAGTGCCCCACGTAGGCTGGAACCTATCGTTGTGAAGTAACAGCCATGCGTCCGATAAGCTAAAGGTGCTTGTCATCCTGGCGCATTCCGCCGCATACGCAACTGACTGGCCCTGTGACCTCCCGCGGATATCTCGCTGCGAATCTAACACGCAGTTAAAATACCCAAGCACTATTAAAAGTTGCGCATGTTAAAAGAAAGCCATCCAGCCTACGAAAGAAGTCCGCCACTAATTTATGTCGGGCAGGGGCGTAGATATTTACGAGCCTATGCCTGCGCCCTGCATACCTAAAGTCAAACGAAATGACTCTGCCCTCAGTGTCATATGAGCTGAAGCTGCCGTTCAACAATGTCTGATTTAGGACTATAATTCCCACTCCTCCGCAAACTGTAGTGGCCAGGGCGAAGCGACCGTGCACACCGAAACGGGTCAGGAAGGTCTGAACGTCACGTTGTGTAGAAAAATTAGTTTCCTGGAGGCATGCAATGTCGTATTTGTTTTGTCGCCAAAACTGCATCACTTCAATCTGCTTGTTGACATTCTTAAAGCCTTGTACATTAAATGAGGCTATACGTAAAAGTGTCATCAAATAGACTACAAAAATTTGACACATACCGTGTTTCAGTTGTTCGAACTTTCCACCGAGCTAGTACCAGTGTCCTTCGTGTCTCCCGGAATCACTTTTCTGGGCTTTTTGGTAGGTAGGCGACTCACCGCACGGCCACTGCTGTCACCGCTGTCAGGTCTCCCTCTTTTAGTGTCCTGGGCGGCAGGCTTTTTCGTCGTCTCGGAAGTTTCAGGCATATCTTCATCCGTGTGGGAGTCGGAGCTAACCGTCCAGGAGAAACTAGAAGATTCCAGACAAGTCTTCCGGTCCTCCGGCGCCCCCTCGTCGATCACCAGCGCCTCACTGTCTGTTGAAGCTCCGTCTTTCTCTTCGCCAGCAGTGCTCCATGGTCCGTACCCTAGTCCTTCGAGGATGGCCCGTGAGGGGGTGACTGCTTGTGTCGGTGCTTGGTCGGGCTCGCTCGCTGAGGTAGCCGCCGATGATGCCTTCTCGATGGGTGGCGGCCTCGGTGCGCCTGATGAGTCGCCTTCATGTCCTTCCTGACAGATGCTGCTTGAAGACGGCCTCGTTGTTAGTGGTGGAAAGTCCATTATTGTTTCTTGAGTCACGGATGCGTAGCTTCGACGACTCGTACTGTCAACCGTGGCGTCTCCCGCACCACAACGCCGACAGGATTCGGTGCAGGTTGAACCGTTGTGTCCGAAAATGGCGCACCGTGAGCAGTATTCCGCCGTGCATTGTGCTTTAAAATGTCCTTCCTTTTTGCACCACCGGCACACCCGAACCAGGCCTCTGTAGTCAAAAGTGACACGGTGACACGGACACAGTATCAAAAATGCTGACGTTGACCAGCAATTTTAAAAGAGATATGACAGGTCCTTGGGGTATATCAGGTGCTTGTTCAGGATGACCTCGAATTACGCTAAAAACTGTCCAACCATGGAGTTGATCGAAAATTAGCGTCACTAGATCTCGTCGCTGTTCCTGAGTTCCTGGTTTCCTGGCTGCATCTCGTCCGGGGCCTGCGTTCTGCGGTCCCTGGCTACGTGTCGTCGAGCGCCCCGGCGAGGGTGCGAACCGCCATGGCGGCCGCGTCGACGGAATCTTCTCCCCCGCCGAAAGCGCACGCTTTCGACGTTGTCGTGCCAGTAGGCACATCGGCGGACGATCTCATTGATGGGATATCCGCCATTGTGGGGCTGCCTGAAAATTTCTCGGCGCAGCACCTAGGAGGTACAAACTTCCAAGTCGTCGGCAACACCCGTGCAGCCGCCCTCAAGCTTTGTGAGGCCGGCAGCGTCTCCATCGCCAACCAGTCAGTCCCCATCGTGCCGACGGGTCCGCAGGTCACGAATGTGGCTTGCCTCTTCCTGCCGACGTTTGTGCGCAACGACCAGCTCGTCCAAGCCCTGGCCCCGTACGGCAAAGTCATCGACGTCTCCTACGCAACCTACCACCGAACGGCGACTGTGAAAACAGGAACCCGCTTCATCCGCATGGAGATAAAGGAGGCTTACCCCCCTGCCCAACTTCCTGCAACCGCTGCAACGGGCTACTGCAACCGCTGCAGTGTCTTCGGGCACCCAACTGAGGGCTGCACTGCCAACTGTGGACGCTGCGGTGGAACCCACGCGACTGTGGACTGCACGGCCAAGAGAAGCTACTCTTCCATGGTCACCGGAAACTACGCCACCGATTTCCCGGCCCTGGACCCAAAAAACGCGAGTGTCCTATCGCCCCCGAAGCTCCGGCCGTACCAACCGTCTCCACCGTCGCCCCTCCGTCACCACCTGACGCCGCAGCCGTGGCCGCAGCCCCACCCCCGCCTCCTCCATCGCCGCCCCCATCCGCCCCACCTGAGCCAAGCCCGACCGGCTCGGGGGTGACTTCAGCCGAAGCAACGGACTATGCCCGAACCGCCGCGGTTGTTGTCGGCGACACCGCCTATGCAGCGTGGAGCCAAGCGTAGGGTCATGGCGAGCTGTCCAGCGACAGCGACCACTTCGTCATCGACGAGAACCCTGCTCCAGGTGGCCCCGCAGACACACCGACCGACAGTAGGGATACGACCACAACTGACACACCGGAGTCCGACTCAAGCCGACTACCGCACGAGGACTCCAAGCGTCCCCTCAGGAGCATCGGTTCCCGCTCAACTGACAGTGGGGGCCCACGAGCCACGTGCCCCAAGAAACCGCGGAAGTCCTCCCCCTCGCGTCGAGACCCCTCTCCAGCATCGTCCGACAGCTCCACGTTTTAAGCAACACGCCGGCGTCCCTATTCCCCTTTTTTACTTTATACTGGCCACCCTTCGCATATTATCCCTGAATGTGCGGGGCTTTCGAAACCCAGCGAAGCAAACTGAAGTGATGCACTTCGCGAGGATGCAGAACTGCGATCTTCTGTGCTTGGAAGACACCAACTTTGCCCGCTTCCGTGACGTTGCGGATTTCGAAGCCCGGTTTTCTGTAACTACTTTTTTTTCTTACGCGCCGCGCCGCGCGACGGGCGTGGGCGTAGTTGTCTGCAATCGCACACTCTAACAAAAAAGGGAGTAGTACTTCCTCCCTAAAAGGAGGAACTCGCGTGTCCCTTATATTGCTCCATAAAGGGAGGAAATTTCCTCCTACAAAACGGGGAGGAAATTCGCTCCCCTAAGAAAGGAGAAAAATTGCCACATTTTTCTCTCAATGGAGGAAACTTCCTCCCCTCGTGTAACTGATATAGCTTCCAACAGATGGCGCTCAAAACTGCAAAAAAAAAAGCGTTTTTTTTTTGTTTGTTTTTTCCTTAGGCTCTGCCGACTTTCGAACGCTACATGGTAGAGATGCACATACATCACTGAACACACAGAATACGCGGAACACAAGCAGATCAACCCCACGTACACAACAGCAACAACGCACCGACCACTGGGCCCCCTCGCCTCTCTTTTTTTTTTTTTTATTTATTGCCATAAATGAACATAAACAAGACAGGCACTTTCGGTACTATACAATGTAGAGTTGCCTGCTAGCATTGCATGCTAGCGGCGTTAATGGGTTTAAAAACCTGCCGCCTGCCGGCCGTTCGGCTGGCGGGAAAGGGTTAAAATTCTCGAAGCCTTGCTAAGCTCTCAAACGTCGGCAACCAATCCATTCCCGAATAGACTTTTTGGTACACTGGGGCGAGCATGGCAATATGCTCAATAAAGTAAAGTCTGACAGAGCGCACATCCAGATCAGCATGGCGTACAGCCATCCTGCTCTTCCAGATAGAATGCAAACCCAGTAGTAGTACAAGATCGTACGGGAAAGACTTGTCCAGCACTGAAAGAAACCGAATACCTCGTGCCGTGAGCGGCAGATCTTTTTTGAGCGTGCGCTGGAGCACGTCCCAGAAAAGGATGGCATCCCAACAGTCAAGGAACACGTGTTCCACAGTTTCTGGGCTCTTACACAGGTTGCAATCTTCACCCCACGGTACAGGCAAGCCCCTTCTCGCCAACCATGTCTTGACAGGAAGGGTATCGGTGTGTAATTTGAAAAAAAAACTTTTGACTGAGCCCCGGATTGCCATCCTTTTCACACGGGCAAGCACATCACGGTCCGCGTTGTCAGGGTACAAAGCTCGATACAGTGGCACTGGAAATAGGGTGTCGACAAGGTCTCGCGATAGATGTTTTCGAGACACCGAGCTCAGATACTCCATAGAAAAACGCGCTCTGAGGAACCGGTGAGCGCATACAACCTCTTTGAGGAAACCGTTTACGCTTCCACAATAGCTGTCACACGACGAAACGATGAACTCTGGTAATGCGCGCCATAATTGCACTTGGATCACTGTTTGTAGAAAAGGGTTCGCCTGGTCCCGCAAAAACAGAAACCTTGACACCAGTTGCCGTATAAATAGGTGAGACAAACTTAGTCCTCCTGACCTCACACGACGGAAAAGGTTGTCTCGCCTGCACCGTTCCCACTTTGAATCCCAGATAAAAATAGCAAATACTCTGTGCATCCGATGCGCGATCAATGTAACAATTGTAATAGATACCAAATTTTGGCTACAAAGAATAAATTCCAAACGGTAGCCCGCGCGAAAACAGAAAATTCTTTCCCATTCCACTTAGTTGCTTTGACACTCATCTTTTCCACTTCGTCCCGCCACAACTCATTGCTGTTTTGGTAGTGCTTCAGTGGCACTCCCAAGTATACGCCTGGCACCGTAGACCACTGAACGGTTTCGAACACAGGCGGAGCAACGTCCCAGTGCCCGTGCCACATCCCCGAACTCTTTGCCCAATTTACAGCACATGCAGTTTGATTACAGTATTTTTTCGTGAGCTGGAGAGCTTGTGAAACACTTTCACGATCGTTACAAAAAATGACAACATCATCCGCGTACGCGAGAAGCTTTACTTCACACGCGTTTAAAGAAAAACCACGCACAGCACGACTGTTGATGACACTAAGGCAGAAGGGTTCAAGAAAGATAGCGAACAACAAAGGCGAGAGCGGACATCCCTGGCGGACCGATGCTAACACTGTAATACGTCTAGTCACGCCTTTGTTGATTATAAGGCTAGTCTTACAGTCCCTATATGCCATTTTTATCCCTTCTAAAATAATGTTGCCGACGCCGACGTGGTTTAAAATACAGAACAGTATTCATGTGACACCCGGTCGAATGCCTTCTCGAGGTCTATTTGCAAGAGCGCTACTCTTCGTGTATCTCGGTCACAAAGCTCTAATACGCTTCGGGCTACATGTACGTTGCTCAGTATCGTGCGTCCCTTGATGCCACACGTCTGGTGCTCCCCCACCACGTCCGTGATTACCCCCTGCAGTCTCTTTGCAAGAATTTTCATTAAAATTTTATAATCCACGTTGGCTAACGTAATCGGCCTATAGTTGGCTACATTTCGCAATTTACACGGGTCTTCACTTTTTGGAATGAGGACTGTATGAGTAAAAACAAAGGAAGGGGGAAGTGCCCGGCGTTCGTAACATTCACGGTACACACGTAGCAAAAACCCGGCGATGTTGTTCTTGAACTTTTTAAAAAAGGCAGCGCTTAGCCCATCGGGGCCCGGTGTCTTTCCGATTGCCATCTCGTCGATGGCTTCTAGTATTTCGGTGAAACTTATCTGCCCTTCTAAACGTTCTCTAGCGTCGCTGCTTATCTGTGGCATTGCTGGCAGGAAGTTTCTCGCGAATCGTTCTTCATTTGGCACCCTCTGATTCAGCCATTCTTCGTAATAATCCACAAAAGCGTGCTCGATCAGCCCTGGGTCGCTCGTCGTGATGCCGTGATAATCGACTTCGATAATTTCATTGACACGCCCGTATCTCCTTTCCGTAGCTAATGCACGCTTTGTCGGCGTCTCACCAGCGAGAAATCTTTCGGACCGCGACCGAACAATTGCACCCCTATAGCGTTCAGCCTCTATGACCTGCAGTTTACCTTTTATGTTATTTATGTCTTCGATGAATAACCCCGGCGTTTTACACTCCTCTAAAACCAACTGCCTCAGAGTGGCACGCAGATGGTTTTCCTCTCTTGCTTTTTCGTGCTTTAGGGCACCTGACCTTTCAATTGCGTCCATTTTTAT
The DNA here is from genome assembly GCF_016920785.2 of Ixodes scapularis. Classification (NCBI taxonomy): domain Eukaryota; kingdom Metazoa; phylum Arthropoda; class Arachnida; order Ixodida; family Ixodidae; genus Ixodes; species Ixodes scapularis. The sequence continues at coordinate 74,668,703 of NW_024609883.1, forward strand.
TGCTAATTTGAACTCTTCCCATTTATAAACACATGAACCACTTTTGACACTTTCTAATGTCTCAATCCGCCGTTTCACCGCGTCGGTGAACACTTCGTCATCTAGAAGCTTGGTGTTCATTTTCCAGGTCCCCCAGTTAAATCGGGGTCGATCTTTCTTTTTGGCACCTATATCAAAAGTCACCAGGCAGTGGTCACTAAAACTGATCTGGTGAACGAGGTAAACATCACACAGCGGGACAAGCTCTACGGAGACGTACGCCCTGTCTAGTCGCGCGTGACTGTGCCCTTGGAAATGAGTAAACTGTACGCCTTTTGTGCCCGTCCCACAGTGCGCCACATCCTCCAGATCATGCTCATTTGCTAGCTCCCTCCAGACAGCACCGCTTCTGTCTCTGTGGCGGCTTTGAGACGCCCTATCTTCGGGATCATAAGTGCAATTAAAATCGCCCAACACTATCAGAAACCTCTTACAGTTAAGATAGCTTGCGAGGCTTTCAAAGAAAGTGCACCGTTGTGCTTCTGAGTTCGGCGCGTGCAAACAAATCACTCGGTACTCTTGATCCGCCAAGCGGAAATCGCAAAGAACGAGGCGCCCATCATCGTGTGAGGTGACCTCCTCTACAGAAATACCAATTGAGTTCTTAATGAAGAGGCAGACGCCCCCCGACATCCCTACCGCATGGCTGACACAGATGTTATAACGAGACTGGAAATGGCGCGCCATACAGTCTGTCAGCTCCTCGCTCTCAATTTTCGTCTCTTGCACGGCTATGACGTCTAAGTCCTTTTCAAGAAATATGCGCCTGAGCTGGTACTGCCTCCGTCTAGCTGAAAGCCCTTTTACGTTTAAGTCTACTTATGCGTAGACAGGCCGCGTTCGATGCTATACTCTTGAGAGAAAGGAGCCGACAACATACTACGCGGGCAGTCTAGCAGCCACTGCTATCGAACGTCGAGGGTGTTCCCGCCTCTACTGAGACAATTGGCTCTCACGGTTACCGGGTGGCGATCGGCTCCGCGACAATATTGGCCCTTTTTCCCGACGAGAGTCCACTGACGCTTTAGGCGACGAAGTGCCAGTTCGTCCGTGACTGCTGCCATGTCTGCCAATCTTCTCTTCACAGTGGTCGCGTCGTTATCCATGTCGTCGCTAAGAGCTGAAGCCGGCGTCACTTCGGTGGTCCCATCCCGAGCGTTCTGTTCCGTTTCGTCCGTCTTTTCCATGTCGACTGTATCATCCTTCTTTGGCTGGTCGCTGACCACCGCAGCCCCAGGGGCGCCCACACGTGTTGAATCCTCTGCCGACGGCTTCTTAGCTGTCGTTACCTTCGAGGTAGAGTCTCCTTTGGATCGACGTTGCTCCTCACATTCTTCGCTGGGGTTGATAGCCCCCGGTGAAGACGTCGACGGCGCCAATCCTGTCGCAAGACGATCAGGAACCAATGGAGCCGCCGCACGCTCCGCTTCGTCCACATTCATCAAGTGTTCGCTCGTTTCGTCATCGGCGTTCCGAGCACCCGCGGCCCGGGCGTAGGATCTGACACAATCCTGTCGCTCGTGGCCATACCCGCGGCACTCGCTGCAGCGAGGCGCCTTGCAGTCACGTCGAATGTGACCGGACCTCTTGCACCGCAGGCATTGCGGCGCTCGTCCCGGCACAACAACCAGCACGGCACCACCGGAGACCCGGAGCTGATGCGGCAGGCGTTCCAGCGATGTCCCTTCCTTCAGCGCTAGGCGTGCCACACACGTCGTTGTCTCGACATCTTCGAACCCGTCGATGTGCCACCTTCCACGGGTTATCTCCCGGACTATGCCGTAGTCTCCCAGCGCCTTCTTGAGTGTGTCACTGGGTACGTCGAGCGGCACCCAATACAACTTCAAGCGTACCTCTCGTTGCTCAGGATCGATCGGCACACACCAACCGCCCTTCACCTGGAACTTGCCGGGCTGCAACAGCTGGTCCTTAGCAGCGGTTGACTTGAGACGAACAGTCCAGACGTGTCCCATCTGGAACACCCCCATTCCAGCAACCTCCTTGAGAATGCCGAGCTGCCGCAGAGGTTCCTTAAAATCCTCGATTTGGTATGGTCTTGCTCCGATATCGGCATGCAGAAAGACCGTGCGTTTCAGCAGGTCGCTAGCTGGCAGCGTGGGTAGCAGGAAACGATAATCAGCGGGCAAATCAACAACCTTATCACCGCGGCAAGGGATTGCCGCTTGCTCAGCTCCGACGGAGCCCATGACTCTGCGACCGTTTGCCACGGCAGCCGGACGAAGAATCGCCGCCCCCTCGCCTCTCTACGTGCGCTAAGTTCGCACTAGGTCTATATATGGCAGTCTTATTTTTGAATCCGACTTTTTCGGTAACTGCCATCATTTGGCGCCAAAACACGGAGATGCGGAGTAAATATTACTCTTACTTAATACATTATTTGAATTGTCTTGTGGAATAGCCCCCATGTCTTAATTCAACACCCTGAGCAAAGCAAATGTAGATCATTAGGATAATTAACTAAAATATAATCATTATCTTCTGAATAAGTTTGATTAATCATCTTGATAATGCAGTGCTGAAATGCAGTACACTGTGCTAAACATTGCAATCAAGCTATTTCTTGATTGCAGTGTTCAGTGCCAGTGTAATTATTTTCAGTTTTGGTGGGGGAAGTAATCATTTAATTGTTTCACAAGTTCAACGGATTTCCAAACAAACAATATTACTGATTTTAACAAGACTCGTTACAACAGCAGAGAAGATGTCTAGGGTCATGCTTTGTCACCGGTGTTGCAGAAATTTGGAATTGTTTTAATTTACTACTCTGGAGCGTTTTTGCAATGAAAAGTAAGTGCCGGGAGTGATAAAGACCCACGAACCATGACTTTGGTATCCTCAGCAGTCAACTAAAATAAGACTTTCTTTGGGGATATAATGTAACCGCTTGAAAACATCACATTGCCCGAGTCAGAAAGTTAAAAAGCCCGTGTTCAGAGTTTTAATAGATCGTTTAGTCACTCCCACAACTCCATACGCAGTCCGTTATGGCTTCCGCTATGTATACCGTAGCGGAGCCGCGTTTTCATGTTCTAGTCGAACGTTTGCAGCCCGGTGCAGAATATAGAGTTGCGAGAGCTAACGCAACGGAACTCTTTCGGACACTAAAGCTAAAATAGAGGTTCGTAAAGCAATTGTTAGTAATCTTCTATTCATGTCTCTATCTAAATAGTATTTTAATTGATTATCGAGTGCTTATGTTCATGTTTGCTCCTTTTGTAAGTACTTCCAGTACGTTTGCGACAAGTTTGAGATCAAGGTTGTTGACGCCGGGTTGGCTTTTTTTTTATTTTGGAGTGCGAGTTTTGACATGTAGCAGGAGACGCGGCGCAGCGCAAACTAAAAAGAAGCAGCGGTGAACCGTCGGCTGTGGGGAATCATTCGTTCCTTCAAGCCTGTACTACCCTTTCTTCCAAGTGGACTCTTCCCGAATGCATAGTTGACCTTGCTTTCCGGATCCGTTGCCTCCGTCCCTTCCAGTGTTGCCAGATTGGGCTATATATGGCCAATTTGAGCTACATTTTTTTCTAGTTGGCGTCAAAATTTCGTGGTTGGCTATGTGGCTATTTTGGGCTATTTCGAAGAATGCGGCGAACTTTGAGGTTAGGCTTGTTAATTTTCCAACTTTTAATCAGTTTCGAAAAAAAAATGTTTCTCTTTTGGCTAGTCAAGAGGAGAGAGAGGAAGGATAAAGGTTCCAAACTTCGGTGTTTTCACAACGCGCAGTGAAGTAATGCTTGCAGAGTTCAAGCGGTCTCCCTGCAGCGCAGTGGAGCAAACCAAACAGGTTGCACTTTTACCATAGGCCCGGTAGCGCGCCTTCAAGCCGGACGCATATGGCTCCGCCCGGACGTAGACTGAACTCTCGGAATGCTGCTTTGGTGCCCGTTGTGATAATCCTTGGGCACCCAAGTTTGTAAAAATGAGAGGTCCGCAGTTTCACCGCTAAACGATTGACTACCTTCCAGTCGCTGCCCACCCCAAGAAAGGACAACGCAATCAGAAATGGCGTGAACATGAATGGGTAACACTAATATTCTTCACAAAGAAAAAGAGACGGGTGTGATATTGGTAAGGACCGGAGATATTGGGGCTCTGGTTTGAAACATCCAGTGTCCTGACTGTTCTCCTTGTGCATTTCGTTCTTTTACTGTATGATCATAACTCCCGGGCATCACAATAAAGCTGTCTTTGTGTGTTTTGTACTTCTGAAAACCTATGAAGGAAGCGCCTTTTTTGTACGGATTTCCATCAATCACAGGCTTTTTTTGAAAAATTCGCAAGTAACATAATATGCGCAAAAGGTGGTGCATCTGAGGGTTGAAACAGAAATTGCAACGTGTATGTACGAGTGTGAGACATTGTCAATATAAGGCTTTAAAAGTCATTGTTTTTAGTCTTGGCTATTTTGGGCTATATTTTTTTTTACGGCTTTGGCTATATTTGGGCTATACCTCCCAGTCGTTTGGCGGTTTTTTGTGGGACCATCTAGCAACAATGGTCCCTTCTCCGAATCGTCCTTTCAGTGTCGTTTCTTGTGCGGGCTATGGTTTTTGAAAAACGCGTGTTCCCGCAAGCCGGTTGTGTTCCCGATGTGGACGGACTACAGCGTGTGTCGGACGCAGTCGCTCCCCGAAACGCAGTGCTCGTTCCTTACGACTGGATATGCTGTTCTGTTTTATACAGAACTGAAATAAGCCCCTCACGGATTACCTTTCGCTGTATAGTACGTACGCTTTATTTCAAGAGTATGCGTTTCTCGCGGAGGTGACGGCAACCAAGCTACCAAGCGCTTAAGTTGCCGTCACCGCCATTAGACATGTTTGCGGTGGCAGCGGCGCTGCCACGGCCACCGTGACTTCACTTTACGAGAAACTCGTGAAGTGCTACTCTGGACCCTACAAAGTGCTTCGTTGACTCGGGAATCTAAACTACGAGTTGATGCTCGACGGAAAACGGACTTCATCGTGCCGCCCTTAACGACCGGAAGTCGTCCACGTCGAGCACCTCAAGCCGTACTACGCTCAATAGGACTGTGAATTGCGTCTTGTAATACGCTCGATAGGATTATGTTCCAAAAGTCTACGTAGTTTGCCATCATTTTTTTGTTTTGCTGTTTTTGTTTTCCGGCACGTCGCATCAAGACGATGCGCTTTTAAAGGGGGGGGGGGGGGAGTAATGCCACACGCGTTGGCGAGCAAGCGCGTGCGGGGCCGAGTGGTTACCGCGCTTGACTGTCGCGCGGAAGGTGTATAGGTTCGATTCCAGTAAGCGGGCTGTCCTTTTATTTATTATTTCAACTTGGCTTTCTCGTAAGTTCGAGAACATTTTCGTCTGATCGAGTTCCCAATGTTCTACGCACCGAAAGTTCTACGCCGAACGGTCCAGAAACCCACAAGGGTACATAAGGGATTCCGCAAGGCGAGCGGAGTCAGTCTCGCCCCAGCCTTCGAGTCTGCAGACTCGAAGGCTGGGGCGAGACTGACTCCGCAGCAAAAAAAAAGGAAACAGGAGATAACGGTAGAGCGTCGCGAGCGTCGAAATCGGCGTAAGAACATGTTCTTACGCCGATTTCGACTCTCGCGACGCTCTACTGTTATCTTCTGTTTCCTTTTTTTTATTTTCTTTTGGGCGCGGGTTCGCCCCATTAAGCGTTCGGTTTGCTCAGTTATTCGCCGCCTCATCACTTGGCATTCGTGACAATATGGTTTATAGCTCGCCGCAACAGCAGCACTTCCAAGCCCCTCGTAGCCCCGTCGTCCTTCTTTTCGCTCTACACCAGCTAGTCCGTTCACGTGCGGCTACCGCCCAGTCACCCGCAGCCCCCTTGTTTCAACTGTCACAGCTGCCATGAAACATTGTCAGGAACTGAACATCTGCCATATAAAGGTGTATTTTTATATAGTTCTTGATTCTAGTGATTTATGCGACAGGGCAAAGTCAGTCTGCTTGCTCTTGTTTTATTAAAAACTGCCAGTATTCTATTGTACTAGTTCATTTATTTACACCTTAAGGGCCCGTCAAGGGCATTACATAAGGAGGGGCGGGGGGAGGTGGGGAGGGGAGGGGGTATTCAAAATTTATACAATAAAAAAACGCAAATACATAAAAATGCACAAAAGTAAACTAAAACAGTATACAACACACACAGGACTGCTCATAATTACATAAATCATAAAACTAGTAACACAGAAAATGAAGCTTAATGCAAGCTAAACATTTATTCGAGTCCACAGCGGTGACAATGGATGATAGGAGGTTGTTCCATTTGCTGATGGTCCGAGGAAGGAATGATCGATTGAAGGCATTCGTAGAGCATGAAATACGTTTGATGGCACGTGCTTTGTGAAGACGCGAAGATGTTCCGTGGTGGTTTAATTGTTCTTAAAACGTCAAGTGTGGACCAAAAGTAGATACGTGAACGCAAATGAAAGTTAGAGGTGGCAAAATGGTGAGCTTACAAAACACACAAATGTCAAAGTTCCTTGTATATACTTTGTTCACCCTTAAGGTGCAACCCCACCCATAATTAGTGTAATTCTCTAAATTAACAAATGGCGGTGGGATCACCTTCCAGGCCTGTACATCAATGCGAAAAATCGTGTGTTGTGGCGCTTCGATACAGTGGGGTATTTTTCTATGTCCTGAATTCGACATCCCTGGTCCTTCGCTTGTTTGCTTGTTCGCGGTGGTACGAAGAGGAGGAGGAGGGGTACACCCTCCCTTCAGTACGCTTCCATCCTTCTCCTCAAGAGCTGCGCTCTAATTCGGCGTTACAGGGAGTTGGAAACGGCTTTCACTTTTTTTAAATCTGAAAGTTTGCAACTATTGCGGATTCTGAGGTTGCCGCGCTCGATATATTTGACCGAAATTTACGAAACAAGGCTTAACTTATCAAAGTCGATTAGTGGCTTTTCGCTAATTAGATCTTATAATTAGAATATCGCACTTTACCTTGAAGTCCGCCGTGGTTGTCAATGTTATATTACCAATTATTGCAACGGTTAACTCCCTTAATGTAAATTCTATCTCGAAGAAAAGGCGCCTCTTGTTTTACAGTGGTTACATTACGATGTCCATTGATACGTGTGTCTTCAGAAGAAAATGGCAAACAATTTAAGATGATACCTCGTGTTCCCACATGGAGAGATTGAAAGTTAAACTTAACCTCTTCTATACTCTAGGTGCAAAATGTGTGCGGCCCGCAGCATGTAGGCGAGGTGTTTAGCGCCGCGTGTCACGAAGCCTAAATGCTTGAAACTGAAGAGGAAGTACCGGCGTCCTGGTTTAAGGTAGACAGATATGCAGGTACAACATGTTCACCAAAGAAATGTAGTACTTTTTTTTCACCGCAATTCTAATCTACGTGTCGTCGAACGCTAATTTGCAGCCCAAAATATTCGCTTGGCAAGTGGGCTCCTTTTCGTGTTCTGCGCCTGGGAAAGGAGGCGCGAAAGCGAATGGATGGATAGATGGATGTTAATGGCTATAGCCTTTGTAACAGGTGCCAGCTTGCGCCCCTTAGCCTCTGTCTAAAAGGACAAACATAGGATTCCTCTCGTCTTTCTAAGCCAATTTTCTCCCCCATCCATTACCAGGCATTACCCAGGGAAGACCTTTAAAAAAATCGGGAAAAAAATCGGGGAATAGGAAGTTGATGACGATTCCGACTAAGCTCCACCCTCGCTCATGTCGGGAGAGAGGCTTGGGTAGAGTCTACTAGAAAGCACAAGTGGGACGATCTACTCGTTTCGCTCATGCTTTCAGTTGTACCTCAAAATGTGGAAAGCGACCAGGTGAAACCAAGCCCCTTCGATCGCAGCGTCACCTTCGCTGCGTGCGATCGAGCAACGACACAGGTCAAGGTCTAATGGACAATTTAGCCCCTCAGGGGCTATATTGCATTTTTTATGATTTTGAAGTCAGGGGTAACGTCAAAGCACCACGACACGACGACGTGACGTTACGCGACGCCAGGATGCTGTCGTAAGGCTGTCGTAACATCCCGTCGCGTCCAGGACGACGCCGGTTCGCGACATCAAGTCGCCGTTGTGAAGCGGTCGTGACATTGCGTCGCGTTGAGGACGACACCTTTCCGCGAAATCAAGTCGCCGTTGCGACGCGGTCGTGACATTACGTCGCGTTGAGGACGACACCTTTACGCGATATCAAGCCGCCGTTTCAAAGCGGTCATGATGTCGGGCGCCGCGTCGAGGACGACATGGACGTGGTCATCGATTCCGACGTTGACGTTGACGCCCCACGCAACGTCAGACATCGCTCTGACGTCACGTCAACGTCGTCCTGACGTCATCGTTAACGTCAACGTCACAACGAAGCCTTGACGGCGTGTAACATCGTCACCTTCGACAGCATCAACGTCGACGCGCAGTCACGACGAAGTCTTGACGTCGTGTAACGTCGACTACGATGAAGTCAACATCGACGTCCTGAAATTGTTGTGACGTCTTCGTGACGTCGAGTTTGCTTCATGTAGACAACGACGTCGACCAACTGACACCAAGCGTCCTTATGACGTCGCATCGACAAGGACGCCGTCATCTTGACGTCCCGTGACATTGTCGTCGTCGTCATCAACGTCAACATCGTCGTCGTTGTCAACGCAATATGACGTCAATACGCAGTCTTGATGTCGTGTAACGCACGTTGTTAACGTCGATGACGACGTTGAAGTCGAGACGTCGTCCTGATGTCGCATGGTGTTGTGACAACAATTCAGGTCGCCGTGACTTTATGTACATGACGACCGACGTCTAGGTTGTATAAAAATGTAGTATGGTGTTCTATTGCTTGTATGACCTTCACCAGTCTGCCGGTCGAGCTTGGTTTGGTACGAAACGCGTTTTTCATAAATAACGGCTAATCCAAACCACTTCGCTTGTAGCGCCCGAGAGGACGCTACGAGCAAAGTGGCTTGGATTAGCCGGTTTCTTCCACATGCGGAGATACCTAAATATCACTCCGGTGGCCGCACTCGTCCCTTGTATACCTTGTCTCTTCCTATGATGGACTAAAGGCCAAAGTCGCGGGCTGCCACGTCCAATCGCGTTCCACTTTATACTATATGACACGCTTAACATTGATTAGCAGTGAACGAAAAATGCTGGAATCCAAAAACGCCGCATCATAAGTATACTTTCGACACTGCAAAGAGCCTATATGTCGTGGATTTCTTTGCGGTGTAAAATTGTTGAGTCACTCAGTGCTCTTCGATTCGAACCACTGCCCACCCGTCGCCGCCTTATCAGTGATCCCAGACGCGGGCACCGATACGTGCATAGAAGCGAAATAGCGCACAATTTGTTAGTGGCTCGTGATTGGATCTGGCGGTCCGTGGCTATTGCCTTTAGTCCATCGTATGGTGAGACGAAGTATATTACACTCTAGATTAGGGTAAACATCGGCACCGGTAATACACATCGGCGCCGGTAACAAACATCGGCGCCGCTTCGGCGCCGTGCCGAAGCGGCGACCGTGAGTCTTTGTTTATTGTTGCCCTGTTACAACTTGCCGAGTTTGAAAAGATCAAGCAGCTGTGCACTTTTTACGATTCCTCCGTCGTCTCCTCAAGGCATTTCGAAGGTTCTAACATAAAAACGAAGAAGGTAATAAAAAGAAGGCACTTGCCCATCCTCGCGATCCAAACGCTGGTTGAGCCTGTTACTACGAGAACGCCGTTTGATTGTGCCGGTAAGTTGATTTTATCTTGTGCTACCTTTACATACACAGCGCGTTTTGCGTTGTAGCAGGCCCTGTTAAATCTTGCGTTGCAGAGTCGATAGGCTATTATTTGAAAAACAGCAGTGAAGGAAGCATTTTCGCGATCCTCCAATCCCCATCTTCGCAAGTGATATCTAAGAATGGCATCCGGAAGGTGCATTTGATGCCAGATACCGCTTCGAGAAAATCGGGTGAAGTAGCTAAAGAATGCTGCCGCTTTAAAATTTCGGAACCTCGCGCCGATGTCACGAGGGCCCTCCAAGAGGCTACCGTCTGCGAGGCGGACATTTGGGACGCGCGCGCAAAGGCCCGTCCTCACCGGAACGTGCTGCGCGGAGGCGGCAGGGCACCTCTAGGCAGGGTGTCGAACCGGAACCGAACCGAACCGAAAACCGGAACCGAACCGTTATTTTATCCGATCCGGAACTGCACCGAACCGAAATCTTTGCCGCCATCTTGGAACTGAACCGGAACCGAACAAAAAACAAATAACGGTAACCGGTTCAAAACGGTTCAAGGTATTTTTTTTCTTCTCTTTCGTTAGTATCACAAAATGAATATATGGCAATGAAAAATCGGCAGCAGGATTTCTATTTATTGATCAAATCGTCAGTCAGAATTCCAATGTATGTTAAATTGTGGGTTTTTGTGGCACACTTGTTTTGCCACTATGATTAACCATGTGCCACGTTGTCACGCGACGTCATGGTGTCAATACATGCTGTCAAGTAATGTCACGTGACCCCGTGACATCACGTAGCTCACTGCGTCAAGTCGATTTAACTTGAAAAATTCACTACATGTATTAACCTTGTTAACAGCGTGACGTAACATGACATCACGATTTCGCACCGGGAGTCACGTGTCACCCTGACGCAAGCGATTTTCATAACCCAAAGCCCAGTGCTCGGGTTCATGACAATCAGCATCGTCAAACATTCGGGTAATGGCTCATGTTCAATTAGTTTGAGAGGAAACATATTCGGCAGAAATCTGCCTGGATGGGTAAGAGTTAAAGTTCGAAAATGTAGCTGTTCATGCACCTGTTCATGTTCAACTAAATATGATAATAACATGAACATGTTCATGTTCAAATAAATATAATAACCCAACTCTAACAATATCTGAAGCTCAGCCAAAACTTTTGGTTTCCAAACCCTAGCGCATGACTATGATGAACACTGACGCTATATAATCAGCGTCAAATCACGTGACCCCTTGTTCAAATTGCGAGCTGAGGAGGGATCGACAGCTGTCTCTTTTCTTTATTTTTTTCTGCATCTTCTATCGCGCGAAAAAGAAAACTAATGGATGTTTTTGCAAACTATCAACGTCGGGGATTACTTCTTGACAGTATTTACTGGAAGTACAAGAACATTTTCACGACCAATTTTACATCAGTGAGGTACCCAAACATTTTTTGGTTGTTGCTGAACTGCCCCGGAATGATGTCCCCGAGAATAGAAGTATTGAAATGAGTAAATGCGACTTATTTATATGACGTTACATAGTACCACATTTGTGTACGAATGGGATACTTGAAGAAGCAAAGAATATCCCATACTGGCCTCAGAGGAACAGCCGAACGTTGGCAGTTGCTCTAAAGGCCCGTTCACACAGTTGCGTTCGGAGCGACCACTACGCTTACGAACGAATGCAACCGGTCGGAACGACGAATTACCATGGCAACGAAGCGCCAAACGGTTGTTTCGTTCGTGTTCGTTCGCAACGCAAGGAGTTTAGCCGGGCTGAACTTTTTCTTGCATTTGGGAACGACGAGAGCGACACACCAATCACAGGTCGAGGAGAGCTGGGTCGCGCGCGCTGCATTGCCGGTCGTACCGGCTTTCACTCTGCAAACATGGCGTCGGTGGTGATCGTCGACGTGGACGGCGTGGGGGAAACTTTTCATCGTTCCCCGTAAAAGCGCTATCCTTGACTGTGAATTCTCGTCGTGTGTCGCTATGATAACCCACCACGTACTTGAAGGGAAGATCCACCTACCCGTGCGGCGATCTCGTGGCGGCACTCTCAAGACAGCAGAAACGCCCCTGCCGTCGTGTTTGTTTACTTCGACAACAGTGGTGCTGTCTTAGCATTTGCTGCGGATTCCAGAACGCCATTTCCTTCCCGGCTGTCGTCCTCCAAAGCACGCACCGGGTGAAACCCGAGCCGACATCTTCAGCAGCCCGAGCGCGGCGATAGGGGCTGGGGTGAGGGCAAGACGGGAGGAGGAAAGCCCCGGACGCGCGAAGAGTCGAGACCGGAGAACGAGCGAGAACAATTCGGAGCAACTTGAACGAACAAGATCGCGGCGACGCCGACCTGAAGAATGACTGCGTAGTGCATATTTCTGTAATCGAGTTGATGTAATATAGTTATTTTTGTTTATTTCTGAATGCCTTTAATTAGTATAAAACCGCGCGCAGCTTCTGCCACAGAATCTATGGTGCCGAAACCCGGGACAGAACATCGAACGAGGTGAGCGGATTTGATCTTTGTGACCGCCTCACTGGAAGGCTGTGAAAGAGCTGGGTGTGTTCGTGAACGGCAAACGATGGAGCGGCTTAAGGGAAAACGTGGAGTCAAACGGAAGCAAACCACAAGGCTCATCAGCGTAGCGTCGGCGGGGCTGGAGACAGCGGTTCTGGCAACTGTGACTGCCTGGCGAGAACGAATCAGCGCATGCAACCAGTCGCTTCGGTCTCTCAATTCGGAGATCGAGGACCAAGTGCCACTAGAGGAGCTCGTCGCGAAATACGCGACTGTATCCGAATAAGACGACGACGCCACCCGAGTTCTAGCGCTGCTGGGCAGCAAGATTGCATCGCTACGACAAAAGAAACTGTCAACGCCGGCGCCCTTGAACGAGACCACATCGGCGACAGCTTCAGTACCTCCTCCCAACAGGACAAGCGGAGTGAAGCTCCCGAAGTTGCGACTCCTGACATTCAACGGAGATGTCAGCGGTTGGCAGAGCTTTTGGGAACAATTCAGTGGTGCTGTTCACAACAACGACAGCATCACACGATCGGAAAAGTTCCACTACCTTCGCACACTCGTCACCGGACCAGCTGCTGCCGCAACCGAAGGACTACAGGCCACGGAGGCCTGCTACGACAATGCCATCCACATCCTGACGCAGCAGTTCGGCGACAGGCGAAGAATTGAACAAGACCACCTGGCGAAGCTCCGATCTCTGCCGCCGGTGGCGTCCGCGAATGACACAAGGGGACTGAGGAGAATCTACGACCATGTGCAGACCAACATACGAGGGCTAAGAGGTCTCGGCGTGGGATCCTCGACTTACTGCACACAATGATGTCGGATATTCTTCTCAGGGCCCTGCCGAAGGAGATGGTGCTGGACTACCACAGGCGGCAGTCGGGCAACACCGCCTACAGCGCGTCCGGGACGTCGGAGAGAGATCCAACGTCGCCGAATGCAACAGGACAAGACGCCGGCCGCTCGATCGACTCGCTCTCCTCTGCACAGATCTGTCCCTCGCCGCTGCAATCCGAAGATGCCGAAGGTGAGCTCGCCGAGATTCTTGGGTTCCTTCGTGTCGAGGTAGAGAGCAGGGAGAGAGCCGGAATTGCCGCAGAGACTCGCCACCCGAGGCAGACCCCAGCGCGTGAGGGCTACGTCGAACGGCGGGGACACACGACGTGGCCAACCGCAGCTGTGTGTACAGCTGCGGTTGGCCACGTCGTGTGTCCCCGCCGTTCGCAAACGCAGTCGCAACACAAACGCAGTCGGCTGCTTTTTCTGCCGATCTGCAAAACACCAAACTGAGTCCTGCTCTGGCGACCTCGTACTTGAACAGAAGAAAAGGAGGTTGGCAGAAGACATGAGGTGCTTCCGATGCACAACCAGAGGACACCGCGCCAAAGACTGCCGACGGAAGGTGAAGTGTGCGTCATGTGGAGGAAGGCATGCAAGCTCGATGTGTGACCCCAACTGGACCCCACCGAAAAGCGTTAACACCAATCTCAACACCACAAGCGTCGTTAACTCCAACGTTACGATGGACTCGGGGGTGCTTCTGCAGACTTTCCGAGCTTCCGCCGTAGGAGATCGTGCAACCAGTCACTATCGGGGCGTCATCGACGGAGGAAGCCAGCGGACTTTCATACACACGGACGTCTCAAGAAAGCTAAATCTCCGAGTGATCGGTACTACGAACCTTCAGTTGAACACCTTCGGGGAAACATCGACACGCGCCCAACGACGCAGGCTGGTTGAGGTGCGCCTTCGTAGTCAGCATGACGGAAAAGAGTGTGTCCTCGAGGCTATCGAAGTACCTTTCATTTGCAACGACATCCTGCAAGTGCCGGTGGACCACGACTTCGTGAGAAGCATCGAGGCTGACAGAGGACTCATCGCGGACATGACACTGACCCAAGGTACGGAGCCCCGACGTGGCATCAGTTTTCTTCTTGGATCGGACCAGCTTTGGAAGGTCACCTGAGGCGAGGTTCGTCGGTTCAAAGAGAATGAGAGCATGGTTGCAATCGACACAATTTTCGGTTGGACCCTCCAGGGTCCGATTTTCTTGCACACCACCCTGTCGGGTAGTACAAACACGATGGTTTGCATTCTGAAGATCAGCACGTGGGCGCACGACGAAAATGAGGCGACACTCCGTCGCTTTTGGGAGTTCGATAGCCTCGGAATTACGGACGAGCCGAAAACCGACAGTGAGTAACTGGAGGCTGTAAAAAGCCAGTTTGAACGCACAATCACGAAGGTAGACGGACGTTATGAAGTTGCATTGCCGTGGAAGGAGACTGGACAAGACTTCCAAGACAATCGAGTCATGGCTCACAAACGACTGGAGGGGCTCCTCAAACGACTATCCCGCAACGAGCAGCTTCTTGATGAGTACGACCGATCCATCAGAAACTACATGACGGCAGGGCATGCAGAAAAGGTGCCCAAGCGGGCACCTCAAGCTGACAATCAACGAGTTTACTACATGCCGCACCAGGCAGTAGTACGCAGCTGCTCCAGCACCACGAGACTCCGGATCGTGTTCGATGCGTCATCACATATGCCGGGATGCAGCCCACTGAATGAACATCTGGAAAAAAGCCCCAAGCTTAACGCCGACCTGGTGGGAATCTTGGTGCGATTCAGGCTATTTCAGGTCGCCATCACAGCTTACATTGAGTAGGCGTTCCTGCAGATAGGCGTTCGCACAGAGGACAGACATGCTCTCCGATTCTTGTGGTTCGAAACGAAGCCAACATCAGGAGCAGCAGCAAACATCGAAGAATGGAGAATGACCAGAGTGCCGTTCGGGACCACCTCAAGCCCCTTTCTATTGACCGCAACTCTAATGCACCACCTGGATAACGTGAAGGACCAATACAGGGAGATAGCTGATCGTTTGCGGAGTGCGTTTTACGTGGACGACCTACTTATCGGAGCCTCCGACGTTGGTGAAGCCAGACAGATTCATGATGAGGCCAACGCAATTATGGCTGAAACCGGAATGCGACTCCGCAAGTGGACGTCCAATGCTGCGGAACTACAGTGTTGATTTGATGAGACCGAGGAACCACAAGCATCCCAAGAACCAAGGAAGGTTCTCGGACTCGTGTGGCAGCACTACCAAGACAAATTGCTGATTCCCATGGAAGGAGTATTGCATTTCGTCAGCACTGCAGCAAACACCAAGCGTTTTGTGCAACAGGCATCGGCTCGAGTTTTCGACCCCCTGGGCCTTATCGCTCCGTACATGATTCGGGTCAAGATCATATTCCAGCAGCTGTGGGAACGTGAAATCGGCTGGGATGCGCAGCTGCCTGACGACCTTCCCGAGCTGTGGCAGCGGTGGTGCGTGGAACTGCCACTCTTGAAGGCTCAGGCCGTCGGCCGCTGCACCATGCGGTGCCCAGCAGAAGGCGCCAGGTCGGTTCAACTTCACGTGTTTTGCGACGCAAGCTTACTCGCCTACGGGTCGTGCGCCTAACTTCGAGTGGAGAACGAAGACGGAGACACGTCTACATGCCTCGTGCTCGCGAAGTCACGAGTGGCGCCGCTCAAGCGACTGACTCTCCCTCGTCTAGAACTAATGGGAACGGTGTTTGGGACACGTCTTGCCCGCTATCTGAACGACACAATGAACCTCCAGATGAAGACGTTCGATTGGATGGATTCGACTATTGCACTACACTGGATTAGAGGACGAGCCTCAAAGTGGAAGCCGTTTGTAGGAAACAGGGTGAATGAGATTCAGTCCGCAAGCGACCCCGCAAGCTGGAACCACTGTCCTGAAAGTCAGAATTTAGCGGACATGCTGACGAGGGGAATTAGCGCCGAGACATTGATCGAAAGCGAACAGTGGTGGCAAGGGCCTGAGTGGCTTTCAACGGAACCTTTGCAACTGGCCTAAGGGTCAGGTATTCTACGACAGCATCCCAGAGGTGCAAGAGGAACGAAAGAAAGAACACCACGTGCTGCACACTGCGGAGGTGAAGGGGCCGGAGCTCCTAAATCTGAGCAGTTCGAACATGGGTCCGGTGCTTGCGAAGTGGAGACGTTTGCACAGAGCTAGGCCACAGATTTTGTATAAATTTGTTAGAGAGCTACGGGAAAGCGTTAATAGCCCGCTTTATGCTACGGGTTCTTGAAGTACCCGATGGCCACTGCACGCGCTCTTTGAAGAAATGCAAACAAACAGGCGATAACAAAATACCGTCGCAGCTCTCTCAATGCCAATAGCTCGGACCGGGAGACGCGCATTCACGTGCTGCGGAACAGAGAATAAACAAAAAGCGGTCTGGAGAAAATGATTACATGTCTATTTTCTTCGGAATGCCGAAGGAAAAAAAACAAATCACCAAACACAGGTAGGCGACTGGTGCGTGCTGAAAAAATCCTGCTTCTGGTATCGAACCGGGGACCTTCCCATTTTCAGTGAAGTGCTCTACCAAGTGAGCCAAACAGGAGTTTTTTTTCTTTGTTGCGTGAGCTGACCAGGAGTTAGACGTCCATAGACCAAACAAGATCTACCAGCTGCCACCAGTCGAATACCAGTAAGGGTGAACCGCCAGCATTTAAAGGCTACGTTACTAATGCAATTAATTCAATGTTGCAGGCGAGCTGTAGAGAATGAATGATCGTTTATTTTGTCCAGCTCGCCTAGAACTCGGCAATAATTGCATTAACACGTCACCTGACACCTGGCGTCAGCTGACATCATGCATGTCACAGTGTCATGTCAAGTCTTGTTTCGCAGTGATGTCACGCGGCTTAATGACGTCAGGTGACACCGTGTGTCACGTGATGTCATGACGCCACGTGACACTATGACGTCACGTACAATTTAAACGTCACGTGACAATACGTCGTCACGTGACATTACTTCGTCATGTGCCATTTTGACGGCACGCTGAAACAAGCATAAGACTGCTGGGCTGGTAAAACAATAAACACAAAGCGTTTTTGCTAATTCTGCCAGAAAGCTTCTCGGGCGATAAGTGAAATTAGGTGAAGCTACACGTTTTAAACTCTAGAGTGCGATGTTGGAAATGTTATTCAGTGACCACAAGGCCATGCTGATTTGTGTCCAATAATATTGCAGAAGAGGTTTAGGCAGCCCCACCAACGACGGGGAGCGGTCCATGCATACACATCCAGTTTCGTCGTTACCTGGATTTCAAACCATCATCACAACATTTATTTTTTTATTTTTTATAATCATCTATACAATACCATTTTTTATCGTTAGACACGGCGCAGCAGACGTTCACGGTATGAGCGTCTCGGCTTTCTGCGGCACCTAGGCTCTCATGAGTTGAAATAAATATGAAAAGCAGAATCAAACTTGGGCGCGTGATTTTAAAGTATACTTCAATTAGCACAAGGCAGTCCTAGTTTGTGTCCAATAAGATTGTTTAACAGGTACACAAAAGGCTCTGTACCTTGCACACCCTCATTGGTTCCAAAACGCCATGGAATTTTCGTCCGCTGAGTTTTACTCGGTTTAATACGAAACGGCTATGCGAACTCTACGGTGCGCGCTCGCACTTCTGCCGTTCATTCAGTCCATCTATTGTGCTTATAAGATATGATTATGCTATGCTTACAAGCGCTATGCTTACAAGCATGAGTTATGCTTAAAAGCGAGATGAGGTGGAACCACCACACAGATTAAATTACCAAGAAAGCATTTAACTAAGAAATTGGGATACTAAAGGCGATTTCTTAGGGACTGTCCAGTTTTAGAAGACTTCTCACGTTTAAAACGTACATACGGCCCCTCCTTGAGTACGCGGCAATAGTCTGGGACCCTTACACTGCAACAGCCAAAGCTAAACTTGAGCGTATTTAGCGAAAGGCAGCACGACTGTGTACAGTGCGTATAGCTGGTCGATATCACCAACCGCCATAATGGCAGCGGCCAATCTTAAAATCCCCAGTTTGAGACATCAACGGGAACGACTTAAATTTTACACCTGAGGCTGCGGTGGAAGAAATCGGAAGAACTTTCAGTAGAAGGAACAGACACAGAGAACGTCTCAGAGAACGTCTGTTCCTTCTACTGAAAGTTCTTCCGATTTCTTCCACCGCAGTCTCAGGTGTAATACGACATGATTAGCTACCACCAGCTCGCTTGCACTCTCACCGTCTTTTGACTTAAATTTGTTTTCTTACAAGTAAATAACCAGTTAAAAATAAATAAAGTGACTGCATTTAATTTTTTTCAACCGCGCGTTACAAGACGTTCTCACTCGCTTTCATTGAATGAACATTCCAGACATAACGACGTCTTCGCGAAAGCATACTTTCCTAGTACAATTAGGGAATGGAACTGCCTCGGTCAAGAATTTGTAGGCAGTAATCCTCTGGCAACCTTCCTATCACAACTTAAAAAAAAAAAGCAGACCAACAATAAAAAGATAACCATCACATTTATCTTCCCGAGCTGACAATAAAGCAAATAAGGGTTTTGAAGTTCCGTGTGTTGATGACGATCGAATTCTTACTTTCTGTCTTTCTTCTTTTTAGACATTGATAGGCGATCACGTCACTAAGGGCACAGATAAATATTGCGTTTATACCTATTTATTTTCATTTTTTGTTAGTGTGATGAAAATACGCATTTGTCAACTATTCAACGGCGTTTCGAAATGTTTTCTAAAAGTGTATCACAGCGACTTGTGCTAACCGGCTTAGTGATCGGGATATAGTTTGCAGCGTGTCATTCTAGTGTCATCTACTATTGGTGTATTTTATTGTGCCACAGTGTCCACCCTGCAATGAGGTTGAAGTATTGAATAAATAAATAAATAAATAATTCTATACTCCGAAAGACGCCTTAGCGGCTTCAACCATTGCTGACCTTCTCTTGTCTTACCAAGATGCCGAGCAACTGAAACGGTAGTTGTCGATCCTCTACAAAGGCCGATGCTTTAGAAAAGGACCCAGTTGAATCTAATATGGCAATAAAGTGGCCTGCTATGGTAATGATGAATTGAAATAAACGAAATAGGAGGAAACCAAAACTGAAGGTCAGTTATGGCGGCGTCCATGCACAGCTGCTGCAAAGCGTCTATACTCTCTTCACCCTTAAGCTGAGACCACACCCAAACCTACAAGAGCGATCTAGCCCGCGCTCCCGGCTTTGAAACGTGCATTTCTAGCACGAGCGCTCGACCTGCGGAAGAACTGTTAAAATCAATGGCCCCGAGCTCTTGTGCTTGTGTTTGCGGCAACGGCTACAGGCTCAGCTTAAGGATGAACAAAGACGTTTTCTGTTTCCTGTCGTTCTCAGTTACGTTCGTTCCGTATCTGGTATGCTGGAAAAAAAAAAATAACAACACATTTCAAGGTGGAATATACGAAAATATACACGTGAACCAAAACAGGAATGTGTGACAATCACGCATTTTTCGTAAAGACTTTCCAGCGGTGTGGAGAGATCAAAACAATGTTTTACCCTATACCAGAAGTGAGGACATTCAAGATGGCTGCGCCCTTGTTGAAAAGGTGTATAGCAATTCTCTCAAAAGGTTACAGGGAAAATATTTGACTCGAGGCTCGTGCTCGAATACCGCACGTCTGAATGTTTGTGCATTCTACAATGGGTCTGCTGTACAAAAAGGGAGCTACAAGAGAGACGGAGAAAAGTCTCTCGTGAAAAAGATAAAGACGAAATTGTATTGATTTGGACTTTTATTAAAACAATTATTGATTGCTCATCAATAGGTACATGTGGTTTTAAATTACAAATTATATCTCTGACGCATGCGTAAGTGTTTGTCAAGCGCAAATATAATAGATGTCTATATTTTTCAGTTTATTAATTTCGCGTGTTAACCATATTGGCGCTGCAAGCCAGAAAAGCAAGCATGTCATGCTGGGCCGACAGCGCGAGTGTCGCTGACCTCGTGTCCTCCTATGACTTAGGTGCCCCCTAGCGTAGGAGCCAATACTCTAAAACTACCTATTCTTAAATTTTGTGCTGTTAATTTGCCAACACCTTCTGGTATTGGCAAATGTGGACGCTTGCTACAACTGCAGTTCCCACAAGCTTCAATATTTTTTTAACTATTCAAGAGTTCAAAAAATGATCTCCCATCTTCCCATTCCAGTCATAGTTGGGGTAAAAACTTTTTTCAAATATTGAAATGTATGCCGAAAAATCATGGAGTGGCTGATGTAGTTTCGTTATCTGCTACAGTACGGTGCTTTTTATCCTTTGGGATGGCGCGCGAGCGACTGACATTGGCGGAGGGACGCTCTTAATGTGATATTAGAAGGCATCGTGATAAAATTGCAACTGGAGATCAAAACTCAGCACTTATATAAGGCTACCAAAGACAACTCAAATCAATATATGCAAAAGCAGCCTAGAAATTAATCTCCTAGGCTCCCTTTATAGTGCTCGTTTTTTCTTGCGCTTTGTCACATATTTAGATTGTTTAGTGTATAGTGTAAGAGTATTGCTTTTGTATATTTCTCCCTTGCCGCTCTAGCTAAACTAGAGTAAAATAATTTAAAAACTGGTTTAACAGCCAGATCAGCAGCGTGGTGTCCTGCGCTAACGACTGCGCTGCTGGGGACGTTTTTAGGTTTTATTGTGCATTATAAGGTTTTTTTCAGCATTGCTCAGCAAGACTACAATAACAGGCCCGTGCACAATCTCTTAGAACCTTTCGTGTTAGTGTGTTACAAAACTTGCTCCTAGGAAAGGTTCTTTCAACTGATGCCGTTTACTCACCTGACTAAATATCTCACCTATAGCCCAGGAATTCTTAATCAACACTTACATTTTTCCAGGAGTTATCTGAGAGTAAAACAAGGCAAAAAAGCACGCCTCGTTCCTGTCTTTTCTTTTAGAAACTTATGGTGAATTCCACTCGTAGATCTGGAACGCTTTCCAAAATCCGAGAGGGATGCGAAATTCCGCTCCGTGGGACCCGCTCCGAATCGACGAGGTGAAGATAAACTTGCATTTTTGGAGCGACCTTCCCCACACCCCCACCCCACCCGTTCTCCCTCCGCCGTTCAAAATGGCCGCTGCTCGAACTAGATCAGCCCAGCAACGCCTCAGCCGGCTGATCTTTCCGACGACCAGTGACGACTGTCACTGCTTAGCTGCAGAAGTAACACGCGACACAGGCCGGGCGGAAGTACACGTACCACGGCGCCCATGTCACAAAAAGCGAAGACGTCCGCGTTCGGCACCGTCATATACCTTTCGGCTGCCTCGAAGCGGCGGGGCACGGACAGCGATTGCCAGCGGTGGAGTTCAGATTTCTAGTAAGACTTTAATAAACACAGAGGTAACAAACCATCACTTGCGCGGTCGTTGCCTAACAACTTCTTGCTTTATTTCACGGGAAAACGCCGACGGAATGCAGTGTAAAAAGGTAAACAATCACTGGCTGCAGAATGAATAGGCCTAACCTTGCGTCTGCCTCCGGCTTTTCTGTCGTTCTTTTTCTCGTTCTTCCTCGGCGATCACAGATGTCATTGCTTACGATTTGCCACGCTCCACATTCCCGGCTTTTTATCCCTGATCTACGCGAGGTAGAAGCGTTCGAGCCGTCACAGTCCAGAGTAAACAACCGAGGCACCCGAACAGATCCAACTTCACGACCCGACCGCGTGGCCCGACCGGCCCGCCGATCTCTCCAACCTCGCCGCGCATGCGCACCGCCGATTTAGACGGAAATCACGTGGGCCGCTCTGTCAACTTCCGGAGAGATCTGTGAAATCCCACAGAGCAAGCTCGGCGGAGTTTGGGGCGCTCCGTGGAGCTGGCGCTGCCAGAGATCTACGAGCGGAAGATGACCAGCTCTAGCCAGATCTGCGAGCGGAATGTGCGCGCTCCCAATGGAGCGCTTTTGGAGCGCTCGAGACCTGCGGCGGAATTCACCATTAGACGGATTCAAATCGGATCTGAAAAAAGAAAAACTTCTTTCTTTTTACTTCCTTTTCTTGCACGAATACTGTTTAAGTGACCATAAAAAGTTCATATTGGAATTCGCTTTCATAGCGGTAACGTAATCTTTTATTTATTACTAAAAAAATAAAAATTATTTTATTTTATTTTCTGGAGTACTACAGAGAGATCGCGCAATTAGACATAGGCCGTAAATGTTGTAATTGATAGCCCCACAAAAAAAAAATTATATTTTATTTTCGAAATCCAACCAGTCGGGGTAGTTATATGTTCGAGCTGAATACAGTCCATTATTCAAAACAGTTCCCTCGCGTGCATGCGTTTATTCAGCTGTCAAAACCGGAAATTAGATGTTCGGGAGACTAGATATTGCCCCGGCCATGATAGCTTGCAACAGATTGCAAAGCCCGCCTTCAGTAAACTACAATGCGAGTGATATTTACGGTTGTATTCCAATTCACATTGTGTCATTGCAGCCAAGGCTACAATTCGATGTGGCAAGCAGCGCCCTGAAGCGCAGCATTATAATATCTCTAGTCTTTGCGTTTAAAAAAGAAGCTCAGTCTCACGGCGCATTTTTATGCGTAGTTGTTTTTGCCGATAAAAGCGCAAAGACGACCACCTCCGTGACGATTCACTTCTGGTGCTACTTAATAGGCTTGGGCGGATCATAGCTCTGAGCGTGGTTTGACATAATAAGGAACAGAGAATAACATAAATGCCAATGGGCGCCTAGCTATAGGATCCATGCTTTAGCTGATCGTCAACTTAAAAAAAAAAACAAACGAATTAAATAAACGTTTTTGTTAGTGTGCGATAACGTATTTTCTGTATCTAGTCTCATGCCACCCTCTTCCCTACACGTAATGGTTACTTCACGCCTCATTTAAATCTCTGAGTACCAATACTATTTTTTCTCAAATTTATTTTAGAAAGACATTTACGCCCTAGGGTAATATTTTAATCCTGACCACCCGTGTTTTAAGCACAGAAATGTAGAAAAATAAACGGTCAATACATCTTCTCACACACAGTCGCTTTATTGCACAACAGGATGACAAACAATGTATGCTCGCAAGAGTACGAAAATGCAAAAGAATGCCCTTGCCATGACCGTTCGTTGAATCTTGCTTCACTTCTGCAAAAAAATGCGAAATGCAATGTGGCGCTGCGTTTAATGACGTGTATGTTGACGTGTTTGTTTACGTGTTTCTTGACGTGCGAACGCCAGCAACAATACTTTCTTACAAAGAAGGAATGCGCAATGTCCTGGGAGCGACGGAGCGCATTCTGAAAACCTCAAACAAAGTACATGTAATAATTGCTTTGTGATTCCTACGAGACAACTGTTGGACGGATCTTTTTTTGAAATTTCGGTGATGATAATGATCGAGGGTTTTATGGCGGAGAAAGCAACTTAGACCAAAGTGCGCCGCACTATGTGATATATTAGATTATTTTAGTATGCCGTGACCTGACAGATATGTGTGGTAATAGATGCGGTGTAAATTGCCAGTGCTTAGTTTTATTGCTATCGCAATAAAACTAAGTACACGATTAACTGAGGTGAGAGGGTTGTTTTCCAGTAAAATAATATGGAAAACGAGTATACGATGTGAAAAAGACAGGAAAATAATACCATCGTTCTTCTTCAAGACCATAGCAAACCCCTGATTTCTGTAGGATGGACACAGCACGTCCGCAGGCTGCACAGCGTGGTGCATGTTCCCACCAGAGGGGGCGTTGGTGGGCGATATGCGCATGGTCTATGCGAAGACAACATATTAAGACCCTGTGGAACCAACCCCCAATGAGTTACTCTCCCAGAATTCAGAAATGGGCTTATGGAAGTGAAGCTTACTATAAGATACTCTGTCCCACTTTCTCAGCCATCCTTCGAAAATTGGAGGCCTCAAGACTCATTTGACGTCCTGGTAAGCTATCGAGCAGCTAATAGATTGATCTCACCACGCGTTCGGGGCATGCGTGTCGCCGCCTTAACTTTAGTTCACGGGAGGCAAACGGCAGTACACGAGAGGGGTCGTGGTGTCTTGTGCTCCACACGCGCAGAGCTCCAGCGAAATTGTCGCACGTTCAGAAAGACTAAAGTTCCCCCGATGCATAGCGGCAGCGGTGGCGTAGTTAAATTGGCTCGTGAGATAGGTCTATTGCCGAAGATTCCTGGGCCGGTTTGCTGATGTTGCGGCTGCGGCTGCGGCCAAGACGGATTTTCCTGTCACGTGACCAGCTCCATGGGGACAAGGAAGTACCCAGCGTCCCTGCCTAATGGCGGAGAAATCCGGATCGCTTCATTATTTTATTTATGTATACTGCGACCTCATTTGAGGTCATTGCAGGAGTGGATTACACAACTAAAAACATGAGTAGAGAGACCAATAAACGAGAACATATTCAACGACATAATGATTCGCCAAAAACACCAAACATCAAAGGAAGTCAACTTTCGCGAGTTTTATAACAAAGTCGTCGTACTGGAGCATACGCTTAGAACCGTCAATACTATTCCACAGCTCAACAGTGCGCGGAAAAAAAGGAATTTTTGAAACAGTTTGCGTGAGAACGAAAGGGTACAATATTTAAGGGATGGTAACGCCTAGTGCGCGAAATATATGAGAAGGAAATATACTTCATACATTCAATGCCACTTTCATTATTAACAATTCTATATAACAACTTCAATCGCTCGATAGTTCGCCTTAACGATAAAGATTCTAGCCCTAATGTTGGCAAAGCGGATGAAGGTGGAAAGTGTCGATCATATCGATTGGAAATAAATCGGATAGCCTTAGCCTGAACAGAGTCAATGAGATTAATGTCCTTTTTTAAATTAACGTCCCAGACCACTGAACCGTACTCCAAAATCGGCCTCACGGGAGTTTTAAAAGCGGTTAATTTTACCTCTTTAGACGAATTTTTTAACGTGCGTTTAACATAGCCCAATTTTCTGAGGGCGCGGCAGCAAATGTAGTCGACGTGCCTATCCCATTTAAGGTTAAAAGTAAAAATAATACCTAAATATTTGAAGTCGCTTACCTCCCTTAGTACTATTTCATCAATGCCATAGCTTCAAGCACAAAAGCCTAATTTCGCTCGCAGAAACTGACTGCAGGGACTTTCAACTGGAGTCCAATTGACCGCCTCCTTATACTGTAGGAGCGACAGATAAAATTACGGCCAGGAAGGGTGAAAATGAGCCAAAACAAAGAAAAAACCACTCGAGATGAAAACGGTGGCAGAATATTTATATACCTCCGCCAGCGCTGGTGTCTCGCGCCTTCTACTGTGGTCGAGAGGTTAGAGCGCCGGTAGTTATGGTCACCGCGTGAAAGTTCAGGGTTCAAGTCGGGCCAGGAACCTCTTTTTTGCATTTTCCGCGTGTCTTACTTCTTAACTGTGATCCTTTTTACGAATCATCCACTTGCACTACTGCGCCTTACACGGTGTTTACTGTTAGTCCCACCTGTTCAATCGAAACATCGGTAAGAAAAAAAAAATGATCGAGGCAAGTTAACGCGCTAATACAATCATTTCATAATGTTCATTAAAAGGAAACCAAGGTAACTACATCGATATGGCTTTCATACAAGCGGAGCCGAAACAAGCATCCTCTCCCCAGCAACTACAATTTTGTGTTCTTAAATATACAACGCTCTTGCTACGACTCCTTTTAATAGCAGGAGACGTCCGTTTAGTACTAATAAAAACTGCCGTTGTGACAATTAAAAAAAAACTTTCACAAAATAAGCAAAAAGAAAAAAAAAAAGAATAGCAGCTGTGGATGCATTGATTGAGCGAAATCCTACAGGCAAGGCAGCAAGTCAAACGTCTGAGAAAGTGGTAAAACCAAAATAAAAGAAATCAAACTTTTACTTGCATGGTATGTGATAAAAGGTATATTTTTACCCTTTACATTTTGTTGTTGCAATCATTTTGTAATATTAGCACATTACTTGTTGAATTTTAGTTAGAATAGCAGACAATCGCAACCGAATGCAAAAATGAATCAGGCGTCGACATCGCAAACTCTCTCTCTAACGCAAACATCTAAAATGACTTTGGATCAACAAATGGAAATAATTAGAGCAGTTGGAAAACGGTACCAACAAATACTAGAGAAATTCAGCAGCACAGTTACCTGGCGAACGAAGAGACGGGCATGGGAAGATATTGTCAACTTTCCGCGGAGTGTACGGCAGATGCAGGAGGCGTGGCGGAAGTTAGTAAAGGAAGCCAGGGAGATGTATGCGCTCTTCCGAGGTCATCAACAACGAACTTGTGAGTCAGAACTACCCGCCCAATGATTTTATAGAGCTCATATGGCCTTGTCTACATTCTTAGTGGGAGTGAAGTCAAATAGAAAAAAAAGAGGGTAACTGACGCGATTTGAACCCTGGACTTTCACGCCGCGACGGAAAGTACAGGCGCTCTAACCTCTCGACCACTGTACAAGGCGCGAGACGCCGGCGCTGGCGGAGGTATATAAATATTCTGCCACCGCTTTCATCTCGAGTGTTTTTTTCTTTATTTTGGCTCATTTTCACCCTTCCTGGCCGTAACTTTATCTGCCGCTCCTAGAGTATAAGGGGGCGGTCAATTGGACTCCAGTTGAAAGTCCCGGCAGTCAGTTTCTGCGAGCGAAATTAGGCTTTTGTGCTTGAAGCGATACGGATTTGTGCGCCATTAGCCAGGGACGCTAGGCACTTCCTTGTCCCCATGGAGCTGGTCACGTGACAGAAAAATCCCTCTTGGCCGCAGCCGGAGCCGCGGCCGCAAGATCAGCAAACCGGCCCTGTAGGATGACGCGAGCCCATCAGCTTTTTGTGACTTAATTTACTCACGTGACTTGGAACCCAACAAAATGCAATGTCGCATCCGTTCCGCAACGTTCTATTAACCTTGACATGCACAAACGCTATGAGCATATTTTTGGTGACCTTCAGGCAGATAATTGCAGTAATTACAATTTGCAAGTCCACAAATATACTGTACCTTTTCATTTTCTTCAGTCTAATGCAATCGTCTGCTAACGATGCTGCAAACAACTCTCCAGTAAAGATACTTGCAATTAACATATTGCGTTCAATATGGAAAAAAATTGGGAGAGCATGGCGGGTTAATGGCCACACGGTGCTGGATTAGGAAACCCGGAAGAAACTAGGATGTATTCTGGCAAAATATATTGGACGATGAATGTTAGCTAAAACCAATAGAAAATTTCTCGGAGTGCATGAAACATCCGGTAAATTATAGATACTTAGCACCCTAAATATAAAACTGGAAATTAACAGCATCCTTCACCTTTAGTTCTTAAGATGCGTGAACGATGACCATAGGAGCGTCAGTGTCCTCACTACATTTTGTAAGATATCTGTCGCAACAGACTGATCGTCTCTCTCAGCGAACAAAACAGTGAAGTGGCTAAAAGAGCGTCAATTCCTACAAATTTGGTGCCTTTGGGCATAAGAACAAGCATTTCGTTGTGGCCTAGGAGGTTTTGGTTGATTTTACCCGATTTCAAGTTTTATCAATATCAGTTCCCTTTGTGTAGGGTTCCTCGTCGTTTGGCTTTGGCGTCCTTCGTTTTCTAGAGTTCCGGCTTTCGCCAGAAAAGTTTACGTTTTGAATGATCCTTGAAACATCTATCTTTTTAGTTGTTTTGGAGGCACTGCCGGTGTAAACAGCGTTGAAAAATATTTGTCTTTTTGTGTGTTGTATAATAGACGTATCTGCTTCTCAGTTTTGTTCTAAAGGTTAGTTTTCTGTACTGCATTTAGCACAACGTTCCCTAGTTCTCTCTCTCTCGCTCTCTCTCCTGACTAGTGTTTTTTGTAGGATATGATTTCTATTTAAGCCCTTTTGTTGTCAAATAAATTTCAGCTGTGTTGGACACCTTGTGTTTGTCCGTCCCATTTTGTCCCAGGCTTGGGGGTTTAGTTATACAATTCAATCATAAGCTTGTTTTAGCTCGCACTTCCCAAAAGGCGCATTATATGGCACCGAGTTTGTAGCCAACATTGGAATAGAGCTACTTCCCGTGCGAAATTTTAATTGTTAGAAATATGCACTATGAATACTATCGCTGAATTCACCTTGGAAACGCTGAACGAGAACATTGGCAACATCTTTGACAAACCCCAGGGGAAGTTTTATACAGGAATGGTAAATCAAATCAAATCAAAATCAAATCAAATCAAATCATTTATTTGCATCTGCAAGTACAGACATCGGTAGTCACCTTTGATGTTTGCGTAGGCAATCCCAAGCATCTTTAACCGTACAAAAAAAGTACTTACAGAGGAGAGATATCAAATCCAAGATGTCTTGTTTGCCAGCTTTCCTGTCTAGCGGGCTTGCGCTTTGCGCCTTTTAAAGTTAATCTTGGTCTTCACATTTGTCTACCACTTTGCTTCGTAGTGGTGGTTGAACAGTCTTCGTTCCACCACGGCTTGCGTTTCTTTGGTAAATTACCGGAGGTATGGGAGATAGACTGATCGGCGGCATTAATTATCTGTTTAATACCACACGTCGTAGCCTCCTCAGGTGACAGAATGGCAGATAGTGAAGCACTGAATATAGCAACTTGGCTAAAACTTTCCCAGACCGCTTTGTCTAGTTTCCAAGTAGGCATACGTTTCTGAACTCAGGGGAGGTCAACAAAGCTCTCTAAAATATATGGGAAGTTATTACTTTCAAATGGATTATCTGAAACCTTCTAATAAAAACAAAGAAGCCATGATGGTGATGAAATGACAAAATTAATGCAGGTGAAAGGGCTGAGTGCAGCACTAAGGACTGTTGGTGATTTGTTATTTAAAGAAAAATTTGAAAACAATAGCGATAGCTCAATAACCCCTCTACGGGAATCAATTCGTGCATTGTCCTACATGAAGTAATCAGCATTAGATTTACCTAAAATTAAAAACGGCTGTGAAAGTTGAGTTAAAATGTTCTGTATGTCATGCACGTGTTTGGGAATGTGTGCAGGGAGATACAGAAAAACAATTATAATGAGGCGGTCAGTAAGAATTTTTGCGTAGCCACAGCCTCGAAAGGAGTGTCAAGGGGGACACCGGTACATCCCACTCCAACCTGCACTACAATTACAACACCGCCAGATGAATGTGAAGATGGGCGGCCCTTGCGGAAAATATGATAGTTTCTCAAAACTTCCATATGATTGGACATGAAATAAGTCTTACATTATTGCTTAGTTCTCGTGTCGTGCTTACCCGCGATACCCGTGGTAACGCGAAATGTTTATATACGCTTTTTGTTATTTTGGGCAAATCCTCATAATGCCCGACTGATAACTTCCACCACAGGCTAAACCAGCCAATCAGATCTGGATTCTGCAGACTGGACTTCCTGTAAGCGGACTGAATGCCACTGGGTACTCTGGGAACATTCAGTGACTATTGGTGAACCCACGATGCTCGGGGTCGTAGTGACGACACTCACCAAACACCCACTAAAGAAGGTGCCCCCTGCTGGTTATGATTTTATTTACTTTGATCACGTTGACAAGTTATTGAGAAATTGAACTGTACAAGTATATATCTACAATATTTTTCTTATATTTACAGAATTTTGAAGTTGCTAAAAACAGACTTTCATTGACACTTGCGTTTGGAAACAACTTACAATGTTCTCTTAAAGGGTAACTGCGAAGAAAAAAATATTTTTTCTTTAACAGCCCACTTGGCTGTTAGACCGGTGGCAGCTGAGAAAACCTGTTTTCTCTAGTGACGTCTAACCCGTGGTTAGCTCAGTTGGTAGAACGCTCCACTGGAAATGGAGAGATGTCCCAGGTTCGATACCCGAACAAGGCAGATTTTTTCGGTCGCGCACCAGTCACCTCGCTGTGTTTGGAGATTTGTGTTTGTTCTTTGTCCCTCTCGTTCCCCTTCTCCAGGGACCATTTTCGTCATTCTGGTCCAGCTCGCCTGCACCTTTGCATTTAATTGCATTATAAGCACAAAGTAGTAGTTCTCGATAAGCGGATTTGGTCCGTTCATGACTCGAACTTTAATTCAAACGCATTCATTTGTCTCAAGTTCAAACCGCCGAAAGTACGATAATGATTTCCCTACAGCCGTAGGTACGCCTCCCCTGAGGGTGGAGAGGGACCTGTCGATTCCCGGTCACATATAAAAACCTGGTAATCGGAGATAAAGTACTCAGAACTAGATATAGAACTGGTTAGCCAAGTTTCAGTGATACATAAAATGTCAAAATTCGAGGCCAAAACCGATGTAAAAAAGATATCATACTTCGTCCGCCAACCACGCACATTCTGATAATAAATTCGTGTGTCATTCATTGTGTTATGGCGCGTTATCTCAAGTCTCGGAAGATGCAGAATCTACGAGCGGACCCCAAAAAGGCCCAAACAAGCACCCCTCGGGCGACACGCAAGCCTCGTTGATAAGACTAAAGTTATCAACGGTAGTGCCTACATGAAACGAAGCATCCGTGTCATATTTGCTAGGAATCTTCTTGCATGTGTAAGAGCCCAGCTCCAAAGTGTAGGACACAAGTATATTCCACTAATTGCGAAGTAAATTTACCTATATCGGGACGATAGCTGTAATTTTATCAAAGCCATGCTGCTTCTATCGAACAATCTTTTAGAATCCAAGAATAGGCCTAATGCGTATATCTCGCTTACTTTATTTTTATATTTTACTTACTGTCGAACATACAATTTGCCAATTGTTAAGCAGGAATTTTCAGAAACTTCGACTCTCACGGCAACTAACAATACAAAAAACAAAACAAAAGAAAAACATTGATCTATGACGGTTGTGAGTGGGCGGGCCACTGCCCACAGGAGCCGCATGCACTTTACTTCTTAAAAATTCTCGATGAATGTGCACAATAAAAAGTGCACCGAACCTTCGAGCATGCAGTTTGTGTGTGCTTGTTTCCGGCACCACTATATAAATCTTCACAGAAACCTTCAGGCTAATTATCAAGGTCTAAAACGTCTGGCACTTGCAGACCCCAGGGCTTCGAAGATATTTTTTTTATTGGTAAGTTTCTGTACACTCTATTTCGTTCAAAATTTATGAATTAACCTGAATAGGAAAATGCTTAATTTATTTTTATTTATACAGAGAACGTCGGTGTACACAGAAGGTGTTACCGAGCCATTCACTGGGGTTTACACAAATCATTGCAGGTTGTGTTTTTTTTTTGTAGCATGTGATTTTATTTTAAGCTGTGTTTTTTTTTTATAGAATGGTGGGCACGAACTGTGTTTCTTGGTTCTTCTCACAAAACTGTTCGAACGCAAATGCCGAACGCCGTAACGCCTGCGATCGGCGTTGGTATTTGTACAGTTGGTGAAGTTCACCGCAGTAAAGAAAAGCCGAGCTAGCTTTGCGTCTACCCGCAAGCGGTTGTGACAGTGAAGGTTACGATATGTACACGGCACGGGGGTAGAATGTCGAGCTCACAATCGTAAGATGGTGGTGCGATTCCCGTTGCAGCGCGTTTAAAATTTTGATATTTCTCTCAATTTACCACTTTTTTGTACAGTTTGTTCTTTGAGTAGGATCTTAAACACTTCGTAACTGTTTCTGTGGCGTTCCATCACACTTTCCTTGAGGATCCCAGCCATGGACATAGGAGTAAGGGGAGGCGACATAGCGGCTCAAGTCAGCCTAGAGAGAAAAATCTAAGTGAAGCCGAAATTAAAGGTTGCGGTCGGCGGAACACCCCCAGGGGTCACCGAAACGCAACCAAATCAGCTTTAGGCGCCAAATCAGCTCTCTTTTTCGCCTAATTCGTTTAATAGCACCTTTTGGTTTGGGTCCTCGTTGAAGGAGTGACTCTCCAACCTAAACGTCTCCCCCGGCTTAACCGCTGGCGGCGTTCCATCGCCTACAGAAGCTTCCCACCTCCATGACACTAGCACAACCGCCAAGAGCTAACATTTATATATATATATATATATATATATATGATTACTGAATGCAATTTTTATACGTTTTTGTTATTAGCCTTCGTTCTTTATTAATGTGGTGTTAGTTTTGACATACAAAGTGTTCCGCGGCAAACAAAAACAAACATACACAAAGTTCCGGAAGAGTATATTGCTTCCGGTTGGCCATGGTTTCCACATATTTCTGAGGACCCGCAATGAGTAGCGCGTACTTTAAAAGTTTCAGTGACGAGGAAATACTTTGAGACGTTCAGAAGTTTTCTTACACTGGATCTACACGGCTTCCTGATCCCCTTGATGAAAATAATTACCAATTACTCCTTAAAGAAATAACGAATCTCCCCAGGCATCGTGGGCGCAACTTCACTGCTATCTATTCGAGTCGCCTGGCCCATAAACGTGTAAACGACTTAAGCCCGGTTCAAACAGACCCAAACTGCGAACCCGGGCGCCGGAACCCGTAGTGACGTCAGCGCTCCCTCCGTACGGGTGGTGACGTAATTACGGCTTCCGGCTCCCGGATTGAAGAGTTGAAATTTTTTTAAGTTTCTCCTGCCCGGGTCGTGACGTAGGTTTCCGTATTTTCTCCGCGGCCAATCAGCGCGGCGCGCTTCCGTCCTCCGCCCCTCTTGCCACCGGCGTTCACGTGGTTCCGCGTGCGAATGCCTCAGTCGCTCCGTGCTTGCTTGCAAGGAAAGCTCCGGCGATGAACTTCCCGCCCGTCTCCGACGCGAGGAAAGCAGCTCGCTCAAGCTGCAAAGAAGAGGGCCGCTGCGTTTGACGTACCCGAGAAAGCCTATGGATTAGTCCAGCTAGTTCAGCGGTATCCCTGGATCTACGACAGGTATCGTAGCGACCACAAGGACCGGGACAAGTGAAAGAACTCGATACTGCTTTTAATAATTTATTGACACGGGAGGTGGTTGCAATCCGATGAAACGGCATCTTCAATGCAAATATGAGTGGCCGTTTGTTGAGGCAGGCAGTGGTTGGCTTGCTGGCTGCAAAGAGACCGGAAAGGCAGTAAGATGTTGTTAATAAGCAAATGTGCCAAGCTTCCAGCTTTTAGGGCATGCTTGTTCGCTACAATTATATTAAAGCAACTCATTTGTTCATTTTCTTTTTTTTTTTTGTATATACACAATGTTTTACCAGCCTCGGGCACTCTGCGACCGACAAAATTTCCTCCCCCCCCCCCCCCGAAACAAAATCCTGGCTACGTGCCTAGCTGCAACCATTGTGCGTGCGATCTACATCCGACACTTAAAAAGGTCAACGACACTGGTACGCGCTGTAGACCAGTTTTTAGGCAGTACTGTACGACCTCTAGCCTAGGGTCTTTAACACCCGTCACGTAGTAGTGAAACACGAACGTCTGCTGGTACGACGCTCTTCCAGATCGAAACGGGCAGGTGTGGGGATGGAACCCAAGATCCCTGGGTTCTGCAGCGCGAGCTTTCGTGCAGAATTCACTCATAAGCAGCTTGTAAGCACACATTCTAGCTAGCACAAAGAACAAGG
Organism: Ixodes scapularis; assembly: GCF_016920785.2. NCBI lineage: Eukaryota > Metazoa > Arthropoda > Arachnida > Ixodida > Ixodidae > Ixodes > Ixodes scapularis. The sequence goes on from NW_024609883.1 coordinate 74,702,410, forward strand.
AAGCACAACGGGCTTCCCTCATACACGCACTCAAAGGAGCACAACGCCGTGACCAGATTTAGTGGACCGAAAGAGTGTGACGTACGAGCTGCACATGTGCATGCCATTGCTATTTTTTTTATAGCACAGACGCAGTAAAATTTGACGAGCATGTGACTGTTACGAAAGCTGCTCTCGTGATCCTGCCGCGTTAAAAATGATATAAACGTGCTTTCACTGCGGGAGCGCACGCTCCAAGTGACTATTCCTGCGAGCGACGCGCGGGCCCATGTGGAACGCCACTTGATATATAACATGAAAATAATCCGAAATAAAAAGCAGCACACCCTACCTTGCTCGTGACATTCGGAAGCACTCAAAGAATTCCCGGTCTTCGGGGTCTTCGAACATCTGTCTCACAACACTGTAGGACTGTAGTCTCACGATGGTGGCATACTCGTCGAGCATTTTTCGAGGCTTCAGGAGCTCGCGGACGGCCTTTCGCTTCTTCTTTTTCTTCACGTTCCGTAGGTACTGCTCACACGCAGCCGCGAAAGTAGTCAGCCGACGCCAGGTGATAGTTCTTGCATTTGTGACGCACCTCACTACACAAAGGTTCATAAGTGAGGCAATTCGAGCTTCGTAGCCGGGATCCTGTCGAGACGACGCCATCACGAAACACAGCGAGTGCCGCGGTGCCGCTCTAGACGGAGCGCGCCAGGGTTGCCCGGGCCCCCGGGCGACGACCCGGCTTGACGACAGCCGCTGATTGGTTGCCTGGGGAGCCGCCGTGACGTCAGGTCCCGTATACGGAGACCCGCGCAGCGCGCCGTTCAAATCAAACCGTGAAGTCAGCTCCCGTAAACGGGAGCCGGAAGTGATTACGTCAGTACGGGTTCCGGCTCCCGGGTTCCGTATTCCGAGTCTGTTTGAACCGCCCTTTAGGACATAAAAGTCGTTCAACTACTTCGTGAACGGAAAGCCTCATCAATGGGCACTTACTTCTCCCAAGCGCTGAAGATATGCACCAAGCTGCCCTACGGGGGCGACGAGTGGGGTCTTGGCCCTAGCAAACAGTCTAACGCAAGTGTTTATTACGCTTTCCTCAACGCGACGCGAGTTTCTGTAATGTAATATTTTCTGATGCTTTGACTTGCTTGCTTAAATATTTACGTTTTTTTTTTTCCAAGCGTTCTGTGTTACCTTGCTTTCTACGTGCTCCAATGGCCAGGTTGCCACCTGTCGCTATACGGGGAGATAGTCGGTCGAGTTGCATCAGCCTCTCGTTTCTCACGTAGCTCCATCTGTCGGTAGCATATCGAAGTAGTCGAGCACCGTCTTCTTAGCTGCGATCATCTAAGCGCGGCGATGCTGGTGGCGTCACTCTTTTCAAGGAAATGATATAACTTCACTTTTGATCTCTTTTTTTTTCGCGCTGGTGCGCATCGGCCACTCAAAAGCAAAGTACTGGGACTATTAGAGCGAAGCTCTAATAGTGCCAGTACCGATCCAAAAGCCGTCGAGAAATTATATATTGCGGGTCCAAAAGCCGTCGAGCAATTATATATTGCGGGTCGCATGACCGGTTCTTGTTGGACCAGTCATGCGCCCCTCTTTCGCCACGTCAACACGCTCCCGCCCATACCCACGCTGAGAGAGAGCCGGGGCATGTGACTAAAGGGAGGTCGCTGATTGGTGCGACGGTCACGTAGCTTCCACCGTAGTCTCAGCTTATTGGTGAACGGAGTGTAGGCCAACCAATGAGTGTGTGCTGCCACCAGTGAGGGAGCCCTGCTTCAGCTGGAACATTCGATTATATTTTTTATTCAACCGTAATATTTTTGCATTTCGATTTTGCATCTAATGTTTTACGTTTTACGTCCTCCCCAAATTTATGTTCTACCCCAAAAATTGTGTTTCACTCCCAAAATTGCGTTCTTAGTTAACAATAAGATTATCCGGTTTCACCACAGAATGAAAGTATTCCCACACTATACAGGTGTTGAAAGTAAACATTTGGCAGAAATCTGCCTGGTTGCGTAAGAACAATTAGAACAGGAGAGAGGAACGCCAACCAAAAATAAAAAGGAGCCCAACGTTTCGAAACCTGCTTGGTTTCTTCTTCAGGGGCGACTGTGTGCGCAAGGAGCAAGTGGTCTTCTTTTACGGCAGTGGACGTGATGTTTTCGCGATCGTAATGTGGCTGAGCCCGCTGACGTAGGCGGACGGTAAAGCGCCAAGCGACCGATTGATGTTTTGCGGTGTGGTTTGGATGTGCCATGACTCGACGGGGAGCCTTTGACGGGAATCGGTCTCAATGTCGAGGATGCGTGTGTTGTCGAAGTTAATGCGGTGGTCATTCGAGTCACTGTGCTCCGCAACCGCGCTGCGCTTATGATCGAATTTTCTCACGTCGGTTTTGTGCTGGCGAAGCCTTTCTTTAAAGTTTTTGGTTTCGCCGATGTATGTGGCAGGGCAATCCGCACAAGGAATCTGGTAAATAACGCCTTGCGCTCTTTCCTAGGGGGTACGATCTTTTGGCCGGGGCATCAGGTGTCCAAGCGTTGACACTGGTTTGTGGGACATCTGGATGTCTTCTTTTGACAGCACACGCGCGAGCGCTTCGCTGGTCTTCTTTATGTAAGGGACGCAGATGCGCGTGGTTGAGCGGGGATGTGCGATTCCTTGTGTTTCGCCGATTCGTCTTAGGCGTCGATCAGATTTACGTTGACGACGAGCGATTCGCTGAATAAAACTCCGTGTGTAGCCGTTATTTACCCGGTCGGAGATGATGGAAGAAGAAGCCATCATCTCCGACCTGCTAAATAACGGCTACACACGCAGTTTTATTCAGCGAATCGCTCGTCGTCAACGTAAATCTGATCGACGCCTAAGACGAATCGGCGAAACACAAGAAATCGCATATCCCCGCTCAACCACGCGCATCTGCGTCCCTTACATAAAGAAGACCAGCGAAGCGCTCGCGCGTGTGCTGGCAAAAGAAGACATCCAGATGTCCCACAAACCAGTGTCAACGCTTGGACACCTGATGCCCCGGCCAAAAGATCGTACCCCCTAGGAAAGAGCGCAAGGCGTTATTTACCAGATTCCTTGTGCGGATTGCCCTGCCACATACATCGGCGAAACCAAAAACTTTAAAGAAAGGCTTCGCCAGCACAAAACCGACGTGAGAAAATTCGATCATGAGCGCAGCGCGGTTGTGGAGCACAGTGACTCGAATGACCACCGCATTGACTTCGACAACACACGCATCCTCGACATTGAGACCAATTCCCGGCAAAGGCTCTTCGTCGAGTCATGGCACATCCAAACCACACCGCAAAACATCCATCGGTCGCTTGGCGCTTTACCGTCCACCTACGTCAGCGGGCCCAGCCACATTACGATCGCGAAAACATCACATCCACCGCCGTAAAAGAAGACCACTTGCTCCTTGCGCACACAGTCGCCCCTGAAGAAGAAACCAAGCAGGTTTCGAAACGTTGGGCTCCTTTTTATTTTTGGTTGGCGTTCCTTCCTCCTCTTTTGATTATACAGGTGTTCACCTCAAGAACCACAGTAAAAAAAGTGCCGCTCTCCGCGGACCGTTACTGTTTTCCCCATTTCTGTGTTGAATTAAGATGCATTATGTGCATCTTAGAGTGACGCTATTTTACACAGACGTGCGCGTTTCAAAAGTCAAAGTCATCACATCTTATTTCAAAAACCAAATCTTGTAAGAGCTACCTAGTGAAGCTCATAAATACTGCGCAAAGTATTGAGGAGACTGAAGAAAAGGTGATGTCGGTAGCTACGGCGATTTGAAGTGAAAATACAACTTGTGAACATCGTAATGTAAGCACACTGACCGTGACCGACCAAAAACGCATTTTTATTGATGAAGGATTAGGGTTTGTCATTCGGATGTCTTTCCTCAGAAAATGACAAAACTGGTTGGAAAGACTGAAAGTACGAAACAAAGCCTCGCTCAGCAGACGCAACAAAGTGTAACTTTGATCACCACTTCTATATAAAGTGTGGTGTGAACTTGCCTTGATTTTTTATGGACAATTTTATTAAGTTTCAGTTCGTTGGGCATGGGCCGTTTTGTGTTAAAACGCTTCCAGTTTTATTTCCCACTCTCCTAACAAAGTGAAGGAGCGAGCATGAAAGTCGCCTGCTTTGGCAGAAGTATCTTGGGGAAAGGGGGAAGGATTACGTAGATTAAGGTAAAAAGGATATTTTTGTTATATTCCTGTAAAAAGTATCTTCACGTCCGATTTGTTCTGGAGCATTTACTACGCTGATTTTGTCCCTAGCCTCGATTTCGTTCGTTCTCTTGATCTTTTTTAAGAGCTCTGGAATTTAAATTCGTAACCTGGCGACACGAACGCCTTCGATGATTACCCGACAATATTAAATATACTTACGCAGATTGTGTTATCTTTTGTTTATAGGAAATATCCTGTGAATACAAGGCTCACTCTTACCATTAAAAAAATGGCTCGTCTCATTTGGGTTTGTTTTGTCATTCTGCTGGCATATCAGTGTGGTAAATATTTTACAAATATTTTCTTGCATTCTATGCACATTTATTAGTGCCGCAGTAGGCCTTGTTTGTTTGCTTTATTGATTCTCGCATTTCTTATGTGTTTTAATTAGCAAGTCGGTGCAAACATTTTCTTAAACATTTACAAAGTACGCGCGCATTGAAACTACAAACCGAAACACTCAATTTGCTTTTATGTGTAAGTTGATTGTAAGTTATATGCTGCTGTTGAAATATCATTTTTTATGTTTTAAGAATGCTTCCCGCAGTGTATCAATAATTGAAGAGCTACACCGCAGACAAAATATTTTATGTAAACAAATTCGTTACATAGTAGCTGCCCTGCCCTCTAGAGCAGTTATTTAGTACTTCACTTAAACGCTCAGCGGTCGTGTGTACTCACAGCTACGATCAGTCGTAGCGTACGGGCTAACTTAGAGAGTGGAGGCAACAGATGTCATTTTAAGCCATACTCCCTCTCCGCGGTGCAAATCTTCACGCAAAAAAAAGCAAAAAAAACTACACCTAGTGTCTTAGCGAAATGTTTTAGTAACTCCTGTCAATAAGGTGGTTTAAAAAAAAAAAGGAAGAGGAATCTTTTCGGGGAATTTCAGGCAACCGCGGCAGATGTCAGGGATTGCAAAATGTTAAATACACTATTTTAGAAGTTACTTAAAGAAACACTGACCCCCCCCCCGCCCCCCCCCCCCTTTTTTTTTTGTTTATTATGTTTTAGGGATATATTACCGTGTCAGAAGCCCACCCAATCAACATTTTGCTACAGCGGCACGTCTTTTTTTCATAGCCAAAAAACGCAACTGCTCGAAACCGAAACCGGACTAGGGAAGAAGTATAGAGGAGGAGAGTGTGGCCAAAAGTCACGTGGCCGTGCAACATTTTTGTTTTTCCATCAACGTATTTGAAGTTTTTTAGAAGTCACAAAAATACGTATCATATTTTGTTTCAATTTTTAATATTGAGTGTATACCTTCGATGAACAACGACTTTGATTATCTTTAGTGGTTATGTCTAAGCCATAGAACACGGAACGTGACCAAGGAAAAGGAAGTGAGCGCGACTAGAACCGGCCATTTCTCGATGGGCGGTTTTCGGGCGGAAAGAGAACTAATTTCGAGCGGCAAATTGTATTCTGGGTAGGAGGGCTCTCATACGTCAAGTAAAATTAAAAGTTTTGACGAGCATAAATACCTTCTCAGTGTCCGTTTAACAAATCTGTAATGATATATTTAATCTGCAGACATTAAAATGTCGATATTGAAATAGACATATTCTAAGAAAGTGAATTTGAGTATATACAAAGCAAGCGAATACGATTCATTTGCGACTGCAGTAGCAAAAAAGGCTCGAGGTATATAAGCACTTAGGAGTTTTGAATGCGAAAGCATGCACGCCGCCCTTCTGCCCTCTTCTTTCGTCTGCGGCGTACTTGCGTCGACGGCCGAGCGCGCGCGCTGTCCCAGCACCTCCTAGACAGCTTTAAAGTCTGCGCGTTACGTCACATGACGTTACGTCCGGGAGGCCCGCACGGGCGTTGATTGGAAGCAAGTGCCGTGTTAGCGTTCGCGTGGGGGTATTATGCGAAACGAGCCCCACGCGAACGATGACGCGGCACTCGCATCCAATCAGTGCCGATGTCGGCCTCCCGGACGTGACGTCATGTGACGTAACGCTCACGCTTTGCTGTGGAGCCGCTGCCTCGCGGACACGCAGCGCCATGGGGCGGTGGTCGGGAAACAGAAGCGCAGCGGCCAATGGAAGTCTCGTCGAAGCGTGCCAGCCAATGCGACTGAAGCCGAAATCCATCAGCTCTACTCCACTCCTTTGGGATTGGGGAAACTAGTCCTACAATGCCCACAACGTGACTAAACATGCAAAACGTTACTGGAAGATGGTTTCATGCTTAAGACACTTCCAGAAGTTGAACAAAACGAAGTTTTATATTTTCAAACATTATTCGCATGTAATACAGATCTTATCATATGCGATACACTGGGCATTACACCCAAAAATTTCAGCAGTGGTATGCGATGAAACATTTTCTTATTTGTTGTAACGAAGGTTAACATTTCACTTATAGCAGTGTCTATATGAAAAATTGTTCAATCCTGGTGGGCAGGATTTGCATCGGAGCCTGCTGGCACCCCACATCGGCATGTAGCAGGCTCCATCGCACCGCACATCATCTTGAGGCTTGCTGGCAGAGAGCTTGCGTTTTTTAGCAGCTGGGATAATTGATGATGGTGTGGGCACCCAACAGGCCTTTTTGCTACTGCAATCAGGCACTCCGCGACGTCAGCTTGGAATCGCCTCAGGTTGACGTGTCTCTCATCCAGTTGGGCACAGTTCCGTGTGTACAAAAGCCATGCGTTGACAGTGGCGACCATGAGTGTGTGGTAAAACAAGTAGATATACCGTCTTCGGGATATTATAGGAAACTTATAAAGTTCAGACAGGTAGTTCAGCAGGTCTACTCCTCCAATGAAGGAGTTGTAGGTTGCGACAACCCCTCGTTGTTCTACTTGAGGAAACATTGTTTCCTTTTTGTCCCATCGTCGAACTGTGCAGACAGGCTCCGTGGATGCATAGTTGGAAACCAGTGTTACTGCTCTGTTGTCGAACCTCCTTATCACCGCAACACTTCTCGTGTTGTCCACAGCATAGTCAAAGACGCCACGACCCAATCCCTTCAGATAACTTTCGGTCTTGAGGCGGCAGTCTTTAAGCCTGTTATTTCTAAGCGTTCCTACAAATCCAAGACCCTTCTCGTGAAATTCCGCCGCCGAAGCTATAGATGCGAAGAATGTGTCGGCGGCTACTTTATAGCCTCTCTGCTGCGGAAGATGTTCACACCTTTTCATTACCATGTCACACTCTAAGAAAAAATGGAGGAAAAAAGTAGCAACGGCGCGTCTTCCTCCCTTCTACTGACGCGCCCCCAAGCGGACACGAGAGGAAGGGAGGAACGAGACGTTTTCCTCCTTCTCCAGGCAGACGGGAGAAAGCTTTCGCCCTCCCGACTCATCTTCTTTCGGTTTCGTTTTTCGAGCAGGTCGCGCACGTTGTTTAATAAATTAATGGTGAGTTGATTAAAATTCAGTGGCAGCGAAGGCCGCCTGTAATTCCGTCTTCTAGTCCAAACGTGCAGAACATTTCGGTTGCATTGACGTTTTTACCACTAATTTTATCAAACGAGCAAACAAAGCCGCTAGAAACAGCGAAGTTCCGGAGCAGCGCCACGTACACTGGGGGATGGCCGTCTCCGGATTGCGGTACTCGCGCGGCGCAGAACTACGGAAGCGAAGCCACGCGGAACTGTGTCGACGTTTTCGACGTTATGGGAACCGCAGGAACTGCGTCCAAGACAGGCAGGTTTTGCTGCCGGCTGCCTGGGTGCCTTCCGTCCCGAGTTCGGTTCTGTTTTCCGATGCTGAGTGCAACCGGCGTTCAACGTGGTTCTGTATTTGTGCGTGTCAGCAACAGAGCTGCAACATCGTGATGGCAGTGTTGTGGGTTGTGAACAGAAGACTGGAATTATCACCGATGTGACCGTGTGTTCGCGTATCAGTGGTGTAACAAGATGAGATCGTAAACTGTCGGACATTGCATGATGCCGTTGGTCGGGCCGTGATCGGAGGTGGCGGTGTGTCGCAGGTTGACATTCCGCTTTACATTAAAAAGTTTGATACCACTTGAGGGATTACGTGCAATCGATCAACGTGCGGATGGTCATGTTGGAACGCTGGTCTGAATTGTAGAAGCTCCTATCGCTATCGTACAGTGACCAATGTGACTGTGGGAATCGTCTCGGCCCCGAGAGCGATTGCTCTCTGGGGCAAGGACTGAACAGTACGAAATCGTGACGGAAAGCACGTATATCTACTGTATGGAATTTCGGCATTAAAAATAATAGTAGGTAAAATCGAAAAAAGTAAAAAAAACTACCCTTTATTTTGCTGTTTAAATATACTACGGTTCCTGGAGAAACTGCCCTTCAAGTGGCGCGCTGGGATGAGCGCTAGAAGTTTTCGGGCTCGCCACGGCGTAGCTCCGTACACTTAACACCTGCGGCAAGTCGCGGCTCTGACTGCATTGAAGTTGATCGAAAAGCGATTTCTTAGCACGTGAAGCATCACTTCCAGCTGAGTGAATATCCGCTCTACAGAGATTAATTCAAGACGGCAATTGCAGCTTTGCGCGAACATCACAAATAGAAAAACCAATAGAAATACAGGCTACGGCGTGCCGTGTGGGGAAACAAACTCATGGCTTCGAACCGCATTGGAGCGGCTTGATTTATTGGCTTTCAAATACTTACGGCATCATCGAGCGTTTACTTTTTAATAAGAGATTAATCCCCTGAGCCATTCAAAATACTCTCAGAGGTATGAGATTGCTGGGCAAAAATCAACAGGCTGGGAATATTTTTTATTGCTTAGGGAGTCACCGAAAAGTTCCGTACGTTCAAAACGACCAGTATAAAAGAAGGAAACGCAGAGCACGGGTTAGTGTTCGGGTTAGTGTGGTGTTCCGTTGTATTGACATTTGTGTGTGCCGTGTATGTGCTCCATGTATGTTCACCTGATGCATGTAATAAGCCTAATAAGCATAATGTGTGTATACTGTGTATAGTAGAGCATATCAAGCGCAGTGGTGGCGGAAGAAGAGCAGAATATTTTTTGTAGAACATGAATTGGGCGGTACCTAGCGCCACCTAGCCTAGCTACTTGCAATTACTCTGCTTGACCCCGCCATCTGGTGGCTAGCGATTTAACTTTTCACTCCACGCGATAAACAGCGGCTTCGGGTTTGTTCTTTCGAGAGCGGCTTTTGGTTTCGCGGATTGAGTTTGCCCTTCTCTGTGATATGCGGTTGACGAAGGAATTGTGACTCGAGGAACACCAAAGGTAAGACGCAAAGTGCGCGAAGTAACTGGGTATCGGCTGTCTCCGTTTAACATCGCAGTGCTGTCGACGAGAAGACTGAGTAACTGCTTTCGAAACTCAAGTTGCTGTACCTGTGGGGGGAATCTGACTTCGGAAATAAACACCGTTTGCGGAAAGCTCGTGTTACGCTTTTATTTCCTGCTGCTCTCGTCCCGTACAAGAGACGTAGCGTCCTCGTCAAGCCTTATTGGGCTCGATTTGCTCGATTCGGGGCCGCCATATTGAGATGCAAGCGACGGAGGAACCTTGCTCCCTTGCTTCAGGGACGAACGTTTCTCCCTTTCTAAAGGAACATAGGTTACGAGACCGTTCCTCCCCTAAGGGAGGACTATCCATACCTTTTTTTCTAAGAGTGCACCACCCAGCCCAAACTTGGCTTTTGATTTGGCCTTGATAAACATAAAAATTGGTTGAGGAAGCCTGAAGACCCTGCCCGCCCCCACAATTTGATACCCCATGGGTTTGGTTTTCCTGGCATATACTGTTTTAGTGGGCACCTCTCTGTAAACGAAACCATTATTTCATCAACACTGTTGTGCTGTTCAGGCTCAATCAATAGCAAGTTTTCTTGAGGTGCACCTCGCCAGCGGCATATTTTCCATGTTTTATCACCATTTGTTTGGTCTGTGACTTGACTTGTGTTTGTAAACCGCAGGAGCCTCATAATCTCTTCGAAGCTATTGCTCGGAATCACATCCAGCGGCGCAGACTTTCCATTTCCCCCGAGGGGGCAGGCTGAGAAGTTCTCCGGGGGGAGAGCTTTTTAGCGCAATTTATTTATACACCGACAATTATCAGTAGTTTATTAGCTTATTTTACGGGGTACATTTTACAGCCTAAGTATATCGCCATAGCTCCATTGCTGTGTGCGTTATTTTGTTTCCATGCCGCTACTAGAAGCTCGTTACAAGGCACGTAAACAGCGTCTCGGTAAGGATCATGGCCCGGGGGGGAGCTCTGCCCCCCCCCCCTCCCCCGGATGTCACCAGAGCGGGGGGGGGGGGGGGCACATGCTCCGATGCCCCCCCGCCCCGTTTTCTACGCCTATGATCACATCAGCAATCGCTGAAAACCTAGTGCCATTTTCCCAGTATTAGCGCACACTCGGTATTTGTACGAGGCCCATTAACAGGTATATGCCTATATACTGTTCTCCTTCACTTTCCGCCGGGTTTAGTGAAGTTCCCGTAGTTTCCACACTGTAGAGGTTCGTCTCAGCAGCCAGAGATGCGATCATAGCCGGGCTTACGAACTTCCGAAAATACGAAAGCGGGGACGCAATGGCGAGCGTCGCTGTAAATTCATCACTGAACGTAGGAAGGGACAAGTCCAGAAGCCGCTTTCTCCAGTGGCCCCTGTCAACAGAACCGGTACAAGCTGGAGAGTGGCTGGCATCGTCGCTTTCATCCTCGGATGAATCGTCGCTGCTGCTCGAAGCAGACTCAAGACGATTGCTTGCGCTTTTCGGAATGTACTTATTCTCGCCTTCATCGCTAAAATCACCGAAATCACTGTCGTCCCCCGTAGGCATATGGCTGAGAATATTCCGGGGCTTGTGGGCTGCAAAAAACGCATTAAAATAGCATGTATTTACGTGGAAATGTGATACGCAGCATATCTCATACAGATGTCGCGAACTACAAGGAATGCCCCCTGTAGCATATTTGATACGCTAGAGATTTGCTTGTCTATGAGCGGTCAGACGTAAGCAGAATTAGAATCAAAGCTGTCTAGCGGTATCACCAACAATGGAGCTTACAAGTAGCACAAAAAATCAAAGCACTCACCTTCAGTTTTAGAAGAACGACCGTAAAATGTACGCGTCCTGATCGCACTGCCACTTCTGTTCGGCTCAGCCATTTTCAATTGTGCCGGTCAACCCCCTGGCAGGCAAAACGTACGTGTACCAACAAGAAGCGAAAACCTTTTTGACTTCCTCTACAACTTGGAGATGGCGCTTTTGCCCCACAAAACCGAAACCGAAACTGCTTTTCACTCTGGGATCTTGCGTAGCATATATAATATCTGATACGCTGGGCATTAGAGGGTTAGGTGCCGTTTGGCTAGACTTTTCGCGTGGTCCCATAGCTGGGAGCTGGCTTCCCTTGGAGAAAGGATTTAAGGTGCCGTTCGGCGCGGCTTCAAACTTGAAAACGTCGGCTGGCTCAGTGAAACAGTTTATACTTTCGATATAAAAAATATATACATATATATATATATATATGGGTAGCCACTGAACGCTTAAGAAACGCAAAGCGTGACTCATTCATGCCTCCTGTTTCACGGACCGTTCTTAAGCATTGTTATCGGCTAATTCCACAGTCTCACTACCTGCGTAGCGATAATTAGATGACTGGTACCGGCCACGCTCTGTGTTTCTTAAGCTCTCAATGACTACGTGCTTGGTTCCGACACAAGCTCGGCATGACACTGAGTTTTACTGGTCATGTTCACAACCCTGTGATCGGCTGCTTTCTCGTGAATACTTGGTAACTACCGCATGTCCTGAACTCTATTTGCAAGCTGCGACAAGTTATTCTATTTACTCTTACCTCATTGTTGTCGTTTCAGCGAACGTCGTAAATGGCGCTGTGGACGCGAATAGTTTTCCAGATTTCGTACAGAATAAAACGATACTTCATAAAAAACTAGACGATCTGTGCTTTGAACATGATGAAGCGATATTTATTGTAAGTAATTCAAGCAACCACAATTAATAAACATTGCATGAATCTTTTCCTGTTCGGTGGCCTAGCAAAACAACAGTCGTCTTCTTTTTCTGTAGCGCGCAGACTTATATAATTGCAGATTTACATGTGTTAAACCGGGACGTACTTTTACACTCAAGCTGGAAAGCGGTGAACGATGTGACTATGGTGCGGTGAGTTTTTCTGCAAAATTAAATATGTATTGCGAAATGTTAAATGAATTAGGAATGTTCTTCACCCTTCATAAACATCTTCCGCCTCATTAGGACAACTGACAAATTGGGGTAAAGTAGGACCACATTATAGTTGGGAAAATTATTTTAAAATGCAATTGATTTTCAATTACTACTACTTCCGCCCAAATGTATTTAAATTAAATTTATAATTATTACTGCACAATACTATTTAATTCCAAATCCGAATTAATTTGACACAGTAATTTCGTTACTTCGCCATTAATTTCCGCACTGAAAGATGTGTGCTTACTTGTTACCCTACGATTTAGGACACAGTACACTATGACATTTTAAATCCATTACCCTGTGTATTTTTGTATGCCAGATGCTATATTAATTAATATGGGAGCCGAGTTCTGAGTACAATAAGAATAAGTTGTTTCTTAAATTTTACACCTAGATTAATAGTGTTACTTATCATCGTAGTTACTTTATCAGGGAGCTTGGCGTTTGTATTAACAACTCGCTTTAAATTGATAACCGTGTTTTTTGGCTGTAAATGGAGCATTCGGAACACTGGTCGAAATTTAACAGCAGTCGCCAATATTCAACACCTTTCTGCCTACTGGACCTATATAAATCTTCAGTTCGATCACGGCTGTAATTTGTCTTTATCATTTGGAATTCCTTGACAGTATCACATATCACTGCACTAAAAATGCACAAATGCGAACGATTAGAACAGTGTATGACAGTTTCATTAGAAGGAGAGGCTTCTACCATGACGAAACTTTACTACGCTGATTTTCGTTGTCTGAGTTAGTTTTAGGGGAGAACTTTATATTCTTTTTTTTTTTTCATTTCACAAAGTTGTTTATGGTAGCGTGAAATTTATTACAGTCGATAAGTTTCATACCTCGTCTTGGGTCGATCGGACCATTTTAAACTTTTTATGTGTCATATATTTCCATTATGCCCCCTTAACAATAATTTAAATATAACAATGTACATCAAGACAACTCTGATATGTTTACCTTTTTTCATGATTTTCACCATGATAGGTGGAAATGTATGTTTTCTCTCTGAGTATCCCAATCATTGTCTTGCATCGTTTTTACTTCTGTTTCTCTAGCATTTCTGCGTTTAGTTTTAGTATTGGATTTCTGTTTGATGTTACCGCACCATTCAGAAGACCGATGGTGTTGGTTATGGGAACAAGGAATGCAACAAATTATTATTAGTAGTAGAATTATTATTAATATTATTATTATTATTATTATTATTATTATTATTATTATTATTATTATTATTATTATTATTATTATTATTATTATTATGAGACTTATTCGGAATCTGTGTGGGTAGAGCTGGAGTGTGATAATCGAGAACGCGTTCTGATAGGTACTTTTTATGTTCCTCCATACATTAAACCCGAGGAGTTTAATGATTGTCTCCTTGGAATTGAGGATATAGCAGACAGACTGGGTGAATGCAAACTATTAGTAATTGGCGATTTTAATGTACCAGGTGTGTGCTGGGAAACTCACAGTGCTGTTTCAGGTAATTATTACGGTGCAAAGAAGGCCGGTCATCTTGTTGACTTTGCCTCTTTCATGGCCCTGAATGAGTTCAGCAGGGTTAAAAATAGTAAAGGCGCTATGCTTGACCTTTGTTTCTCAAACATTGATAACGTTTCTGTAACTAAGAGTGAATTTCCTTTAGTACCGACAGACAAATATCACTCTGCACTTGAGGTGGCTATAACCTTAAATGTACCTGTCAGCCGTATACCGGCTGCTAGTCTCACTTACCTAGACAAACTGCATAACTTCGCTGCTGGTGACTATGTGGGATTATATAACCACTTTTCTACGCTCGACTGGTCCCCTATCCTGCAATCATCTGACGTCAATTATCAGGTTCTTCAATTCACCACGGCGGTGCAGCAGGGAATGGATCATTACATTCCTCTAAAGAAGCGTACCAATTCAAAATTTCCCTCGTGGTTTTCTCCGTATTTAAAAAAGTTGCTGAAGAAAAAAAGCTTCTCTCATCGCAAATTTGAAAAGACTGGCAGTCTCAGGTGGGAGGCTGAGTTCGTTCATTATAGACGCCTATGTAAGCAACATCAGAGGATTGATCATAAGATATATGTGGAGTCAGTGGAGTATGAATTGAGGAGAAACCCAAGAAAACTCTACCGACATGTTTGTTCTCGAGGAGGAAAATTGATACATCCTGATATTATACTTAATGAGGAGAATGTGACCACGTCCAGTGTATGCGATATATTCGCGCGTCATTTCAGTTCTGTATATAAACACAATAGGAGTGGGTACCAACAGCCGCCATCCCCTAGCGTGAACGAATCCATTTCCTCCCTGCCTGTGGATGAGGGAATGATTCGGGAATGCATAAAAAAACTGAGGCCTACCATGTCCACAGGTCACGATGGTATTCCAGCAACACTTGTAAAAGCATTTCACGAAATTTTTACGCCCATCCTTTATGATATTTTCAACAACTCCTTAAGAGCAGGAGTGTTCCCTGATATGTGGAGGAAGTCAGTCGTAGTCCCAGTCTACAAGTCTGGAAGTCGTACCACTGCATCAAACTACAGGCCAGTGTCTCTGCTGTGTACACTTTCGAAGCTTTTCGAAATGGTGGTCCACAAAACATCGTCCTTTCGTTTAAAAAATGTATTAAGTTCCAACCAACACGGATTTGTAGCAGGACGCTCGACAACAACAAATTTGATTTCATTTATGTCCATTGCATCCAAAGTTGTGTGCCAAAGAGGCCAGCTCGACGTGGTCTACTTTGATCTGAGTAAGGCGTTTGATGTGGTTGACCATGACATTCTTTTATCAAAACTTTGTGGTATTGGTGTCTGTGGAAAGCTACACAACTGGTTTCAGAATTATTTGTCTAATAGAACATGTGCTGCTCGTACGAACGGCGCGTATTCTTTTACGTATTCGGCCACGTCTGGGGTACCTCAGGGATCAGTTCTGGGCCCGCTTCTTTTTTCTATTTTTGTGAACGATGTGTGTAAGCAGATTGTAAACTCGTCTTTTTTGCAATATGCTGATGATATTAATATATTTAAGGAGATTAGAACTATCTCAGATAGCAAGTTTCTACAAGAGGACATAAACTCATTTAGCAAATGGTGTTCACTGAACGGTCTCCTACTAAACAGCTCGAAAACCAAGGTCATGTCCTATAGTCGCAAAACGCAAACGACGTGTTTCCCTTACAGTGTTCGCTCAGACGTATTGTGCCGTTCTAGTGAAGTGCGGGACTTGGGAGTGCTTTTTGACTCCTCCTTGAGATTTGATAGCCACGTGGCTCGTATAAGTACCTGCGCCTTGCGCGCGCTCGGTATCGTTTGTCGAACGACTAGAGTATTTAAAAACCCCACAACGTTTGTAACCCTGTACCGCTCTGTGACAAGGTCTCAACTCGAATATGCATCTCCTGTATGGAATGGCAGTTGTAAAACTACCCTCCTAAGGCTGGAGCGAGTGCAAAACAAATTTTTGTCTATTTATCGATATCGATATCTGCGAGATGAAACATCTCTATCAAAGGGTAACAATGTATTGGACGTCCTACAAATGAACAGCTTATATCACCGTCGAGAAAAGGCAAATCTGGTTTTCTTTTTCAAAGTCCTTCATGGTATGGCCGACTGTTCAGAACTGCTCTCACAGATATCTTTGCGAGTTCCTCGGACAGCGACCCGTTTGACAACGTCTTTTTACTCTCCTCGAACGTTAAATATCTTGGACCCGATGTTTCGTATGTGTCGGGCATATAATGGCATTGGAAGTGATCTTGATATTTTTTCTGTGACTGAGTTTGTCAGATCTCTCAGATTCTTGTGTGGGTCTCTCTGAACCTGTCGGTGATTGTGATGTTATTATATATTCGTTGTTGTGGTAGTCTTCCTACTCTGCGTTCGGACCCTGTGTTCCGTTCTTTCCTTGTTGTGTATATCGTATCTTTGTGTCAGCATGCGTTATATGTATCATATCTTTTCCTCAATGTTTTGAGTTTTTTATGTTTTTTTCCTACTTTTTTGTAGTGTTTAAGTTTCGGTGTGCCAGCACCAAGACCGCATGGTCGTTCCTGGACACCTAATGAAAATTATTCTTGAGTCTTGATTCTTGATTATTAAAGCAATCAATATTATAAGTGCTGGTAAGCATTACAAAAATTGGAAATCAAAAACTGAGAAACTTAAAAAGAATTGTTTATGATTATGTTGGCACAAAATATTTCTACCAATATCATTCATTTCTTCGCTGGTTTTTGTTGCATAAGCTGTTTGTGACGAGACAGAATACTTTTTTATGTTTGCTAAATGTAGCTTGTGAAAATGTGAATTCGATTATTTGAGTCTATTTATTTCATATATTGACCCATGTCAGCCAGGAAGAGATAAACATTTTACCCAGCTTGTTTGTCCTATGCATCACATCTAGAGAGGATACAAATAATTTTTATTGTTATTTGTGGACGTCAATTTGACATTTTACTTTAGTGCACCAAAATAAAATCACACAAAAACGAGAAAAAAAAATCAGAATGTAGCTCATGAACATATTAAGTTACTACTTCAAAGAAAGAATGAACAATTAAAATATAAAATATTATCTGGGAAGCACAAGATCCTTGATATTGCACTCCCCGTTTGCCCAAAAACCGAAGGGCGCGGCGAGTCACGGTCCAGAAAATGCCAACGGATTTCACCGATCACTTTTTGAGTTTCCATGATACTAAAAATTCATGTAGATAAAGCGCACCGAGCTCTGTCCACAATTCTACTCAAGAGAGTGGCGTATGCGTCTCTGGGAATTCGTCACTATATCTGCAGTTTCGCCTTGAGCGCATCCCGCAAAGACTCGCTGCCGTGATGGTGATGACGTGACTAAAACCACAACATCCCTCTTCAAAGCATCACAGCCAGCAGGACTTCCTGCGCCCATTCTGCGCCTTCTTGTGTAATCGGGTCACGAAAACACGATCCCGAAGCCGTTTGCTTTTCGAAAATTGTTTACATGAATTTAAACTTTGATATTTTAAAAGAACAATCGCAACATGACCAATCTAACCATTTGTTTAGTTAAAAAACACTTGAGTTCATTGTTAAACTTATCTCAACAATTAGCCTCTCGCCTAAGGTTCGCCCAGCTCCAAAAAACTAAGAGAAAACTGCTCCCATCTAGCGATTTCCTGTTTTTATTGTAAATCCGTCCCAGTTAAAACACAGTCTAAAACTATACATCTAATTAAACAAAATCTAAGTTAGTCACAGGTGTAAGTAAACTCATAATAATATTTATACTCAGAAACATCTTGTCCAACTTATTACAACAACAATAGGCAATAAAAAGAGAAATAATAAGTTGCTTAAGACTAGGAAGTTCTCCACGGACTTTTGGCAAGCACAAATAGTTGCGGAAATACAGAGACAAAACATCGATAAGAACAACGTTTCACCCTCGGGATTCGCATTCACAATATTTCATCTTAAAGTGCAATAAACATTATTATTGTTTCTAATCGCCTGTTTATGCTTTGTTTCACCTTAAGTCAAGACGCAGCCAAGCTGACATCAATCAGAGAGCGCCAAAAGCGCACCATTCTGGTGTTTGCCATGTTTCTCTACGTGTCCTATCATCGCCGTACCATTCATAAACAGACCCAGTGATTTGCGCTTTTGACGCCGTTCGATTGGTCTCCTTGGCTCGTAGCGTCGGTTGCGTATGGACTTTCTGAAGCGGCGGACAGTGAATAAAAACCCTTCTAATTTATTCAGCTAGTTAACATTTTAATATTTTTCGTTTTAATTTTTCTTTGCTTTCAGATTTGCCTAGAAGGAGGAGAATGTTTTTACCCTCCATTGGATTAGTGAGCAAAGGTTGATTACGGAAAAACAAGCTCCTTACAATTATAATGAGGTAGAAAAAGAAGCTTGTACTAATTAAAAATGTTTTCGTGTGATCAGTCCAGTTATTTTACTTTTTTAGTTTACTGAGTAACCCCACGATACAATATTATTTACAGCAAATTGCTCAATCACAGAAACTGCGCTTTTATCATATTGGTGTGATAAAATTTGGCGTAAATATATATATATATATATATATATATATATATATATATATATATATATATATTTCTAAATGTTATCCGGTGAAACGCGAGTGGTTAAAGTAGTCACAGCAGTTACACCAGGCTTGAGTTGCAATCACATTAAGTAATGAAATTACTTGTAATAAGTTACGTTTTGGAGTAATTTTGTATTTATTCAATCACTTTTATTAAGTAGTAATCACAGCGGTAATTTCATTATTTTTGCGAGTACTAAAAATCCCCACGGTTCCTAAAGGCGCCCTTTATTCGTAAACATTTTCTGCCATGAAATTATAGAAACAAATCTCTCACAGGAGCATGATTTATCAAATTTGATATAATAAAAAGATAAAGAGTTAATAATTAGGTGATTTTAGTCCAACATTAAACAACAAGAACGATCCGTTTTCAAACGGGTAGAAAACTGTTTTTAAAAAAAAATTCTAGTGATCGGAGAAGGCAAAGTTACATTTTCAAGTGACGAAAAAATACTTTTAGTCTCGAATGATCAAGTAATCTAATTGAATAATTTTTAACAAGAATAATTGTAACGTGTACAACACTGAATAGCACGAAGAAAGCAAGAGTCGACGAGCAGAGCAAGCACGGTGCCAGCTACAAAGTCAATATTTGTCCGTTTCCACACTATAATTCTGAACACAAATAAAGCTGAAGGTGCTGTGCATCTCTTCCAGCAATACATGGGTCCTGGCATTAAATAAAAGCAAGCCAAACTGTACGATGCAAAAGGATATGTAATATATGACAGTCGTTTCATTTGTAGTGCAGGAAATTGAACTAGTTGTATAACTTAACAAAGCAGAGTAGCGCTGATCTTTACGTGGTAAAGACATTAGACAAGCAGTTGTACTCTAAGAATATGGAGGGTCTACTCACCCGCAAAAGACATCACAGAGCCAACTGCTTCAATCTGTAAAGGGAGCTCGGTGCGTGACGGAATTTGAAGAAGTTTAGACCTGACAAAACAGTATGTGGTGTTAATTTGAGTAATTGTAATACGTCATGCTGAGTGAAACGAAGCGAACTGTAAAACATATTTCAACCTTGTTACTCGCTAAGCTCAATTTGCAAATCACAGCGATTGGCTCTGCCAACTTCATGGCTCGGAAGTAACCAGCTTGTCCGGCAGACCAAGGTGCGCCCTGTCCATGAATTAGCAAAAACACAAAACAACTGTAAGGAAATTACTTCAATAATCCAGAGGTGCAAGCGAGCTGGGCAATTAGTCATTTTGTCCCGTTCTTCCTCTTATCAATGGATTATTCCCGTCAAACAATCGCAATAGACCATTTGCTATATCCCCCAAGTGCCCCGGCCCGCGCTAAAAGAATCATGAGAACGGTGTTCCCTCAGCGCCGTAGTGATCCGTTATTTTAACCCTATTCTTCGTTACATTGGTTTTTAACGCAATTCGGAGTCACCCTGAACAAGCGCCTGATTTACCCCAATGACCTGCCATATCGCTTTTAAAATTTCTCCTCGAAGTCAGCGTTTTTGATACTGTGCATGCTGTCCATCCTTCAACCTGGGTGGGCTGCAGAAATATCTTACATTATTATCAAGCTGATAATAAGTTAGAAATGCTGAAAATGCTATAAACAGCCCCGCGAACTCCGAGCTAAAGCCTGTTATTTGTTGTGGCGAATTACCGGCTTTTTAATATATTCTTGCTCAAACAACAATCACGAGAATGATAATATTGTAAGAGATTTCTGCAGCTCAGGACAGGTTGAAAGGTGGACCGGATGCGCATTATCAAAAATGCTGACGTTGACCAGCAATTTTAAAAGTGATATGACAGGTCCTTGGGGTATATCAGGTGCTTGTTCAGGATGACCTCCAATTACGCACAAAAACTGTGTAACCATGGAGTTGGTCGAAAATTAGCGGTCAAAAGGGAGCTGAATAAGTCTCGTCGCTGTCCCCGAGTTCCTGGTTTCCTGACTCTCATCTCGTCCGGGGCCTGCGTTCTGCGGTCCCTGGCTACGTGTCGTCGAGCTCCCCGGCGAGGGTGCCGCACGGCATGGCGGCCGCATCAACGCAAGCTCCTCCCCCGCCGAAAGCGCACGCTTTCGACGTTGTCGTGCCAGTATGCACATCGGCGGACGACCTCATTGATGGGGTACCCGCCATTGTGGGGCTGCCCGAAATTTTCTCGGCGCAGCACCTAGGAGGTACAAACTTCCAAGTCGTCGTCAACACCCGTGCCGCCACCCTCAAGCTTCGTGAGGCCGGCAGCGTCTCCATCGCCAATCAGACAGTCCCAATCGTGCCGACGGGTCCGCAGGTGACGAATGTGACTTGCCTCTTCCTGCCGACGTTTGTGCGCAACCACCAGCTCGTCCAAGCCCTGGCCGCGTACGGCAGTCATCGACGTCTCCTACGCGACCTATCACCGAACGGCGACTGTGAAAACAGGAACCCGCTTCATCCGCATGGAGATTAAGGAGGCTAACCCCCTGCCCAACTTATTGCGCGTCGCCGGTCATCGTGCCATCTTTGACTACCCCGGCCTGAAGCGCGTATGCCGACGCTGCAGGCAGGAGGGCCACGTCCGGTCACAGTGTACGACAGGCTACTGCGACCGCTGCGGTGTCTTCGGACACCCCACTGAGGGCTGCACTGCCAACTGCAGACGCTGCGGTGGAACCCACGCGACCGTGGACTGCACGGCCAAGAGAAGCTAATCCTCCATGGTCGTCGGAAACTACGCTACCGATTTCCCAGCCCTGGACCCAGGAAACGCGACCTCTCCCATCGCCCCCGAGGTCCGGCCGTACCACCGGTCTCCACCGTCGACCCTCCGTCACCACCTGACGCCGCAGCCGCAGCCGCGGCCCCACCCCCGCCTCCTCCATCGCCGCCCCCATCCGCCCCACCTCAGCCAAGCCCGACCGGCAAGGGGGCGACTTCAGCCGAGGCGACGGACTCTGTCCGAGCCGCCGCGGTTGTTGTCGGCGACACCGCCTATGCAGCGTGGAGCCCAGCGTCGGGTGATGGCGAGGTCTCCAGCGACAGCGACCACCTAGTCATCGACAAGAACCCCGCTACAGGATGCCTCGCAGCGACACCGACCGACAGTATGGACACGACCAGCACTGACACACCGGACTCCGACTTGAGCCGACCACCGCACGAGGACTCCAAGCGTCCACTGTCGAGCAGCGGTTCCCGCTCACCTGACAGTGGGGGCCCACGAGCCACGTGGCTCAAGAAACCGCCAAAGCCCTCCCCCCGCGCCGCGACCCCTCTCCAGCATCGTCCGACAGCTCCACTTTCTAACCAACACACCCGGCGTCCCTATCCCTTTTCTTTATTTTATTCTGGCCACTCTTTGCATATTATCCCTGAATGTGCGAGGCTTTCGAAACCCAGTGAAGCAAACTCAAGTGATGCACTTCGCGAGGATGCAGAACTGCGATCTTCTGTGCTTACAAGACACCAACTTTGCCCGCTTCCGTGACGTTGCGGATTTGGAAGCCCGGTTTTCTGTGACTGCTTTCTTTTCCTACGCGGCGCGCCGCGCGACGGGCGTGGGCGTGCACTCTTAGATAAAAGGGTATGGATAGTCCTCCCTTAAGGGAGGAACGGTCTTGTAACCTATGTTCCTTTAGAAAGGGAGAAGCCTTCGTCCCTGAAGCAGGGGAGCAACTAGTTCCTCCGTCGCCTGCATCTCAATATGGCGGCCCCGAATCGAGCAAATTGAGCCCAATAAGGGTTGACAAGGACGCTACGTCTCTTGTACGGGACGAGAGGAGCAGCAAATAAAAGCGTAACACGAGCTTTCCGCGAACTGTGTTTATTTCCGAAGCCAGATTCCCCCCACAGGTAAAGAAACTTGCGTTTCGTGAGTCTTCGGCGACTGTCGGCGAGAGTCTTCTCGCCGGCAGCTCTGCGATGTTAAACGGAGACAACCGACACCCAGTTACTTCGCGCACTTTGCGTCTTACCTTTGGTGTTCCTCGAGTCACAATTCCTTCATCAACCGCACATCACGGAGAAGGGCAAACTCAATCCGCGGAACCAAAAGCCCCTCTCGAAAGAACAAAGTCGAAGCCACTGTTTATCGCGTAGCGTAAAAGAAGGTTAAATCACTAGCCACCAGATAGCGGGGTCAAGCAGAGTATTTGCAACTAGCTAGGCTAGGTGGCGCTAGGTACTGCCCAATTTATGCTCTACAAAAAATATTTTGATTATCTCAGACCACTATTGTGCTTGGGGATGCTCTACTATACAAACTTTACGCTTATGAGAGGCATCAGGTGAGCATACATTCAGCACATACACGGCAGACACACATATCAATACAACGGAACACCACACTAACCCGAACACTACACCCATGCTCTGCGTTTCCGTCTTTTATACTGATAGTTTTGAACGGACGGAATTTTTCGGTGACTGAATAAGCAATAAAAAATATTCCCAGCATGTTGATTTTTTTCCAGCAATGTCATACCTCTGAGAGTATTTTGAATGGCTCAGGGGATGAATCTCTTATTAAAAAGAAAACGCTCGATCGTGCCGTAATTATTTGAAATCCAATAAATCAAGCCGCTCCAATGAGGTTCGAAGCCATGAGTTTGTTTCCCCGCACGGCACGTCGTAGCCTGTATTTCTATTGTAGAGTTTTTTTTTTTTTTTTATTTGTGCTGTTCGCGCAAAGCTGCAATTGCCGTCGTGAATTAATCTCTCTAGAGCGGATATTCACTCAGCTGGAAGTGATGCTTCACGGGCTGAGATATCGCTTTTCGATCAACTTGAATGCAGTCAAAGCCGCGCCTTGCGGCAGGTGTTAAGTGTACGAAGCTACGCCGTGGCGAGCCCGAAAACTTCTAGGACTCATCCTAGCGTGCCACTTGGAGGGCAGTTTCTCTAGGAACCGTAGTATATATTTAAACAGCAAAACAACGGGCAGCTTTTTTTATTTTATTTTACCTACTATTGTTTTTAATGCTAAAATTCCACACTGTAAATATACGTACTTTCTGTCACGATTTCGTATCTGTTGTCCTTGCCCCAGAGCGCTATCGCTCTCGAGGACGAGACAACCGACAGTGACATTGGCCACTGTACGATAGGAGCTTATACTGCTCAGACCACCGTTCCAACATGACTATCCGCACGTTGATCGATTGCACGTAATCCCTCAAGCGGTATTAAACTTTTTAATGTAAAGCGGAATGTCAACCTGCAACACCCCGCCCCCTCCGATCACGGCCCGACCAGCGGCATCAATGCCCGACAGTTTACGATCTCATCTTGTTGTTACACCACTGATACACGAACACACAGTCACATCGGCGATAATTCCAGTCTTCTGTTCATAACCCACAACACTGCCATCACGATGTCGCAGCTATGTTGCTGACACGCACAAATACAGAACCACGTTGAAAGCCGGTTGCACTCGGCATCGGAAAACAGAACCGAACTCAGCACGGAAGGCACCCAGTCAGCCGGCAGCAAAACCTGCCAGTATTGGACGCAGTTCCTGCGGTTTCCATAACGTCGAGAACGTTGACACAGTTCCGCGTGGTTTCGCTACTGAAGTTCCGTGCCGCGTGAGTCCCGCAATCCGGAGACGGCCATCCTACCCAGTGTACGTGGCGCTGCTGGCACTGCTTCGGAACTCCGCTGTTTCTAGCGGCTTCGTTTGCTCCTTTAATAAAATTAGTGATAAAAAAGTGAAAGCCGTTTACAAATCCCTGTAACGCCGAATTGGAGCGCAGCTCTTGAGGAGGAGGAGTGAAGGGTACTGAGGGGAGGGTAGACCCCTCCTCCTCCCCTCATTCTTTAATATGCTCCGGGGGGGGGCGGTCATGTGACCTCGGGGGGGGGGTGTCACGTGACTTCGGGGAGGGAGTCACGTGACGTCGGGGGGTCACGTGACCTCAGAGGGGTCACGTGACCTGGGGGTCGCGTGGGGGTCACCTTGGGGTCACGTGACCTTGAGATGACCTTGGGAGGAGTCACGTGACCTTGGGGGTCACGTGACCTTGGGGAGGAGACCACGTGACCTCGGGGGTCACGTGACCTCAGAGGGGTCACGTGACCTTCAAAGGGTCACGTGGGTCTTGGGGTCACGTGACCTTGAGATGACCTTGGGAGGGGTCACGTGACCTTGGGAGTCACGTGGGGTCACGTGACCTTGAGATGACCTTGGGAGGGGTCACGTGACCTGGAGGGGTCACGTGACCTTGGGGGTCACGTGACCTTGGGATGACCTTGGTTACGGCGACGGCGACGGCGACGGCGACGCCGCTCAAGCCGGGAACGGGCCCCTAAGAGCTGCGCTCTAAAACGTCAATGCAACCGAAATGTTCTGCTCGTTTAGACTAGAAGACGGAATTACAGGCGGCCCTCGCTGCCTGCTCGAAAAACGAAACGGAAAGAGGTGAGTCGGGAGGGCGAAAGCTTGCTCCCGTCTGCCTGGAGGAGGAGAAAAACGTTTCGTTCCTACCCTTTTCTCGTGTCCGCTTGGGGGCGCGTCAGTAGAAGGGAGGAAGACGCGCCGTTGCTACTTTTAGAGCGCAGCTCTTAGGGGACCGTTCCCGGCTTGAGCGGCGTCGGCGTCGCCGTCGGCGTAACCAAGGTCATCCCAAGGTCACTTGGCCCCCAAGGTCATCCCAAGGTCACGTGACCCCCAAGGTCACGTGACCCCTCCCCCAGGGTCACGTGACACCCAGTCACGTGACCCCCCTGAAGTGACCCCCCCCCCCCGAGGTCACGTGACCCCCCAAGCGAAGTCACGTGACACCCCCAAGTCACGTGACCACCCCCAGGTCACGTGACCACCCCCAGGGTCACGTGACCCCCGCCGAGGTCACGTGACCTCCCCGATGACGTCATCGTCACTGATGACGTCATCAGTGATGATGACGATGACGATGCGGATGCCGGTGAGGTCATCACTGATGACGTCATCAGTGATGATGACGATGACGATGCGGATGCCGGTGAGGTCATCAATGACGTCACTGATGACGTCATCAGTGATGATGACGATGACGATGCTGATGCCAATGACGTCATCAGTGACGTCACTGATGACGTCATCAGTGATGATGACGATGACGATCCGGATGCCGGTAAGGTCATCAGTGACGTCACTGATGACGTCATCAATGATGATGACGATGACGATGCGGATGCCGGTGACGTCATCAGTGACGATGACGTCATCGGGGAGGTCACGTGACCTCGGCGGGGGTCACGTGACCCTGGGGGTGGTCACGTGACCTGGGGATGTCACATGACTTCTGGGGGCATCCGCATCGTCATCGTCATCATCACAGATGACGTCATTAGTGACGTCACTGATGACGTCACCGACATCCGCATCGTCATCGTCATCATCGCTGATGACGTCATCGGAGTCCGCAGCGTCATCGTCACTGATGACGTCATCAGTGACGTGACTGATGACATCATCGGCATCGTCACGTGACCCCCCCCAGGTTACTTCACCCCCCCAGTACCCTTCCCTCCTCCTCAAGAGCTGCGCTCTAATTCGGTGTTACAGGGAGTTGTAAACGGCTTTCACTTTTAGAGCGCAGCTCTTAGGGGCCCGTTCCCGGCTTGAGCGGCGTCGCCGTCGGCGTCGGCGTAACCAAGGTCATCCCAAGGTCACGTGACCCCCAAGGTCACGTGACCCCTCCCAAGGTCATCTCAAGGTCACGTGACCCCACGTGACCCCCTGAAGGTCACGTGACCCCTCGAGGTCACGTGACCCCTTCCAAGGTCATCTCAAGGTCACGTGACCCCAAGATGACCCCACGTGACCCTTTGAAGGTCACGTGACCCCCAAGTCACGTGACCCCTCTGAGGTCACGTGACCCCCGAGGTCACGTGGTCGCCTCCCCAAGGTCACGTGACCCCCGAGGTCATCTCAAGGTCACGTGACCCCTTCCAAGGTCATCTCAAAGTCACGTGACCCCACGTGACCCCTCTGAGGTCACGTGACCCCTCCGAGGTCACGTGACCCCCCGAGGTCACGTGACCCCAAGGTCACGTGGGGGTCACCTTTGGGGTCACGTGGCCTTGAGGTCACCCCCAGGTCACGCCTCCCCGAGGTCACGTGACCCCCTCCCCGAAGTCACGTGACACCCCCCCCCCCGGAGCATATTAAAGAATGAGGGGAGGAGGAGGAGAAGGGGGAGGGGTCTATCCTCCCCTCAGTACCCTTCACTCCTCCTCCTCAAGAGCTGCGCTCCAATTCGGCGTTACAGGGATTTGTAAACGGCTTCCACTTTTTTTTCCTCCATCTTTTCTTAGAGTGTGGTTGTCTGCAATCGCAGACTGCTGCGCAACGCCAATTATCTTTTCGATACGGAGGGAAGGACTGTTCGTTTTAACTTTTTCTTCGGCAAACCGAAATTTCGCCTCGTCACCGTCTACGCGCCAACTGTATCGACCTTCCAGCACGACTACTTCCGTAGCCTTGACGTGCACCTTCTCGACGCGGGCCCGTGCTTCTTGGTCGGCGACTTCAATTGCGTCCCGATGGGGCGCCTTGACCCCCTTCATGAGGGCGTACCTCGACCAGCTGCAGAGACGCTACGAACGATACCTTCGGTGGGACTCCACCGCGGCTACCGTCTCGTCTTGCAGGCTCAGGGGAGCCCGTCGGTCCACCCGGAGGTACTGCGCTACACCCATGGCACAAGCCTACAAGCCTTCGAGAAACAGCAGACGCCCTCCGCGTCGGGGTCGCCCGGCCACCGTGACAATGGTCGCTTCGCAGCCCACTTCCGGTCGCTGACCCAGTCGGTCGCGCCGGTTGATCGCAATTCGGTGTCCTCGCACCCTCTCCTCAGCGGCCTCCCCAAGATCTCCGCCGAGGATGACGCGGGCCTGCGGCGGCCCCCGTCCGCGACCGAGCTGTGGAACGTTTTGAAGCGGATGAAGAACGGCTCCGCGCCAGGACCGGACGGTCTCCCAGCGGAGTTCTACCGCACGTTCTGGCACATTCTCGGGAACTATTTACAAGTGTCGTGCGGGTCTACCTTGAAGACCTCCTCCTACCGCCATCCTTTCGGCTGGGACGGATCGTACTTATCCCCAAGGACGGTGGTGACCATGCCGACACCGGGGCTTGGCGCCCGATAACGTTGTTAAACAGTGACTACAAGCTCCTCGCGGCGACCCTAGCCTCGCGTCTGCAAGCTTTCCTACCGGAGCTGGTGAACCCCCAACAGACGTGCTCGGTGTCGGGCCGCAGCATACATACTTTGACGACTCTCACACGCGACATCCTGGAGTTCACACGCTCCCGACGGACGAACAGGCTTCTCGTGTCGTAGGACCAAGTCATGGCGTTCGACCGCGTCGAGCACCAATACCTGCTCGGTGTTCTCGACGGGTTTGGCTTCTCCTCCGAGAGTGCTCAGCTGTTCGCAGCCTTGTACAGTGACTTGCGGAGTGACTTGTTCCTGAATGGCTCCTTAGTGGCACGCTTTCCAGTAACGCGAGAAGTTCGGCAGTGGTGCCCGCTGTCCGCGGTACGTTTCGTCCTCAGCTTAGAGCCCTTCCTGGTTGGAGTCGACAGGCACCCCAACATAAGCGGACTTGCTCTACCTGGGTCCGGTGAGCTTCGCGTCTCGGCGTGTGCGGACGACGTGACCCTCTACCTGCTCGACGAAGACAGCCTGGTGAAGGCCCTCCGGCTCTTCGACGAGTACGCGTGCCTTTCCGGCGCACGGTTGAACCCTGAAAAAAGCAAATCTCTCTGTATCGGGGCTCCCCCCACGTGCCCGCCATCTTTGCCGCGAGCCCAGTCCGTTACCATTCTTGGGGTCTCGTACGACTCCTCCGGCGTGGCTCCGGAGACCTGGGCCAACCTGCGTCAAGAGATCATCGAGAAGGCCGCTGACGCTGGCGTATACGACTCCCCCATGGCTGTGCGGCGGTACCTTGTTCAGACGGTTTTCTGCGGAAGGCTGTGGCATGTGGCCCGCGTAGCACTCCCGCCGCGCCTCTTCATCCTCCAAGTGCGCTCGGCGTTGTTTACTTTCTTCTGGAACAACCGCACAGAACTCGTGAGGCGCTCCCACTTATGCCTCCCCCGCTGTGAAGGAGGGTGGAGCTTTCCGTGCATCGAGCTGGCAGCGCCCATACTAGCCCTAAAGACAACCCTGGCAATCCTTGACGACCACGAAAACCCAGCACGGCCGCTCACGCTCTACTTCCTCGGCGCCAATAACCGTCTTTTGGGAGACTCTCTTCCCAACCCTCTTCAACCCCGCGCGGAGACGACCCCTGCATTTTACAAGTCTACCGCGGATCTCTTCGACAAACTCAGCCTCCACGTGTCACGAGAGGAGATACTCGAGGCCCCGACGTCTAGGCTTGTTGAACGCCTAGTGGTGGCAGACCCACCCCCCCGCCGCCGGGCGCCGTGCAGCCGTACCCGTGGCTGGCACTGACGTCGTCCACGCATCCGGACCACGTGCGCGACTTTGAATGGTTAAATGGTTGGGGTGTCCGCCCAACAAAAGACAGGCTTCTCCGCTGGGGTGTGGTACGGGACGCACAGTGCGTCAATTGTGGTGGAATAGAAACAAACGCGCACGTCGTGAGAGAGTGTGTACCAGCGAGGGACCTATGGCGCATAATACAGCGCTCGTTTCGAGGTCTCGGAGTGGGCGTATCCCTCACACAAGGCCGTTGCCCGCGGGGCGCCTTTGCGCTGCTACTAGTGACATTATGTGAGTGGGTGCTGTGGCGAAACCGTTGTGTCGCGACGGCCCAGCGACAACAGCGCCGCGCGTTGTGGCCGCTGTGTCCGAAAACAACTCACCGCCTACCTGGACGACCAGCGGTTCTCCGTTGGCGAACAAGAGTTCCTCTGCCGGTGGTCTTGCCGCTACCTCTGCGCGGTGATGGGTCGCGTCATGATCAACTTTTTACTGTTTAATGGGCCTTAAACTCTAGTTGATACTACAGATCAGTCCCCCGGGAGACCCTTGAATATGTTTGTTGCGTGAGGCGAGCGTGCACTTTGTGGAATAAAATTTTCTGAACAGCGGAAGGAAAACTGTTCCCGTGATTTCTTGAGTGCGGGCCGGGGAGCTTGGGAATCCTGCAAATGGTCTATTGTTTTAAAGATGCGATACTCATCATTTTCAACAATAAATAGTTTAAACAATAAACTCTCATGAAATAAAGGTTTGTAAAGTGAATCGACTGCTTACGTTCTGATACCAGTATTCCGTGCGAGGAGTAGCCCGGAGTGACAAGGACCAGGGTAGACGAAGACAGATAAGTTAGCATGGTGTATGTGCAGTGCAGAAATGCTGGGTGAAAGTACCGTCCAAGCTTCGTCGTAATGCCCATAGAGTAGGTTGGTATCACCTCCGTCGGAAGGTTTCAATATATTGGAGGGAAGGAGGGCGCCCCCCCCCCCCCTTCCCCATTGCTTTTTTTTGACACCACTGAAAAAAAAACTCGTTGTCGGCGGCAGCACACTGCTGCAGAAAAACAAAAAGTCCCGTCACCGGAACCAATGGAGAAGCTCTTGTGTACGTTCCTTCTAGGGTCGCTTCAGGCAGTTAGGTTCACAATAGACACAAACTTGTTGTCAAAAATAACCCTTGGGAACCTACGTACGCCTTAAAATAAGTATGTGAGTTCCATATCCCGCAGAACACGGAGAGAGCCGATCACAGCGAATATTACAAAGACCTTGGAGAATGCCAAATCTGATTACACGATTAAACCTAAAAA
Source organism: Ixodes scapularis (assembly GCF_016920785.2). Lineage (NCBI taxonomy): Eukaryota > Metazoa > Arthropoda > Arachnida > Ixodida > Ixodidae > Ixodes > Ixodes scapularis. The sequence continues at coordinate 74,732,678 of NW_024609883.1, forward strand.
TTGCAATGTGCACAGAAAAAATTAACGAGTTAAATGTATTGCTCGCTGTTCCTGCGCACATAGTATCGTTTTACCCTTTTTTTCGTATTCTTAGCTTCATGCTTATCTGGAATCCCTCAACAGTTTGCCGTAATTTGTTGTCTCGTGTTTCAAGAAAAAAAAGATATCAAATACCTTTTTTCTAAGAGTATTTATTCTCAATGACCTTGGCTGAAATTTCGACTTCTCTGGTTCTTGTCCCACCTCAATCATCAATTGACAACCTTTGATCGCAGAATTCGCACCTTCACTTTTTTACAGCAATTACAGGCTTTAGTCTTCTTAAACGATGACAATCGTAGGATGTTCTTCTCATCTTGGTGAAGAAAGGTGGAATAACATTTGATTACTTAAAGCTGCTCTTTGTGCGCACACACAGCCGGCCATAACGAGTGTTCCTTTTAAAGAAGTTTCGTTCCTTTACGTCGAATTTTAAAGTAACCGAACCTAAGAGACGTAGTGGATCCGAGGGAGCTCTGCTTCAGGTTCGATTTGCTGCGAGGCTGTTCTGCGTCACCCGAAGCCAACCACCAGAATTACAATGCCGAGAAGCGCGATGGCTACTGGTACTCCAATACAGAGACCCGAGTTCTTCGAAGCAGGCGGCTTCCGCTTCTCGCCAGGGGAGGGATGCCCGAATCTACCAAGGGCGATGTTGGAAACTTCCCAATCAAGGCCTTTTTTTTTCAGCGAACGAGCAGAAAAGTAGAAGTTTGTACGGCTTTCGATCTTCCCCTTAGAGAGCACATCTTCTGGAATCTTGATGGTGAGGTCCTGCTTAATTCGTGCCGGAAACGGTGATAACTGACCATCTACGACGACCCTTTCGGGGATCGGAATACTGTCACGGATGACAAGTGACGAGGCGGTGAATGACCGAGTAAACTGCACGTTTAATGGGGCGAACTTGTGCCCCAAAAAACAGCAAAACGAAAGATAATAACAGGGCGTCGCGGGCGTCGAAGGCGGCGAAGCAACACGATCGAACGCTGAGGCGAAAACTGACTCCGGCAAGCCACGCGGGGTTCCTTATGTACATGCGTGAGAGCTTCTGGAATTATCGGCGTAGAATGTTTGACGCGTAGAATATTCGGACCTCAAGCAAGCCCCCCCCCCCCCCCCCCCCCTTCCCCCAACACGATTCTCGAATTTACCAGAAAACTAAATTGCAGCAATAAACAAAAGGACGCGTGACTCCCGGGAATCGAACCCTGGCAAGCGCGATAACCGTTAGGCCACGGCCGCGCTGCCTTCTTGGCGAGCGGCATTACTCTCCCCCTTAAAAAGTGCATCGCCCCGATGCAACACAAAACAAAACAAGGCACATAAAAAGAACGGGAAACTAAAGAGTCATTTGAAACAGGTAAGGTCCACAGTCCTATCGAGCGTACTACGGCTTCAGGCGCACGACGTGGACGGCTTCCGGTCGTGGTGGGTGGCGTGATGATGTTCTTGTTCCGTTGGGCATCACCTCGTAGTTTAGATTTCGTAGGGTCCGAAATACCGTTTTAGGAGTTTCTCGCTGAGGCCACGGCGGCGAATCGGAGCCCAGACCCATACTCTGTCTCCGGGCTGGAAGCGGACGTCCCGGCGACGAAGGTTGTACCGGCGAGCGTCGACAGGCTGTTGATCGTGGATTCGAAGGCGGGCTAGTTGGCGTGCGTCTTCTGCTCTCTGACTGACCTCATGGGCATCGTCGCATCCGTCATCCACTGGCTCATGAGGCAGCATCGCGTCCAGCATGGTCGTCACTTTTCTGCCATGCACCAGCTCGAATGGTGTAAACCCGGTTGTTTCTTGAGCTTCGGTGTTGTAGGCGAACGTGACGTATGGTAATACCTCTTCCTACGTCTTGTGCTCTACGTCGACGTAGAGGAAGATCATGTCGGCGATCGTCGTGTTGAGCCGCTCCGTTAGCCCGTTGGTCTGGGGATGGTACGTGGTGGTACGACGATGGCTGGTGTGGCTGAGCCGAAGGATCTCTTGCGTGAGCTGAGCCAAGAACGATGACCCTCGATCGGTTATCAAGACTTCGGGGGCGCCATGTCGAAGGAGTATAGATTCGACGAAAAACTTCGCGACTTCCACCGCTGTTCCTGAAGGAAGGGCTTTCTTCTCGGCGTATCGTGTAAGATAATCGGTCGCGACGATGATCCAACGGTTTTCTTGCGCCGATGTTGGAAACGGACCAGGTAAATCCATCCTAACCTGCTGGAAGGGCGTAGTCGGGGCAGATATGGGCTGCAGGAGTCCTGCTGGTTTCGTCGGAGGCTTCTTACGTCATTGGCACTCATGGCACGACCGTGTATACAAATAGACGGTTTTCGGGAGTCTCGGCCAATAGTACTTCTCACGAATCCGGGCAAGCGTCCTGCTGTAGCCAAGGTGTCCAGCCGTTGGGTCGTCGTGGCATGTTTGAAATATTTCTACTCCCAGGCTGGCAGGAACAACCAGCAGCCAGGCAGGGTTGCTGCTTCCAAAGTTCTTGAACAGCACGCCTCGCCGCAGAACGAAGCTTGACAAGTCTCGGGCCAGGAATCGCGGAACGGAACTTCCTTGACCTTCGAGGTGGTCGATCACGGCGCGAAGTTCGAGGTCGTCTCGCTGAAGTGCTTTAATGTCGGTATCTGTAATCGCTCCAAGAAAACGGCCGTCATCGTCATCGTCGGTGATGTCGGGAGGCGATTCGACTGGGGTCCTAGACAAACAATCGGCGTCATTATGCTTACGGCCAGACTTGTGCGCAATGGTCACGTCTAGTTCTTGCAGTAGAAGGCTCTAGCGAGCGAGGCGTCCTGACGGGTCCTTGCGGTTGGCGAGCCAACAGAGAGCGTGGTGGTCCGTGACGACGCGGAACGGGATGCCGTACAGGTGCGGGCGGAACTTGGTTAACGCCCAGACGACGGCAAGACATTCCTTGTCGGTCGTTGAATAATTTTTCTCTGTCTTGGACAGTGCCCAGCTTGCATAAGCGATCACCCTCTCTGCTCCGTCTTGTCTTTGGACGAGCACAGCGCCGAGTCCGGCGTTGCTGGCGTCTGTGTGAACTTCCGTTTCCGTTGATGGATCGAAGTGTCCGAGATAGGGTGCGACTGGAGTCTTTCCTTCAGTTCGTTGAACGCTTTTCTTGCTGCTTCCCCCACTGGAAGTTCACGTCGTCCTTTGTCAGATGCGTGAGCGGTGCAGAAATCTTGGCAAAATCGCGAACGAAACGTCTGTAGTAAGCGCACAGCCCAAGGAATCTCCGCACGGCTTTCTTGTCTGATGGCTTCGGAAATTCGGCGACAGCGGATGTCTTTGCAGGGTCAGGACTTACACCTTGAGCCTTGAAGACATGGCCCAGGAATTTGAGCTTGCCGTAAGCGAACCGACATTTTGACGGCTTTAGTGTCAGTCCAGCATTCTGGATAGCCTGTAGCACGGCTCGCAAACGTCTCAGGTGCTCGTCGAAGTCACTTGCAAATACCACGACGTCGTCGAGATAGACGAGACAGCTTTGCCATTTCAGGCCGGAAATAACGGTGTCCATTACCCACTGAAACGTCGCAGGGGCTGTGCACAGTCCGAACGGCATCACTTTAAATTCGTACAGCCCGTCCGGCGTGACAAAGGCAGTCTTTTCACGATCCCGTTCGTCGACCTCGATCTGCCAGTACCCACTCTTCAGGTCCATCGACGTAAAGTATCGGGCGTGGTGCAGCCGGTCCAGAGTGTCGTCAATGCGTGGCAGCGGGTATACGTCCTTTTTTGTTACGGTGTTCAGTCGGCGATAGTCCACGCAGAACCGAAGAGTCCCGTCTTTCTTTTTCACCAGGACTACCGGTGAAGCCCACGGAGTGCTTGAAGGTTGGACAATGTCGTCGTCGAGCATTTCTTGAACCTGCTTCTGGATGACTTCTCTCTCTTTCACAGAGACACGGTACGGTGACCGATGAACAGGAAGCGCGTCGTCTTCAGTAACAATTCGATGTTTCGCAGCGTTCGTTTGGCGCACCTTTGACGACGTGGAGAAGCACTCAATGAACTCGGCGAGAAGGTCGCTGAGTTGTCGTCGTTGTGGGGCAGGCAGGGTTGGGTTGATGTCGAACTGCGAAGGCGGCGTTATCTTGGGCGGCCACGAAGAGAGGTCTGATATTCCGGCGATTGCGGCTGAGTCCGGGAGTTCCTCGGCGTGACCCACGGCGGTGTCTTTCGTAACGTGCTGAGCCTCTTGTCCGAAGTTCGTTACGAGTGCGACAAACAGTTCGTCACGGAGCTCCGCGATGCCTCTTGCGACGCCTATCCCTCTTCCTAGAAGCAACTGGAGGCTTCCTTCGAGCAGAACGTCGCCGCAGAAAGCCTCATCGACCCCGAAGGGTACGAAAACACTCGACCGCGGCGGTAAGTTCACGTGGTTCGCCAAGAACTCGTACCGCGGATGACGTCGCTTTGGGTTCTTCCAGTGGTGGAGCAGGTTTTCGTAGCGTCAGCCGGATTGCTCCCAGGTCGATAACGGCGTCGTACTCGCAGAGAAAGTCCATTCCAAGTATGATGTCCCTCGCACAGTCTTGCAGGATGACGAAATTGATAGGGCACGTCTCACCATGGATCTCAACGCGAGCAGTGCACCTGCCGACAGGTGAGAAAAGACGTCCGCCTGCGGTTCGTATCTGCGGTTCATCCCACGGCGTCATAACTTTCCGAAGATGACGAGAGAGTCTCCCACTCAAAACGGAGTGGTCTGCTCCGGTGTCGACGAGCGCCGTCGCGTGGTGGCCGTCGATGATAACGTTGAGGTTATTCGACACTGTTGCAGAAACGTCGTTTCAGGGCGTTGCGGCGTTAGAGTGGGAGAGCTCCGACGATCTTGGAGGATCTTGGCATCGTTTGTCTTCGGCAACACCACCTCCCAGCGTTGCCGCGCCTAGTTTTCCCGACGGGACGCGATGGGTGACAGGCTGTCTCGGCGAGACCGGTAGAAGGGCGATGGCCAGCGTCGGGGAGATGGCGAACGGAACACTCGGCGGGGAGACGACTCAGGAGATGAAGAGCGGCGGAGGTAGTCCTCGATGTCTCGAGGTCGCTCTCGAAGACATGGTCGAGGGTCGTTGGGCGCGAACCCTCGTAGACAAAGCTGGCGGTAGGGGCATCGACGGTAGATAGGGTCGGCTTCCCCGCAGTGGTAGCACAACGGGCGTCAATCAGCCGTCCTCCACACGTCGGTCTTCCTTGGCGCAACTTATTCTGGACGAATGTGCGCCCGATCTTCCTGGCGTCGGGAATGCTGCGGCTCTGGAGGCACACGTCGGGGAGGCGCCATGTACGAACGCGGTGCTGGTGGTGCTCGGCGGAGCATTGCGGCGTAGCTCACAGCGGGCTCCTCTGGTGCTGCTACGGTTGCAGGAGCCTCCGGTTGGATTGCCCGCTGAACTTCTTCGCGGACAGCTTCGGCTATTGACAGCGAAGCCGGTTGGTTGGCAGCAGGCAGGAGCTTCCTGAGCTTTTCTCGGACGACGTCTCGAAATACCTCGCTAATGTCTGGGATACTGGAGCCGAGGTCGAAGCTAGCCGGCGCAATGGCAGCGAGGCCGGGTGGTCGATGGTAGTGACTGGCTCGGGCTTGCAGGGCACGCTCGATGTTAGTCGCCTCGGTGACAAATCCGTCGACAGTTGTCGGAGGGCTACGAACAAGGCCGCCGAAGATGTTTTCTTTCACGCCCCGCATGAAGATTCTAACCTTCTTTTCTTCTGTAGCCTGAGGGTCGGCGCGGGCGCTCAGGCGCGGAACGTCTTCCACGAAGCCGGTGATGCTCTCGTTGGGGCCTTGAGTCCTGGTAGGCAGTAAGTCTTCGGCTCTCTCTCGGCGGTGCTGGTTGACAAATGTCGCCTTCAGTTGGCTCTTGAAAATGTCCCAGGATGTCAATGAAGACTCGTGATTTTCGTGTATTTCTCGAAAACGAGAAATACATGTTTTGCAGCCGTTGCTCGTTGGTCCAGCTATTGTGGCGGGTGACGCGTTCGAGGAGCGACGGGTAGGTAGACGACGGCAGGAGCGGCGGGGTCTGCGACTGGTTGGCCATCGTCGGCTGCCTGGTCCTGGGTGGTAGAGGTTCGTATTCCGGGTGTAGCCCTTGGGTGCGGCGACTTGATCGAGCCTCGATCTGGGTCTTCGTTGGGTCCTCGGGAGTTTGGGTTCGGACTTGTGCTGCGGGAACTCGGAGGGCTGCGCTGCACGAACATGCGGTACCCCGCACCTCCACCAGAATGTCACGGATGACAAGTGACGAGGCGGTGAAGGACCGAGTAAACTGAACGTTTAATGGGGCGAACTTGTGCCCGAAAATAAAAGGAAAAAGAAAGATAATAACAAGGCGTCGCGGGCGTCGAAGGCGGCGAAGCAGCACGATCGAACGCTGAGGCGAAAACTGACTCCGGCTCGCCACGCGAGGCTCCTTATGTACATGCGTAAGAGCTCCTGGAATTATCGGCGTAGAATGTTCGACGCGTAGAATTATTCGGACCTCGAACAAGCCAACACGATTCTCGGATTTACCAGAAAACTAAATTGCAGTAATAAACAAAAGGACGCGTGAATCCCGGGAATCGAACCCCAGCTTTTCGCGTAGGAGGCAAGCGCGATAACCGTTAGGCCACGGCCGCTTTTTTTAATTTTTTTATTACCGTTGCGTAGATGACCATATATACAGGAGATTGACAATGCAAAAAAATATACACAAAAACACAAACAGAAAAGACAGTGACTGATGAAAAGTCCAGACCGCCCTGGGCAAGGCACGACCGCCTAAAATCTTTTTATGGTCATTAAGGATTCTACGAGTGGAATCCAGTCTGGCACGCAAACTTGTGCTTTATGCGTTTCAACCAAAGAAGTAATAATTTCGCGAAAATAGTGCCCCGCCTCGCGCGCGTCAATATCGGCATGGCGCGTAGCCATGCGACACCTCCAAATGCTGTGCAGGCCCAATAACATCAGCATATCAAAGGGCACCCCGTACTCATTTTCTATGGAAAGATACCTGATGCTGTGTGCGTCTAACGGAAAGTCTTTCTTCAGAGTGCGTTGGAGGACGTCCCATAGGAAGACGCCGTCCCAGCACTCCAGAAAGACGTGCTCGATTGTTTCAGGCTTTTTACAGAGCAAACAATGGTCACCCCAGGGGACAAAGATTCCTTTCATCGCCATCCATGTCTTTACAGTTAGCGTGCCGGTGTGCGATTTAAAAAAGAAAGTCTTTGCACCCGGCGGAACCATCATTCTCTTAACACGTTTTAAGACGTCTTGTCCTGGGCCTGCACAATACACAACTCTGTACAGAGGAACTGGAAGTACAACATCCCAAAGGTCTTTGTACAACCTTTTACGCGACACTTCGTTTAAGTAATCTAAAGAAAAACGCGCTGCCAAAAATCGACATGAACCAACAACTTTTTAAGGTAACCATAAACACCACCTGGCTCACTTGACGCAGAAACAATAAACTCGGGTAGGGAACTACTCAGTCTGACTTGACAAACGGTGCGTAAAAAGGGGTCACTGACATCGCGAAAGAAGAGGAAACGATTAACAATTTGCCGCAAAAACAAATGTGTCAGTCCTAGTCCGCCGTCGCGTACGCGCCGGAACAGGTTCATACGACTCGTACGTTCCCATGTCGAGCCCCAAATAAAGACGGCAAAAACGCGGTGCAATTTTTGAACATTAACTCTTGAACAGTGTAAAACTTGTAGCACGTACCACAGTTTGCTAACAAAAACCTAATTGCAAACTGTGGCACTAGCAAAAATTGAAAAATCCCAACCTCTGAACTGCTCTGCCCTCTGCTGGAGCTCTGCGACCTGTCCACGACAGTAAGGCTCGCTGTCCCGGCACTTTTCGAGTGGAATACCCAAATACTTAACAGGACTGGTTAACCACTTGACATTTTCAAAAACGTAGGGGTGGAAGGCCAATCGCCATGCCAAAAACCCAATCATTTACTCCAATTCACAGCGCTATCAGATACAAAACAAAAATGTTCGACAGTGCTCTCTACTTCAACTATGCTTTCTTGGTTTACACAAAAGGTAGCAATGTCGTCCGCGTAAGCTAATATGCGCACTTCGGATGAATTAAGTTTGAACCCAGAGATGGCCTTGTTTCTGATGATGGTAAGACAAAATGACTCAATGTAAATGCAAAAAAGAAAAGGGGGAAAGGGGGCATCCTTGTCGGACAGAGCGTTGCACTTTGATACGGCTTCCTACCAAGTTATTAACTACGAAACTAGTCGTACAGCCGCTATAAGCCATCCGCACGCCTTCGCGTATAACGGAGCCGACCATCACGTGATTTAAAACAGCTAAAAGAACATCATGGGGCACCCGATCGAAAGCTTTTTCAAGATCGGTTTGAAGCATTGCCACTCCCCAATTCATTACATCGCAGAACTCCAGCACGCTACGGGCTTTTTGAATGTTTGTGACAAGGGTTCTCCCCTTTATCCCACACGTTTGGTGGGGTCCTACCAGTTCCGTTATGACGAATTGCAGCCGTCTAGCCAATATTTTCATAAATATTTTATAATCGACGTTTGTAAGGCTAATGGGACGGTACGATGTAACCTGACGTAATTTAGCGGTGTCCTCTGTCTTAGGAATAAGTACAGTGTGCGACGTCAAAAAAGATGGCGGAAGAACGTTAAGTTTCTAAGCTTCGTTAAACACACTGCAAAGAACAGGGGCAATCTCATTCTTGACCGCCTTATAGAAGGCTGCACTAAGCCCGTCGGGACCCGGGGACTTGCCCGGGTTTAAAGTCTCGATTAATATTTTATCATCCTCCACCGAAATGGGGGCTTCCAACCACTCTTTCGTTTCGTCGTCGAGACGAATCATAACAGACAGAAATTCAATTTTAAATTGCTCAACTGAAACTGGGATGTACTGTCGGCACGGAATGAAACGCGAACAGTGGGTGCATGGTTCTCGCTAGATGCTGCACCACCGGAACCAGATGGGAGCTGCAAGAAGATGGCTCCTCCTTCGATGTGTTAGACTCTTGCTCAGTGCATCCAAACCTTCGGTGTTGCGTCTCTGGGTGACTGAGCGTGGGTCGAAAACCATGCGCTCCATGTTCGCGTTTCATTCCGTGTCGACTGTACGAGCAGAGAGTAATATAGTAAACGTAAAGAGAGGACACAGGAGCCGATTTGCAGCCCAGATAGTGCGTTTCATACCCTCCGCTACGTGGCGCTTTTCTACAATTTGGTTAAAATTAATTAAAACTCTTTCTGTGAAAAGTATTTATTTCTTAAATGGCAATGCTTTACAATTGTTTAAAGTACTTAAAACGACTAAATAGATTAAATCAAATACGTCACAAAAACCACGTGATGAATGGCGCCTGCCATGGCCTGCCTGCCTGCACGCCATCGCCTCTGCATCATTCTGCACGGCCCCTGCTCGTCCCTGCGTCGTTCGTCTGTGCCGTGCGTGCCGTCCATCTGTGCTTTCTGCTGCATCATGTTCGGTCGACTTTGCATCAATCAAGGTGACGCATGACCGCCCGCGTGCTCGCATGCTCGGCGTGAATTCGTGGAGCCGATCGGTTCGAGCTTCTCGCGCTGTTGTTTCTGCCGGGCTGTCTGGCTGCACTGGAACGTGTGTGCATGTTGATTTTCGATGAGATTGTTTAAAAAAAATGAATTTAACTTACGACCTTGCACACGACATTGTCCATGGGTTAACAGATGACGGTGTTGAACGAACATCTAACATTGCAGATGGAGCCTTGGTTGTTATGCTGTCTGAAATTTCCAGGAGGTGCGTTTGCACACACTGTTGTGCACACTCCAGCAACGTCTTCTGTTTAACGCAGTCTCCTCATTTCTCTCATTCGGGAGCTTAAAGGGGCGGTGCAATGATATTCAATTGGAATGTTTTTCACTTTACACGAGCTTACTGGCACTAGTGGGACTCAAGGATACTCGCTCGCAACGCCACTGACCAAGAAACTCCTCTGTTGCGCTGTAATTTCGAGGACAAAACCCAGTGTTTTTATTCAATCTTTCCTTCGAAAAACCTGATGACATAGCTGGACGGTAGCAGTACCGCCCAGTGACGATATTTGAATACGGCTCATAGATTGGACCCGAGCATGGCGTGGACACTCGATTTGGGCTCGTGATAATCGATAGCTCGAGAAACATTCGGGTAGTGTCCTGTGTCAAATCGCTGCAATGACGACAACAGCCGAACCATAACAATGTCTGGAACTCAGCGCGTATCCTGTGCCTTGCCAACCCAAGCGCATGACTATGATCAACATTGGCGGCATATAATTGGCTCCAGATCACGGGGCCGCTTGTTCTAGCTGTGAGTTGAGGGGGTGAACTCTGCTCGTTTTCATTTATTTTTTTCTGCGACTTCGATTGCGTGTGGTGAAAACGAACGGGTATATTTTACGGATCATTAACGTCAGAGATTCGTTCTAAGCGGTATTTGCGCAAAATACAAATATCAGTGCATCGCTTCTTTAAGACTGTTGGCTTCACAGTAAAGGCTGTGGTCTGCGGTTAGGGGGCTTCAAACGTAAGCTTGGTGTGTGTGGTGATAAGCCATTTTTTTAAGTTGACAACGAACACGTTTACTTTGTCTTTGATGTTCCGCACCTTCCCAAAACAACCAAGAGCCATATCCAAGCCCACAAACTTTGCATTGGAAATGAGGTCATTGAGCGGTCTTCTATTGTTGAACTTCATTGTCCTATCCATGAGATTAGCTTGCAATTGACTCCGAAACTTACTGAGAGACACATTTATTGAAAAACCTTTCTGTAACATGGAAGAAAATTGTGCCCCACAGGTACTGAGTGCCTCAATCTTTCTTGTAATCATATCTCTTGTTTATGCAAAGGAACTTCCTGAGGCAGCCATGGCTACAGCCTATTTCTGTGATAGGATGTGCATACTTTTTAATTGTCTAAATAGCTCAAAAATTCAAGAAGACAGGGCAGAAGTTGCGTTATGCCATTCTGAAGAGAGAACCTCAAATACTTGATTTTCTCCACTAGTAACTCGGATGGATTTCAGCATGGCAGTTCCAAAGTAGGAGGCAGCCATAAGCCGTCATTGGGTGGCAAGTTACTATAAAAAGTGTCCTCATGCTCTGGGATGAGCTTTCAAGCAGCCATGACTTTAAGTTCTTACTTACACGACGCCTGCAGCAAGACACACTTGAGAACATTTTTGGAGCTATATACGACAAATGCTGGGCTGCAACACAAACCCAAATGTGCATCAGTTCACCTCAGGACTAAAACACCTCTGGATAAAGAAACTGTTCAAACTGTCGGACAATGAAAACGTAAAAGATGACAAGGCTGACCTCCTAAAGGAGTTGCAAATATCTTCGCACCATGAAAGTTTAATTTCAGACATTGTGGAATGTCTTCCAATTGATAACTTCCCGCCACTAGAGGATATTTCTGAGCTGGCATCAGACATCAGGTCTAACATAATTGATGACTCGTCCACGTTTTTATTATATTTGGGGCTATTTGATCACGCTTTTGCTTGAACAGACAACTTACAGCTGTGGCTGTTCTCAGCTGCTACCGGATGAGTCTAATAACTTGACCAGGCCTCACCAGTCCTGTCTTGTTCCTAAAGCATACCACGTGCCTGGAAAATTCTTCGGGAACTTAGTAGTACCATCACAGGCTGCCTTTCATTTCATTCAGAAACTAGAAAATCACTTTCTTCCCATAATAGAGAGTGTGACAGATGTTCGAGGAGTGTGTGCCGCCTTGTATAGCACACTTTGAGGTCTGAGTGGTTTTCGCCTTTGCCCAGAGGAGTACCACAAAGGGATTTTAAAATTGTTTTGCAGAATACGCTTGTGTTGACATGTTTGATTTCTTAACCTGAATTCGGACAAAGTTCGGTTGCACTCTTCAGTGGCTAGTAAGAACGAGACAGGTTTAACTGTTAATAGCGTATTAACAAAGACGGTTGCCAAACCAAAAACAAAAAGTGATTAAGTGGGCGGTGCAGCTTGCTCTCCAAATATTGTTTTCCCCTTTTTCCAGCGAATGTGTATCACGGCTCCCTAACAAAAATATTTGTCCACTTTCTAAAAAAATTCGATAGAAAATAGCGTATAGAGGCTCACAATATCTGAAAGAACATGTATCCACTTCTGTATCCACTGTCCATAGTTTTTTAGTCGCTTTTTTCTGAAGCCATATTTCTTTTCTGAATAATTTCGGGGAATATTTAGGGACGTTGAATTTTGTCAGATTTCGAATAGAGTTCTCATTGTTTGGTAATGGCTCGCCCGCAGTGAGTTTGAGGCGATGCAAATTGGTGTTTTTTTTTATATTTGCCGGAAATCGGGAATTTGTACTATGCGGCGTGTGCTTCCCACTGTTATTATACTCTTATGACTGGTAATGATAGCGATGTCTTGTTTATTTTTGCACTTACTTCCCGTACCCGAGTCGGCGTGAAAGTGAATGTATCATACAGCATGTTCTCCGTGGAAGGGTTTTGTTAACTTGGTTCCGCTGAGAATCTATTACGAAGTGTACGAATGCCGAAGTCCTTCATATTCATTTATTTTTGGGAGTATCGATCTTTTTCGTATAAAACATACAGAGCTTCTGAAGTAAATCATGTGTACATGAATGTGGTCCAATAAAATGTGGTCGAACCACTTACTGTTGTTGACCCCAAAATGCTCCACCAGCCAGGAGTCAATGCGGCGATTGTGTAACTTCAATGCTTTACAATATAAAAAGAACAAGAAATATATATACTTCTGCTTTGTGAAGTAAGTTGAAATATTGTTTGACACATTTTGCACGGACTCTATCGTAAAAAATAATGCAAAAGTGTGTCAGTATTAAAAAAAAACAAAAAAAAAAAAACAGCGGCTTCGGGAGTCAAGGTGCTCCCGAGAGATGAGCGAGGCGGGGAGGAAAGAGAGAGAGAAGTGTATTAGAGAACCGGAGCAAAAACGCCCAAACCGAAACCGAAAGTAACTTGACCGGAAACGGAATTAGATTATACTTAATACCGCCCGGTAAGAGCGCTACCTGTCACTGGTCTATCTGGGCCGCTGGGGCCTACGGTACTGTCCGCTCTTTACCTTGTGTTTATTACTCTATGGTACGCGCAAAGCGCGCTGTAATACTGGTAAAAGGCCCGCTCGATATCAGACTGATCACTAGAGACCGTCCGGCCACAGTCTATTTCGGTGATGTCATTCCGACGCGCGTTACGTTTCTCAAGGCCGGGTGCTCGTTTTGTGGGTGTCTCCCCGGCTATCATCTTTCCTGCCCTCGCTCTGACTAGCGCACCGCGATATCGTTCTTTATCGATAAGCTCAAGTTTGGCCTTCAACGAACAAATGTCGTCTTTGAAATACCCCGGCGTTCTGCCCTTTTCTTATATTACAATTTGTAAGGTGTTGCGCAGTAACGTTTTATTACGTCTTTCTTCGTTTTTAATCGCACTCGCCCTTTCCAAGGCTAAAATTTTAATTCTCTGCTTAAACAGATCCCACTGCGCCCCATACTTTGAACTTTTCCAGTTTTCCACTTCCTGTAAATAAGCCTGAACGCTGGCTTTAAAAACGTCATCCCCTAACAGTTAGGAATTAAGCTTCCATAGCTCCCAGCTAGAACGTTTTCTATTTTCTTTTTGGCTCCGCAGACAACAAGAAACCAAACAATGGTCACTAAATGAAACAGGTCGAACGCGGTATTCGAAACAAAAAGGCAAAAGCTATAAGGAAACATATACTCGATCCAAACGCGCGTGGCTTGCCCCTTGGAAGTGGGTAAATAATACATCCCTCCCTTTCCTAAAACATTCCCCGACGTCGTCTAGGCCGTTCTCACTAATTATTCTAGTAAGATTTACAGTACTCGCATCACTATGCGGCGTCGTACTTGCTTTGACATGCGAGGAACATACTCTAGTTAAAGTCCCCAAGCAAAACAAGCAGGCGCTCGCAGTTACAATATTGTTGAATAAAATCGAAAAAAGCCCGCCGCTCTTCCAGCCTCGTTGCTGCATAAACGCAAATTATTCGCCATTCGAGAGTAGAAAAGGATAAATCACAGACAACAAAACGTCCCAAATCACACGTCGTTACGGGCGGAACTGTCGCGCCCAAACTCTGGCGCACGAGCAGCAAGCACCCCGCCGAGGTTCCTATCGCGTGGCTGACACATACATTATAAAGTGTCGTGAAAGGACGCACCATAAATTCGGTCCGGCCCTCGCTCTCTACTTTGGTCTCTTGCACCGCAACGATATCTAGGTCCTGTTCGACGACCAGACGATACAGTTGCCTCTGTCTCCTGCGTTCGTTGAGCCCTCGCACGTTTAGGGTCGCAAAACGAACGGACCTTTCTAAGGAGACCATGAGCTAGCGGGACCAGACCAAACGTACGGCGCTCACCTCCATATGCTGCTGTCGCTTGAGACAGTCAGCTGGCACACCAGTTCACTGTGACAGTTTGTCACGTCCCTTCGGCGCGGAAGGCCGCTGCTGGCCTTCCGCTCCCGTTTATCCCGCCACCACCCTCCACTTCTTCTCCACCTGGCGCAGCCGACGCTCTTGAGTGGCACCCGTGACGTCTTCGATCGGGCGCTTCGTAGCACCCACCTCGACGTCCATCTTTTGTCCGGTTAAGTCCCCGTCAGGAACCGGAGCTGCACCTGCCTCGACGTTGCAGGGTGATGACGCTGTCGCGTGCTCATCCGCCAGTGAGTGGCTGGAGCCTCGGTCGAAAGCTTCTCCGGCGGTGGGGCGTTCGCCCCCTCGGTTACGGTATCGGGCACCTCGTCCTTCTTGGGCTTCTCCGTCGGGGGTATCGCAGAGGTTGCCGCTGTCTCGGCCTCCTCCTCATCCATGAGGTGGTCGTCGGTTTCGTCGTGCGCACCACGTCCTGCGGCCTGCGCGTACGAACGGACGCAGTCGGCTCGCTCGTGGCCATAGGCCCGGCACTCGGTGCACCTGGGGGGTCGGCAGTCACGACGTATGTGGCCCGTCATGCGGCACCGCAGGCAGATGGGGACCCTCCCTGGCACGACCACGAGCACCGAACCACCGCCGAGTCGAAGCTGGTGAGGCAGGCGGTCGAGGCTGACGCCCTCTCGCAGAACAAGGCGCACGATCCTCGTCGTCGACTCGGCGCCTTCAAACTCCGGCACCCTCCAACGCTCGTGCGCCACCTCCTTCACTTCCCCGAACTCGGAGAAGGCCCGGTGGATGACGTCGTGTGAAACGCCGACTGCCACCCAGTGCAGCTTCAGCCGCACCTCCTGCCGGAAAGGGTCGACGACGAGGCACGTGCGGCCCTTGACGACAAGGCGCCCCGCCTCGAGGAGCTTCGTCTTGGCCGCGTCGGTCCTGAGGTCGAGGAGCCAGACATGGGACATCTGGAACGCCCCAATCTTGGCAACCTCACCGATCACGCCTGCTTCAGCGAGGGGTTGACGGAAGTCCTCGATGCGATATGGGCGACAAGCCATGTCGCCGTGCAGTACGACGGCACGCTTCATCGCCTCCCATGAAGGCAGCTGGGGCAGAACAACCCTGTAATTTTCGGAGCCGGAAAAAGCCGAGTCACCACGGCCGGCGGGGGCCAGTATCGCCGCTCCGGAGAAGCTCATGATTCTGCGTCCGATTGCTGTCGCTGCCGAAAGAAGAATGTTAGGCCACGGCCGCGCTGCCTACTTGGCGCGCGGCAATACCATCCTCAGAATGCTTCAGAAAGCTCGCCTTCTTGGTGCTTACTCTGATCACAACTTGAGAGGCTGAAAAAATATTTTATTTACTTATTGATACAGTAATTGATGTATTCATTCAATTAGTAATTTACAAAGACATGTAGCGGCGAAGCAAAAAGCTGATACCGCTAAGGTATTACTGTGGGAAAACTTGTTTATGAAGCCTGAACAGCTAATGAATCAGTAAAGACTGATAACTAAACACAAAAACTATTTTCAATACAGCCAGCTTAAAACTTACAATAACTTCCTGAATAGGGCGAACGCATGTTAATAGTTTCTATGGCAGTCTCAGGCATTACATTGCACTTTGTTACTATACGAGGAAATAAATTGTGTGATTTATTTGACCTGAGACATAACTTGCTACTTCTGAATCGACATTCTTGCTACTACCTGTCAGGTTACTAAAGGAGCCACGCAAAAACTTCAAGCACCAGTAGCCCTACAGTGAGAGGTTCCCATCCGATTATATGTATAATATTTGTTACACTGGCGTATTTCTTCTATAGTTTCCTGATACGAACCTTGCGCCACCTATATCAAGTTTTCCAGCTTATCTGTATACGTATATTGTCCCAATATCCAAAACAAAACTACCAAAAAAATTAAAAAATACATTTTTTTTTTTCGGGGGGGGGGGGGGGGGTGAGGGTAATTTGGTTTTTGCCAGATTTGTGCTCGTTACTCGAAAAATGTAATGACTTAGAATGACAAATTACCGTGCCTCAAATGTAATAGACTACCGTTATAAATTACTTTCGGTGAAAAGTAACGGATTACTTTACTCGTTACGTTACAAATTACTTTCACGTTACTTTTTGCGTACATTTATCCTGAAAACAGTAGAAACAATTTTTATATTTTTTGAAATTGTTTTGCAACACTTTTCATTTCTTATACGCCAGTATAATGGTAGTGCTTCTAAAAGTAAAATATTCTATTCAAGAGAAAGAGCGTAGGTGCCCTCCGTTCACCTGTAAGCTGACAAGGCACCCAAAGCTGCAACCAACTGAACACGAAGAGCTTTGTTTTGCCCGGGAGAAGAAGAAAAACACGATGGAAGGGGACGGAAGGCGACGGAAAGCCTAATCGGCGTTGTGATACTTGATCTTTGTCTTTCGTATATTTGTACATGCCAATTGTCCGTTTTCCTCATTGTTTTAGTGACCGGTCATCCAAAAAATCGTGTTTTTCTTTTCGGCTATTCTCTCCTTCGTGGTGTTCTCTATTTTGCTGAACTTCCTCTTTTTATGCTGCTGAACATTCTGTTAGTATTGCTCCAGTTACTCCTCAACCACGTTCTTATTACCTATGGCTACGGTTTTGTGTTTTCAGATAAATCTAAGTAACACTTGGCCGTCGATCTTCGCAAATTCGGATTTATTCATAAAAATCGATTTCGAGGTGACAAGGACAAAATAAAAAGCGAAAAAGGCCGTGTTTTCCAAATAAGCTTTGTAGAAGCACAAGGGCGTCAAGATATGCAACTTCAGTTTTCTTTGAAATCTCGAACTACTGACAAAAGGCGATTACCTTTTAGCTCGTCAATGCTCCCCCAGGACAACGGGTTATCCTAGTTTCTCTATTCATGGTTTTTTTAATTGGGATGTCCATAACATAATCTTCGAACTTCAAAGACTTGGATATCTAATGGTGAATTCCGCTCGCAGATCTCTAGCGCCCCAAAACCGCTCCATTTGGAGCGCGCATATTCGGCTCGCAGGTCTGCCTCGAGTTGGTCATCTTCCGCTCGTAGATCTCTGGCGGCGCCGGTCCCGTGGAGCGCTGCAAATCGTGCCACGACCGCTCTGCGGACTTCCACAGATCTTGCCGGATATCGGCGGTAGCGCGCTACACGTCAGTTCCGCTAGCTAGCTCTGCGCCTGCGCGGTGCGCGCGTGGAGGCTTGTTGGAAATGGCGTCCGGCGAAACTTCTGGTTTCCCTCCTGACCTGCGTCGGAAGCTGGTTCTGGTGCTTGACAGCGAAGGTAGTGATTCGGAGAGCAGCTCATCAACATCGAGCTCCGACAGCAGCTCCGACAGCAGCTCCGACAGCAGCTCTGGTGATCGAGCACTGGCGGTAGCGCGCTACACGTCAATTCCGCTGGCTAGCTCTGCGCCTGCGCGGTGCGCGCGTGAAGGCTTGTTGGAAATGGCGTCCGGCGAAACTTCTGGTTTCCCTCCTGACCTGCGTCGGAAGCTGGTTCTGGTGCTTGACAGCGAAGGTAGTGATTCGGAGAGCAGCTCATCAACATCGAGCTCCGACAGCAGCTCCGACAGCAGCTCCGACAGCAGCTCTGGTGATCGAGCACTGGCGGTAGCGCGCTACACGTCAATTCCGCTGGCTAGCTCTGCGCCTGCGCGGTGCGCGCGTGAAGGCTTGTTGGAAATGGCGTCCGGCGAAACTTCTGGTTTCCCTCCTGACCTGCGTCGGAAGCTGGTTCTGGTGCTTGACAGCAAAGGGAGTAATTCGTAAAGCAGCTCATCAACATCGAGCTCCGACATCTCTGGTGATCGAGCAGCTCCGACAGCAGCTCCGACAGCAGCTCTGGTGATCGAGCACTGGCGGTAGCGCGCTACACGTCAGTTCCGCTGGCGAGCTCTGCGCCTGCGCGGTGCGCGCGTGAAGGCTTGTTGGAAATGGCGTCCGGCGAAACTTCTGGTTTCCCTCCTGACCTGCGTCGGAAGCTGGTTCTGGTGCTTGACAGCGAAGGTAGTGATTCGGAGAGCAGCTCATCAACATCGAGCTCCGACAGCAGCTCTGGTGATCGAGCACTGGCGGTAGCGCGCTACACGTCAGTTCCGCTGGCTAGCTCTGCGCCTACGCGGTGCGCGCGTGAAGGCTTGTTGGAAATGGCGTCCGGCGAAACTTGTGGTTTCCCTCCTGACCTCCGTCGGAAGCTGGTTCTGGTGCTTGACAGCGAAGGTAGTGATTCGGAGAGCAGCTCATCAACATCGAGCTCCGACAGCAGCTCCGACAGCAGCTCTGGTGATCGAGCACTGGCGGTAGCGCGCTACACGTCAGTTCCGCTGGCTAGCTCTGCGCCTGCGCGGTGCGCGCGTGAAGGCTTGTTGGAAATGGCGTCCGGCGAAACTTCTGGTTTCCTTCCTGACCTCGGTCGGAAGCTGGTTCTGGTGCTTGACAGCGAGTGATTCGGAGAGCAGCTCATCAACATCGAGCTCCGACAGCAGCTCCGACAGCAGCTCTGGTGATCGAGCACTGGCGGAAGCGCGCTACACGTCAGTTCCGCTGGCTAGCTCTGCGCCTGCGCGGTGCGCGCGTGAAGGCTTGTTGGAAATGGCGTCCGGCGAAACTTCTGGTTTCCTTCCTGACCTGCGTCGGAAGCTGGTTCTGGTGCTTGACAGCGAGTGGTTCGGAGAGCAGCTCATCAACATCGAGCTCCGACAGCAGCTCCGACAGCAGCTCTGGTGATCGAGCACTGGCGGAAGCGCGCTACACGTCAGTTCCGCTGGCTAGCTCTGCGCCTGCGCGGTGCGCGCGTGAAGGCTTGTTGGAAATGGCGTCCGGCGAAACTTCTGGTTTCCCTCCTGACCTGCGTCGGAAGCTCGTTCTGGTGCTTGACAGCGAAGGTAGTGATTTGGAGAGCAGCTCATCAACATCGAGCTCCGACAGCAGCTCCGACAGCAGCTCTGGTGATCGAGCACTGGCGGTAGCGCGCTACACGTCAGTTCCGCTGGCTAGCTCTGCGCCTGCGCGGTGCGCGCGTGAAGGCTTGTTGGAAATGGCGTCCGGCGAAACTTCTGGTTTCCCTCCTGACCTCCGTCGGAAGCTCGTTCTAGTGCTTGACAGCGAAGGTAGTGATTGTGAGAGCAGCTCATCAACATCGAGCTCCGACAGCAGCTCCGACAGCAGCTCTGGTGATCGAGCACTGGTGGTAGCGCGCTACACGTCAGTTCCGCTGGCTAGCTCTGCGCCTGCGCGGTGCGCGCGTGAAGGCTTGTTGGAAATGGCGTCCGGCGAAACTTCTGGTTTCCCTCCTGACCTCCGTCGGAAGCTGGTTCTGGTGCTTGACAGCGAAGGTAGTGATTCGGAGAGCAGCTCATCAACATCGAGCTCCGACAGCAGCTCCGACAGCAGCTCTGGTGATCGAGCACTGGCGGTAGCGCGCTACACGTCAGTTCCGCTGGCTAGCTCTGCGCCTGCGCGGTGCGCGCGTGAAGGCTTGTTGGAAATGGCGTCCGGCGAAACTTCTGGTTTCCCTCCTGACCTCCGTCGGAAGCTCGTTGTGGTGCTTGACAGCGAAGGTAGTGATTGTGAGAGCAGCTCATCAACATCGAGCTCCGACAGCAGCTCCGACAGCAGCTCTGGTGATCGAGCACTGGCGGTAGCGCGCTACACGTCAGTTCCGCTGGCTAGCTCTGCGCCTGCGCGGTGCGCGCGTGAAGGCTTGTTGGAAATGGCGTCCGGCGAAACTTCTGGTTTCCCTCCTGACCTCTGTCGGAAGCTGGTTCTGGTGCTTGACAGCGAAGGTAGTGATTCGGAGAGCAGCTCATCAACATCGAGCTCCGACAGCAGCTCCGACAGCAGCTCTGGTGATCGAGCACTTGCGGTAGCGCGCTACACGTCAGTTCCGCTGGCTAGCTCTGCGCCTGCACGGTGCGCGCGTGAAGGCTTGTTGGAAATGGCGTCCGGCGAAACTTCTGGTTGCCCTCTTGACCTCCGTCGGAAGCTCGTTCTGGTGCTTGACAGCGAAGGTAGTGATTGTGAGAGCAGCTCATCAACATCGAGCTCCGACAGCAGCTCCGACAGCAGCTCTGGTGATCGAGTACTGGCGGTAGCGCGCTACACGTCAGTTCCGCTGGATAGCTCTGCGCCTGCGCGGTGCGCGCGTGAAGGCTTGTTGGAAATGGCGTCCGGCGAAACTTCTGGTTTTCCTCCTGACCTCCGTCGGAAGCTGGTTCTGGTGCTTGACAGCGAAGGTAGTGATTCGGAGAGCAGCTCATCAACATCGAGCTCCGACAGCAGCTCCGAAAGCAGCTCCGACAGCAGCTCTGGTGATCGAGCACTGGCGGTAGCGCGCTACACGTCAGTTCCGCTGGCTAGCTCTGCGCCTGCGCGGTGCGCGCGTGAAGGCTTGTTGGAAATGGCGTCCGGCGAAACTTCTGGTTTCCCTAATGACCTGCGTCGGAAGCTGGTTCTGGTGCTTGACAGCGAAGGTAGTGATTCGGAGAGCAGCTCATCAACATCGAGCTCCGACAGCAGCTCTGGTGATCGAGCACTGGCCGTAGCGCGCTACACGTCAGTTCCGCTGGCTAGCTCTGCGCCTGCGCGGTGCGCGCGTGAAGGCTTGTTGGAAATGGCGTCCGGCGAAACTTGTGGTTTCCCTCCTGACCTCCGTCGGAAGCTGGTTCTGGTGCTTGACAGCGAAGGTAGTGATTCGGAGAGCAGCTCATCAAAATCGAGCTCCGATAGCAGCTCCGACAGCAGCTCCGACAGCAGCTCTGGTGATCGAGCACTGGCGATAGCGCGCTACACGTCAGTTCCGCTGGCTAGCTCTGCGCCTGCGCGGTGCGCGCGTGAAGGCTTGTTGGAAATGGCGTCCGGCGAAACTTGTGGTTTCCCTCCTGACCTCCGTCGGAAGCTGGCTCTGGTGCTTGACAGCGAAGGTAGTGATTTGGAGAGCAGCTCATCAACATCGAGCTCCGACAGCAGCTCCGACAGCAGCTCTGGTGATCGAGCACTGGCGGTAGCGCGCTACACGTCAGTTCCGCTGGCTAGCTCTGCGCCTGCGCGGTGCGCGCGTGAGGGCTTGTTGGAAATGGCGTCCGGCGAAACTTCTGGTTTCCCTCCTGACCTGCGTCGGAAGCTCGTTCTGGTGCTTGACAGCGAAGGTAGTGATTTGGAGAGCAGCTCATCAACATCGAGCTCCGACAGCAGCTCCGACAGCAGCTCTGGTGATCGAGCACTGGCGGTCGCGCGCTACACGTCAGTTCCGCTGGCTAGCTCTGCGCCTGCGCGGTGCGCGCGTGAGGGCTTGTTGGAAATGGCGTCCGGCGAAACTTCTGGTTTCCCTCCTGACCTGCGTCGGAAGCTCGTTCTGGTGCTTGACAGCGAAGGTAGTGATTCGGAGAGCAGCTCATCAAAATCGAGCTCCGACAGCAGCTCCGACAGCAGCTCCGACAGCAGCTCTGGTGATCGAGCACTGGCGGTAGCGCGCTACACGTCAGTTCCGCTGGCTAGCTCTGCGCCTGCGCGGTGCGCGCGTGAAGGCTTGTTGGAAATGGCGTCCGGCGAAACTTCTGGTTTCCTTCCTGACCTGCGTCGGAAGCTGGTTCTGGTGCTTGACAGCGAAGGTAGTGATTCGGAGAGCAGCTCATCAACATCGAGCTCCGACAGCAGCTCCGACAGCAGCTCCGACAGCAGCTCTGGTGATCGAGCACTGGCGGTAGCGCGCTACACGTCAGTTCCGCTGGCTAGCTCTGCGCCTGCGCGGTGCGCGCATGAAGGCTTGTAGGAAATGGCGTCCGGCGAAACTTGTGATTTCCCTCCTGACCTCCGTCGGTAGCTGGTTCTGGTGCTTGACAGCGAAGGTAGTGATTTGGAGAGCAGCTCATCAACATCGAGCTCCGACAGCAGCTCCGAGAGCAGCTCTGGTGATCGAGCACTGGCGGTAGCGCGCTACACGTCAGTTCCGCTGGCTAGCTCTGCGCCTGCGCGGTGCGCGCGTGAAGGCTTGTAGGAAATGGCGTCCGGCGAAACTTGTGATTTCCCTCCTGACCTCCGTCGGAAGCTGGTTCTGGTGCTTGACAGCGAAGGTAGTGATTTGGAGAGCAGCTCATCAACATCGAGCTCCGACAGCAGCTCCGAGAGCAGCTCTGGTGATCGAGCACTGGCGGTAGCGCGCTACACGTCAGTTCCGCTGGCTAGCTCTGCGCCTGCGCGGTGCGCGCGTGAAGGCTTGTAGGAAATGGCGTCCGGCGAAACTTGTGATTTCCCTCCTGACCTCCGTCGGAAGCTGGTTCTGGTGCTTGACAGGGAAGGTAGTGATTCGGAGAGCAGCTCATCAACATCGAGCTCCGACAGCAGCTCCGAGAGCAGCTCTGGTGATCGAGCACTGGCGGTAGCGCGCTACACGTCAGTTCCGCTGGCTAGCTCTGCGCCTGCGCGGTGCGCGCATGAAGGCTTGTAGGAAATGGCGTCCGGCGAAACTTGTGATTTCCCTCCTGACCTCCGTCGGAAGCTGGTTCTGGTGCTTGACAGCGAAGGTAGTGATTTGGAGAGCAGCTCATCAACATCGAGCTCCGACAGCAGCTCCGAGAGCAGCTCTGGTGATCGAGCACTGGCGGTAGCGCGCTACACGTCAGTTCCGCTGGCTAGCTCTGCGCCTGCGCGGTGCGCGCGTGAAGGCTTGTAGGAAATGGCGTCCGGCGAAACTTGTGATTTCCCTCCTGACCTCCGTCGGAAGCTGGTTCTGGTGCTTGACAGGGAAGGTAGTGATTCGGAGAGCAGCTCATCAACATCGAGCTCCGACAGCAGCTCCGAGAGCAGCTCTGGTGATCGAGCACTGGCGGTAGCGCGCTACACGTCAGTTCCGCTGGCTAGCTCTGCGCCTGCGCGGTGCGCGCGTGAAGGCTTGTAGGAAATGGCGTCCGGCGAAACTTGTGATTTCCCTCCTGACCTCCGTCGGTAGCTGGTTCTGGTGCTTGACAGCGAAGGTAGTGATTCGGAGAGCAGCTCATCAACATCGAGCTCCGACAGCAGCTCCGACAGCAGCTCTGGTGATCGAGCACTGGCGGTAGCGCGCTACACGTCAGTTCCGCTGGCTAGCTCTGCGCCTGCGCGGTGCGCGCGTGAAGGCTTGTTGGAAATGGCGTCCGGCGAAACTTGTGGTTTCCCTCCTGACCTGCGTCGGAAGCTCGTTCTGGTGCTTGACAGGGAAGGTAGTGATTCGGAGAGCAGCTCATCAACATCGAGCTCCGACAGCAGCTCCGACAGCAGCTCTGGTGATCGAGCACTGGCGGTAGCGCGCTACACGTCAGTTCCGCTGGCTAGCTCTGCGCCTGCGCGGTGCGCGCGTGAAGGCTTGTTGGAAATGGCGTCCGGCGAAACTTCTGGTTTCCCTCCTGACCTCCGTCGGAAGCTCGTTCTGGTGCTTGACAGCGAAGGTAGTGATTGGGAGAGAAGCTCATCAACATCGAGC
The DNA here is from genome assembly GCF_016920785.2 of Ixodes scapularis. NCBI lineage: Eukaryota > Metazoa > Arthropoda > Arachnida > Ixodida > Ixodidae > Ixodes > Ixodes scapularis. The sequence continues at coordinate 74,756,664 of NW_024609883.1, forward strand.
TTCGACAGCAGCTCCGACAGCAGCTCTGGTGATCGAGCACTGGCCGTAGCGCGCTACACGTCAGTTCCGCAGGCTAGCTCTGCGCCTGCGCGGTGCGCGCGTGAAGGCTTGTTGGAAATGGCGTCCGGCGAAACTTCTGGTTTCCTTCCTGACCTGCGTCGGAAGCTGGTTCTGGTGCTTGACAGCGAAGGTAGTGATTCGGAGAGCAGCTCATCAACATCGAGCTCCGACAGCAGCTCCGAAAGCAGCTCCGACAGCAGCTCTGGTGATCGAGCACTGGCGGTAGCGCGCTACACGTCAGTTCCGCTGGCTAGCTCTGCGCCTGCGCGGTGCGCGCGTGAAGGCTTGTTGGAAATGGCGTCCGGCGAAACTTCTGGTTTCCCTCCTGACCTGCGTCGGAAGCTCGTTCTGGTGCTTGACAGCGAAGGTAGTGATTTGGAGAGCAGCTCATCAACATCGAGCTCCGACAGCAGCTCCGACAGCAGCTCTGGTGATCGAGCACTGGCGGTAGCGCGCTACACGTCAGTTCCGCTGGCTAGCTCTGCGCCTGCGCGGTGCGCGCGTGAAGGCTTGTTGGAAATGGCGTCCGGCGAAACTTCTGGTTTCCTTCCTGACCTCGGTCAAAAGCTGGTTCTGGTGCTTGACAGCGAGTGATTCGGAGAGCAGCTCATCAACATCGAGCTCCGACAGCTCTGGTGATCGAGCAGCTCCGACAGCAGCTCCAACAGCAGCTCTGGTGATCCAGCACTGGCGGTAGCGCGCTACACGTCAGTTCCGCTGGCGAGCTCTGCGCCTGCGCGGTGTGCGCGTGAAGGCTTGTTGGAAATGGCGTCCGGCGAAACTTCTGGTTTCCCTCCTGACCTGCGTCGGAAGCTGGTTCTGGTGCTTGACAGCGAAGGTAGTGATTCGGAGAGCAGCTCATCAACATCGAGCTCCGACAGCAGCTCTGGTGATCGAGCACTGGCGGTAGCGCGCTACACGTCAGTTCCGCTGGCTAGCTCTGCGCCTACGCGGTGCGCGCGTGAAGGCTTGTTGGAAATGGCGTCCGGCGAAACTTGTGGTTTATCTCCTGACCTCCGTCGGAAGCTGGTTCGGGTGCTTGACAGCGAAGGTAGTGATTCGGAGAGCAGCTCATCAACATCGAGCTCCGACAGCAGCTCCGACAGCAGCTCTGGTGATCGAGCACTGGCGGTAGCGCGCTACACGTCAGTTCCGCTGGCTAGCTCTGCGCCTGCGCGGTGCGCGCGTGAAGGCTTGTTGGAAATGGCGTCCGGCGAAACTTCTGGTTTCCTTCCTGACCTCGGTCGGAAGCTGGTTCTGGTGCTTGACAGCGAGTGATTCGGAGAGCAGCTCATCAACATCGAGCTCCGACAGCAGCTCCGACAGCAGCTCTGGTGATCGAGCACTGGCGGAAGCGGGCTACACGTCAGTTCCGCTGGCTAGCTCTGCGCCTGCGCGGTGCGCGCGTGAAGGCTTGTTGGAAATGGCGTCCGGCGAAACTTCTGGTTTCCTTCCTGACCTGCGTCGGAAGCTGGTTCTGGTGCTTGACAGCGAGTGGTTCGGAGAGCAGCTCATCAACATCGAGCTCCGACAGCAGCTCCGACAGCAGCTCTGGTGATCGAGCACTGGCGGTAGCGCGCTACACGTCAGTTCCGCTGGCTAGCTCTGCGCCTGCGCGGTGCGCGCGTGAAGGCTTGTTGGAAATGGCGTCCGGCGAAACTTCTGGTTTCCCTCCTGACCTCCGTCGGAAGCTCGTTCTAGTGCTTGACAGCGAAGGTAGTGATTGTGAGAGCAGCTCATCAACATCGAGCTCCGACAGCAGCTCCGACAGCAGCTCTGGTGATCGAGCACTGGTGGTAGCGCGCTACACGTCAGTTCCGCTGGCTAGCTCTGCGCCTGCGCGGTGCGCGCGTGAAGGCTTGTTGGAAATGGCGTCCGGCGAAACTTCTGGTTTCCCTCCTGACCTCCGTCGGAAGCTGGTTCTGGTGCTTGACAGCGAAGGTAGTGATTCGGAGAGCAGCTCATCAACATCGAGCTCCGACAGCAGCTCCGACAGCAGCTCTGGTGATCGAGCACTGGCGGTAGCGCGCTACACGTCAGTTCCGCTGGCTAGCTCTGCGCCTGCGCGGTGCGCGCGTGAAGGCTTGTTGCAAATGGCGTCCGGTGAAACTTCTGGTTTCCCTCCTGACCTCCGTCGGAAGCTCGTTGTGGTGCTTGACAGCGAAGGTAGTGATTGTGAGAGCAGCTCATCAACATCGAGCTCCGACAGCAGCTCCGACAGCAGCTCTGGTGATCGAGCACTGGCGGTAGCGCGCTACACGTCAGTTCCGCTGGCTAGCTCTGCGCCTACGCGGTGCGCGCGTGAAGGCTTGTAGGAAATGGCGTCCGGCGAAACTTGTGATTTCCCTCCTGACCTCCGTCGGAAGCTGGTTCTGGTGCTTGACAGCGAAGGTAGTGATTTGGAGAGCAGCTCATCAACATCGAGCTCCGACAGCAGCTCCGAGAGCAGCTCTGGTGATCGAGCACTGGCGGTAGCGCGCTACACGTCAGTTCCGCTGGCTAGCTCTGCGCCTGCGCGGTGCGCGCGTGAAGGCTTGTAGGAAATGGCGTCCGGCGAAACTTGTGATTTCCCTCCTGACCTCCGTCGGAAGCTGGTTCTGGTGCTTGACAGGGAAGGTAGTGATTCGGAGAGCAGCTCATCAACATCGAGCTCCGACAGCAGCTCCGAGAGCAGCTCTGGTGATCGAGCACTGGCGGTAGCGCGCTACACGTCAGTTCCGCTGGCTAGCTCTGCGCCTGCGCGGTGCGCGCATGAAGGCTTGTAGGAAATGGCGTCCGGCGAAACTTGTGATTTCCCTCCTGACCTCCGTCGGAAGCTGGTTCTGGTGCTTGACAGCGAAGGTAGTGATTTGGAGAGCAGCTCATCAACATCGAGCTCCGACAGCAGCTCCGAGAGCAGCTCTGGTGATCGAGCACTGGCGGTAGCGCGCTACACGTCAGTTCCGCTGGCTAGCTCTGCGCCTGCGCGGTGCGCGCGTGAAGGCTTGTAGGAAATGGCGTCCGGCGAAACTTGTGATTTCCCTCCTGACCTCCGTCGGAAGCTGGTTCTGGTGCTTGACAGGGAAGGTAGTGATTCGGAGAGCAGCTCATCAACATCGAGCTCCGACAGCAGCTCCGAGAGCAGCTCTGGTGATCGAGCACTGGCGGTAGCGCGCTACACGTCAGTTCCGCTGGCTAGCTCTGCGCCTGCGCGGTGCGCGCGTGAAGGCTTGTAGGAAATGGCGTCCGGCGAAACTTGTGATTTCCCTCCTGACCTCCGTCGGTAGCTGGTTCTGGTGCTTGACAGCGAAGGTAGTGATTCGGAGAGCAGCTCATCAACATCGAGCTCCGACAGCAGCTCCGACAGCAGCTCTGGTGATCGAGCACTGGCGGTAGCGCGCTACACGTCAGTTCCGCTGGCTAGCTCTGCGCCTGCGCGGTGCGCGCGTGAAGGCTTGTTGGAAATGGCGTCCGGCGAAACTTGTGGTTTCCCTCCTGACCTGCGTCGGAAGCTCGTTCTGGTGCTTGACAGGGAAGGTAGTGATTCGGAGAGCAGCTCATCAACATCGAGCTCCGACAGCAGCTCCGACAGCAGCTCTGGTGATCGAGCACTGGCGGTAGCGCGCTACACGTCAGTTCCGCTGGCTAGCTCTGCGCCTGCGCGGTGCGCGCGTGAAGGCTTGTTGGAAATGGCGTCCGGCGAAACTTCTGGTTTCCCTCCTGACCTCCGTCGGAAGCTCGTTCTGGTGCTTGACAGCGAAGGTAGTGATTGGGAGAGAAGCTCATCAACATCGAGCTTCGACAGCAGCTCCGACAGCAGCTCTGGTGATCGAGCACTGGCCGTAGCGCGCTACACGTCAGTTCCGCAGGCTAGCTCTGCGCCTGCGCGGTGCGCGCGTGAAGGCTTGTTGGAAATGGCGTCCGGCGAAACTTCTGGTTTCCTTCCTGACCTGCGTCGGAAGCTGGTTCTGGTGCTTGACAGCGAAGGTAGTGATTCGGAGAGCAGCTCATCAACATCGAGCTCCGACAGCAGCTCCGAAAGCAGCTCCGACAGCAGCTCTGGTGATCGAGCACTGGCGGTAGCGCGCTACACGTCAGTTCCGCTGGCTAGCTCTGCGCCTGCGCGGTGCGCGCGTGAAGGCTTGTTGGAAATGGCGTCCGGCGAAACTTCTGGTTTCCCTCCTGACCTGCGTCGGAAGCTCGTTCTGGTGCTTGACAGCGAAGGTAGTGATTTGGAGAGCAGCTCATCAACATCGAGCTCCGACAGCAGCTCCGACAGCAGCTCTGGTGATCGAGCACTGGCGGTAGCGCGCTACACGTCAGTTCCGCTGGCTAGCTCTGCGCCTGCGCGGTGCGCGCGTGAAGGCTTGTTGGAAATGGCGTCCGGCGAAACTTCTGGTTTCCTTCCTGACCTCGGTCAAAAGCTGGTTCTGGTGCTTGACAGCGAGTGATTCGGAGAGCAGCTCATCAACATCGAGCTCCGACAGCTCTGGTGATCGAGCAGCTCCGACAGCAGCTCCAACAGCAGCTCTGGTGATCCAGCACTGGCGGTAGCGCGCTACACGTCAGTTCCGCTGGCGAGCTCTGCGCCTGCGCGGTGTGCGCGTGAAGGCTTGTTGGAAATGGCGTCCGGCGAAACTTCTGGTTTCCCTCCTGACCTGCGTCGGAAGCTGGTTCTGGTGCTTGACAGCGAAGGTAGTGATTCGGAGAGCAGCTCATCAACATCGAGCTCCGACAGCAGCTCTGGTGATCGAGCACTGGCGGTAGCGCGCTACACGTCAGTTCCGCTGGCTAGCTCTGCGCCTACGCGGTGCGCGCGTGAAGGCTTGTTGGAAATGGCGTCCGGCGAAACTTGTGGTTTATCTCCTGACCTCGGTCGGAAGCTGGTTCTGGTGCTTGACAGCGAGTGATTCGGAGAGCAGCTCATCAACATCGAGCTCCGACAGCAGCTCCGACAGCAGCTCTGGTGATCGAGCACTGGCGGAAGCGGGCTACACGTCAGTTGCGCTGGCTAGCTCTGCGCCTGCGCGGTGCGCGCGTGAAGGCTTGTTGGAAATGGCGTCCGGCGAAACTTCTGGTTTCCTTCCTGACCTGCGTCGGAAGCTGGTTCTGGTGCTTGACAGCGAGTGGTTCGGAGAGCAGCTCATCAACATCGAGCTCCGACAGCAGCTCCGACAGCAGCTCTGGTGATCGAGCACTGGCGGTAGCGCGCTACACGTCAGTTCCGCTGGCTAGCTCTGCGCCTGCGCGGTGCGCGCGTGAAGGCTTGTTGGAAATGGCGTCCGGCGAAACTTCTGGTTTCCCTCCTGACCTCCGTCGGAAGCTCGTTCTAGTGCTTGACAGCGAAGGTAGTGATTGTGAGAGCAGCTCATCAACATCGAGCTCCGACAGCAGCTCCGACAGCAGCTCTGGTGATCGAGCACTGGTGGTAGCGCGCTACACGTCAGTTCCGCTGGCTAGCTCTGCGCCTGCGCGGTGCGCGCGTGAAGGCTTGTTGGAAATGGCGTCCGGCGAAACTTCTGGTTTCCCTCCTGACCTCCGTCGGAAGCTGGTTCTGGTGCTTGACAGCGAAGGTAGTGATTCGGAGAGCAGCTCATCAACATCGAGCTCCGACAGCAGCTCCGATAGCAGCTCTGGTGATCGAGCACTGGCGGTAGCGCGCTACACGTCAGTTCCGCTGGCTAGCTCTGCGCCTGCGCGGTGCGCGCGTGAAGGCTTGTTGCAAATGGCGTCCGGCGAAACTTCTGGTTTCCCTCCTGACCTCCGTCGGAAGCTCGTTGTGGTGCTTGACAGCGAAGGTAGTGATTGTGAGAGCAGCTCATCAACATCGAGCTCCGACAGCAGCTCCGACAGCAGCTCTGGTGATCGAGCACTGGCGGTAGCGCGCTACACGTCAGTTCCGCTGGCTAGCTCTGCGCCTGCGCGGTGCGCGCGTGAAGGCTTGTTGGAAATGGCGTCCGGCGAAACTTCTGGTTTCCCTCCTGACCTCCGTCGGAAGCTGGTTCTGGTGCTTGACAGCGAAGGTAGTGATTCGGAGAGCAGCTCATCAACATCGAGCTCCGACAGCAGCTCCGACAGCAGCTCTGGTGATCGAGCACTTGCGGTAGCGCGCTACACGTCAGTTCCGCTGGCTAGCTCTGCGCCTGCACGGTGCGCGCGTGAAGGCTTGTTGGAAATGGCGTCCGGCGAAACTTCTGGTTGCCCTCTTGACCTCCGTCGGAAGCTCGTTCTGGTGCTTGACAGCGAAGGTAGTGATTGTGAGAGCAGCTCATCAACATCGAGCTCCGACAGCAGCTCCGACAGCAGCTCTGGTGATCGAGTACTGGCGGTAGCGCGCTACACGTCAGTTCCGCTGGATAGCTCTGCGCCTGCGCGGTGCGCGCGTGAAGGCTTGTTGGAAATGGCGTCCGGCGAAACTTCTGGTTTTCCTCCTGACCTCCGTCGGAAGCTGGTTCTGGTGCTTGACAGCGAAGGTAGTGATTCGGAGAGCAGCTCATCAACATCGAGCTCCGACAGCAGCTCCGAAAGCAGCTCCGACAGCAGCTCTGGTGATCGAGCACTGGCGGTAGCGCGCTACACGTCAGTTCCGCTGGCTAGCTCTGCGCCTGCGCGGTGCGCGCGTGAAGGCTGGTTGGAAATGGCGTCCGGCGAAACTTCTGGTTTCCCTACTGACCTGCGTCGGAAGCTGGTTCTGGTGCTTGACAGCGAAGGTAGTGATTCGGAGAGCAGCTCATCAACATCGAGCTCCGACAGCAGCTCTGGTGATCGAGCACTGGCGGTAGCGCGCTACACGTCAGTTCCGCTGGCTAGCTCTGCGCCTACGCGGTGCGCGCGTGAAGGCTTGTTGGAAATGGCGTCCGGCGAAACTTGTGGTTTCCCTCCTGACCTCCGTCGGAAGCTGGTTCTGGTGCTTGACAGCGAAGGTAGTGATTCGGAGAGCAGCTCATCAACATCGAGCTCCGACAGCAGCTCCGACAGCAGCTCTGGTGATCGAGCACTGGCGGTAGCGCGCTACACGTCAGTTCCGCTGGCTAGCTCTGCGCCTGCGCGGTGCGCGCGTGAAGGCTTGTTGGAAATGGCGTCCGGCGAAACTTGTGATTTCCCTCCTGACCTCCGTCGGTAGCTGGTTCTGGTGCTTGACAGCGAAGGTAGTGATTTGGAGAGCAGCTCATCAACATCGAGCTCCGACAGCAGCTCCGACAGCAGCTCTGGTGATCGAGCACTGGCGGTAGCGCGCTACACGTCAGTTCCGCTGGCTAGCTCTGCGCCCGCGCGGTGCGCGCGTGAAGGCTTGTAGGATATGGCGTCCGGCGAAACTTCTGGTTTCCTTCCTGACCTGCGTCGGAAGCTGGTTCTGGTGCTTGACAGCGAAGGTAGTGATTCGGAGAGCAGCTCATCAACATCGAGCTCCGACAGCAGCTCCGACAGCAGCTCCGACAGCAGCTCTGGTGATCGAGCACTGGCGGTAGCGCGCTACACGTCAGTTCCGCTGGCTAGCTCTGCGCCTGCGCGGTGCGCGCATGAAGGCTTGTAGGATATGGCGTCCGGCGAAACTTGTGATTTCCCTCCTGACCTCCGTCGGTAGCTGGTTCTGGTGCTTGACAGCGAAGGTAGTGATTTGGAGAGCAGCTCATCAACATCGAGCTCCGACAGCAGCTCCGACAGCAGCTCTGGTGATCGAGCACTGGCGGTAGCGCGCTACACGTCAGTTCCGCTGGCTAGCTCTGCGCCCGCGCGGTGCGCGCGTGAAGGCTTGTAGGATATGGCGTCCGGCGAAACTTCTGGTTTCCTTCCTGACCTGCGTCGGAAGCTGGTTCTGGTGCTTGACAGCGAAGGTAGTGATTTGGAGAGCAGCTCATCAACATCGAGCTCCGACAGCAGCTCCGAAAGCAGCTCAGGTGATCGAGCACTGGCGGTAGCGCGCTACACGTCAGTTCCGCTGGCTAGCTCTGCGCCCGCGCGGTGCGCGCGTGAAGGCTTGTAGGAAATGGCGTCCGGCGAAACTTGTGATTTCCCTCCTGACCTCCGTCGGAAGCTGGTTCTGGTGCTTGACAGCGAAGGTAGTGATTTGGAGAGCAGCTCATCAACATCGAGCTCCGACAGCAGCTCCGACAGCAGCTCTGGTGATCGAGCACTGGCGGTAGCGCGCTACACGTCAGTTCCGCTGGCTAGCTCTGCGCCTGCGCGGTGCGCGCGTGAAGGCTTGTTGGAAATGGCGTCCGGCGAAACTTGTGGTTTCCCTCCTGACCTCCGTCGGAAGCTGGTTCTGGTGCTTGACAGCGAAGGTAGTGATTTGGAGAGCAGCTCATCAACATCGAACTCCGACAGCAGCTCCGACAGCAGCTCTGGTGATCGAGCACTGGCGGTAGCGCGTTACACGTCAGTTCCGCTGGCTAGCTCTGCGCCTGCGCGGTGCGCGCGTGAAGGCTTGTTGGAAATGGCGTCCGGCGAAACTTGTGGTTTCCCTCCTGACCTGCGTCGGAAGCTCGTTCTGGTGCTTGACAGCGAAGGTAGTGATTCGGAGAGCAGCTCATCAACATCGAGCTCCGACAGCAGCTCCGACAGCAGCTCTGGTGATCGAGCACTGGCGGTAGCGCGCTACACGTCAGTTCCGCTGGCTAGCTCTGCGGCTGCGCGGTGCGCGCGTGAAGGCTTGTTGGAAATGGCGTCCGGCGAAACTTCTGGTTTCCCTCCTGACCTCCGTCGGAAGCTCGTTCTGGTGCTTGACAGCGAAGGTAGTTATTGGGAGAGCAGCTCATCAACATCGAGCTTCGACAGCGGCTCCGACAGCAGCTCTGGTGATCGAGCACTGGCGGTAGCGCGCTACACGTCAGTTCCGCTGGCTAGCTCTGCGCCTGCGCGGTGCGCGCGTGAAGGCTTGTTGGAAATGGCGTCCGGCGAAACTTCTGGTTTCCTTCCTGACCTGCGTCGGAAGCTGGTTCTGGTGCTTGACAGCGAAGGTAGTGATTCGGAGAGCAGCTCATCAACATCGAGCTCCGACAGCAGCTCCGAAAGCAGCTCCGACAGCAGCTCTGGTGATCGAGCACTGGCGGTAGCGCGCTACACGTCAGTTCCGCTGGCTAGCTCTGCGCCTGCGCGGTGCGCGCGTGAAGGCTTGTTGGAAATGGCGTCCGGCGAAACTTCTGGTTTCCCTCCTGACCTGCGTCGGAAGCTCGTTCTGGTGCTTGACAGCGAAGGTAGTGATTTGGAGAGCAGCTCATCAACATCGAGCTCCGACAGCAGCTCCGACAGCAGCTCTGGTGATCGAGCACTGGCGGTAGCGCGCTACACGTCAGTTCCGCTGGCTAGCTCTGCGCCTGCGCGGTGCGCGCGTGAAGGCTTGTTGGAAATGGCGTCCGGCGAAACTTCTGGTTTCCCTCCTGACCTCCGTCGGAAGCTCGTTCTGGTGCTTGACAGCGAAGGTAGTGATTGGGAGAGCAGCTCATCAACATCGAGCTCCGACAGCAGCTCCGACAGCAGCTCTGGTGATCGAGCACTGGCGGTAGCGCGCTACACGTCAGTTCCGCTGGCTAGCTCTGCGCCTGCGCGGTGCGCGCGTGAGGGCTTGTTGGAAATGGCGTCCGGCGAAACTTCTGGTTTCCCTCCTGACCTGCGTCGGAAGCTCGTTCTGGTGCTTGACAGCGAAGGTAGTGATTTGGAGAGCAGCTCATCAACATCGAGCTCCGACAGCAGCTCCGACAGCAGCTCTGGTGATCGAGCACTGGCGGTAGCGCGCTACACGTCAGTTCCGCTGGCTAGCTCTGCGCCTGCGCGGTGCGCGCGTGAAGGCTTGTTGGAAATGGCGTCCGGCGAAACTTGTGGTTTCCCTCCTGACCTGCGTCGGAAGCTCGTTCTGGTGCTTGACAGCGAAGGTAGTGATTCGGAGAACAGCTCATCAACATCGAGCTCCGACAGCAGCTCCGACAGCAGCTCTGGTGATCGAGCACTGGCGGTAGCGCGCTACACGTCAGTTCCGCTGGTTAGCTCTGCGCCTGCGCGGTGCGCGCGTGAGGGCTTGTTGGAAATGGCGTCCGGCGAAACTTCTGGTTTCCCTCCTGACCTGCGTCGGAAGCTCGTTCTGGTGTTTGACAGCGAAGGTAGTGATTCGGAGAGCAGCTCATCAACATCGAGCTCCGACAGCAGCTCCGACAGCAGCTCTGGTGATCGAGCACTGGCGGTAGCGCGCTACACGTCAGTTCCGCTGGCTAGCTCTGCGCCTGCGCGGTGCGCGTGTGAGGGCTTGTTGGAAATCGCGTCTGGCGAAACTTCTGGTTTCCCTCCTGACCTGCGTCGGAAGCTCGTTCTGGTGCTTGACAGCGAAGGTAGTGATTCGGAGAGCAGCTCATCAAAATCGAGCTCCGACAGCAGCTCCGACAGCAGCTCCGACAGCAGCTCTGGTGATCGAGCACTGGCGGTAGCGCGCTACACGTCAGTTCCGCTGGCTAGCTCTGCGCCTGCGCGGTGCGCGCGTGAAGGCTTGTTGGAACTTCTGGTTTCCTTCCTGACCTGCGTCGGAAGCTGGTTCTGGTGCTTGACAGCGAAGGTAGTGATTCGGAGAGCAGCTCATCAACATCGAGCTCCGACAGCAGCTCCGACAGCAGCTCCGACAGCAGCTCTGGTGATCGAGCACTGGCGGTAGCGCGCTACACGTCAGTTCCGCTGGCTAGCTCTGCGCCTGCGCGGTGCGCGCGTGAAGGCTTGTTGGAAATGGCGTCCGGCGAAACTTCTGGTTTCCCTCCTGACCTCCGTCGGAAGCTCGTTCTGGTGCTTGACAGCGAAGGTAGTGATTTGGAGAGCAGCTCATCAACATCGAGCTCCGACAGCAGCTCCGACAGCAGCTTTGGTGATCGAGCACTGGCGGTAGCGCGCTACACGTCAGTTCCGCTGGCTAGCTCTGCGCCTGCGCGGTGCGCGCGTGAGGGCTTGTTGGAAATGGCGTCCGGCGAAACTTCTGGTTTCCCTCCTTACCTCCGTCGGAAGCTCGTTCTGGTGCTTGACAGCGAAGGTAGTGATTTGGAGAGCAGCTCATCAACATCGAGCTCCGACAGCAGCTCCGACAGCAGCTCTGGTGATCGAGCACTGGCGGTAGCGCGCTACACGTCAGCTCCGCTGGCTAGCTCTGCGCCTGCGCGGTGCGCGCGTGAAGGCTTGTTGGAAATGGCGTCCGGCGAAACTTCTGGTTTCCTTCCTGACCTGCGTCGGAAGCTGGTTCTGGTGCTTGACAGCGAAGGTAGTGATTCGGAGAGCAGCTCATCAACATCGAGCTCTGACAGCAGCTCCGACAGCAGCTCCGCAGCAGCTCTGGTGGTCGAGCACTGGCGGTAGCGCGCTACACGTCAGTTCCGCTGGCTAGCTCTGCGCCTGCGCGGTGCGCGCGTGAAGGCTTGCTGGAAATGGCGTCCGGCGAAACTTCTGGTTTCCCTCCTGACTTGCGTCGGAAGCTCGTTCTGGTGCTTGACAGCGAAGGTAGTGATTCGGAGGGCAGCTCATCAACATCGAGCTCCGACAGCAGCTCCGACAGCAGCTCCGACAGCAGCTCTGGTGATCGAGCACTGGCGGTAGCGCGCTACACGTCAATTCCGCTGGCTAGCTCTGCGCCTGCGCGGTGCGCGCGTGAAGGCTTGTTGGAAATGGCGTCCGGCGAAACTTCTGGTTTCCCTCCTGACCTGCGTCGGAAGCTGGTTCTGGTGCTTGACAGCGAAGGTAGTGATTCGGAGAGCAGCTCATCAAAATCGAGCTCCGACAGCAGCTCCGACAGCAGCTCCGACAGCAGCTCCGACAGCAGCTCTGGTGATCGAGCACTGGCGGTAGCGCGCTACACGTCAGTTCCGCTGGCTAGCTCTGCGCCTGCGCGGTGCGCGCGTGAAGGCTTGTTGGAAATGGCGTCCGGCGACACTTCTGGTTTCCCTCCTGACCTGCGTCGGAAGCTGGTTCTGCTGCTTGACAGCGAAGGTAGTGATTCGGAGAGCAGCTCATCAACATCGAGCTCCGACAGCAGCTCCGACAGCAGCTCTGGTGATCGAGCACTGGCGGTAGCGCGCTACACGTCAGTTCCGCTGGCTAGCTCTGCGCCTGCGCGGTGCGCGCGTGAAGGCTTGTTGGAAATGGCGTCCGGCAAAACTTCTGGTTTCCCTCCTGACCTCCGTCGGAAGCTCGTTCTGGTGCTTGACAGCGAAGGTAGTGATTGTGAGAGCAGCTCATCAACATCGAGCTCCGACAGCAGCTCCGACAGCAGCTCTGGTGATCGAGCACTGGCGGTAGCGCGCTACACGTCAGTTCCGCTGGCTAGCTCTGCGCCTGCGCGGTGCGCGTGAAGGCTTGTTGGAAATGGCGTCCGGCGAAACTTCTGGTTTCCCTCCTGACCTCCGTCGGAAGCTGGTTCTGGTGCTTGACAGCGAAGGTAGTGATTCCGAGAGCAGCTCATCAACATCGAGCTCCGACAGCAGCTCCGACAGCAGCTCTGGTGATCGAGCACTGGCGGTAGCGCGCTACACGTCAGTTCCGCTGGCTAGCTCTGCGCCAGCGCGGTGCGCGCGTGAAGGATTGTTGGAAATGGCGTCCGGCGAAACTTCTGGTTTCCCTCCTGACCTCCGTCGGAAGCTGGTTCTGGTGCTTGACAGCGAAGGTAGTGATTCGGAGAGCAGCTCATCAACATCGAGCTCCGACAGCAGCTCTGGTGATCGAGCACTGGCGGTAGCGCGCTACACGTCAGTTCCGCTGGCTAGCTCTGCGCCTGCGCGGTGCGCGCGAGAAGGCTTGTTGGAAATGGCGTCCGGCGAAACTTGTGGTTTCCCTCCTGACCTCCGTCGGAAGCTGGTTCTGGTGCTTGACAGCGAAGGTAGTGATTCGGAGAGCAGCTCATCAAAATCGAGCTCCGACAGCAGCTCCGACAGCAGCTCCGACAGCAGCTCTGGTGATCGAGCACTGGCGGTAGCGCGCTACATGTCAGTTCCGCTCGCTAGCTCTGCGCCTGCGCGGTGCGCGCGTTGAAGGCTTGTTGGAAATGGCGTCCGGCGAAACTTGTGGTTTCCCTCCTGACCTCCGTCGGAAGCTGGTTCTGGTGCTTGACAGCGAAGGTAGTGATTTGGAGAGCAGCTCATCAACATCGAGCTCGTACAGCAGCTCCGACAGCAGCTCTGGTGATCGAGCACTGGCGGTAGCGCGCTACACGTCAGTTCCGCTGGCTAGCTCTGCGCCTGCGCGGTGCGCGCGTGAGGGCTTGTTGGAAATGGCGTCCGGCGAAACTTCTGGTTTTCCTCCTGACCTGCGTCGGAAGCTCGTTCTGGTGCTTGACAGCGAAGGTAGTGATTTGCAGAGCAGCTCATCAACATCGAGCTCCGGCAGCAGCTCCGACAGCAGCTCTGGTGATCGAGCACTGGCGGTAGCGCGCTACACGTCAGTTCCGCTGGCTAGCTCTGCGCCTGCGCGGTGCGCGCGTGAGGGCTTGTTGGAAATGGCGTCCGGCGAAACTTCTGGTTTCCCTCCTGACCTGCGTCGGAAGCTCGTTCTGGTGCTTGACAGCGAAGGTAGTGATTCGGAGAGCAGCTCATCAAAATCGAGCTCCGACAGCAGCTCCGACAGCAGCTCCGACAGCAGCTCCGACAGCAGCTCTGGTGATCGAGCACTGGCGGTAGCGCGCTACACGTCAGTTCCGCTAGCTAGCTCTGCGCCTGCGCGGTGCGCGCGTGAAGGCTTGTTGGAAATGGCGTCCGGCGAAACTTCTGGTTTCCTTCCTGACCTGCGTCGGAAGCTGGTTCAGGTGCTTGACAGCGAAGGTAGTGATTCGGAGAGCAGCTCATCAACATCGAGCTCCGACAGCAGCTCCGACAGCAGCTCCGACAGCAGCTCTGGTGATCGAGCACTGGCGGTAGTGCGCTACACGTCATTTCCGCTGGCTAGCTCTGCGATTGCGTGGTGCGCGCGTGAAGGCCTGTTGGAAATGGCGTCCGGCGAAACTTGTGGTTTCCCTCCTGACCTCCGTCGGAAGCTGGTTCTGGTGCTTGACAGCGAAGGTAGTGATTTGGAGAGCAGCTCATCAACATCGAGCTCCGACAGCAGCTCCGACAGCAGCTCTGGTGATCGAGCACTGGCGGTAGCGCGCTACACGTCAGTTCCGCTGGCTAGCTCTGCGCCTGCGCGGTGCGCGCGTGAAGGCTTGTTGGAAATGGCGTCCGGCGAAACTTGTGGTTTCCCTCCTGACCTCCGTCGGAAGCTGGTTCTGGTGCTTGACAGCGAAGGTAGTGATTTGGAGAGCAGCTCATCAACATCGAGCTCCGACAGCAGCTCCGACAGCAGCTCTGGTGATCGAGCACTGGCGGTAGCGCGGTACACGTCAGTTCCGCTGGCTAGCTCTGCGCCTGCGCGGTGCGCGCGTGAGGGCTTGTTGGAAATGGCGTCCGGCGAAACTTCTGGTTTCCCTCCTGACCTGCGTCGGAAGCTCGTTCTGGTGCTTGACAGCGACGGTAGTGATTTGGAGAGCAGCTCATCAACATCGAGCTCCGACAGCAGCTCCGACAGCAGCTCTGGTGATCGAGCACTGGCGGTAGCGCGCTACACGTCAGTTCAGCTGGCTAGCTCTGCGCCTGCGCGGTGCGCGCGTGAGGGCTTGTTAGAAATGGCGTCCGGCGAAACTTCTGGTTTCCCTCCTGACCTGCGTCGGAAGCTCGTTCTGGTGCTTGACAGCGAAGGTAGTGATTCGGAGAGCAGCTCATCAACATCGAGCTCCGACAGCAGCTTCGACAGCAGCTCCGACAGCAGCTCTGGTGATCGAGCACTGGCGGTAGTGCGCTACACGTCATTTCCGCTGGCTAGCTCTGCGCCTACGCGGTGCGCGCGTGAAGGCCTGTTGGAAATGGCGTCCGGCGAAACTTGTGGTTTCCCTGCTGACCTCCGTCGGAAGCTGGTTCTGGTGCTTGACAGCGAAGGTAGTGATTTGGAGAGCAGCTCATCAACATCGAGCTCCGACAGCAGCTCTGGTGATCGAGCACTGGCGGTAGCGCGCTACACGTCAGTTCCGCTGGCTAGCTCTGCGCCTACGCGGTGCGCGCGTGAAGGCTTGTTGGAAATGGCGTCCGGCGAAACTTGTGGTTTCCCTCCTGACCTCCGTCGGAAGCTGGTTCTGGTGCTTGACAGCGAAGGTAGTGATTCGGAGAGCAGCTCATCAACATCGAGCTCCGACAGCAGCTCCGACAGCAGCTCTGGTGATCGAGCACAGGCGGTAGCGCGCTACACGTCAGTTCCGCTGGCTAGCTCTGCGCCTGCGCGGTGCGCGCGTGAAGGCTTGTAGGAAATGGCGTCCGGCGAAACTTCTGGTTTCCCTCCTGACCTGCGTCGGAAGCTCGTTCTGGTGCTTGACAGCGAAGGTAGTGATTTGGAGAGCAGCTCATCAACATCGAGCTCCGACAGCAGCTCCGACAGCAGCTCTGGTGATCGAGCACTGGCGGTAGCGCGCTACACGTCAGTTCCGCTGGCTAGCTCTGCGCCTGCGCTGTGCGCGCGTGAAGGCTTGTTGGAAATGGCGTCCGGCGAAACTTCTGGTTTCCCTCCTGACCTGCGTCGGAAGCTCGTTCTGGTGCTTGACAGCGAAGGTAGTGATTTGGAGAGCAGCTCATCAACATCGAGCTCCGACAGCAGCTCCGACAGCAGCTCTGGTGATCGAGCACTGGCGGTAGCGCGCTACACGTCAGTTCCGCTGGCTAGCTCTGCGCCTGCGCGGTGCGCGCGTGAAGGCTTGTTGGAAATGGCGTCCGGCGAAACTTCTGGTTTCCCTCCTGACCTCCGTCGGAAGCTCGTTCTGGTGCTTGACAGCGAGGGTAGTGATTTGGAGAGCACCTTATCAATATCGAGCTCCGACAGCAGCTCCGACAGCAGCTCTGGTGATCGAGCACTGGCGGTAGCGCGCTACACGTCAATTCCGCTGGCTAGCTCTGCGCCTGCGCGGTGGGCGCGTGAAGGCTTGTTGGAAATTTCGTCCGGCGAAACTTCTGGTTTCCCTCCTGACCTCCGTCGGAAGCTGGTTCTGGTGCTTGACATCGAAGGTAGTGATTTGGAGAGCAGCTCATCAACATCGAGCTCCGACAGCAGCTCCGACAGCAGCTCTGGTGATCGAGCACTGGCGGTAGCGCGCTACACGTCAGTTCCGCTGGCTAGCTCTGCGCCTGCGCGGTGCGCGCGTGAAGGCTTGTTGGAAATGGCGTCCGGCGAAACTTCTGGTTTCCCTCCTGACCTCCGTCGGAAGCTCGTTCTGGTGCTTGACAGCGAAGGTAGTGATTTGGAGAGCAGCTCATCAACATCGAGCTCCGACAGCAGCTCCGACAGCAGCTCTGGTGATCGAGCACTGGCGGTAGCGCGCTACACGTCAGTTCCGCTGGCTAGCTCTGCGCCTGCGCGGTGCGCGCGTGAAGGCTTGTTGGAAATGGCGTCCGGCGAAACTTGTGGTTTCGCTCCTGACCTCCGTCGGAAGCTGGTTCTGGTGCTTGACAGCGAAGGTAGTGATATGGAGAGCAGCTCATCAACATCGAGCTCCGACAGCAGCTCCGACAGCAGCTCTGGTGATCGAGCACTGGCGGTAGCGCGCTACACATCAGTTCCGCTGGCTAGCTCTGCGCCTGCGCGGTGCGCGCGTGAGGGCTTGTTGGAAATGGCGTCCGGCGAAACTTCTGGTTTCCCTCCTGACCTGCGTCGGAAGCTCGTTCTGGTGCTTGACAGCAAAGGTAGTGATTTGGAGAGCAGCTCATCAACATCGAGCTCCGACAGCAGTTCCGACAGCAGCTCTGGTGATCGAGCACTGGCGGTAGCGCGCTACACGTCAGTTCCGCTGGCTAGCTCTGCGCCTGCGCGGTGCGCGCGTGAGGGCTTGTTGGAAATGGCGTCCGGCGAAACTTCTGGTTTCCCTCCTGACCTGCGTCGGAAGCTCGTTCTGGTGCTTGACAGCGAAGGTAGTGATTTGGAGAGCAGCTCATCAACATCGAGCTCCGACAGCAGCTCCGACAGCAGCTCTGGTGATCGAGCACTGGCGGTAGCGCGCTACACGTCAGTTCCGCTGGCTAGCTCTGCGCCTGCGCGGTGCGCGCGTGAGGGCTTGTTGGAAATGGCGTCCGGCGAAACTTCTGGTTTCCCTCCTGACCTGCGTCGGAAGCTCGTTCTGGTGCTTGACAGCGAAGGTAGTGATTCGGAGAGCAGCTCATCAAAATCGAGCTCCGACAGCAGCTCCGACAGCAGCTCCGACAGCAGCTCTGGTGATCGAGCACTGGCGGTAGCGCGCTACACGTCAGTTCCGCTAGCTAGCTCTGCGCCTGCGCGGTGCGCGCGTGAAGGCTTGTTGGAAATGGCGTCCGGCGAAACTTCTGGTTTCCTTCCTGACCTGCGTCGGAAGCTGGTTCTGGTGCTTGACAGCGACGGTAGTGATTTGGAGAGCAGCTCATCAACATCGAGGTCCGACAGCAGCTCCGACAGCAGCTCTGGTGATCGAGCACTGGCGGTAGCGCGCTACACGTCAGTTCAGCTGGCTAGCTCTGCGCCTGCGCGGTGCGCGCGTGAGGGCTTGTTGGAAATGGCGTCCGGCGAAACTTCTGGTTTCCCTCCTGACCTGCGTCGGAAGCTCGTTCTGGTGCTTGACAGCGAAGGTAGTGATTCGGAGAGCAGCTCATCAACATCGAGCTCCGACAGCAGCTCCGACAGCAGCTCCGACAGCAGCTCTGGTGATCAAGCACTGGCGGTAGCGCGCTACACGTCAGTTCCGCTGGCTAGCTCTGCGCCTGCGCGGTGCGCGCGTGAAGGCTTGTAGGAAATGGCGTCCGGCGAAACTTGTGGTTTCCCTCCTGACCTCCGTCGGAAGCTGGTTCTGGTGCTTGACAGCGAAGGTAGTGATTTGGAGAGCAGCTCATCAACATCGAGCTCCGACAGCAGCTCCGACAGCAGCTCTGGTGATCGAGCACTGGCGGTAGCGCGCTACACGTCAGTTCCGCTAGCTAGCTCTGCGCCTGCGCGGTGCGCGCGTGAAGGCTTGTTGGAAATGGCGTCCGGCGAAACTTCTGGTTTCCTTCCTGACCTGCGTCGGAAGCTGGTTCAGGTGCTTGACAGCGAAGGTAGTGATTCGGAGAGCAGCTCATCAACATCGAGCTCCGACAGCAGCTCCGACAGCAGCTCCGACAGCAGCTCTGGTGATCGAGCACTGGCGGTAGTGCGCTACACGTCATTTCCGCTGGCTAGCTCTGCGATTGCGTGGTGCGCGCGTGAAGGCCTGTTGGAAATGGCGTCCGGCGAAACTTGTGGTTTCCCTCCTGACCTCCGTCGGAAGCTGGTTCTGGTGCTTGACAGCGAAGGTAGTGATTTGGAGAGCAGCTCATCAACATCGAGCTCCGACAGCAGCTCCGACAGCAGCTCTGGTGATCGAGCACTGGCGGTAGCGCGCTACACGTCAGTTCCGCTGGCTAGCTCTGCGCCTGCGCGGTGCGCGCGTGAAGGCTTGTTGGAAATGGCGTCCGGCGAAACTTGTGGTTTCCCTCCTGACCTCCGTCGGAAGCTGGTTCTGGTGCTTGACAGCGAAGGTAGTGATTTGGAGAGCAGCTCATCAACATCGAGCTCCGACAGCAGCTCCGACAGCAGCTCTGGTGATCGAGCACTGGCGGTAGCGCGGTACACGTCAGTTCCGCTGGCTAGCTCTGCGCCTGCGCGGTGCGCGCGTGAGGGCTTGTTGGAAATGGCGTCCGGCGAAACTTCTGGTTTCCCTCCTGACCTGCGTCGGAAGCTCGTTCTGGTGCTTGACAGCGACGGTAGTGATTTGGAGAGCAGCTCATCAACATCGAGCTCCGACAGCAGCTCCGACAGCAGCTCTGGTGATCGAGCACTGGCGGTAGCGCGCTACACGTCAGTTCAGCTGGCTAGCTCTGCGCCTGCGCGGTGCGCGCGTGAGGGCTTGTTAGAAATGGCGTCCGGCGAAACTTCTGGTTTCCCTCCTGACCTGCGTCGGAAGCTCGTTCTGGTGCTTGACAGCGAAGGTAGTGATTCGGAGAGCAGCTCATCAACATCGAGCTCCGACAGCAGCTTCGACAGCAGCTCCGACAGCAGCTCTGGTGATCGAGCACTGGCGGTAGTGCGCTACACGTCATTTCCGCTGGCTAGCTCTGCGCCTACGCGGTGCGCGCGTGAAGGCCTGTTGGAAATGGCGTCCGGCGAAACTTGTGGTTTCCCTGCTGACCTCCGTCGGAAGCTGGTTCTGGTGCTTGACAGCGAAGGTAGTGATTTGGAGAGCAGCTCATCAACATCGAGCTCCGACAGCAGCTCTGGTGATCGAGCACTGGCGGTAGCGCGCTACACGTCAGTTCCGCTGGCTAGCTCTGCGCCTACGCGGTGCGCGCGTGAAGGCTTGTTGGAAATGGCGTCCGGCGAAACTTGTGGTTTCCCTCCTGACCTCCGTCGGAAGCTGGTTCTGGTGCTTGACAGCGAAGGTAGTGATTCGGAGAGCAGCTCATCAACATCGAGCTCCGACAGCAGCTCCGACAGCAGCTCTGGTGATCGAGCACAGGCGGTAGCGCGCTACACGTCAGTTCCGCTGGCTAGCTCTGCGCCTGCGCGGTGCGCGCGTGAAGGCTTGTAGGAAATGGCGTCCGGCGAAACTTCTGGTTTCCCTCCTGACCTGCGTCGGAAGCTCGTTCTGGTGCTTGACAGCGAAGGTAGTGATTTGGAGAGCAGCTCATCAACATCGAGCTCCGACAGCAGCTCCGACAGCAGCTCTGGTGATCGAGCACTGGCGGTAGCGCGCTACACGTCAGTTCCGCTGGCTAGCTCTGCGCCTGCGCTGTGCGCGCGTGAAGGCTTGTTGGAAATGGCGTCCGGCGAAACTTCTGGTTTCCCTCCTGACCTGCGTCGGAAGCTCGTTCTGGTGCTTGACAGCGAAGGTAGTGATTTGGAGAGCAGCTCATCAACATCGAGCTCCGACAGCAGCTCCGACAGCAGCTCTGGTGATCGAGCACTGGCGGTAGCGCGCTACACGTCAGTTCCGCTGGCTAGCTCTGCGCCTGCGCGGTGCGCGCGTGAAGGCTTGTTGGAAATGGCGTCCGGCGAAACTTCTGGTTTCCCTCCTGACCTCCGTCGGAAGCTCGTTCTGGTGCTTGACAGCGAGGGTAGTGATTTGGAGAGCACCTTATCAATATCGAGCTCCGACAGCAGCTCCGACAGCAGCTCTGGTGATCGAGCACTGGCGGTAGCGCGCTACACGTCAATTCCGCTGGCTAGCTCTGCGCCTGCGCGGTGGGCGCGTGAAGGCTTGTTGGAAATTTCGTCCGGCGAAACTTCTGGTTTCCCTCCTGACCTCCGTCGGAAGCTGGTTCTGGTGCTTGACATCGAAGGTAGTGATTTGGAGAGCAGCTCATCAACATCGAGCTCCGACAGCAGCTCCGACAGCAGCTCTGGTGATCGAGCACTGGCGGTAGCGCGCTACACGTCAGTTCCGCTGGCTAGCTCTGCGCCTGCGCGGTGCGCGCGTGAAGGCTTGTTGGAAATGGCGTCCGGCGAAACTTCTGGTTTCCCTCCTGACCTCCGTCGGAAGCTCGTTCTGGTGCTTGACAGCGAAGGTAGTGATTTGGAGAGCAGCTCATCAACATCGAGCTCCGACAGCAGCTCCGACAGCAGCTCTGGTGATCGAGCACTGGCGGTAGCGCGCTACACGTCAGTTCCGCTGGCTAGCTCTGCGCCTGCGCGGTGCGCGCGTGAAGGCTTGTTGGAAATGGCGTCCGGCGAAACTTGTGGTTTCGCTCCTGACCTCCGTCGGAAGCTGGTTCTGGTGCTTGACAGCGAAGGTAGTGATATGGAGAGCAGCTCATCAACATCGAGCTCCGACAGCAGCTCCGACAGCAGCTCTGGTGATCGAGCACTGGCGGTAGCGCGCTACACATCAGTTCCGCTGGCTAGCTCTGCGCCTGCGCGGTGCGCGCGTGAGGGCTTGTTGGAAATGGCGTCCGGCGAAACTTCTGGTTTCCCTCCTGACCTGCGTCGGAAGCTCGTTCTGGTGCTTGACAGCAAAGGTAGTGATTTGGAGAGCAGCTCATCAACATCGAGCTCCGACAGCAGTTCCGACAGCAGCTCTGGTGATCGAGCACTGGCGGTAGCGCGCTACACGTCAGTTCCGCTGGCTAGCTCTGCGCCTGCGCGGTGCGCGCGTGAGGGCTTGTTGGAAATGGCGTCCGGCGAAACTTCTGGTTTCCCTCCTGACCTGCGTCGGAAGCTCGTTCTGGTGCTTGACAGCGAAGGTAGTGATTTGGAGAGCAGCTCATCAACATCGAGCTCCGACAGCAGCTCCGACAGCAGCTCTGGTGATCGAGCACTGGCGGTAGCGCGCTACACGTCAGTTCCGCTGGCTAGCTCTGCGCCTGCGCGGTGCGCGCGTGAGGGCTTGTTGGAAATGGCGTCCGGCGAAACTTCTGGTTTCCCTCCTGACCTGCGTCGGAAGCTCGTTCTGGTGCTTGACAGCGAAGGTAGTGATTCGGAGAGCAGCTCATCAAAATCGAGCTCCGACAGCAGCTCCGACAGCAGCTCCGACAGCAGCTCTGGTGATCGAGCACTGGCGGTAGCGCGCTACACGTCAGTTCCGCTAGCTAGCTCTGCGCCTGCGCGGTGCGCGCGTGAAGGCTTGTTGGAAATGGCGTCCGGCGAAACTTCTGGTTTCCTTCCTGACCTGCGTCGGAAGCTGGTTCTGGTGCTTGACAGCGACGGTAGTGATTTGGAGAGCAGCTCATCAACATCGAGGTCCGACAGCAGCTCCGACAGCAGCTCTGGTGATCGAGCACTGGCGGTAGCGCGCTACACGTCAGTTCAGCTGGCTAGCTCTGCGCCTGCGCGGTGCGCGCGTGAGGGCTTGTTGGAAATGGCGTCCGGCGAAACTTCTGGTTTCCCTCCTGACCTGCGTCGGAAGCTCGTTCTGGTGCTTGACAGCGAAGGTAGTGATTCGGAGAGCAGCTCATCAACATCGAGCTCCGACAGCAGCTCCGACAGCAGCTCCGACAGCAGCTCTGGTGATCAAGCACTGGCGGTAGCGCGCTACACGTCAGTTCCGCTGGCTAGCTCTGCGCCTGCGCGGTGCGCGCGTGAAGGCTTGTAGGAAATGGCGTCCGGCGAAACTTGTGGTTTCCCTCCTGACCTCCGTCGGAAGCTGGTTCTGGTGCTTGACAGCGAAGGTAGTGATTTGGAGAGCAGCTCATCAACATCGAGCTCCGACAGCAGCTCCGACAGCAGCTCTGGTGATCGAGCACTGGCGGTAGCGCGCTACACGTCAGTTCCGCTGGCTAGCTCTGCGCCTGCGCGGTGCGCGCGTGAGGGCTTGTTGGAAATGGCGTCCGGCGAAACTTCTGGTTTTCCTCCTGACCTGCGTCGGAAGCTCGTTCTGGTGCTTGACAGCGAAGGTAGTGATTCGGAGAGCAGCTCATCAAAATCGAGCTCCGACAGCAGCTCCGACAGCAGCTCTGGTGATCGAGCACTGGCGGTAGCGCGCTACACGTCAGTTCCGCTAGCTAGCTCTGCGCCTGCGCGGTGCGCGCGTGAAGGCTTGTTGGAAATGGCGTCCGGCGAAACTTCTGGTTTCCTTCCTGACCTGCGTCGGAAGCTGGTTCTGGTGCTTGACAGCGAAGGTAGTGATTCGGAGAGCAGCTCATCAACATCGAGCTCCGACAGCAGCTCCGACAGCAGCTCCGACAGCAGCTCTGGGGATCGAGCACTGGCGGTAGTGCGCTACACGTCATTTCCGCTGGCTAGCTCTGCGCCTGCGCGGTGCGCGCGTGAAGGCCTGTTGGAAATGGCGTCCGGCGAAACTTGTGGTTTCCCTCCTGACCTCCGTCGGAAGCTGGTTCTGGTGCTTGACAGCGAAGGTAGTAATTTGAAGAGCAGCTCATCAACATCGAGCTCCGACAGCAGCTCCGACAGCAGCTCTGGTGATCGAGCACTGGCGGTAGCGCGCTACACGTCAGTTCCGCTGGCTAGCTCTGCGCCTGCGCGGTGCGCGCGTGAAGGCTTGTTGGAAATGGCGTCCGGCGAAACTTGTGGTTCCCTCCTGACCTCCGTCGGAAGCTGGTTCTGGTGCTTGACAGCGAAGGTAGTGATTTGGAGAGCAGCTCATCAACATCGAGCTCCGACAGCAGCTCCGACAGCAGCTCTGGTGATCGAGCACTGGCGGTAGCGCGCTACACGTCAGTTCCGCTGGCTAGCTCTGCGCCTGCGCGGTGCGCGCGTGAGGGCTTGTTGGAAATGGCGTCCGGCGAAACTTCTGGTTTCCCTCCTGACCTGCGTCGGAAGCTCGTTCTGGTGCTTGACAGCGACGGTAGTGATTTGGAGAGCAGCTCATCAACATCGAGCTCCGACAGCAGCTCCGACAGCAGCTCTGGTGATCGAGCACTGGCGGTAGCGCGCTACACGTCAGTTCCGCTGGCTAGCTCTGCGCCTGCGCGGTGCGCGCGTGAGGGCTTGTTGGAAATGGCGTCCGGCGAAACTTCTGGTTTCCCTCCTGACCTGCGTCGGAAGCTCGTTCTGGTGCTTGACAGCGAAGGTAGTGATTCGGAGAGCAGCTCATCAACATCGAGCTCCGACAGCAGCTCCGACAGCAGCTCCGACAGCAGCTCCGACAGCAGCTCTGGTGATCGAGCACTGGCGGTAGCGCGCTACACGTCAGTTCCGCTGGCTAGCTCTGCGCCTGCGCGGTGCGCGCGTGAAGGCTTGTATGAAATGGCGTCCGGCGAAACTTCTGGTTTCCCTCCTGACCTGCGTCGGAAGCTCGTTCTGGTGCTTGACAGCGAAGGTAGTGATTTGGAGAGCAGCTCATCAACATCGAGGTCCGGCAGCAGCTCCGACAGCAGCTCTGGTGATCGAGCACTGGCGGTAGCGCGCTACACGTCAGTTCCGCTGGCTAGCTCTGCGCCTGCGCGGTGCGCGCGTGAAGGCTTGTTGGAAATGGCGTCCGGCGAAACTTCTGGTTTCCCTCCTGACCTGCGTCGGAAGCTCGTTCTGGTGCTTGACAGCGAAGGTAGTGATTTGGAGAGCAGCTCATCAACATCGAGCTCCGACAGCAGCTCCGACAGCAGCTCTGGTGATCGAGCACTGGCGGTAGCGCGCTACACGTCAGTTCCGCTGGCTAGCTCTGCGCCTGCGCGGTGCGCGCGTGAAGGCTTGTTGGAAATGGCGTCCGGCGAAACTTCTGGTTTCCCTCCTGACCTCCGTCGGAAGCTCGTTCTGGTGCTTGACAGCGAGGGTAGTGATTTGGAGAGCACCTTATCAACATCGAGCTCCGACAGCAGCTCCGACAGCAGCTCTGGTGATCGAGCACTGGCGGTAGCGCGCTACACGTCAATTCCCCTGGCTAGCTCTGCGCCTGCGCGGTGCGCGCGTGAAGGCTTGTTGGAAATTTCGTCCGGCGAAACTTCTGGTTTCCCTCCTGACCTCCGTCGGAAGCTGGTTCTGGTGCTTGACATCGAAGGTAGTGATTTGGAGAGCAGCTCATCAACATCGAGCTCCGACAGCAGCTCCGACAGCAGCTCTGGTGATCGAGCACTGGCGGTAGCGCGCTACACGTCAGTTCCGCTGGCTAGCTCTGCGCCTGCGCGGTGCGCGCGTGAAGGCTTGTTGGAAATGGCGTCCGGCGAAACTTCTGGTTTCCCTCCTGACCTCCGTCGGAAGCTCGTTCTGGTGCTTGACAGCGAAGGTAGTGATTTGGAGAGCAGCTCATCAACATCGAGCTCCGTCAGCAGCTCCGACAGCAGCTCTGGTGATCGAGCACTGGCGGTAGCGCGCTACACGTCAGTTCCGCTGGCTAGCTCTGCGCCTGCGCGGTGCGCGCGTGAAGGCTTGTTGGAAATGGCGTCCGGCGAAACTTCTGGTTTCCTTCCTGACCTGCGTCGAAAGCTGGTTCTGGTGCTTGACAGCGAAGGTAGTGATTCGGAGAGCAGCTCATCAACATCGAGCTCCGACAGCAGCTCCGACAGCAGCTCCGACAGCAGCTCTGGGGATCGAGCACTGGCGGTAGTGCGCTACACGTCATTTCCGCTGGCTAGCTCTGCGCCTGCGCGGTGCGCGCGTGAAGGCCTGTTGGAAATGGCGTCCGGCGAAACTTGTGGTTTCCCTCCTGACCTCCGTCGGAAGCTGGTTCTGGTGCTTGACAGCGAAGGTAGTAATTTGAAGAGCAGCTCATCAACATCGAGCTCCGACAGCAGCTCCGACAGCAGCTCTGGTGATCGAGCACTGGCGGTAGCGCGCTACACGTCAGTTCCGCTGGCTAGCTCTGCGCCTGCGCGGTGCGCGCGTGAAGGCTTGTTGGAAATGGCGTCCGGCGAAACTTGTGGTTTCCCTCCTGACCTCCGTCGGAAGCTGGTTCTTGTGCTTGACAGCGAAGGTAGTGATTTGGAGAGCAGCTCATCAACATCGAGCTCCGACAGCAGCTCCGACAGCAGCTCTGGTGATCGAGCACTGGCGGTAGCGCGCTACACGTCAGTTCCGCTGGCTAGCTCTGCGCCTGCGCGGTGCGCGCGTGAGGGCTTGTTGGAAATGGCGTCCGGCGAAACTTCTGGTTTCCCTCCTGACCTGCGTCGGAAGCTCGTTCTGGTGCTTGACAGCGACGGTAGTGATTTGGAGAGCAGCTCATCAACATCGAGCTCCGACAGCAGCTCCGACAGCAGCTCTGGTGATCGAGCACTGGCGGTAGCGCGCTACACGTCAGTTCCGCTGGCTAGCTCTGCGCCTGCGCGGTGCGCGCGTGAGGGCTTGTTGGAAATGGCGTCCGGCGAAACTTCTGGTTTCCCTCCTGACCTGCGTCGGAAGCTCGTTCTGGTGCTTGACAGCGAAGGTAGTGATTCGGAGAGCAGCTCATCAACATCGAGCTCCGACAGCAGCTCCGACAGCAGCTCCGACAGCAGCTCCGACAGCAGCTCTGGTGATCGAGCACTGGCGGTAGCGCGCTACACGTCAGTTCCGCTGGCTAGCTCTGCGCCTGCGCGGTGCGCGCGTGAAGGCCTGTATGAAATGGCGTCCGGCGAAACTTCTGGTTTCCCTCCTGACCTGCGTCGGAAGCTCGTTCTGGTGCTTGACAGCGAAGGTAGTGATTTGGAGAGCAGCTCATCAACATCGAGGTCCGGCAGCAGCTCCGACAGCAGCTCTGGTGATCGAGCACTGGCGGTAGCGCGCTACACGTCAGTTCCGCTGGCTAGCTCTGCGCCTGCGCGGTGCGCGCGTGAAGGCTTGTTGGAAATGGCGTCCGGCGAAACTTCTGGTTTCCCTCCTGACCTGCGTCGGAAGCTCGTTCTGGTGCTTGACAGCGAAGGTAGTGATTTGGAGAGCAGCTCATCAACATCGAGCTCCGACAGCAGCTCCGACAGCAGCTCTGGTGATCGAGCACTGGCGGTAGCGCGCTACACGTCAGTTCCGCTGGCTAGCTCTGCGCCTGCGCGGTGCGCGCGTGAAGGCTTGTTGGAAATGGCGTCCGGCGAAACTTCTGGTTTCCCTCCTGACCTCCGTCGGAAGCTCGTTCTGGTGCTTGACAGCGAGGGTAGTGATTTGGAGAGCACCTTATCAACATCGAGCTCCGACAGCAGCTCCGACAGCAGCTCTGGTGATCGAGCACTGGCGGTAGCGCGCTACACGTCAATTCCCCTGGCTAGCTCTGCGCCTGCGCGGTGCGCGCGTGAAGGCTTGTTGGAAATTTCGTCCGGCGAAACTTCTGGTTTCCCTCCTGACCTCCGTCGGAAGCTGGTTCTGGTGCTTGACATCGAAGGTAGTGATTTGGAGAGCAGCTCATCAACATCGAGCTCCGACAGCAGCTCCGACAGCAGCTCTGGTGATCGAGCACTGGCGGTAGCGCGCTACACGTCAGTTCCGCTGGCTAGCTCTGCGCCTGCGCGGTGCGCGCGTGAAGGCTTGTTGGAAATGGCGTCCGGCGAAACTTCTGGTTTCCCTCCTGACCTCCGTCGGAAGCTCGTTCTGGTGCTTGACAGCGAAGGTAGTGATTTGGAGAGCAGCTCATCAACATCGAGCTCCGTCAGCAGCTCCGACAGCAGCTCTGGTGATCGAGCACTGGCGGTAGCGCGCTACACGTCAGTTCCGCTGGCTAGCTCTGCGCCTGCGCGGTGCGCGCGTGAAGGCTTGTTGGAAATGGCGTCCGGCGAAACTTGTGGTTTCGCTCCTGACCTCCGTCGGAAGCTGGTTCTGGTGCTTGACAGCGAAGGTAGTGATATGGAGAGCAGCTCATCAACATCGAGCTCCGACAGCAGCTCCGACAGCAGCTCTGGTGATCGAGCACTGGCGGTAGCGCGCTACACATCAGTTCCGCTGGCTAGCTCTGCGCCTGCGCGGTGCGCGCGTGAGGGCTTGTTGGAAATGGCGTCCGGCGAAACTTCTGGTTTCCCTCCTGACCTGCGTCGGAAGCTCGTTCTGGTGCTTGACAGCGAAGGTAGTGATTTGGAGAGCAGCTCATCAACATCGAGCTCCGACAGCAGTTCCGACAGCAGCTCTGGTGATCGAGCACTGGCGGTAGCGCGCTACACGTCAGTTCCGCTGGCTAGCTCTGCGCCTGCGCGGTGCGCGCGTGAGGGCTTGTTGGAAATGGCGTCCGGCGAAACTTCTGGTTTCCCTCCTGACCTGCGTCGGAAGCTCGTTCTGGTGCTTGACAGCGAAGGTAGTGATTTGGAGAGCAGCTCATCAACATCGAGCTCCGACAGCAGCTCCGACAGCAGCTCTGGTGATCGAGCACTGGCGGTAGCGCGCTACACGTCAGTTCCGCTGGCTAGCTCTGCGCCTGCGCGGTGCGCGCGTGAGGGCTTGTTGGAAATGGCGTCCGGCGAAACTTCTGGTTTCCCTCCTGACCTGCGTCGGAAGCTCGTTCTGGTGCTTGACAGCGAAGGTAGTGATTCGGAGAGCAGCTCATCAAAATCGAGCTCCGACAGCAGCTCCGACAGCAGCTCCGACAGCAGCTCTGGTGATCGAGCACTGGCGGTAGCGCGCTACACGTCAGTTCCGCTAGCTAGCTCTGCGCCTGCGCGGTGCGCGCGTGAAGGCTTGTTGGAAATGGCGTCCGGCGAAACTTCTGGTTTCCTTCCTGACCTGCGTCGGAAGCTGGTTCTGGTGCTTGACTGCGAAGGTAGTGATTCGGAGAGCAGCTCATCAACATCGAGCTCCGACAGCAGCTCCGACAGCAGCTCCGACAGCAGCTCTGGTGATCGAGCACTGGCGGTAGTGCGCTACACGTCATTTCCGCTGGCTAGCTCTGCGCCTGCGCGGTGCGCGCGTGAAGGGCTGTTGGAAATGGCGTCCGGCGAAACTTGTGGTTTCCCTCCTGACCTCCGTCGGAAGCTGGTTCTGGTGCTTGACAGCGAAGGTAGTGATTTGGAGAGCAGCTCATCAACATCGAGCTCCGACAGCAGCTCCGACAGCAGCTCTGGTGATCGAGCACTGGCGGTAGCGCGCTACACGTCAGTTCCGCTGGCTAGCTCTGCGCCTGCGCGGTGCGCGCGTGAAGGCTTGTTGGAAATGGCGTCCGGCGAAACTTGTGGTTTCCCTCCTGACCTCCGTCGGAAGCTGGTTCTGGTGCTTGACAGCGACGGTAGTGATTTGGAGAGCAGCTCATCAACATCGAGGTCCGACAGCAGCTCCGACAGCAGCTCTGGTGATCGAGCACTGGCGGTAGCGCGCTACACGTCAGTTCAGCTGGCTAGCTCTGCGCCTGCGCGGTGCGCGCGTGAGGGCTTGTTGGAAATGGCGTCCGGCGAAACTTCTGGTTTCCCTCCTGACCTGCGTCGGAAGCTCGTTCTGGTGCTTGACAGCGAAGGTAGTGATTCGGAGAGCAGCTCATCAACATCGAGCTCCGACAGCAGCTCCGACAGCAGCTCCGACAGCAGCTCTGGTGATCAAGCACTGGCGGTAGCGCGCTACACGTCAGTTCCGCTGGCTAGCTCTGCGCCTGCGCGGTGCGCGCGTGAAGGCTTGTAGGAAATGGCGTCCGGCGAAACTTGTGGTTTCCCTCCTGACCTCCGTCGGAAGCTGGTTCTGGTGCTTGACAGCGAAGGTAGTGATTTGGAGAGCAGCTCATCAACATCGAGCTCCGACAGCAGCTCCGACAGCAGCTCTGGTGATCGAGCACTGGCGGTAGCGCGCTACACGTCAGTTCCGCTGGCTAGCTCTGCGCCTGCGCGGTGCGCGCGTGAGGGCTTGTTGGAAATGGCGTCCGGCGAAACTTCTAGTTTTCCTCCTGACCTGCGTCGGAAGCTCGTTCTGGTGCTTGACAGCGAAGGTAGTGATTCGGAGAGCAGCTCATCAAAATCGAGCTCCGACAGCAGCTCCGACAGCAGCTCTGGTGATCGAGCACTGGCGGTAGCGCGCTACACGTCAGTTCCGCTAGCTAGCTCTGCGCCTGCGCGGTGCGCGCGTGAAGGCTTGTTGGAAATGGCGTCCGGCGAAACTTCTGGTTTCCTTCCTGACCTGCGTCGGAAGCTGGTTCTGGTGCTTGACAGCGAAGGTAGTGATTCGGAGAGCAGCTCATCAACATCGAGCTCCGACAGCAGCTCCGACAGCAGCTCCGACAGCAGCTCTGGGGATCGAGCACTGGCGGTAGTGCGCTACACGTCATTTCCGCTGGCTAGCTCTGCGCCTGCGCGGTGCGCGCGTGAAGGCCTGTTGGAAATGGCGTCCGGCGAAACTTGTGGTTTCCCTCCTGACCTCCGTCGGAAGCTGGTTCTGGTGCTTGACAGCGAAGGTAGTGATTTGGAGAGCAGCTCATCAACATCGAGCTCCGACAGCAGCTCCGACAGCAGCTCTGGTGATCGAGCACTGGCGGTAGCGCGCTACACGTCAGTTCCGCTGGCTAGCTCTGCGCCTGCGCGGTGCGCGCGTGAGGGCTTGTTGGAAATGGCGTCCGGCGAAACTTCTGGTTTCCCTCCTGACCTGCGTCGGAAGCTCGTTCTGGTGCTTGACAGCGACGGTAGTGATTTGGAGAGCAGCTCATCAACATCGAGCTCCGACAGCAGCTCCGACAGCAGCTCTGGTGATCGAGCACTGGCGGTAGCGCGCTACACGTCAGTTCCGCTGGCTAGCTCTGCGCCTGCGCGGTGCGCGCGTGAGGGCTTGTTGGAAATGGCGTCCGGCGAAACTTCTGGTTTCCCTCCTGACCTGCGTCGGAAGCTCGTTCTGGTGCTTGACAGCGAAGGTAGTGATTCGGAGAGCAGCTCATCAACATCGAGCTCCGACAGCAGCTCCGACAGCAGCTCCGACAGCAGCTCCGACAGCAGCTCTGGTGATCGAGCACTGGCGGTAGCGCGCTACACGTCAGTTCCGCTGGCTAGCTCTGCGCCTGCGCGGTGCGCGCGTGAAGGCTTGTATGAAATGGCGTCCGGCGAAACTTCTGGTTTCCCTCCTGACCTGCGTCGGAAGCTCGTTCTGGTGCTTGACAGCGAAGGTAGTGATTTGGAGAGCAGCTCATCAACATCGAGGTCCGGCAGCAGCTCCGACAGCAGCTCTGGTGATCGAGCACTGGCGGTAGCGCGCTACACGTCAGTTCCGCTGGCTAGCTCTGCGCCTGCGCGGTGCGCGCGTGAAGGCTTGTTGGAAATGGCGTCCGGCGAAACTTCTGGTTTCCCTCCTGACCTGCGTCGGAATCTCGTTCTGGTGCTTGACAGCGAAGGTAGTGATTTGGAGAGCAGCTCATCAACATCGAGCTCCGACAGCAGCTCCGACAGCAGCTCTGGTGATCGAGCACTGGCGGTAGCGCGCTACACGTCAGTTCCGCTGGCTAGCTCTGCGCCTGCGCGGTGCGCGCGTGAAGGCTTGTTGGAAATGGCGTCCGGCGAAACTTCTGGTTTCCCTCCTGACCTCCGTCGGAAGCTCGTTCTGGTGCTTGACAGCGAGGGTAGTGATTTGGAGAGCACCTTATCAACATCGAGCTCCGACAGCAGCTCCGACAGCAGCTCTGGTGATCGAGCACTGGCGGTAGCGCGCTACACGTCAATTCCGCTGGCTAGCTCTGCGCCTGCGCGGTGCGCGCGTGAAGGCTTGTTGGAAATTTCGTCCGGCGAAACTTCTGGTTTCCCTCCTGACCTCCGTCGGAAGCTCGTTCTGGTGCTTGACATCGAAGGTAGTGATTTGGAGAGCAGCTCATCAACATCGAGCTCCGACAGCAGCTCCGACAGCAGCTCTGGTGATCGAGCACTGGCGGTAGCGCGCTACACGTCAGTTCCGCTGGCTAGCTCTGCGCCTGCGCGGTGCGCGCGTGAAGGCTTGTAGGAAATGGCGTCCGGCGAAACTTGTGGTTTCCCTCCTGACCTCCGTCGGAAGCTGGTTCTGGTGCTTGACAGCGAAGGTAGTGATTTGGAGAGCAGCTCATCAACATCGAGCTCCGACAGCAGCTCCGACAGCAGCTCTGGTGATCGAGCACTGGCGGTAGCGCGCTACACGTCAGTTCCGCTGGCTAGCTCTGCGCCCGCGCGGTGCGCGCGTGAAGGCTTGTTGGAAATGGCGTCCGGCGAAACTTGTGGTTTCCCTCCTGACCTCCGTCGGAAGCTGGTTCTGGTGCTTGACAGCGAAGGTAGTGATTTGGAGAGCAGCTCATCAACATCGAGCTCCGACAGCAGCTCCGCCTGCAGCTCTGGTGATCGAGCACTGGCGGTAGCGCGCTACACGTCAGTTCCGCTGGCTAGCTCTGCGCCTGCGCGGTGCGCGCGTGAAGGCTTGTTGGAAATGGCGTCCGGCGAAACTTGTGGTTTCCCTCCTGACCTGCGTCGGAAGCTCGTTCTGGTGCTTGACAGCGAAGGTAGTGATTCGGAGAGCAGCTCATCAACATCGAGCTCCGACAGCAGCTCCGACAGCAGCTCTGGTGATCGAGCACTGGCGGTAGCGCGCTACACGTCAGTTCCGCTGGCTAGCTCTGCGCCTGCGCGGTGCGCGCGTGAGGTCTTGTTGGAAATGGCGTCCGGCGAAACTTCTGGTTTTCCTCCTGACCTGCGTCGGAAGCTCGTTCTGGTGCTTGACAGCGAAGGTAGTGATTCGGAGAGCAGCTCATCAACATCGAGCTCCGACAGCAGCTCCGACAGCAGCTCTGGTGATCGAGCACTGGCGGTAGCGCGCTACACGTCAGTTCCGCTGGCTAGCTCTGCGCCTGCGCGGTGCGCGCGTGAAGGCTTGTTGGAAATGGCGTCCGGCGAAACTTCTGGTTTCCTTCCTGACCTGCGTCGGAAGCTGGTTCTGGTGCTTGACAGCGAAGGTAGTGATTCGGAGAGCAGCTCATCAACATTGAGCTCCGACAGCAGCTCCGACAGCAGCTCTGGTGATCGAGCACTGGCGGTAGCGCGCTACACGTCAGTTCCGCTGGCTAGCTCTGCGCCTGCGCGGTGCGCGCGTGAAGGCTTGTTGGAAATGGCGTCTGGCGAATCTTCTGGTTTCCCTCCTGACCTGCGTCGGAAGCTCGTTCTGGTGCTTGACAGCGAAGGTAGTGATTTGGAGAGCAGCTCATCAACATCGAGCTCCGACAGCAGCTCCGACAGCAGCTCTGGTGATCGAGCACTGGCGGTAGCGCGCTACACGTCAGTTCCGCTGGCTAGCTCTGCGCCTGCGCGGTGCGCGCGTGAAGGCTTGTTGGAAATGGCGTCCGGCGAAACTTCTGGTTTCCCTCCTGACCTCCGTCGGAAGCTCGTTCTGGTGCTTGACAGCGAAGGTAGTGATTTGGAGAGCAGCTCATCAACATCGAGCTCCGACAGCAGCTCCGACAGCAGCTCTGGTGATCGAGCACTGGCGGTAGCGCGCTACACGTCAGTTCCGCTGGCTAGCTCTGCGCCTGCGCGGTGCGCGCGTGAAGGCTTGTTGGAAATGGCGTCTGGCGAAACTTCTGGTTTCCCTCCTGACCTGCGTCGGAAGCTCGTTCTGGTGCTTGACAGCGAAGGTAGTGATTTGGAGAGCAGCTCATCAACATCGAGCTCCGACAGCAGCTCCGACAGCAGCTCTGGTGATCGAGCACTAGCGGTAGCGCGCTACACGTCAGTTCCGCTGGCTAGCTCTGCGCCTGCGCGGTGCGCGCGTGAAGGCTTGTTGGAAATGGCGTCCGGCGAAACTTCTGGTTTCCCTCCTGACCTCCGTCGGAAGCTCGTTCTGGTGCTTGACAGCGAAGGTAGTGATTTGGAGAGCAGCTCATCAACATCGAGCTCCGACAGCAGCTCCGACAGCAGCTCTGGTGATCGAGCACTGGCGGTAGCGCGCTACACGTCAATTCCGCTGGCTAGCTCTGCGCCTGCGCGGTGCGCGCGTGAAGGCTTGTTGGAAATTTCGTCCGGCGAAACTTCTGGTTTCCCTCCTAACCTCCGTCGGAAGCTCGTTCTGGTGCTTGACAGCGAAGGTAGTGATTTGGAGAGCAGCTCATCAACATCGAGCTCCGACAGCAGCTCCGACAGCAGCTCTGGTGATCGAGCACTGGCGGTAGCGCGCTACACGTCAGTTCCGCTGGCTAGCTCTGCGCCTGCGCGGTGCGCGCGTGAAGGCTTGTTGGAAATGGCGTCCGGCGAAACTTCTGGTTTCCCTCCTGACCTCCGTCGGAAGCTCGTTCTGGTGCTTGACAGCGAAGGTAGTGATTTGGAGAGCAGCTCATCAACATCGAGCTCCGACAGCAGCTCCGACAGCAGCTCTGGTGATCGAGCACTGGCGGTAGCGCGCTACACGTCAGTTCCGCTGGCTAGCTCTGCGCCTGCGCGGTGCGCGCGTGAAGGCTTGTTGGAAATGGCGTCCGGCGAAACTTCTGGTTTCCCTCCTGACCTCCGTCGGAAGCTCGTTCTGGTGCTTGACAGCGAAGGTAGTGATTCGGAGAGCAGCTCATCAACATCGAGCTCCGACAGCAGCTCCGACAGCAGCTCTGGTGATCGAGCACTGGCGGTAGCGCGCTACACGTCAGTTCCGCTGGCTAGCTCTGCGCCTGCGCGGTGCGCGCTTGAAGGCTTGTTGGAAATGGCGTCCGGCGAAACTTCTGGTTTCCTTCCTGACCTGCGTCGGAAGCTGGTTCTGGTGCTTGACAGCGAAGGTAGTGATTCGGAGAGCAGCTCATCAACATTGAGCTCCGACAGCAGCTCCGACAGCAGCTCTGGTGATCGAGCACTGGCGGTAGCGCGCTACACGTCAGTTCCGCTGGCTAGCTCTGCGCCTGCGCGGTGCGCGCGTGAAGGCTTGTTGGAAAGGGCGTCTGGCGAATCTTCTGGTTTCCCTCCTGACCTGCGTCGGAAGCTCGTTCTGGTGCTTGACAGCGAAGGTAGTGATTTGGAGAGCAGCTCATCAACATCGAGCTCCGACAGCAGCTCCGACAGCAGCTCTGGTGATCGAGCACTGGCGGTAGCGCGCTACACGTCAGTTCCGCTGGCTAGCTCTGCGCCTGCGCGGTGCGCGCGTGAAGGCTTGTTGGAAATGGCGTCCGGCGAAACTTCTGGTTTCCCTCCTGACCTCCGTCGGAAGCTCGTTCTGGTGCTTGACAGCGAAGGTAGTGATTTGGAGAGCAGCTCATCAACATCAAGCTCCGACAGCAGCTCCGACAGCAGCTCTGGTGATCGAGCACTGGCGGTAGCGCGCTACACGTCAGTTCCGCTGGCTAGCTCTGCGCCTGCGCGGTGCGCGCGTGAAGGCTTGTTGGAAATGGCGTCTGGCGAAACTTCTGGTTTCCCTCCTGACCTGCGTCGGAAGCTCGTTCTGGTGCTTGACAGCGAAGGTAGTGATTTGGAGAGCAGCTCATCAACATCGAGCTCCGACAGCAGCTCCGACAGCAGCTCTGGTGATCGAGCACTAGCGGTAGCGCGCTACACGTCAGTTCCGCTGGCTAGCTCTGCGCCTGCGCGGTGCGCGCGTGAAGGCTTGTTGGAAATGGCGTCCGGCGAAACTTCTGGTTTCCCTCCTGACCTCCGTCGGAAGCTCGTTCTGGTGCTTGACAGCGAAGGTAGTGATTTGGAGAGCAGCTCATCAACATCGAGCTCCGACAGCAGCTCCGACAGCAGCTCTGGTGATCGAGCACTGGCGGTAGCGCGCTACACGTCAATTCCGCTGGCTAGCTCTGCGCCTGCGCGGTGCGCGCGTGAAGGCTTGTTGGAAATTTCGTCCGGCGAAACTTCTGGTTTCCCTCCTAACCTCCGTCGGAAGCTCGTTCTGGTGCTTGACAGCGAAGGTAGTGATTTGGAGAGCAGCTCATCAACATCGAGCTCCGACAGCAGCTCCGACAGCAGCTCTGGTGATCGAGCACTGGCGGTAGCGCGCTACACGTCAGTTCCGCTGGCTAGCTCTGCGCCTGCGCGGTGCGCGCGTGAAGGCTTGTTGGAAATGGCGTCCGCCGAAACTTCTGGTTTCCCTCCTGACCTCCGTCGGAAGCTCGTTCTGGTGCTTGACAGCGAAGGTAGTGATTTGGAGAGCAGCTCATCAACATCGAGCTCCGACAGCAGCTCCGACAGCAGCTCTGGTGATCGAGCACTGGCGGTAGCGCGCTACACGTCAGTTCCGCTGGCTAGCTCTGCGCCTGCGCGGTGCGCGCGTGAAGGCTTGTTGGAAATGGCGTCCGGCGAAACTTCTGGTTTCCCTCCTGACCTCCGTCGGAAGCTCGTTCTGGTGCTTGACAGCGAAGGTTGTGATTTGGAGAGCAGCTCATCAACATCGAGCTCCGACAGCAGCTCGGACAGCAGCTCTGGTGATCGAGCACTGGCGGTAGCGCGCTACACGTCAGTTCCGCTGGCTAGCTCTGCGCCTGCGCGGTGCGCGCGTGAAGGCTTGTTGAAAATGGCGTCCGGCGAAACTTCTGGTTTCCCTCCTGACCTCCGTCGGAAGCTCGTTCTGGTGCTTGACAGCGAAGGTAGTGATTTGGAGAGCAGCTCATCAACATCGAGCTCCGACAGCAGCTCCGACAGCAGCTCTGGTGATCGAGCACTGGCGGTAGCGCGCTACACGTCAGTTCCGCTGGCTAGCTCTGCGCCTGCGCGGTGCGCGCGTGAGGGCTTGTTGGAAATGGCGTCCGGCGAAACTTCTGGTTTCCCTCCTGACCTGCGTCGGAAGCTCGTTCTGGTGCTTGACAGCGAAGGTAGTGATTTGGAGAGCAGCTCATCAACATCGAGCTCCGACAGCAGCTCCGACAGCAGCTCTGGTGATCGAGAACTGGCGGTAGCGCGCTACACGTCAGTTCCGCTGGCTAGCTCTGCGCCTGCGCGGTGCGCGCGTGAGGGCTTGTTGGAAATGGCGTCCGGCGAAACTTCTGGTTTCCCTCATGACCTCCGTCGGAAGCTCGTTCTGGTGCTTGACAGCGAAGGTAGTGATTTGGAGAGCAGCTCATCAACATCGAGCTCCGACAGCAGCTCCGACAGCAGCTCTGGTGAACGAGCACTGGCGGTAGCGCGGTACACGTCAGTTCCGCTGGCTAGCTCTGCGCCTGCGCGGTGCGCGCGTGAGGGCTTGTTGGAAATGGCGTCCGGCGAAACTTCTGGTTTCCCTCCTGACCTCCGTCGGAAGCTCGTTCTGGTGCTTGACAGCGAGGGTAGTGATTTGGAGAGCACCTTATCAACATCGAGCTCCGACAGCAGCTCCGACAGCAGCTCTGGTGATCGAGCACTGGCGGTAGCGCGCTACACGTCAATTCCGCTGGCTAGCTCTGCGCCTGCGCGGTGCGCGCGTGAAGGCTTGTTGGAAATTTCGTCCGGCGAAACTTCTGGTTTCCCTCCTGACCTCCGTCGGAAGCTCGTTCTGGTGCTTGACATCGAAGGTAGTGATTTGGAGAGCAGCTCATCAACATCGAGCTCCGACAGCAGCTCCGACAGCAGCTCTGGTGATCGAGCACTGGCGGTAGCGCGCTACACGTCAGTTCCGCTGGCTAGCTCTGCGCCTGCGCGGTGCGCGCGTGAAGGCTTGTAGGAAATGGCGTCCGGCGAAACTTGTGGTTTCCCTCCTGACCTCCGTCGGAAGCTGGTTCTGGTGCTTGACAGCGAAGGTAGTGATTTGGAGAGCAGCTCATCAACATCGAGCTCCGACAGCAGCTCCGACAGCAGCTCTGGTGATCGAGCACTGGCGGTAGCGCGCTACACGTCAGTTCCGCTGGCTAGCTCTGCGCCTGCGCGGTGCGCGCGTGAGGGCTTGTTGGAAATGGCGTCCGGCGAAACTTCTGGTTTCCCTCCTGACCTGCGTCGGAAGCTCGTTCTGGTGCTTGACAGCGACGGTAGTGATTTGGAGAGCAGCTCATCAACATCGAGCTCCGACAGCAGCTCCGACAGCAGCTCTGGTGATCGAGCACTGGCGGTAGCGCGCTACACGTCAGTTCCGCTGGCTAGCTCTGCGCCTGCGCGGTGCGCGCGTGAGGGCTTGTTGGAAATGGCGTCCGGCGAAACTTCTGGTTTCCCTCCTGACCTGCGTCGGAAGCTCGTTCTGGTGCTTGACAGCGAAGGTAGTGATTCGGAGAGCAGCTCATCAACATCGAGCTCCGACAGCAGCTCCGACAGCAGCTCCGACAGCAGCTCCGACAGCAGCTCTGGTGATCGAGCACTGGCGGTAGCGCGCTACACGTCAGTTCCGCTGGCTAGCTCTGCGCCTGCGCGGTGCGCGCGTGAAGGCTTGTATGAAATGGCGTCCGGCGAAACTTCTGGTTTCCCTCCTGACCTGCGTCGGAAGCTCGTTCTGGTGCTTGACAGCGAAGGTAGTGATTTGGAGAGCAGCTCATCAACATCGAGGTCCGGCAGCAGCTCCGACAGCAGCTCTGGTGATCGAGCACTGGCGGTAGCGCGCTACACGTCAGTTCCGCTGGCTAGCTCTGCGCCTGCGCGGTGCGCGCGTGAAGGCTTGTTGGAAATGGCGTCCGGCGAAACTTCTGGTTTCCCTCCTGACCTGCGTCGGAAGCTCGTTCTGGTGCTTGACAGCGAAGGTAGTGATTTGGAGAGCAGCTCATCAACATCGAGCTCCGACAGCAGCTCCGACAGCAGCTCTGGTGATCGAGCACTGGCGGTAGCGCGCTACACGTCAGTTCCGCTGGCTAGCTCTGCGCCTGCGCGGTGCGCGCGTGAAGGCTTGTTGGAAATGGCGTCCGGCGAAACTTCTGGTTTCCCTCCTGACCTCCGTCGGAAGCTCGTTCTGGTGCTTGACAGCGAGGGTAGTGATTTGGAGAGCACCTTATCAACATCGAGCTCCGACAGCAGCTCCGACAGCAGCTCTGGTGATCGAGCACTGGCGGTAGCGCGCTACACGTCAATTCCCCTGGCTAGCTCTGCGCCTGCGCGGTGCGCGCGTGAAGGCTTGTTGGAAATTTCGTCCGGCGAAACTTCTGGTTTCCCTCCTGACCTCCGTCGGAAGCTGGTTCTGGTGCTTGACATCGAAGGTAGTGATTTGGAGAGCAGCTCATCAACATCGAGCTCCGACAGCAGCTCCGACAGGAGCTCTGGTGATCGAGCACTGGCGGTAGCGCGCTACACGTCAGTTCCGCTGGCTAGCTCTGCGCCTGCGCGGTGCGCGCGTGAAGGCTTGTTGGAAATGGCGTCCGGCGAAACTTCTGGTTTCCCTCCTGACCTCCGTCGGAAGCTCGTTCTGGTGCTTGACAGCGAAGGTAGTGATTTGGAGAGCAGCTCATCAACATCGAGCTCCGTCAGCAGCTCCGACAGCAGCTCTGGTGATCGAGCACTGGCGGTAGCGCGCTACACGTCAGTTCCGCTGGCTAGCTCTGCGCCTGCGCGGTGCGCGCGTGAAGGCTTGTTGGAAATGGCGTCCGGCGAAACTTCTGGTTTCCTTCCTGACCTGCGTCGGAAGCTGGTTCTGGTGCTTGACAGCGAAGGTAGTGATTCGGAGAGCAGCTCATCAACATCGAGCTCCGACAGCAGCTCCGACAGCAGCTCCGACAGCAGCTCTGGGGATCGAGCAC
Organism: Ixodes scapularis; assembly: GCF_016920785.2. Taxonomy (NCBI): domain Eukaryota; kingdom Metazoa; phylum Arthropoda; class Arachnida; order Ixodida; family Ixodidae; genus Ixodes; species Ixodes scapularis. The sequence continues at coordinate 74,795,554 of NW_024609883.1, forward strand.
TGGCGGTAGTGCGCTACACGTCATTTCCGCTGGCTAGCTCTGCGCCTGCGCGGTGCGCGCGTGAAGGCCTGTTGGAAATGGCGTCCGGCGAAACTTGTGGTTTCCCTCCTGACCTCCGTCGGAAGCTGGTTCTGGTGCTTGACAGCGAAGGTAGTAATTTGAAGAGCAGCTCATCAACATCGAGCTCCGACAGCAGCTCCGACAGCAGCTCTGGTGATCGAGCACTGGCGGTAGCGCGCTACACGTCAGTTCCGCTGGCTAGCTCTGCGCCTGCGCGGTGCGCGCGTGAAGGCTTGTTGGAAATGGCGTCCGGCGAAACTTGTGGTTTCCCTCCTGACCTCCGTCGGAAGCTGGTTCTGGTGCTTGACAGCGAAGGTAGTGATTTGGAGAGCAGCTCATCAACATCGAGCTCCGACAGCAGCTCCGACAGCAGCTCTGGTGATCGAGCACTGGCGGTAGCGCGCTACACGTCAGTTCCGCTGGCTAGCTCTGCGCCTGCGCGGTGCGCGCGTGAGGGCTTGTTGGAAATGGCGTCCGGCGAAACTTCTGGTTTCCCTCCTGACCTGCGTCGGAAGCTCGTTCTGGTGCTTGACAGCGACGGTAGTGATTTGGAGAGCAGCTCATCAACATCGAGCTCCGACAGCAGCTCCGACAGCAGCTCTGGTGATCGAGCACTGGCGGTAGCGCGCTACACGTCAGTTCCGCTGGCTAGCTCTGCGCCTGCGCGGTGCGCGCGTGAGGGCTTGTTGGAAATGGCGTCCGGCGAAACTTCTGGTTTCCCTCCTGACCTGCGTCGGAAGCTCGTTCTGGTGCTTGACAGCGAAGGTAGTGATTCGGAGAGCAGCTCATCAACATCGAGCTCCGACAGCAGCTCCGACAGCAGCTCCGACAGCAGCTCCGACAGCAGCTCTGGTGATCGAGCACTGGCGGTAGCGCGCTACACGTCAGTTCCGCTGGCTAGCTCTGCGCCTGCGCGGTGCGCGCGTGAAGGCTTGTATGAAATGGCGTCCGGCGAAACTTCTGGTTTCCCTCCTGACCTGCGTCGGAAGCTCGTTCTGGTGCTTGACAGCGAAGGTAGTGATTTGGAGAGCAGCTCATCAACATCGAGGTCCGGCAGCAGCTCCGACAGCAGCTCTGGTGATCGAGCACTGGCGGTAGCGCGCTACACGTCAGTTCCGCTGGCTAGCTCTGCGCCTGCGCGGTGCGCGCGTGAAGGCTTGTTGGAAATGGCGTCCGGCGAAACTTCTGGTTTCCCTCCTGACCTGCGTCGGAAGCTCGTTCTGGTGCTTGACAGCGAAGGTAGTGATTTGGAGAGCAGCTCATCAACATCGAGCTCCGACAGCAGCTCCGACAGCAGCTCTGGTGATCGAGCACTGGCGGTAGCGCGCTACACGTCAGTTCCGCTGGCTAGCTCTGCGCCTGCGCGGTGCGCGCGTGAAGGCTTGTTGGAAATGGCGTCCGGCGAAACTTCTGGTTTCCCTCCTGACCTCCGTCGGAAGCTCGTTCTGGTGCTTGACAGCGAGGGTAGTGATTTGGAGAGCACCTTATCAACATCGAGCTCCGACAGCAGCTCCGACAGCAGCTCTGGTGATCGAGCACTGGCGGTAGCGCGCTACACGTCAATTCCCCTGGCTAGCTCTGCGCCTGCGCGGTGCGCGCGTGAAGGCTTGTTGGAAATTTCGTCCGGCGAAACTTCTGGTTTCCCTCCTGACCTCCGTCGGAAGCTGGTTCTGGTGCTTGACATCGAAGGTAGTGATTTGGAGAGCAGCTCATCAACATCGAGCTCCGACAGCAGCTCCGACAGCAGCTCTGGTGATCGAGCACTGGCGGTAGCGCGCTACACGTCAGTTCCGCTGGCTAGCTCTGCGCCTGCGCGGTGCGCGCGTGAAGGCTTGTTGGAAATGGCGTCCGGCGAAACTTCTGGTTTCCCTCCTGACCTCCGTCGGAAGCTCGTTCTGGTGCTTGACAGCGAAGGTAGTGATTTGGAGAGCAGCTCATCAACATCGAGCTCCGTCAGCAGCTCCGACAGCAGCTCTGGTGATCGAGCACTGGCGGTAGCGCGCTACACGTCAGTTCCGCTGGCTAGCTCTGCGCCTGCGCGGTGCGCGCGTGAAGGCTTGTTGGAAATGGCGTCCGGCGAAACTTGTGGTTTCGCTCCTGACCTCCGTCGGAAGCTGGTTCTGGTGCTTGACAGCGAAGGTAGTGATATGGAGAGCAGCTCATCAACATCGAGCTCCGACAGCAGCTCCGACAGCAGCTCTGGTGATCGAGCACTGGCGGTAGCGCGCTACACATCAGTTCCGCTGGCTAGCTCTGCGCCTGCGCGGTGCGCGCGTGAGGGCTTGTTGGAAATGGCGTCCGGCGAAACTTCTGGTTTCCCTCCTGACCTGCGTCGGAAGCTCGTTCTGGTGCTTGACAGCGAAGGTAGTGATTTGGAGAGCAGCTCATCAACATCGAGCTCCGACAGCAGTTCCGACAGCAGCTCTGGTGATCGAGCACTGGCGGTAGCGCGCTACACGTCAGTTCCGCTGGCTAGCTCTGCGCCTGCGCGGTGCGCGCGTGAGGGCTTGTTGGAAATGGCGTCCGGCGAAACTTCTGGTTTCCCTCCTGACCTGCGTCGGAAGCTCGTTCTGGTGCTTGACAGCGAAGGTAGTGATTTGGAGAGCAGCTCATCAACATCGAGCTCCGACAGCAGCTCCGACAGCAGCTCTGGTGATCGAGCACTGGCGGTAGCGCGCTACACGTCAGTTCCGCTGGCTAGCTCTGCGCCTGCGCGGTGCGCGCGTGAGGGCTTGTTGGAAATGGCGTCCGGCGAAACTTCTGGTTTCCCTCCTGACCTGCGTCGGAAGCTCGTTCTGGTGCTTGACAGCGAAGGTAGTGATTCGGAGAGCAGCTCATCAAAATCGAGCTCCGACAGCAGCTCCGACAGCAGCTCCGACAGCAGCTCTGGTGATCGAGCACTGGCGGTAGCGCGCTACACGTCAGTTCCGCTAGCTAGCTCTGCGCCTGCGCGGTGCGCGCGTGAAGGCTTGTTGGAAATGGCGTCCGGCGAAACTTCTGGTTTCCTTCCTGACCTGCGTCGGAAGCTGGTTCTGGTGCTTGACTGCGAAGGTAGTGATTCGGAGAGCAGCTCATCAACATCGAGCTCCGACAGCAGCTCCGACAGCAGCTCCGACAGCAGCTCTGGTGATCGAGCACTGGCGGTAGTGCGCTACACGTCATTTCCGCTGGCTAGCTCTGCGCCTGCGCGGTGCGCGCGTGAAGGGCTGTTGGAAATGGCGTCCGGCGAAACTTGTGGTTTCCCTCCTGACCTCCGTCGGAAGCTGGTTCTGGTGCTTGACAGCGAAGGTAGTGATTTGGAGAGCAGCTCATCAACATCGAGCTCCGACAGCAGCTCCGACAGCAGCTCTGGTGATCGAGCACTGGCGGTAGCGCGCTACACGTCAGTTCCGCTGGCTAGCTCTGCGCCTGCGCGGTGCGCGCGTGAAGGCTTGTTGGAAATGGCGTCCGGCGAAACTTGTGGTTTCCCTCCTGACCTCCGTCGGAAGCTGGTTCTGGTGCTTGACAGCGACGGTAGTGATTTGGAGAGCAGCTCATCAACATCGAGGTCCGACAGCAGCTCCGACAGCAGCTCTGGTGATCGAGCACTGGCGGTAGCGCGCTACACGTCAGTTCAGCTGGCTAGCTCTGCGCCTGCGCGGTGCGCGCGTGAGGGCTTGTTGGAAATGGCGTCCGGCGAAACTTCTGGTTTCCCTCCTGACCTGCGTCGGAAGCTCGTTCTGGTGCTTGACAGCGAAGGTAGTGATTCGGAGAGCAGCTCATCAACATCGAGCTCCGACAGCAGCTCCGACAGCAGCTCCGACAGCAGCTCTGGTGATCAAGCACTGGCGGTAGCGCGCTACACGTCAGTTCCGCTGGCTAGCTCTGCGCCTGCGCGGTGCGCGCGTGAAGGCTTGTAGGAAATGGCGTCCGGCGAAACTTGTGGTTTCCCTCCTGACCTCCGTCGGAAGCTGGTTCTGGTGCTTGACAGCGAAGGTAGTGATTTGGAGAGCAGCTCATCAACATCGAGCTCCGACAGCAGCTCCGACAGCAGCTCTGGTGATCGAGCACTGGCGGTAGCGCGCTACACGTCAGTTCCGCTGGCTAGCTCTGCGCCTGCGCGGTGCGCGCGTGAGGGCTTGTTGGAAATGGCGTCCGGCGAAACTTCTAGTTTTCCTCCTGACCTGCGTCGGAAGCTCGTTCTGGTGCTTGACAGCGAAGGTAGTGATTCGGAGAGCAGCTCATCAAAATCGAGCTCCGACAGCAGCTCCGACAGCAGCTCTGGTGATCGAGCACTGGCGGTAGCGCGCTACACGTCAGTTCCGCTAGCTAGCTCTGCGCCTGCGCGGTGCGCGCGTGAAGGCTTGTTGGAAATGGCGTCCGGCGAAACTTCTGGTTTCCTTCCTGACCTGCGTCGGAAGCTGGTTCTGGTGCTTGACAGCGAAGGTAGTGATTCGGAGAGCAGCTCATCAACATCGAGCTCCGACAGCAGCTCCGACAGCAGCTCCGACAGCAGCTCTGGGGATCGAGCACTGGCGGTAGTGCGCTACACGTCATTTCCGCTGGCTAGCTCTGCGCCTGCGCGGTGCGCGCGTGAAGGCCTGTTGGAAATGGCGTCCGGCGAAACTTGTGGTTTCCCTCCTGACCTCCGTCGGAAGCTGGTTCTGGTGCTTGACAGCGAAGGTAGTGATTTGGAGAGCAGCTCATCAACATCGAGCTCCGACAGCAGCTCCGACAGCAGCTCTGGTGATCGAGCACTGGCGGTAGCGCGCTACACGTCAGTTCCGCTGGCTAGCTCTGCGCCTGCGCGGTGCGCGCGTGAGGGCTTGTTGGAAATGGCGTCCGGCGAAACTTCTGGTTTCCCTCCTGACCTGCGTCGGAAGCTCGTTCTGGTGCTTGACAGCGACGGTAGTGATTTGGAGAGCAGCTCATCAACATCGAGCTCCGACAGCAGCTCCGACAGCAGCTCTGGTGATCGAGCACTGGCGGTAGCGCGCTACACGTCAGTTCCGCTGGCTAGCTCTGCGCCTGCGCGGTGCGCGCGTGAGGGCTTGTTGGAAATGGCGTCCGGCGAAACTTCTGGTTTCCCTCCTGACCTGCGTCGGAAGCTCGTTCTGGTGCTTGACAGCGAAGGTAGTGATTCGGAGAGCAGCTCATCAACATCGAGCTCCGACAGCAGCTCCGACAGCAGCTCCGACAGCAGCTCCGACAGCAGCTCTGGTGATCGAGCACTGGCGGTAGCGCGCTACACGTCAGTTCCGCTGGCTAGCTCTGCGCCTGCGCGGTGCGCGCGTGAAGGCTTGTATGAAATGGCGTCCGGCGAAACTTCTGGTTTCCCTCCTGACCTGCGTCGGAAGCTCGTTCTGGTGCTTGACAGCGAAGGTAGTGATTTGGAGAGCAGCTCATCAACATCGAGGTCCGGCAGCAGCTCCGACAGCAGCTCTGGTGATCGAGCACTGGCGGTAGCGCGCTACACGTCAGTTCCGCTGGCTAGCTCTGCGCCTGCGCGGTGCGCGCGTGAAGGCTTGTTGGAAATGGCGTCCGGCGAAACTTCTGGTTTCCCTCCTGACCTGCGTCGGAATCTCGTTCTGGTGCTTGACAGCGAAGGTAGTGATTTGGAGAGCAGCTCATCAACATCGAGCTCCGACAGCAGCTCCGACAGCAGCTCTGGTGATCGAGCACTGGCGGTAGCGCGCTACACGTCAGTTCCGCTGGCTAGCTCTGCGCCTGCGCGGTGCGCGCGTGAAGGCTTGTTGGAAATGGCGTCCGGCGAAACTTCTGGTTTCCCTCCTGACCTCCGTCGGAAGCTCGTTCTGGTGCTTGACAGCGAGGGTAGTGATTTGGAGAGCACCTTATCAACATCGAGCTCCGACAGCAGCTCCGACAGCAGCTCTGGTGATCGAGCACTGGCGGTAGCGCGCTACACGTCAATTCCGCTGGCTAGCTCTGCGCCTGCGCGGTGCGCGCGTGAAGGCTTGTTGGAAATTTCGTCCGGCGAAACTTCTGGTTTCCCTCCTGACCTCCGTCGGAAGCTCGTTCTGGTGCTTGACATCGAAGGTAGTGATTTGGAGAGCAGCTCATCAACATCGAGCTCCGACAGCAGCTCCGACAGCAGCTCTGGTGATCGAGCACTGGCGGTAGCGCGCTACACGTCAGTTCCGCTGGCTAGCTCTGCGCCTGCGCGGTGCGCGCGTGAAGGCTTGTAGGAAATGGCGTCCGGCGAAACTTGTGGTTTCCCTCCTGACCTCCGTCGGAAGCTGGTTCTGGTGCTTGACAGCGAAGGTAGTGATTTGGAGAGCAGCTCATCAACATCGAGCTCCGACAGCAGCTCCGACAGCAGCTCTGGTGATCGAGCACTGGCGGTAGCGCGCTACACGTCAGTTCCGCTGGCTAGCTCTGCGCCCGCGCGGTGCGCGCGTGAAGGCTTGTTGGAAATGGCGTCCGGCGAAACTTGTGGTTTCCCTCCTGACCTCCGTCGGAAGCTGGTTCTGGTGCTTGACAGCGAAGGTAGTGATTTGGAGAGCAGCTCATCAACATCGAGCTCCGACAGCAGCTCCGCCTGCAGCTCTGGTGATCGAGCACTGGCGGTAGCGCGCTACACGTCAGTTCCGCTGGCTAGCTCTGCGCCTGCGCGGTGCGCGCGTGAAGGCTTGTTGGAAATGGCGTCCGGCGAAACTTGTGGTTTCCCTCCTGACCTGCGTCGGAAGCTCGTTCTGGTGCTTGACAGCGAAGGTAGTGATTCGGAGAGCAGCTCATCAACATCGAGCTCCGACAGCAGCTCCGACAGCAGCTCTGGTGATCGAGCACTGGCGGTAGCGCGCTACACGTCAGTTCCGCTGGCTAGCTCTGCGCCTGCGCGGTGCGCGCGTGAGGTCTTGTTGGAAATGGCGTCCGGCGAAACTTCTGGTTTTCCTCCTGACCTGCGTCGGAAGCTCGTTCTGGTGCTTGACAGCGAAGGTAGTGATTCGGAGAGCAGCTCATCAACATCGAGCTCCGACAGCAGCTCCGACAGCAGCTCTGGTGATCGAGCACTGGCGGTAGCGCGCTACACGTCAGTTCCGCTGGCTAGCTCTGCGCCTGCGCGGTGCGCGCGTGAAGGCTTGTTGGAAATGGCGTCCGGCGAAACTTCTGGTTTCCTTCCTGACCTGCGTCGGAAGCTGGTTCTGGTGCTTGACAGCGAAGGTAGTGATTCGGAGAGCAGCTCATCAACATTGAGCTCCGACAGCAGCTCCGACAGCAGCTCTGGTGATCGAGCACTGGCGGTAGCGCGCTACACGTCAGTTCCGCTGGCTAGCTCTGCGCCTGCGCGGTGCGCGCGTGAAGGCTTGTTGGAAATGGCGTCTGGCGAATCTTCTGGTTTCCCTCCTGACCTGCGTCGGAAGCTCGTTCTGGTGCTTGACAGCGAAGGTAGTGATTTGGAGAGCAGCTCATCAACATCGAGCTCCGACAGCAGCTCCGACAGCAGCTCTGGTGATCGAGCACTGGCGGTAGCGCGCTACACGTCAGTTCCGCTGGCTAGCTCTGCGCCTGCGCGGTGCGCGCGTGAAGGCTTGTTGGAAATGGCGTCCGGCGAAACTTCTGGTTTCCCTCCTGACCTCCGTCGGAAGCTCGTTCTGGTGCTTGACAGCGAAGGTAGTGATTTGGAGAGCAGCTCATCAACATCGAGCTCCGACAGCAGCTCCGACAGCAGCTCTGGTGATCGAGCACTGGCGGTAGCGCGCTACACGTCAGTTCCGCTGGCTAGCTCTGCGCCTGCGCGGTGCGCGCGTGAAGGCTTGTTGGAAATGGCGTCTGGCGAAACTTCTGGTTTCCCTCCTGACCTGCGTCGGAAGCTCGTTCTGGTGCTTGACAGCGAAGGTAGTGATTTGGAGAGCAGCTCATCAACATCGAGCTCCGACAGCAGCTCCGACAGCAGCTCTGGTGATCGAGCACTAGCGGTAGCGCGCTACACGTCAGTTCCGCTGGCTAGCTCTGCGCCTGCGCGGTGCGCGCGTGAAGGCTTGTTGGAAATGGCGTCCGGCGAAACTTCTGGTTTCCCTCCTGACCTCCGTCGGAAGCTCGTTCTGGTGCTTGACAGCGAAGGTAGTGATTTGGAGAGCAGCTCATCAACATCGAGCTCCGACAGCAGCTCCGACAGCAGCTCTGGTGATCGAGCACTGGCGGTAGCGCGCTACACGTCAATTCCGCTGGCTAGCTCTGCGCCTGCGCGGTGCGCGCGTGAAGGCTTGTTGGAAATTTCGTCCGGCGAAACTTCTGGTTTCCCTCCTAACCTCCGTCGGAAGCTCGTTCTGGTGCTTGACAGCGAAGGTAGTGATTTGGAGAGCAGCTCATCAACATCGAGCTCCGACAGCAGCTCCGACAGCAGCTCTGGTGATCGAGCACTGGCGGTAGCGCGCTACACGTCAGTTCCGCTGGCTAGCTCTGCGCCTGCGCGGTGCGCGCGTGAAGGCTTGTTGGAAATGGCGTCCGGCGAAACTTCTGGTTTCCCTCCTGACCTCCGTCGGAAGCTCGTTCTGGTGCTTGACAGCGAAGGTAGTGATTTGGAGAGCAGCTCATCAACATCGAGCTCCGACAGCAGCTCCGACAGCAGCTCTGGTGATCGAGCACTGGCGGTAGCGCGCTACACGTCAGTTCCGCTGGCTAGCTCTGCGCCTGCGCGGTGCGCGCGTGAAGGCTTGTTGGAAATGGCGTCCGGCGAAACTTCTGGTTTCCCTCCTGACCTCCGTCGGAAGCTCGTTCTGGTGCTTGACAGCGAAGGTAGTGATTCGGAGAGCAGCTCATCAACATCGAGCTCCGACAGCAGCTCCGACAGCAGCTCTGGTGATCGAGCACTGGCGGTAGCGCGCTACACGTCAGTTCCGCTGGCTAGCTCTGCGCCTGCGCGGTGCGCGCTTGAAGGCTTGTTGGAAATGGCGTCCGGCGAAACTTCTGGTTTCCTTCCTGACCTGCGTCGGAAGCTGGTTCTGGTGCTTGACAGCGAAGGTAGTGATTCGGAGAGCAGCTCATCAACATTGAGCTCCGACAGCAGCTCCGACAGCAGCTCTGGTGATCGAGCACTGGCGGTAGCGCGCTACACGTCAGTTCCGCTGGCTAGCTCTGCGCCTGCGCGGTGCGCGCGTGAAGGCTTGTTGGAAAGGGCGTCTGGCGAATCTTCTGGTTTCCCTCCTGACCTGCGTCGGAAGCTCGTTCTGGTGCTTGACAGCGAAGGTAGTGATTTGGAGAGCAGCTCATCAACATCGAGCTCCGACAGCAGCTCCGACAGCAGCTCTGGTGATCGAGCACTGGCGGTAGCGCGCTACACGTCAGTTCCGCTGGCTAGCTCTGCGCCTGCGCGGTGCGCGCGTGAAGGCTTGTTGGAAATGGCGTCCGGCGAAACTTCTGGTTTCCCTCCTGACCTCCGTCGGAAGCTCGTTCTGGTGCTTGACAGCGAAGGTAGTGATTTGGAGAGCAGCTCATCAACATCGAGCTCCGACAGCAGCTCCGACAGCAGCTCTGGTGATCGAGCACTGGCGGTAGCGCGCTACACGTCAGTTCCGCTGGCTAGCTCTGCGCCTGCGCGGTGCGCGCGTGAAGGCTTGTTGGAAATGGCGTCTGGCGAAACTTCTGGTTTCCCTCCTGACCTGCGTCGGAAGCTCGTTCTGGTGCTTGACAGCGAAGGTAGTGATTTGGAGAGCAGCTCATCAACATCGAGCTCCGACAGCAGCTCCGACAGCAGCTCTGGTGATCGAGCACTAGCGGTAGCGCGCTACACGTCAGTTCCGCTGGCTAGCTCTGCGCCTGCGCGGTGCGCGCGTGAAGGCTTGTTGGAAATGGCGTCCGGCGAAACTTCTGGTTTCCCTCCTGACCTCCGTCGGAAGCTCGTTCTGGTGCTTGACAGCGAAGGTAGTGATTTGGAGAGCAGCTCATCAACATCGAGCTCCGACAGCAGCTCCGACAGCAGCTCTGGTGATCGAGCACTGGCGGTAGCGCGCTACACGTCAATTCCGCTGGCTAGCTCTGCGCCTGCGCGGTGCGCGCGTGAAGGCTTGTTGGAAATTTCGTCCGGCGAAACTTCTGGTTTCCCTCCTAACCTCCGTCGGAAGCTCGTTCTGGTGCTTGACAGCGAAGGTAGTGATTTGGAGAGCAGCTCATCAACATCGAGCTCCGACAGCAGCTCCGACAGCAGCTCTGGTGATCGAGCACTGGCGGTAGCGCGCTACACGTCAGTTCCGCTGGCTAGCTCTGCGCCTGCGCGGTGCGCGCGTGAAGGCTTGTTGGAAATGGCGTCCGGCGAAACTTCTGGTTTCCCTCCTGACCTCCGTCGGAAGCTCGTTCTGGTGCTTGACAGCGAAGGTAGTGATTTGGAGAGCAGCTCATCAACATCGAGCTCCGACAGCAGCTCCGACAGCAGCTCTGGTGATCGAGCACTGGCGGTAGCGCGCTACACGTCAGTTCCGCTGGCTAGCTCTGCGCCTGCGCGGTGCGCGCGTGAAGGCTTGTTGGAAATGGCGTCCGGCGAAACTTCTGGTTTCCCTCCTGACCTCCGTCGGAAGCTCGTTCTGGTGCTTGACAGCGAAGGTTGTGATTTGGAGAGCAGCTCATCAACATCGAGCTCCGACAGCAGCTCGGACAGCAGCTCTGGTGATCGAGCACTGGCGGTAGCGCGCTACACGTCAGTTCCGCTGGCTAGCTCTGCGCCTGCGCGGTGCGCGCGTGAAGGCTTGTTGAAAATGGCGTCCGGCGAAACTTCTGGTTTCCCTCCTGACCTCCGTCGGAAGCTCGTTCTGGTGCTTGACAGCGAAGGTAGTGATTTGGAGAGCAGCTCATCAACATCGAGCTCCGACAGCAGCTCCGACAGCAGCTCTGGTGATCGAGCACTGGCGGTAGCGCGCTACACGTCAGTTCCGCTGGCTAGCTCTGCGCCTGCGCGGTGCGCGCGTGAGGGCTTGTTGGAAATGGCGTCCGGCGAAACTTCTGGTTTCCCTCCTGACCTGCGTCGGAAGCTCGTTCTGGTGCTTGACAGCGAAGGTAGTGATTTGGAGAGCAGCTCATCAACATCGAGCTCCGACAGCAGCTCCGACAGCAGCTCTGGTGATCGAGAACTGGCGGTAGCGCGCTACACGTCAGTTCCGCTGGCTAGCTCTGCGCCTGCGCGGTGCGCGCGTGAGGGCTTGTTGGAAATGGCGTCCGGCGAAACTTCTGGTTTCCCTCATGACCTCCGTCGGAAGCTCGTTCTGGTGCTTGACAGCGAAGGTAGTGATTTGGAGAGCAGCTCATCAACATCGAGCTCCGACAGCAGCTCCGACAGCAGCTCTGGTGAACGAGCACTGGCGGTAGCGCGGTACACGTCAGTTCCGCTGGCTAGCTCCGCGCCTGCGCGGTGCGTGCGTGAAGGCTTGTTGGAAATGGCGTCCGGCGAAACTTCTGGTTTCCTTCCTGACCTGCGTCGGAAGCTGGTTCTGGTGCTTGACAGCGAAGGTAGTGATTCGGAGAGCAGCTCATCAACATCGAGCTCCGACAGCAGCTCCGACAGGAGCTCCGACAGCAGCTCTGGTGATCGAGCACTGGCGGTAGCGCGCTACACGTCAATTCCGCTGGCTAGCTCTGCGCCTGCGCGGTGCGCGCGTGAAGGCTTGTTGGAAATGGCGTCCGGCGAAACTTCTGGTTTCCCTCCTGACCTGCGTCGGAAGCTGGTTCTGGTGCTTGACAGCGAAGGTAGTGATTTGGAGAGCAGCTCATCAACATCGAGGTCCGGCAGCAGCTCCGACAGCAGCTCTGGTGATCGAGCACTGGCGGTAGCGCGCTACACGTCAGTTCCGCTGGCTAGCTCTGCGCCTGCGCGGTGCGCGCGTGAAGGCTTGTTGGAAATGGCGTCCGGCGAAACTTCTGGTTTCCCTCCTGACCTCCGTCGGAAGCTCGTTCTGGTGCTTGACAGCGACGGTAGTGATTTGGAGAGCAGCTCATCAACATCGAGCTCCGACAGCAGCTCCGACAGCAGCTCTGGTGATCGAGCACTGGCGGTAGCGCGCTACACGTCAGTTCCGCTGGCTAGCTCTGCGCCTGCGCGGTGCGCGCGTGAGGGCTTGTTGGAAATGGCGTCCGGCGAAACTTCTGGTTTCCCTCCTGACCTGCGTCGGAAGCTCGTTCTGGTGCTTGACAGCGAAGGTAGTGATTCGGAGAGCAGCTCATCAACATCGAGCTCCGACAGCAGCTCCGACAGCAGCTCCGACAGCAGCTCCGACAGCAGCTCTGGTGATCGAGCACTGGCGGTAGCGCGCTACACGTCAGTTCCGCTGGCTAGCTCTGCGCCTGCGCGGTGCGCGCGTGAAGGCTTGTATGAAATGGCGTCCGGCGAAACTTCTGGTTTCCCTCCTGACCTGCGTCGGAAGCTCGTTCTGGTGCTTGACAGCGAAGGTAGTGATTTGGAGAGCAGCTCATCAACATCGAGGTCCGGCAGCAGCTCCGACAGCAGCTCTGGTGATCGAGCACTGGCGGTAGCGCGCTACACGTCAGTTCCGCTGGCTAGCTCTGCGCCTGCGCGGTGCGCGCGTGAAGGCTTGTTGGAAATGGCGTCCGGCGAAACTTCTGGTTTCCCTCCTGACCTGCGTCGGAATCTCGTTCTGGTGCTTGACAGCGAAGGTAGTGATTTGGAGACCAGCTCATCAACATCGAGCTCCGACAGCAGCTCCGACAGCAGCTCTGGTGATCGAGCACTGGCGGTAGCGCGCTACACGTCAGTTCCGCTGGCTAGCTCTGCGCCTGCGCGGTGCGCGCGTGAAGGCTTGTTGGAAATGGCGTCCGGCGAAACTTCTGGTTTCCCTCCTGACCTCCGTCGGAAGCTCGTTCTGGTGCTTGACAGCGAGGGTAGTGATTTGGAGAGCACCTTATCAACATCGAGCTCCGACAGCAGCTCCGACAGCAGCTCTGGTGATCGAGCACTGGCGGTAGCGCGCTACACGTCAATTCCGCTGGCTAGCTCTGCGCCTGCGCGGTGCGCGCGTGAAGGCTTGTTGGAAATTTCGTCCGGCGAAACTTCTGGTTTCCCTCCTGACCTCCGTCGGAAGCTCGTTCTGGTGCTTGACATCGAAGGTAGTGATTTGGAGAGCAGCTCATCAACATCGAGCTCCGACAGCAGCTCCGACAGCAGCTCTGGTGATCGAGCACTGGCGGTAGCGCGCTACACGTCAGTTCCGCTGGCTAGCTCTGCGCCTGCACGGTGCGCGCGTGAAGGCTTGTAGGAAATGGCGTCCGGCGAAACTTGTGGTTTCCCTCCTGACCTCCGTCGGAAGCTGGTTCTGGTGCTTGACAGCGAAGGTAGTGATTTGGAGAGCAGCTCATCAACATCGAGCTCCGACAGCAGCTCCGACAGCAGCTCTGGTGATCGAGCACTGGCGGTAGCGCGCTACACGTCAGTTCCGCTGGCTAGCTCTGCGCCCGCGCGGTGCGCGCGTGAAGGCTTGTTGGAAATGGCGTCCGGCGAAACTTGTGGTTTCCCTCCTGACCTCCGTCGGAAGCTGGTTCTGGTGCTTGACAGCGAAGGTAGTGATTTGGAGAGCAGCTCATCAACATCGAGCTCCGACAGCAGCTCCGCCTGCAGCTCTGGTGATCGAGCACTGGCGGTAGCGCGCTACACGTCAGTTCCGCTGGCTAGCTCTGCGCCTGCGCGGTGCGCGCGTGAAGGCTTGTTGGAAATGGCGTCCGGCGAAACTTGTGGTTTCCCTCCTGACCTGCGTCGGAAGCTCGTTCTGGTGCTTGACAGCGAATGTAGTGATTCGGAGAGCAGCTCATCAACATCGAGCTCCGACAGCAGCTCCGACAGCAGCTCTGGTGATCGAGCACTGGCGGTAGCGCGCTACACGTCAGTTCCGCTGGCTAGCTCTGCGCCTGCGCGGTGCGCGCGTGAGGTCTTGTTGGAAATGGCGTCCGGCGAAACTTCTGGTTTTCCTCCTGACCTGCGTCGGAAGCTCGTTCTGGTGCTTGACAGCGAAGGTAGTGATTCGGAGAGCAGCTCATCAACATCGAGCTCCGACAGCAGCTCCGACAGCAGCTCTGGTGATCGAGCACTGGCGGTAGCGCGCTACACGTCAGTTCCGCTGGCTAGCTCTGCGCCTGCGCGGTGCGCGCTTGAAGGCTTGTTGGAAATGGCGTCCGGCGAAACTTCTGGTTTCCTTCCTGACCTGCGTCGGAAGCTGGTTCTGGTGCTTGACAGCGAAGGTAGTGATTCGGAGAGCAGCTCATCAACATTGAGCTCCGACAGCAGCTCCGACAGCAGCTCTGGTGATCGAGCACTGGCGGTAGCGCGCTACACGTCAGTTCCGCTGGCTAGCTCTGCGCCTGCGCGGTGCGCGCGTGAAGGCTTGTTGGAAATGGCGTCTGGCGAAACTTCTGGTTTCCCTCCTGACCTGCGTCGGAAGCTCGTTCTGGTGCTTGACAGCGAAGGTAGTGATTTGGAGAGCAGCTCATCAACATCGAGCTCCGACAGCAGCTCCGACAGCAGCTCTGGTGATCGAGCACTAGCGGTAGCGCGCTACACGTCAGTTCCGCTGGCTAGCTCTGCGCCTGCGCGGTGCGCGCGTGAAGGCTTGTTGGAAATGGCGTCCGGCGAAACTTCTGGTTTCCCTCCTGACCTCCGTCGGAAGCTCGTTCTGGTGCTTGACAGCGAAGGTAGTGATTTGGAGAGCAGCTCATCAACATCGAGCTCCGACAGCAGCTCCGACAGCAGCTCTGGTGATCGAGCACTGGCGGTAGCGCGCTACACGTCAATTCCGCTGGCTAGCTCTGCGCCTGCGCGGTGCGCGCGTGAAGGCTTGTTGGAAATTTCGTCCGGCGAAACTTCTGGTTTCCCTCCTAACCTCCGTCGGAAGCTCGTTCTGGTGCTTGACAGCGAAGGTAGTGATTTGGAGAGCAGCTCATCAACATCGAGCTCCGACAGCAGCTCCGACAGCAGCTCTGGTGATCGAGCACTGGCGGTAGCGCGCTACACGTCAGTTCCGCTGGCTAGCTCTGCGCCTGCGCGGTGCGCGCGTGAAGGCTTGTTGGAAATGGCGTCCGGCGAAACTTCTGGTTTCCCTCCTGACCTCCGTCGGAAGCTCGTTCTGGTGCTTGACAGCGAAGGTAGTGATTTGGAGAGCAGCTCATCAACATCGAGCTCCGACAGCAGCTCCGACAGCAGCTCTGGTGATCGAGCACTGGCGGTAGCGCGCTACACGTCAGTTCCGCTGGCTAGCTCTGCGCCTGCGCGGTGCGCGCGTGAAGGCTTGTTGGAAATGGCGTCCGGCGAAACTTCTGGTTTCCCTCCTGACCTCCGTCGGAAGCTCGTTCTGGTGCTTGACAGCGAAGGTTGTGATTTGGAGAGCAGCTCATCAACATCGAGCTCCGACAGCAGCTCGGACAGCAGCTCTGGTGATCGAGCACTGGCGGTAGCGCGCTACACGTCAGTTCCGCTGGCTAGCTCTGCGCCTGCGCGGTGCGCGCGTGAAGGCTTGTTGAAAATGGCGTCCGGCGAAACTTCTGGTTTCCCTCCTGACCTCCGTCGGAAGCTCGTTCTGGTGCTTGACAGCGAAGGTAGTGATTTGGAGAGCAGCTCATCAACATCGAGCTCCGACAGCAGCTCCGACAGCAGCTCTGGTGATCGAGCACTGGCGGTAGCGCGCTACACGTCAGTTCCGCTGGCTAGCTCTGCGCCTGCGCGGTGCGCGCGTGAGGGCTTGTTGGAAATGGCGTCCGGCGAAACTTCTGGTTTCCCTCCTGACCTGCGTCGGAAGCTCGTTCTGGTGCTTGACAGCGAAGGTAGTGATTTGGAGAGCAGCTCATCAACATCGAGCTCCGACAGCAGCTCCGACAGCAGCTCTGGTGATCGAGAACTGGCGGTAGCGCGCTACACGTCAGTTCCGCTGGCTAGCTCTGCGCCTGCGCGGTGCGCGCGTGAGGGCTTGTTGGAAATGGCGTCCGGCGAAACTTCTGGTTTCCCTCATGACCTCCGTCGGAAGCTCGTTCTGGTGCTTGACAGCGAAGGTAGTGATTTGGAGAGCAGCTCATCAACATCGAGCTCCGACAGCAGCTCCGACAGCAGCTCTGGTGAACGAGCACTGGCGGTAGCGCGGTACACGTCAGTTCCGCTGGCTAGCTCCGCGCCTGCGCGGTGCGTGCGTGAAGGCTTGTTGGAAATGGCGTCCGGCGAAACTTCTGGTTTCCTTCCTGACCTGCGTCGGAAGCTGGTTCTGGTGCTTGACAGCGAAGGTAGTGATTCGGAGAGCAGCTCATCAACATCGAGCTCCGACAGCAGCTCCGACAGGAGCTCCGACAGCAGCTCTGGTGATCGAGCACTGGCGGTAGCGCGCTACACGTCAATTCCGCTGGCTAGCTCTGCGCCTGCGCGGTGCGCGCGTGAAGGCTTGTTGGAAATGGCGTCCGGCGAAACTTCTGGTTTCCCTCCTGACCTGCGTCGGAAGCTGGTTCTGGTGCTTGACAGCGAAGGTAGTGATTTGGAGAGCAGCTCATCAACATCGAGGTCCGGCAGCAGCTCCGACAGCAGCTCTGGTGATCGAGCACTGGCGGTAGCGCGCTACACGTCAGTTCCGCTGGCTAGCTCTGCGCCTGCGCGGTGCGCGCGTGAAGGCTTGTTGGAAATGGCGTCCGGCGAAACTTCTGGTTTCCCTCCTGACCTGCGTCGGAATCTCGTTCTGGTGCTTGACAGCGAAGGTAGTGATTTGGAGAGCAGCTCATCAACATCGAGCTCCGACAGCAGCTCCGACAGCAGCTCTGGTGATCGAGCACTGGCGGTAGCGCGCTACACGTCAGTTCCGCTGGCTAGCTCTGCGCCTGCGCGGTGCGCGCGTGAAGGCTTGTTGGAAATGGCGTCCGGCGAAACTTCTGGTTTCCCTCCTGACCTCCGTCGGAAGCTCGTTCTGGTGCTTGACAGCGAGGGTAGTGATTTGGAGAGCACCTTATCAACATCGAGCTCCGACAGCAGCTCCGACAGCAGCTCTGGTGATCGAGCACTGGCGGTAGCGCGCTACACGTCAATTCCGCTGGCTAGCTCTGCGCCTGCGCGGTGCGCGCGTGAAGGCTTGTTGGAAATTTCGTCCGGCGAAACTTCTGGTTTCCCTCCTGACCTCCGTCGGAAGCTCGTTCTGGTGCTTGACATCGAAGGTAGTGATTTGGAGAGCAGCTCATCAACATCGAGCTCCGACAGCAGCTCCGACAGCAGCTCTGGTGATCGAGCACTGGCGGTAGCGCGCTACACGTCAGTTCCGCTGGCTAGCTCTGCGCCTGCGCGGTGCGCGCGTGAAGGCTTGTAGGAAATGGCGTCCGGCGAAACTTGTGGTTTCCCTCCTGACCTCCGTCGGAAGCTGGTTCTGGTGCTTGACAGCGAAGGTAGTGATTTGGAGAGCAGCTCATCAACATCGAGCTCCGACAGCAGCTCCGACAGCAGCTCTGGTGATCGAGCACTGGCGGTAGCGCGCTACACGTCAGTTCCGCTGGCTAGCTCTGCGCCCGCGCGGTGCGCGCGTGAAGGCTTGTTGGAAATGGCGTCCGGCGAAACTTGTGGTTTCCCTCCTGACCTCCGTCGGAAGCTGGTTCTGGTGCTTGACAGCGAAGGTAGTGATTTGGAGAGCAGCTCATCAACATCGAGCTCCGACAGCAGCTCCGCCTGCAGCTCTGGTGATCGAGCACTGGCGGTAGCGCGCTACACGTCAGTTCCGCTGGCTAGCTCTGCGCCTGCGCGGTGCGCGCGTGAAGGCTTGTTGGAAATGGCGTCCGGCGAAACTTGTGGTTTCCCTCCTGACCTGCGTCGGAAGCTCGTTCTGGTGCTTGACAGCGAAGGTAGTGATTCGGAGAGCAGCTCATCAACATCGAGCTCCGACAGCAGCTCCGACAGCAGCTCTGGTGATCGAGCACTGGCGGTAGCGCGCTACACGTCAGTTCCGCTGGCTAGCTCTGCGCCTGCGCGGTGCGCGCGTGAGGTCTTGTTGGAAATGGCGTCCGGCGAAACTTCTGGTTTTCCTCCTGACCTGCGTCGGAAGCTCGTTCTGGTGCTTGACAGCGAAGGTAGTGATTCGGAGAGCAGCTCATCAACATCGAGCTCCGACAGCAGCTCCGACAGCAGCTCTGGTGATCGAGCACTGGCGGTAGCGCGCTACACGTCAGTTCCGCTGGCTAGCTCTGCGCCTGCGCGGTGCGCACTTGAAGGCTTGTTGGAAATGGCGTCCGGCGAAACTTCTGGTTTCCTTCCTGACCTGCGTCGGAAGCTGGTTCTGGTGCTTGACAGCGAAGGTAGTGATTCGGAGAGCAGCTCATCAACATTGAGCTCCGACAGCAGCTCCGACAGCAGCTCTGGTGATCGAGCACTGGCGGTAGCGCGCTACACGTCAGTTCCGCTGGCTAGCTCTGCGCCTGCGCGGTGCGCGCGTGAAGGCTTGTTGGAAATGGCGTCTGGCGAATCTTCTGGTTTCCCTCCTGACCTGCGTCGGAAGCTCGTTCTGGTGCTTGACAGCGAAGGTAGTGATTTGGAGAGCAGCTCATCAACATCGAGCTCCGACAGCAGCTCCGACAGCAGCTCTGGTGATCGAGCACTGGCGGTAGCGCGCTACACGTCAGTTCCGCTGGCTAGCTCTGCGCCTGCGCGGTGCGCGCGTGAAGGCTTGTTGGAAATGGCGTCCGGCGAAACTTCTGGTTTCCCTCCTGACCTCCGTCGGAAGCTCGTTCTGGTGCTTGACAGCGAAGGTAGTGATTTGGAGAGCAGCTCATCAACATCGAGCTCCGACAGCAGCTCCGACAGCAGCTCTGGTGATCGAGCACTGGCGGTAGCGCGCTACACGTCAGTTCCGCTGGCTAGCTCTGCGCCTGCGCGGTGCGCGCGTGAAGGCTTGTTGGAAATGGCGTCTGGCGAAACTTCTGGTTTCCCTCCTGACCTGCGTCGGAAGCTCGTTCTGGTGCTTGACAGCGAAGGTAGTGATTTGGAGAGCAGCTCATCAACATCGAGCTCCGACAGCAGCTCCGACAGCAGCTCTGGTGATCGAGCACTAGCGGTAGCGCGCTACACGTCAGTTCCGCTGGCTAGCTCTGCGCCTGCGCGGTGCGCGCGTGAAGGCTTGTTGGAAATGGCGTCCGGCGAAACTTCTGGTTTCCCTCCTGACCTCCGTCGGAAGCTCGTTCTGGTGCTTGACAGCGAAGGTAGTGATTTGGAGAGCAGCTCATCAACATCGAGCTCCGACAGCAGCTCCGACAGCAGCTCTGGTGATCGAGCACTGGCGGTAGCGCGCTACACGTCAATTCCGCTGGCTAGCTCTGCGCCTGCGCGGTGCGCGCGTGAAGGCTTGTTGGAAATTTCGTCCGGCGAAACTTCTGGTTTCCCTCCTAACCTCCGTCGGAAGCTCGTTCTGGTGCTTGACAGCGAAGGTAGTGATTTGGAGAGCAGCTCATCAACATCGAGCTCCGACAGCAACTCCGACAGCAGCTCTGGTGATCGAGCACTGGCGGTAGCGCGCTACACGTGAGTTCCGCTGGCTAGCTCTGCGCCTGCGCGGTGCGCGCGTGAAGGCTTGTTGGAAATGGCGTCCGGCGAAACTTCTGGTTTCCCTCCTGACCTCCGTCGGAAGCTCGTTCTGGTGCTTGACAGCGAAGGTAGTGATTTGGAGAGCAGCTCATCAACATCGAGCTCCGACAGCAGCTCCGACAGCAGCTCTGGTGATCGAGCACTGGCGGTAGCGCGCTACACGTCAGTTCCGCTGGCTAGCTCTGCGCCTGCGCGGTGAGCGCGTGAAGGCTTGTTGGAAATGGCGTCCGGCGAAACTTCTGGTTTCCCTCCTGACCTCCGTCGGAAGCTCGTTCTGGTGCTTGACAGCGAAGGTTGTGATTTGGAGAGCAGCTCATCAACATCGAGCTTCGACAGCAGCTCGGACAGCAGCTCTGGTGATCGAGCACTGGCGGTAGCGCGCTACACGTCAGTTCCGCTGGCTAGCTCTGCGCCTGCGCGGTGCGCGCGTGAAGGCTTGTTGAAAATGGCGTCCGGCGAAACTTCTGGTTTCCCTCCTGACCTCCGTCGGAAGCTCGTTCTGGTGCTTGACAGCGAAGGTAGTGATTTGGAGAGCAGCTCATCAACATCGAGCTCCGACAGCAGCTCCGACAGCAGCTCTGGTGATCGAGCACTGGCGGTAGCGCGCTACACGTCAGTTCCGCTGGCTAGCTCTGCGCCTGCGCGGAGCGCGCGTGAGGGCTTGTTGGAAATGGCGTCCGGCGAAACTTCTGGTTTCCCTCCTGACCTGCGTCGGAAGCTCGTTCTGGTGCTTGACAGCGAAGGTAGTGATTTGGAGAGCAGCTCATCAACATCGAGCTCCGACAGCAGCTCCGACAGCAGCTCTGGTGATCGAGAACTGGCGGTAGCGCGCTACACGTCAGTTCCGCTGGCTAGCTCTGCGCCTGCGCGGTGCGCGCGTGAGGGCTTGTTGGAAATGGCGTCCGGCGAAACTTCTGGTTTCCCTCATGACCTCCGTCGGAAGCTCGTTCTGGTGCTTGACAGCGAAGGTAGTGATTTGGAGAGCAGCTCATCAACATCGAGCTCCGACAGCAGCTCCGACAGCAGCTCTGGTGAACGAGCACTGGCGGTAGCGCGGTACACGTCAGTTCCGCTGGCTAGCTCCGCGCCTGCGCGGTGCGTGCGTGAAGGCTTGTTGGAAATGGCGTCCGGCGAAACTTCTGGTTTCCTTCCTGACCTGCGTCGGAAGCTGGTTCTGGTGCTTGACAGCGAAGGTAGTGATTCGGAGAGCAGCTCATCAACATCGGGCTCCGACAGCAGCTCCGACAGGAGCTCCGACAGCAGCTCTGGTGATCGAGCACTGGCGGTAGCGCGCTACACGTCAATTCCGCTGGCTAGCTCTGCGCCTGCGCGGTGCGCGCGTGAAGGCTTGTTGGAAATGGCGTCCGGCGAAACTTCTGGTTTCCCTCCTGACCTGCGTCGGAAGCTGGTTCTGGTGCTTGACAGCGAAGGTAGTGATTCGGAGAGCAGCTCATCAACATCGAGCTCCGACAGCAGCTCCGACAGCGGCTCTGGTGATCGAGCACTGGCGGTAGCGCGCTACACGTCAGTTCCGCTGGCTAGCTCTGCGCCTGCGCGGTGCGCGCGTGAAGGCTTGTTGGAAATGGCGTCCGGCGAAACTTCTGGTTTCCCTCCTGACCTGCGTCGGAAGCTGGTTCTGGTGCTTGACAGCGAAGGTAGTGATTCGGAGAGCAGCTCATCAACATCGAGCTCCGACAGCAGCTCCGACAGCAGCTCTGGTGATCGAGCACTCTCGGTAGCGCGCTACACGTCAGTTCCGCTGGCTAGCTCTGCGCCTGCGCGGTGCGCGCGTGAAGGCTTGTTGGAAATGGCGTCCGGCGAAACTTCTGATTTCCCTCCTGACCTGCGTCGGAAGCTGGTTCTGGTGCTTGACAGCGAAGGTAGTGATTCGGAGAGCAGCTCATCAACATCGAGCTCCGACAGCAGCTCCGACAGCAGCTCTGGTGATCGAGCACTGGCGGTAGCGCGCTACACGTCAGTTCCGCTGGCTAGCTCTGCGCCTGCGCGGTGCGCGCGTGAAGGCTTGTTGGAAATGGCGTCCGGCGAAACTTCTGGTTTCCCTCCTGACCTGCGTCGGAAGCTGGTTCTGGTGCTTGACAGCGAAGGTAGTGATTCGGAGAGCAGCTCATCAACATCGAGCTCCGACAGCAGCTCCGACAGCAGCTCCGACAGCAGCTCTGGTGATCGAGCACTGGCGGTGTTGCGCTACACGTCAATTCCGCTGGCTAGCTCTTCGCCTGCGCGGTGCGCGCGTGAAGGCTTGTTGGAAATGGCGTCCGGCGAAACTTCTGGTTTCCCTCCTGGCCTGCGTCGGAAGCTGGTTCTGGTGCTTGACAGCGAAGGTAGTGATTCGGAGAGCAGGTCATCAACATCGAGCTCCGACAGCAGCTACGACAGCAGCTCTGGTGATCGAGCACTTTATCAACGCGAATTCTCGCAGCTTTTCGGGCCACCTGTAAAGAGGCCCAAAATAGAACGGTATATCGAAGACACGGTTCACCGGTATTCAGACGAGGAGGTAAGCAATAAATATGTAAAGCCATTAGAACCTCGTGTTTTCTGCAATCAGTTCAATGGGTACGAATGTGTCAATAACTTTTGCTTAAGTTTCGTAGGAACTTCCGTATGTCGAGACGAGTGACCTACTCTCTGGTCGAAGAGTTTAAGGCGTCGCCTATGTATCCCGCGGCCGACCACGGAGGACCGCCAGCGAAGAGTGCGGAGCAGCACTTGCTGTCCTTTCTCTGGTAAGTGTTTTGATCTGCTTGTTCGCGTTGATTTACGTTAAAGACGTTTAAGCACCCCGCGACTTGGCATCCCGCTGAGCAACGCCAGCGAGCGCTACCGCGTCGTCTGCTCTCTGGCTGCACCGGCTGGCTCGGTCGACTCGCTGCTCGTCTTCAGCCAGCTTAGCCCTCACGATCGAAAATTCTTGCCCTTCGTGGCATAATCAGTGTGACATTCGATCTAGTGACACGATTCTCTAGGTAGCAAATAGGAACTGCGTGTGTGTGGAACTGACTGGCATTTGGGGTCCTCAAAAAAACAATGTTGAGCTTGTAGCACTAAAATTATATACTCAGAAAGCTCGGGTTAGTAGTGCGGATTCGTAGCACGCAGTAAGTTTTTTTTTTATCCTTGGATGATCATGTCTGTCATGTCTGCTAATAATGAAATTGTAGTGCTAAACCCAAGGACTGTTTTTTATATAAACACAATACTGCATTTTGATTGCATTCTGCATGTACTGATAACCACCGCTACAGTGAAACGCCTGGTTGAATCCATTGCATTGTGATTTTGTTGGTCTACTTGAAGGTCTACTCTATTGGCTATTTTCATTACATGTGTTTGAACATACTTTCAGGCTTTCATCTTTAGAACTCTAGGCTCAGGTAACGTCAGTGTTGCTGGAGTAATCAGTAAAACTGCAAACCTTTACTATATTCATAGTTTGAAGAACCATTTCATGTATTATATCACGTTGGTAAGCGAAAAAAAAAATAACACTCGGACAAGAAAGTAGATTGACAAGGGTCCACTCGCAGCTAACTAAAAAAACGAATCGTATATATAGCTGTGCCAGAAGAAACAGCCAGAGCTAATTCCGGTGTAACCCCCATAACAAGAAAGAATACTTGTATGCCAATAAAGTTCAGATTATGCCTTCGTGCATAATATTAAAAAACTGGCCGCTTGGTACGATGTACCCGTGGTTTTTACTGCACCCAATAAGCTGCGTCGGTTGTGCTGTAGGATCAACAGTCCCAGTGATTCTACAGATCATTTCAAAACCAGGCACTGCACAAGATGCACAGGGTGCAGTACTCTTCTTATATTGGTCGGACAGGCAGGTGCCAGTTTTCGTCCTGCTCACTCTCTTCTTTGTGGTCATGTACCGTTTTCTATGCTTTGGGCACAACCACCAAATATAACCGTAACCAAAGCCGTGGGTCATCGAAGGCACACACTCAATATTGAAAATAGAAAAATCAATCTAATACCATTTTTGCGCTTTCTAAAAAGCAGCAGCGCCCAGAGCTTAAAGCACTTGGGTTTTGATGTTTCCTGTGTCTCGTAACTTCTCGTACAGCATCGAAGACGGTGGGCACAATCTTTCCTCGCGTCAAAAGGTCATTCGTGCGCGTAAAATTAGAAAAGGTGGTCATGTGGTGCGGCCATTACTGGGAACGCAGCTTTACCTTTGACGTGTGACCAGGCGTGGTGCCACCTTCGCGTTGTACCTGATGTGTCCCCTTGCAGGCACGTAGCCAGGGGGAGAGCCCATGGGACCCAGCCCCCCCTCCCCCCAGAAATCTTTTTTTTTCTGGGGCCTCCTTTTCCTCCTTCCCTTCATACAGCATTTTGTCATGGTTGCCCCCCCCCCCCCCCCCCCCCCCCGAATCAATATCCTGGCTACGCGCCTGCCCCCATGTAAATATTGATGCGTCGGCTTCCTTCTAGGGATAATAGACCCTTTGCAAAAATTCCAAAAGTCCGCACGTGCCACGCGCCGAATGATGGGAATCCTCAGTACGCCCCTCCTCCCGCTACCATGCAACCACGTGGCATATGCGAGCAGGCACAGGTTACCACAACAACAACTTTTGAGCAGCTGAGTCGGACGAGCCAACGGCTGCCCCTTTCTTATCCCTCTCCTTTGTACCTGCTCTGTCGTCTGCTGCACCAGCGCTTTGGCGAAACCTGCCACGGTTGCGGCGGAAACTAAATGAATCCGGTGACGCTTCAATACATGAAGGTAAATTACCATGAAAGACGTATTCAAATAAGTTCCCCTGTCGTGATGCCTTTACGCTGCCACAGATACGATACGCTGCCAACGACGTACGACTCGGGGGTTGGGCAGGATCGCGGACGGCTGCAATGGCAGCTGGCGGTAGCTGCCGGGACACGCGAGCAGTCACAGAGGTGCAACGGGAAAGCACGTGATCTGTACCGAAGGTTCCCAAACTTTCCTGCCGTCATGGCACTGTATGTTTTGCCACAGGTCTATTGGAGTCAATGCGTTTAAGTCGCATTCATGTAGACGCGGCTTGCGGCAGCAGTACGTCCTTGTATATCAAGCCTAAATCATTAGAGTAGAAGACACAGTACCACAATCTTCCATGGCACTGCTTGCAAACAACTTCACAGTTTACACTACATGAGAGTGTCGAGTTGTGACAAAAAAAACATACTGTTGCGTATCACCTTGAAATAGTTCAAGCCTTTGTGGGTGCTCGCCCTTTCGCTGTTTCGGTTAACCATGTGTGCTGCCACACTTTATGGGGCGTACAACCGTGTTGCCACGGCAGTGCCATGACAACACAGTTGGTGACCCTTAAGACCATGGTGGAACTCATCGACTGAGCCCTCCTATCGGTTAAAAAATTGAGTAGACATTCCATTGCCATTCTTACTTCCATTACACTCTGCTCTATATATGAGGAATTCGGATGCCACCTCCTGCCCCCCATTATAACCTCCTGCATTTACACAATACAGGTATGCAGCCAACAAGGCATGCATTCGAGACGTGGCTGTCGCTTTGATCTCGAGGAGAGCACCCTTCATCGGATGATGGAGCGGGTGCTTGATTTTCTTCTCATCATTGGGCCACAGATCGTGAAGTTTCCCGAGGACCTGGAGCGCCTGTCCAGGGACTTTGAAGCGGTTTGTACCACATTCGGTCACTTTAATTATATTACAGACCACTCAGGCACAACTGCCTGTTATTTTGGTCTTCTCAAAGAAGGCAATTGAGCAGTATGTACTAATGCAGTTTTTCGCAGAAATTTCAAGCTTTATTTCTTTTATTTTCTAGTTCTGCTTGACAATTTTAACATTTTTAAGCTACTCTCATGTCATCAGGGTTATGTCTTGCATACCCTGATTATCTGACAGTTCAGTTAAAGGGCGATGTGGAACCTTAGTTTTCCGCCGCTTAATGTTGTTGAGTGCCCTGTAAGGTCGCCAGTTGTCGTGTTACTTTTTGGGTTTTGCATCGGGTCGAACTGCGAGGAAACAGTCTGGTCGTAATAGTAATGGTTACAGGAGGTTATTTTCAAATCAAGTTGCATAAAAAATTGATTGCCATTTTGAGGGGGACTATCCCACAAATTCTCCAATAGACTACTTCCATAAATTCCTGCGAGCAACACTGCACGTGTTGCACTCTGGGAACTAGTTGGCCAGGGAGGAAAGCGGCATGGTTTCGGTTTCGATTGACACGTCGAGAAGAGATCATACACAGAGCGTGGATTATAAACAGCCGTTATCCAGTGTTGGGAAGTATTAAGAGTAGTACATTGTACTTAAAGTACTACTTCAGGAAGGTTTAGGAAATTTCTACCTTACTTGAAGTACATTCTCTGAGTATGTACTTGTACTTTACTTGAAGTATTTTTTTCTGGTATTTTCCGAAGAAAGTACAATTCCCGACTTTAAAGTACATTCCCCAAATATTGTTTTGTTAAATTCGTACCACTAAATGATGCTTTGTCAACTCCAAAAAAATACCGGAAGGGATATTCTACTGTCACCAGAAACGTGAGCAGACAACTCATCGCTCCGTTTGTTCCGGGGTGCGGCTTTTGCGTAGCTTTTTGAACTCTCGTTACTTCTCGGCCGTTCAGCGCAAGGAAGGAGGTTCAAAATATTCGGAGAACAAAATTAATCTTACTGTAGCACTTGAGACGGCGGTGCGGAAAAATTAAACTTTCAAGTCGAAAAAAAAGACAACAGAGGAGATTGTCACAATGTTTTATACACATTCTCTTGTCTTTTCCTTCGAATTGAAAGTACCTTAAAGGGATGGTGAACCGAAATTTGGATTTCAAAAAAACAAGGCTGGAGATGTAGGCGGGACGCAACAATCCCTACAACACTACTAGTAAGGCGATATCTCAAATGGACGGCCGTATTTTTGGAAAGAGAAGTTGAGATTGAAAGAGGCCGATGAGGCGCGTGACGTCAGGATACCTAGTTTCCTCCTCTCTTCGCTTCGCTCCCTCAAGGCCGCGAGGCGGAGAAGACGCGAGGCCGGTCCATCTCTTTCTCGGAAAAACATGACGTCAACATTCCCGCCAAATGCGCCTTTTTTTAAAAAAATATGGTCATCCGTTTGAGATATCGCTGTATGAGCGATGTTTTGGTGTTTGTAGCATCCCGTTGCATGCTTTTGCCGTGTGTTTTGGGGAATCCAGATTTTAGTTCAGCATCCCTTTAATATTTTCGCGCCCCAATCTCGGATGTCACATTATGATTAATTATCATCAGCTCGCCTTCACACTCATTTTTTTTTCATTAAAAAGAGGACACTCCTTTATGAAAGGATTGCTTGCGGATGCTACGAGGTTGACGTCATGCTCTCCCCTAGTACATTTAACTGGCTTGGGTGCAACAGTCCAGTGCAAGAAGCGCCAAATTCAGAAGAGGGACTTCTGAATTTGGCTCTATTCCTGAAAATAACTACTCTGTGGCCACTTGACTTTGTCAAATAGTCGCCACTGTTTTTGAAAATAGGTCATGCACCCCTGATTACCGCTGGGCAATGGATACCAGTTAAAAAAAAATCACTCTTTAGGGGAATGAAAGGGCATCATGAAAGGTTGTGTTAAAATACTTGTACTTCACTTTAAAAGTACATTGTATTTATAGTACTTTACTTGAAGTACATTGCACCCAGTGTACTTACTACTTTACATGAAACATATCACGTCTCATTTACTTTGTACTTTACTCGTAGTACCTTGCAGATGTACTTTACCAAATACCCAACACTGCCGTTATCTCATGTTTCCTGGTCCCAAGTGCATCGTTTTGGGTCTCTAAACTAACCTAAATGGCTGGACCTCAAAGCTTCAGCAGTAGCCTGAACCATACATAAGCTTGTCTTGACACGTGCTTGTTGTATTTTTGTTCTCGAGCCTTTTTGTTAGCGTTTCGAAGTATGTGGACGGGCCAGTGCTGGGAATCTCGAAACTGCGAAGCTCAGGGATCTTGCTTGTGTACGAGTCAACACGCTGTAACAACCAATAAGTTTGTGTGCACCGAGCTCGAAACTTTGCATTGGTGTTGCTGGTCAGCAGGTTTGTTACTTGTTTTATGCGTCCATTGACGAAATTACATTTTTTCAATTACGGTTTTTCTTAATGCGCCCGAGTATGCGAGGTAAAATTCGGAGACGCTGTTGAAGCTAAAATCAGACACTTCTTATCCTTTTATAGCTGTACTGACTCGCAGCACTGCACAAAGTGAAGTCCCTACAGGCTTGGATTCGAGTAATTCAATATCGCATGAAGTTATCCTCCAATCATATGGGCACATCCACAGATACAAACCATTTTGAAGGAAGCAACAGTCGAGCACTTGCGTGAAGAATGCCGCACAGTTCGGAGAACAGCACGTATACGTTGTGAACCCTTAGGCGGTGCGCCAAATGAACTAAAGCGCATTTGGCGGTTGCTAATCGCCATACGGTTTCTGATATGTTTGCCTACTTCCTGACTGAGTATGCAGAGATAATTTCAGAACTACCATGCAGACACAGATCTTGGGTGTTGGTAAAGGCTCGTCCAAAAAGGCTTTGCGAGGAGTAGGGGACGCTTGTTAGGGACTCAGTCGTAGCTAGCCGATCTCGGCGTTTGCGAAAACTTAAACCCCAGTTGGCATAAACTTTTCGTAGCAGATATATGATGACACGAGGAGAACTTCATAGCAATGTTTGCGCAGCAGTGAGTGCGAATTTATTGCGTCTCCTTAAAAGTTCATGCGCCAACGTTGGGCTCAACTGTGAGTATCCTGTGAAGATGTGGCTTGTTCTTCGCTCAATGAAGTAACACGAAGCGGACGTTTGGCAAACAAAATGTGTAGGGCTCAAAGTGACCAAATTTCAATTGTGTTTCACTGGTATTAGACAGTATTATTGATAGTGAGCTCAAAGATACAATCGTGGGGTGAGAGGACCAAGTCACGTCTTACTACGTTTGCATACACAGGCATAATATCTGGCATGACGGGAACCAAGAAAAGTGCCCCTATCTTCCTTCTATATCGCTCGAGAATGCTTAGAGTACTGTACATTCGTAAGAAGTCGAACAATCGGAAACGCAAGCACCGCATTCGGTCACGGCATGGTAGCATGAATTCAAGCTAATCAATCAAAACCGAAACTGAGTGGCCAACTTTTTCCCAGAACACACTGCGTGGCATTTAACCGTGATGGGGCACTTCAAGTTTTGGAAGAAGTCTATTCTGATGTGTCCATACGTAAGAATTGGAGCATTTCTGAAATAGTCCACCGTGTAAACCGTACACACTTTTGCGTTGCATTGCATTGTAGTGCACCGAGCTGCCGTACACGCTTTTTCACCCCAAGCGACGTATTTCGATCAGGTTTGCAAAAGCATGTACCGGTACTGAAAACCGCTCGCAGAATTGAACCAAGTTAATTGATCATCTCCTTGTATCTACTGTTTACACCGAGATTACTTACCTCAAACAACCATCAAACTTAAAAGTCTTTTCAGGCCTGCACTTAGTTCTTATCACAATTACTGGTTCAATGTTTCGTCTAAAGGGCCGCTGTCGTTTGAACGAGCAGACGACAGTTCAAACAATAAGACGCCCATTTGAAAGTGAAGATGCACCGAACATGATCTGCAGGTATTCAGGACAACTTGACAGTTTTGCTGCAATCATTTTAGAACAAAACAAATAAATTGGACGGCCACAAGTCTGTGAATTCAACCCGTAAGTGTTTCCCGCACAAACAATTATGTTCTGACGGCGTCTGGATTTTTTTCCACGGCACCTATCCGTGCTCTTTGACAAGCCGGGCAGGCAGAAAACATGAAAAACTACCTTGACACCTTTCCCGGCTCTTCCGGTGTGTCTTTTGACGCAAAGGAAGATTTTAGTCTGTTTCCTACCAACACAACACGAGAATGCCCGTCCCCCTTAGCGACTTCCACCCACACCCGACCAACAGTGTGCCCGATGCACCACCGCCGCGGCGTGACGTAACAGTGTCGAGTTGGTGTGTGCATTTCTGTAATAAATGTTTGTATTGTTTATGTCATTTACTCTACTCATTGGTCTTGTATCTTCTCTGAGAAACTTCCAACTAGCATTCATACCGCAGGTGACTGGTGTACCCGGCACAATTGGATGCATCGACGGATCCTATATTGCCATCAAATGCCCGGCCAACAAGATCCGGTCGATCTATGTCAACCGGCCTCATTATCCTTCACTTACACTTCAAGCCATCTGTGACTGCAACAAGCGGTTTCTGGATGTAACCGCGGGACATCCGAGTAAGGTCCATGATGCTAGGGTATTTAGGACTTCCAGCATCGCAGGCAAGCTCTCGCAGAACTGCCGCAGGGGCCAGTACCACATCCTGGGTGATACGGCCTACCCCTTGAGGGAGTACCTGATGACTCCTTTCAGGGACTATGGGTCCCTCGCTAAAAAACAGAGGGACTTCAATGTGAAGTTCTCAGGCACACGTGTGCTCATCGAGAACGCGTTTGCTGACCTGAAGAAACGATTCAGGCAGCTGAAGCTGTTGGAGTGCTTTACTGTTGATCATGCAACAAAGTTCATTATTGCATGTTGCATCCTCCATAACCTCTGCATTGAGGCTGGAGAAGCGCATGTTGTTCAAGAGCCAGACAACGAGGCTAGCAGCGTCCCAGAAAATGACTCGCTGGAGGAGTTTGGGCCACTGACGGCTTCGGATTCTGTTCTCCGCAGACTGGGGGAAGAAAAGAGGGACAGGGTGATTGCCCAAATGGGGCTGAGATAAGCCCCATTTTCCGAGATGAGCCCTGGGCCGGCTTGCTAGAACAGCGTCTTGGCTGAGACTGGGTGAAAGAAAGCACTGCAAAGGCAGGGCACGTGAGCATCTTGAGAAGCGGCTTGAGTCCCAACCAGCTGGTGCGCTGGCTTTGACAGTGCACCAGCTGGGACTCAACTGAGATGTTTCCAGCAAGCCGGCCCTGGTGACCACTAGAGCAGTCATATGTTTACTGCCTCATTTCCACCAAACTATGCCAAAGTGCTGCACTTCTACACCTTGCAACTTTTCACCAAAATGTGAGGAATTTGCAGCAACATTGCACCAGAACTGAATTTCACTTCATTAGCACGAAAACTAAAGGCATGTTCGCACACTTAACACTGACTGAGACAAGACCAGTTTTGAAGCCTCTTGCAACGGCTTACGACCGGCTCCGCGGTAGCGCATCCGGTCGTAAACAGTCACAAGGGGCTTAAAAACTGGTCTTATCTCAGTCGGCCGGAAGCAGACTTGTACAAGTTACTGAAAAATAGTAACGAATTACATTTACAATTACTCGAGGCTAAATTGTAATTTATTACAATTACAATTACCCTCCCAGGAAAGTAACTGACCGTTACTCCAAAAAGTAATCCGTTACTTTCGTGGCGTTACTTTTAACATTATTGTCCTCAAGTAAGAAACAAAGGGAAGAGGGTTATTCAAGTTCTTATTGTTGCCACCTGTTCCATTTAATGACCTTAAGTATTTTGAGCAACAGCGGGCTCTCGAAAGCCTCGTTAGACATTTTGCGTTATTTCTTACTCAATGTGTCGACTGCTACGCTGAACACCATTTGAGCTGAGGCACTGGATGGGAGTGCCATATTGTTCCTCACGAATGCTTCATGCTCTGCATTGAGCTTTTTCAGCGAAGCAAGGGAAGTACTATTTAACCCGAATGTAGAGCAAAGCTTCGTCGTTGCAGCCGTTGCCATGCTATTCGAGAAATTTAGTACATCCTTCCGATACCTCCGATACCCGCGATAACGGTACCCGATAACGATATGATGCATATGCAAAGACGGCGGCAAAGTATCGGATATCATTATCGGAGTCATCGGACCGATCTAATAAAATTCTCCATTGTCTAAATCGCGAAGCTGCAGAAGTCATCAACAGCAAAACATTGTTGTAACAGTAAAGGGATAAATAAATAATAAATAAGGTTTGGCTCGATATTCTTCTTCCTTTGGTTCTGAACAGTTCGAGCCTCACTTGAGACGTTGGTGAGTAAAAAAAGTTTCCAGTATATAAATATAAGTAATAAAAGAAAAAGAAGGACACTCATAACAACAATTAATTAGAGCGTCGGTTAAAACAAGGAAATGTAAATGCACGTTTGCCGTGTGTACTTTTCTTAGTGTCGTTCAAAAACGCACGGAGCACGGACCGACTGCAGTTTACTCCGGCGTTCTGCAGATAGATGTCCACTGATGCCACGGGCAGCAAAGGGCAGAGTACTAAGTAAGCCGCGCTATGGCCCCACTCACGAATTTCACTCTCTCCTCAAGCCCAGAATATCAAGTCTACGTCAGCCACCATTATGTTTTATTTGTAAAAATATCTGCTTGAGATAAGATGCGTCCTGCTGGGGTAAAACAGGACGAAGAAGAAAGGAAGACTATTGCCATTTTATAAGTGCTCGCAAAAAGCTGACTCACAAAAAGGGTAGCATAGACGGAGCATTGTCTGGTGTTGTGACATTATGAAAATGGTCCTAGTCATTGTTCATTCTTTTCAGTGCACTTACCGCCTCGAGCTTCTCGAAGAGGCGCACAATCACTTGGTGTCCTCCTCTCCCCGACTTTGATCGCAAAGAAAAAAAAAAGGAACTAAAAAAAAGCGGAAATAACTTACCCCCCCCCCCTTTTTTTTGTAGAATTGTTCATTTGGATTTTTTTACTTTGATGTTAGGGTCTAAAAAAAAAAAGATAGATTCAGGGGCTTGGTGTTGCAAAAAAAGGGTTTGCGGAACCGAAGAGTGCCAAGCCTCTCCTTGCGCTGGTCGATTCGCGTGACAGTGTCACTGCGCTCGACTTTACAAAAATGAAAAAAAAAAAAAAAAAACTTTATTTAGAATTTGGGGGGGGGGGTTGGTTCTGACAAAAAAAAATGCAACGGATTACAAGGAATCCGTTACGCAAAAAATGTAACGGAATTACATTAAAATTACTCTAGAAAATATGTAATTAATCCTTTACTAAATTACTGATAAATGTAAGGGATTACAAGTAATTTCGTTACTTGTAACGGATTACGTACAAGTCTGGTCGGAAGTGTGTTAAGGAGCTGCTGCACGAGGCTAAGGATGCTAATGAGTTGTCGCTAAGGGGCCATTGCACAGAAAGGGGGAAGGTGAAGAAGGCATTGCTCTTCTTTTTTTTATAGCTGGTCAGGACAACATGCACATCTTAACCTATATCACTGTCAGAACAACCGAATATCCTTGGAAGTACCTTGAACTTCAAACCTTTTTTTGGAACCGCGTTGCAGTGCTCTGGAAAGTGGCACCTTGAAAACATTTTGTGGCTCTATACTCCGCGTCACTATAGTCTGTGACAAGTCAAGAACGAAGTGGAAGCTCCTCCCACCTCTTGCCACTTTAATAGAGTGAACGCTGGAGAGAAGGTGATCTCCTTTCCTCTTTTCGCTCCGCTGAAGTGGAAAGGGGTGGGACGAGCTTCCACTTCGTTTTTGACCTGTCACAGACTATAGTTGTGTGCAGTGCAGGTGAAGACATTGCCAGGCGAAGAAAGAAAGGGCGAACTCTAGGAAGGCAGAATGGGAGAGGAGGGCAATGGAGGGCAAGGCGAGAAAGAAAGAGCACTAAGAACGTTAGAGAGGAGGATGTTTTTTCTCTTTCTCTTTAGCCCTCCCGGTGCTTGCCATTTCTCCCTCGCCTGGCATTGTCTTTGCCTGTACTGCACGGGACAAGTGAAACAAACTATAGCACCATACTTTGTTTCACCTTCTGGTCGAGTGCAGGTGACACTACTAGCCATCTCAGCCAATCGATTACTGTCAACATATCAGATGACTGCATGTCTCGTATGTTGCTGCATGCACCTTTCCTCAATGTTGCACGACACTGTGGTGTCATCCTGACCGCATCATCATGTTTGCTACTCCCGGAAGCCCGTCCAAGACTTCGGCCATTCGCTTTTGAAAATGTTCTGGTGCTGAGCTGATTCCAAACGGTAATCGCCGGAAGTAATAGCGGCCATACGGGGTGATGAATGTTGTTAATGTCTGGCTTTCCCTTGCCTACTTTATCTGGTGAAACCCAGAGCTAGCGCCCAGCTTCGAAAAATACGTAGCTCCCGCCAACTGGCCCAAAGTATCGTCCACTGTTGGCAAGACAACGCGTTCGCGCAGTACACTCTTATTCAGCTGCGTCAGGTCTACACAGAGGCGAACTTCGCCAGAGGGTTTCAGTACAGGCACTATGCCTGCACACCATTCTGTTGGACCATCTACCTTCCGTATCGCCGCATTGGCTTCCATCTTAGATAACTCCGTTCTAACAGCCTCCTTTAAAGGAATGGGAATGCGCCTGGGCGTGAAAATAGCGAAAGGTATCGCGTTGGCCTTCAACCGAATGGTGTACTCGCCAGACAATGCCCCAAGACCAGAGAAAAGCTGGGGGTACCTCTGCTCATAATTTTTATCTTCCAGCACATCTACAAATTTCACCACACCGAGCGCCTCTATGGCGGGAAGACCTAACAAATCTGCATGTGCCGATTCTACGACATACAGAGCCTGTCGTGTGGTTTTGCCCTTCCAAAAAATGTCAGATTCAAACGTGCCTTTCAAGCGAAGGCGCTCATTTCCTGCGCCAGTCAGCTGTGCCGACGAGGGCGTTAACTTAGGCGGTGCTCCTGGGAAGCTGGGCGGAACAACTGACACTTCTGCCCCAGAGTCTACTTTTGCGGAGACCGGCACGCCATTAATGGACACTTGAACAAACCTAGCTTTCGAAGCGCCAACTGATCCTACAAAATGGGTAGGTTGGTCCCATTTGAGCGAAGAAACGCCTACCTTCGGCTTCTCAACCTTGTTACGGCACACCGCAGCAAAATGTCCTCTGGCGTTGCAGTGGTGGCAACGCGTGGAGCGCGCCGGGCACTGAGTTCTGAGGTGGTTCGGACGTCCGCAATACGTGCAGAGCTGGTGGTGCTGCTCGGAGAGCCGCCACTGCTGCTGCTGCTGAAGTGAAGGCAGCCGACTGTGCATG
This sequence comes from Ixodes scapularis, assembly GCF_016920785.2. Classification (NCBI taxonomy): domain Eukaryota; kingdom Metazoa; phylum Arthropoda; class Arachnida; order Ixodida; family Ixodidae; genus Ixodes; species Ixodes scapularis. Next base: position 74,830,215 of record NW_024609883.1, read on the forward strand.
TTGCCGGGTGCTCCACTGCGTCCACTCCGCTGGCCCACGGCGTCAACTTCCCCCGAGGTCGCTGCATCTGAGTGAGGACGCAGCTCCTGCTGCTGGCAAAAACAGTCTCCTTGAGGCGGGCCTTGGCTAGTGCCGTCTCGAGAGTGAGGCTGGCATCCATTTGGAGGGTTTCGGATAACTTTGCATCGGCAAGTCCCACGACGAACCGGTCACGGATCATACGGTCTCTGAACTGTGCGAAGTCGCAGCGGTCAGCGAGCACATGGAGGTCGGTAACGAACTGGTCGACACTCTCCCCGCTCTCTTGCTTGCGACGATGGAAACAGGCACTTTTGTAAACCACGTTCTTTGTGGCTACGAAGTGGCCGTCGAACTTCTTCCTCACTGTATCGTAACTTTGAGACTGCGTTTCCGAGAGGCCAAACGTCTGGAAAAGTTTCCTGGCCTGCCTTCCCATGGTATACAGCAGCGTCCGCACCTGGGCTTCCTCCGACCTCTCGTTGAGACCCACGGCGTAGCGGAAATCGTCGAATTCTTGAATCCACTCCGGCCATTCTGAAGTTCGATCGAAGTTGAATTGTTTGGGCGGAGGAACTGCCAGAGGAAGGGCCGCTGTAGGTACTTCCATCTTGCAAACCGAGTGCAAGACGAGGGCCGCCAAAACAACACGGGCGAGAAGCATCATCCCACTTCTGACACCATGTCGTGTGTCTCGCGGCACGATGAAGGAAGTGACAGCCAACCAAGTAGTTCCCAGCAGAACAACCCCCAGCCTTTATTCCGCGCGCGTATATATCGCCAACCGCCCTATCACTGATAAGCGGAGAGCGAGGCGAGTCACGTACGCAGGTCAGATAGTGAATGACAGTCAGTGATGGTACAGCAATATTATGATGATGCGGTCAGGATGACACCACTGCACGGGACTAGTGAAACAAACTATAGCACCATACTATGTTTCACCTTCTGGTGGAGTGCAGGTGACACTACTAGCCATCTCAGCCAATCGATTACTGTGAACATATCAGATGACTGCATGTCTCGTATGCTGCTGCATGCACCTTTCCTCAATTGTTGCACGACACTTGCACCGCATTGTGTCGCTGCGGTCTATCTTGAGGTGAAACGAAGTACAACAAAAGTGGCATAATTCAACCTTGCAGATTCAACAAGCATTTTGAAGTATACTCTAGAAAAGATTTTTGCAACATATGGTTTGTTTGCAGTGCAAGGCAATGCCCTTTTTCTTCTGCTAGTTTTCTTTTTTTGGTTTTGGTGTACCTATATAACACTGTAGACAATACCATTCCTTACTGTTCTTTGATAGTAGTGTATTTATTTCACCGTAAAAGATACCATACTTTGAACTTGGTTTATTTATTACACTCTTAAGTGGCATTAAATCACTTTCTAGGATAGTCTATCTACGGTAAAAAATGAATCCATGGGCTCTAAGCATCCCAAAAATCAAAACATTACATTCATACGCGGTCGATTTTTCTATTAAAGTCTACATGAAAAGATTGATTACCTCGGAACTACCGCCAACACCAGATGGCACCGTTGCACAAGGACAGGGCTCTGCCATTCTCGTCGGATGGCACCATCTGTTGTCAGTTTTTTTATCCCGATTTTAATAGAAAAATGGGCCACGCATAAATGAAATGTATGGCTTTTGAAAATGTTTACAGCCCATGGATTGGGTTATAACCATATATAGACTATTTCAGAAAGTGGTTTAGTGCCCTTTTAACAAAACCCCATATCCTTTACTGTTCGATCGTGGGTATAAATTACTGTTCTTGGGTATCAATGTTAATAAATGCTTGTCACTTTCTCCCACTGGTCTCCTGTCTAGGACTTCGGCTGGGCGAGGATCATTGCAAGAAGCCTCATTTCTTCTTCATGCATTTTCTTCCGCTCCCAGCGCATCTCTTCTTTCAGCTCCTTCTCGCTTGGCGCCTCTCTTCCTTTGCAGCTTCCCGGTGCACCCTGCGTGCTTCCCTTTCCTCCTCCAGTTTTGTGATTTCAGCGAAAAATTCTTTCATGTGCTGTAGCCGTGTTGAGTTTAGCCGGCCTGGACGGGTGCTTCCGCTGGGTCATGTCTCGGGAGTTTCCTCGGGAGAGCTCGAAGCTGTACTTGTGGTTGTGTCGACCGCTGCTCCTGCTGCTGCTGCTGCCCCTGTCTGGCTGCCAGCTGCTGCTGCTGCCCCTGTCTGGCTGCCAGAAGGCACCTTGTAGGTGGCCCCATTAATGTCTCTGATCAACTCGGGCTCGACGCTGTCATCCATCATTCGGATGCGGTCAAGCTCGTCTTCGTATGGGACGTCGACGGGTCCAGCTCCAGATCGACCGTTGTGGCATACTGCTTGCCGTTTGCGTTTTTGAATGGTTTTTAGACGGGTGTTGCACTGATCCGGTGTTTTAGTTGAACCAATTGTGGTCAGGAGATCCTCCGATATGCGAGCAAATACGGCTTTCTTATTTTTGAATTTTTTTAGGGGTCCAATTTGTGGAAAGTAGCGCTCATAGTAGTCCAGGAGCAGCTTTGTCTCGCCACTGGTCCACTCGGATTCTAAAAACGATCAAATTTGAGTAATTAACTGGCTATTCAATGTTTAGTTTGTACACACAGCAGCAACATGAGCTCACCCAGTTCATGCTAATTGAAAGGGGTAAAATGTTTTGCATAAAGGCCCGTTCACACTCTTGCGACCGAGTAAGACCGAGAGAGACCAGACCGGTTTTTAAGCCTCTTGCGACCTCTTAGGACCAGCTCCGCTGCAGTGCATCCGGTCCTAAGTCGCAAAAGGCTTAAAAACCGGTCTGATCTCTCTCGGTCTTACTCGGTCGCGGGATTGTGAACGGCGTTTAAGGTGCCTTCAGCTTGCTAAGCTATTAATAGGGTTATGTGTTTTCAAAGTGTATTTCTCATTGATTTTTTTTATGTATTTTTTTAGGTTTTATCATTTTTTACTTAAAATTTTTTATGTCTGGTGAAAAATTTGGGCTTATATTGAACACAATAAGATGACTCACTGACAGTTCATCAGGAGCTGGGTTCTGGGTCAATACAAAATGAAGCTGTAGACAAAAACTTTCTTCCAATGAAACTTTATTTATTTGCTTCATATTTAAAGGCTTTTTTTTGTCTTACTTTTCTGTGGTCTTTTCTGATTTCTAGAGAACCGACTTGCAGGTTTACTTTCTGTCTTTAATGGAAAAAGCTATGTCTTATATTGCAACAATAGAAATGTGGCAGCCCATTTCATCTTGTTTGCGGCCTCCCTGGATGGCTTCTCTGCCGGCCCAGCTGACATGCTGCTGGGCAAACACGGTTTGCCGCACACTGTATTTGTCACGGAATATGCGGTCACTTCTTTTTTTTGTGTGTGTTTGTATCTGTGTTCTCTCACAAGCTCCATCATATCTCAATTTGTCACAATTCCAAAGAATGGGACCTAAACTTTGCAGTCCATCAAACAGTTGATAGCAGTGTCTTTTTTTTTCTTTCAAAAATTTGCAGGTATGCTAACAAAGCATGAAGGGTTGTGGCAGCTTGGGAGATAATACAACTCTGTGTCATGCAAAGTAAAGGGAGAAAATAAAGGAATGCCTTGGAGGGTTCGGCAGCCTTGACAATATTCATGCATTTTTTTTTTCAACAGGAGTGAACATAGTTGAAATTCAAACAAAATGTTATTCATGCATTTTTTTTTTCAACAGGAGTGAACAGAGTTTTGAAATTCAAACAAAATGATGAGCTGGTTTTCTACTCCCTTTGCGTTATGACAAGCATGATAGGAAAAGCATATATCCTTAGATAAAGTTACAGGCCTCACAAGAAAAGTGGGTTCCAACATGATCAATATTAACATGCTGAACGTTTCACTCGTATACATTGTTAAAAAAAATTGTGATGGAAATTCAGACTTACAGGGACCCGTCTTATTTTTTTTAGGCTGCTGGACTGCCTGGCCTTTTTCCTTTGATGTTCCTTCCAGAGGGCAATGCTGCTGACCTGTAAAATTATCCAAACCATTATTCAATACACCACTGTTTAATTATGGTCTAATAAAAAAATCCCCCACCAATATTTCGAAAAAAAAAACGGTGCACACTGTACATGCTATATTGCCAGTGTTTGTGTCAAGCAACGTACCGCCCTCACTTCGAACATCCGGGGAGGCAAATGTAGCACCATCTGAAAAGTGTAGGAGACGAATAGCCTAATTAATTTGATCAAAGGGGGTCGCAGTGTGCACAGAGTCGGCGAACACAGGGAGACAAGTGGAGAATATAATGCCTTAGCTCGAATGACGCCGGAATCAATAAATTTGATATCAATAATTCGTAGCACAAACCGATTACAATGTTCTAAAACGCGCGAAGCCGTGACGCTGATTAGTTTTGATATCAAATAAGACCGTGCGCGCGCGCACAATCACACACACACAAAAAAAAAAAAGATTCTGCAGCTCTGCGCGCGCTAATTAAATTTCTTAATGGTCGATCTTGGGTTGGTAGAAAAATTACAGCCTAATTTAAGCTGGCATGGTAACCGAGGATTGGGGGGGACAACGGGACGGACAACAGAAAGTTATAATAGAGTTTCGGTTATGAGCAGGCGTTTCTACTAAAGGCGTTAAAACGCATGCGGAAATACGGAATAACTCACCAAGAGAAAATCCAGTTGCTTGGCGTCCAAGCAAACACAGCTACAGTTGCCGGACAGCCGGATCCGACAGTTGTTGCTCCATGGGATCTCCAGCGCTTGCCATGATCGCATCAGTTCCTTCCGCCATTTTTCAAGCTATAGGGAGGACGTGGGGACTGCGACTGCTGCGACGGCCTGTAGGGGGTTGGCAGGCGTGGGACCTGTTTGGTCTGACAAGTTTAGTCTGGAAACCTGGTATTTTTTTCTCTTCTTTTTTTAACGCACAGTTTATTAGCAAACCTTTCACAAGGAAAAATATGAGGGAAACCAACCCGTCCTGAGTTTCGAAACCCAGGACAGGTTGGTTTCCTTAATATTTTTAATTGAAAATCCACTCGGCTACGTAGGCCAAAGTAGCAGACCTCTTATCCGCTAGGCCATGGACGCATGAGGGATTTTGCGACAACTTTTAGGAATATAAATAGAAAAAACGAGAAAGCACATCTCCTGTTTTTATTTTTTTTTCCTTTCTTTCTATCACGAATTTTAGCAATCTCAAATATACTTGCCGCAGCTAAAGGAGAGCAAGATGTTTACTTTCAGTCGTGATTAAAACCTGTTGAGTCCCGCTACGACACCGGAATCAAAATTTTGTAATCGGTGCGAGAACAGTAGCCGTGGTTCCAGCTGGCCCGATACGCGCCCAGGCATAACTACTCCATGGCCGATCGCACCGCTGAAGTATCGTATCGAAGGTGCAAAAACGGTCTGCTAAACTTGAGGGATCACGGATCGCAAAGCATGCTTGGAGGTAACTGCACACTAGAGTCACAGCTCTATATAATGGCTGTAGAAGTCATCTGCGTCGCAGACGAAATCTGCGTGAGGAAGACCGATGATTCAGTCCAGCGAGAACGCGCTTGAGAGCAGACGACAAAACACATCACTTCCGCAAATAAAAAAAAACAAAACAACATAGTGCCTTATCTTTTAGACGATTACTGCGCCCCAACTTCCAAGCAGCACACCATTGCTTGACCAAATAAGCCCGCAACTGGCAAACATTGTCTCCAATGTTGGCCTAATGTTGATTTTCTCGAAACCGCTACCCGATCCAACGTTGGACCATTAACTAATGCCAATGTAGGACCACGATTCAACCAATGTTTAGGCTAATATTGGACCACCATTACTGCCATCGTTGAACCGCCTTTTAACCAGAATTTAAGCCCAACATTGGGCCGCAATTTCACCAACACCTAAGCCATCATTGGACCACTATTGATTGTGAATCCTATACAACCAAAATTGGCATCAAAGTTTAATCACTGGCTTATCCAATATTAGCTCCCAACCTTATGCCCTGGTTATTTAAATTTTGACATCCGATTTCAAGCGCGGGTTGTACTATTTTCGGCAGCCATTTTAGCGGACATGCAGCTTTCTTTTCAGATGTATTTATAGTGATCAGTTGAACACTACATATATCTGAAAAGAAAGCTGCAGTAAACAAGCCACATTCACTGTGGAATTTTTTTTTATCGCATCCAGGTGAATATAGAAGCATGCAATTCAAAGTGTACCGTCAATACATTTTATTAAGTATTACAATTAAAGACAAATTAAAGCAAAAAGGAGTGCCAGGATTCACCCCTGCAAGCTGTGAACCGGGCAAGAACGTGATGGAATCCCACGCAGAGTTCTGGGCACACAGTTCTAAAAGAAACAGAAGCGAGGGCCTCAATTCAAATGCCAGTTCCCACTAGGCCACCTCATACCACTGTAATTTTAAATATTCGTTTACCTTTCATTTTCAGTCACTGTCAGTTTTCTCTTACCCTTGTCAATTATGAATATCGAAATAAAATATAGCTTTATTATTCGTCACCCTTTAATCAACTGTTCGATTAATCGATTCAGTTGCTCTCTAACATAAAATCTCAAAAAGGCCTGCCGACTCTTTTAATGTTTACATTTCTATAATGAAAACTTTCGTTTTCAGCGAATATTTTTCGTTATTTTGTATACAATAAACTTGAGTATTCTAGGAGATAGCAGTACTGCCTTATATAACAAATAGATGAGCAAGTAAGACACCGGCCTGGGCCGGCCTGCTGCAATCAGCACCCCAGCCGACAATGGGTGAAAAAAAGCACTGCAAAGGGTGGGGCGCGCGCGTCTTGAGACGAGGTATGAGTCGCGCTCAGCTTTTGCGCTGGCTTTGACAGTGCTTTCCCTAGTCTCAGCTGAGACGCTGTTTCCAGCAACCCCGCATAGGCGTTAACTGTTGTTTTGTTCGCCCGACTTGTCCTAACTCAGAGCTCAACCGATCTAGTATTAAATATTGATAGGGATTAAAGAAATTAATCAAATAGTAGAAAGGTTAATCCATAAATTGTTTAGCCCTATTCTTGCAACATCATAGGGTTCCTCAACCCCTCATCTAGCCTTAAAGGACACATGCAAAGGAAAAAAAAACATTTTTTTTAGACAGCTTAGATGGAAAAAGGATGTCATAAAACGATTTTACAACGAAGAAAAAAAATTTTTAGAGCTATATTTACGGCGCTATACGAATTTGTAGTTGGCGCTCGCGGGAGCCGCCGCTGGTCACGTGGTAGGCCCGCGCGCCGCCGCGCTGCGTCGCCGCCGCACGCTGAGCGTTGTGCGAACGCCGCTTCAACGCGTTTCTCCACGCCGCCGTCGCCGCCGCCGCACAAGTTCGTCTGCTTCGGGGCGCCGCCGCCGTCGTCTGGCCGGCGCACAGGTCTATCATGTCTGCTTGCGCTTTTTCAGGAGTTTCCTTTGGGCTCTTAAAGTTACTTATTCATCTTAGTTTTTTGTTATACTTTGTGGGAGCCGGGGGTGAAAGACGAGGCAGAGGGCACGTGACAGGCGGCCGGCGGAGAAGGCACGAGCTGGGCGAGACATTGCGAGCTGAGCGAGGCTGGAAGCTGGACAAAGAACGACGGAGCCGGGGCTGCCTAGCCTGGCCCATAACGAACCCCGGAGCGGTCCACCAGCGAGGTCTGGAGCAAGACCGGTGGAAACGGCGAACCCGGGCCATATGACCTGGGCTACGACGATCCCGGGGTGGTTCCGCAGCGAGACTCGGGCATTGATAGCCCGGGACAGCCAGCCTACGCAGCGCTGGCGTGGGAAAGGCGATCCGCAGGCCTGGACACGGACCCCGACTGTGAGCTCTGATCGACGGGCGACAACAAGGGTCGACGGGCCCGGACTACCGGCTCTCGACGACGGGCAACCGGGAGGTACAGTAAACCCATTCGCTGTCTTCTCGTTGCAGTGTGTCACTCCCTGGGTGACGGGTGGAGCGCATACCGATCGGGCGGGGATTATTAGTAGAGGGACCTCCTCCGAAAAGAAAACCCCACAACTTCAAACAAAGATGAATAAGTTACTTTTAGATGCCATAGGAATCTTCCGAAAGAACGCAAGCACCACGTGATAAATAAAGACCAGTCACGTGATAAACACGGACCACTTCTCCGCGGTGCCCGCGGGCGCCAACTACAAGTTCGTTTTGCGCCGTAAATATAGCTCTAAAATTTTTTTTTCTTCGTTGTAAAATCGTTTTATGGCGTCCTTTTTCCATCTAAGCCGTTTAAAAAAATTGTTTTTTTCCTTTGCATGTGTCCTTTAAGACTTGCTAATTACAATCTCACCATTTAAGTTAACACCTATATCTCTACATTGATTTGGAAAAAAAAACTTCTTTACATTTACGGCATTTGCGGCACAGAAATATGTAGTTACAAATGTACAAGTGTTTCCTTCATATTATTTACGTTATAAACCAAATCGCTGGCCTTTTTCAGCTCACCAGTGTCAAATGTGCTACGAAATCAACAGTTCAATAAATAACCTGTTATACGAGAGGAACATTACAGCTGAACAGAACATAACGCTTGAATCAATCAAGCATTTCAAATAAATCACGCACGTAAAAAAAGCTTGACGAGTAAAAAAAATTACAGGCAAATACACTCAAATAGCGCGTTGATATAAATTAAACTCCACTTCCAGCCAACAAACCGAATATGGGCAAATAAGGGTTAACCAACGCTTCTGTGGTATTCAGCTTTAGACATACATCTTGCGACACGAAGACACCCATATCTCAACAGGAAAAATAAAATAAAAATGACTTCGAACATATAAAATAACCGATCAGTTTGTCCCTAACAGTCTATTTCAATAAAAAAAAAGACACTTACAATTAGCGCTGTACAAGGCCTGTCGGGCCGATCTCTGTGGGTTACAGGCTGGACTCGTCGGAGATTCCTGTCACAGAGTTCGACGCAGTCCAAACTCATCGGATCATGACAAAGCGTACATTGTGTAGCAAGAACACATGTCCCCGATGGTCAAGAGGTCCTCTCTGTGTTACTCACATGGAAGGAAGGGCGGTCCATCGCGTCTTCGGTCCGTCGAGGGTAGTAGTGACATGTATGCACACAACAAAGGAAGGTCACAGGTGTGTAGGGGCTGCCGAGAGTATATCCATGGTTTTGTCTAGAGCCACTAAATGAGCTGCGTCTAGAGTATCGGCACTCCGTTCGCTGACATTGTTGTGGGCGCCGCCTTTTTGGTGCTTGTGCAGAGCAGACATAGCTGCCGATCGTCATTATTCAAAAGTGCGACTTCCTCAACATTAAATTCGGTGTAAGGAAGCTCATGTAATATAGCTTTGCTTTGTCGCGAACTGTTTAAACATTTGTGGAGGACGAAAAAGCGTTTTCTGTGATTTCAGATAAAGTTTTACATAACTGCCAACCATGATTTTAAGCCACAATACCGCCAAATGCCGTTACTCTGAAGCGTAGCTTATTTAGTGGTACAAGTTTTGACAATCCGCGTGTTCAAGATCGCACTTGGCATTAAGACGGAATGCGCTGCTGGTGATTAAAGCTCTATAGTCGGTTACAAGTCAAGAAGGTAGGAGAAGCTCCTCCCACAAGTGTGATGCGCCCGTTTCAAATCTCTCCGCAGTCGAAAGAAGAGTTCACTGGAAACGCTCCTTGTTCCGCTTCAATGGATTCCCACTTGTCTCCGATCCCACTGTTTAAGAAAGCGACCTTTGTATTCATCGGAGAGGGAACCGAGCCCCTGAAAGCAGCCTTTGTATCCACCGGGGGGGAAGCTAATCCCCGAAGGTCGTATTTGTTTCCGTCGGTGGGGGAGAACTCTAATCTCCCTCTCGTGGCTTCCACAATGCTAAGTCAAAGTCGAAAGTAAAGCAAATATGTACAGAAAGGCAAGACCCTCCTCGCGCGTTGGCCGCGACGTCACGGAAACGGTGGGACGCTATTGGATGCGGAGGTGGCGGAGGGATATCCGATTCCCTTTGAGGGGCATTTGCCGCTACCTTCTTAACCTGTAACTGACTATAGAACCCCCGTTTTTGCCGTTTCCAGTAGAGGTAGCGTGGATGGTGAATATGCCGAGCCGCTTCGCACGATAAAAACAGTCCCCTAAGCAGTAAAATGCACTAAAACAACTTAAAAAAAAATGAAAGCCGCTTACAACTCCCTGTAACGCCGAATTGGAGCGCAGCTCTTGAGGAGGAGGAGGGAAGGGCAGTGGGGGGGTGGGTTAAACTAACCAGGGGGGGGGGTCACGTGACCTTGGGGGTCACGTGACCCCAATGCCGATGATGTCATCACTGACGTCACTGATGACGTCATCAGTGACGATGACGATGCGGGTACCGATGACGTCATTAGTGACGTCACTGATGACTTCACCAGTGACGATGACGATGCGATTGTCGGTGACGACATCAGTGACGTCACTGATGACGTCATCAGTGATGATGACGATGACGATGCGGATGTCGGTAACGTCATCAGTGATGATGACGATGACGATGCGGATGCCGGTGACGTCAGCAGTGATGATGACGATGACGATGTGGATGCCGGTGACGTCATTAGTGATGATGACGATGACGATGTGGATGCCGGTGACGTCATCAGTGATGATGACGATGACGATGTGGATGCTGGTGACGTCATCAGTGATGATGACGATGACGATGTGGATGCCGGTGACGTCATCAGTGATGATGACGATGACAATATGGATGCCGGTGACGTCATCAGTGATGATGACGATGACGATGTGGATGCCGATGACGTCATCAGTGATGATGACGATGTGGATGCCGGTGACGTCATCAGTGATGATGACGATGACGATGTGGATGCCGGTGACGTCATCAGTGATGATGACGATGACGATGCGGATGCCGGTGACGTCATCAGTGATGATGACGATGACGATGTGGATGCCGGTGACGTCATCAGTGATGATGACGATGACGATGTGGATGCCGATGACGTCATCAGTGATGATGACGATGACGATGTGGATGCCGGTGACGTCATCAGTGACGATGACGTCATCGGGGGGTCACGCGACATCGGCGGGGGTCACGTGACCTCGGGGGGTCACGTGACCTCAGGGGAGTCACGTGACTTCGGGGGGTCACGTGACCCCCCACGAGGTCACGTGACCCCGGTGGGGGGCTCGCGCGGTGCATTATGGGACATTTCCCATGATGCACCACGCGGTTACGCCGACGGCGACGCCGACGGCGACGCCGACGCCGCTCAAGCCGGAAACGGGCCCCTAAGAGCTGCGCTCTAAAACTGGCACCACGATGTCCTGATATCCGCATGTTCGTCTTGCAATTCTTTTTTCTTTGAGAAAAGAGCTGTTTCTGCCCGTTTGTAGTTCCCGGTTGCGCAACACTGTTCACGATGGCGAAAGTTCCCCGAAACAGTCGAACAGTCCCCACCGTCCTCCAGTCGACCCCTACCTTATCGTGTGGCCTTGGTCAACGCGACCTCATTTTCTGTGTGTGTTTCGCTGGCTGGACTCCGTCACCCCTGAGCTGAGAGTGTAGAGGAAGCTAAGGTGCTCGGTGAACCAGTCGCACGTCTAACTTTAATCACGTGATCACGCTCCTTCCCGTAACCACGCGCAGAGAGCGAAGCAGGTGATGACTGATCCGGCGGGCGCGTAGCTCCCCATGTACTATCAGCTTAGGAATGAACGGATTCCTTGTCGCTCAAGGACGCCGAGCCCTCTTCGCCCACAAAGGAGGTTTGTGTGGGGAAAACGGGAGGGTAACTGTTCTCTCATCACGTCTCTCGCCCTTTTTGAGGGAAAGAGAGGGTGCGCCATGAGTTTAGCCGGGCGACCTTGGTAAGCAATCCGTTCCGAGGCCGTCAGGCTCGCCCCTCCCCTGTGCTCTCCCCTTTCTCAAATACTTTCGTCTGTTTCTGCTCAAATTTGCTATCCGGTTTAGAGCCTTTTATACTCCCAGTAAAAAAGGCTCTGATCCGGTTGTCCCAAAACGAATGTGGTAAAGTTTGCTTATATATATAAAAAAGAAGACTCTAGAGTAAAAGGACAAAAAGCGACTGAGAGACGCGAAGCTCGAAACTCAACTTGAAGCCTACTGTTAAAATTAAAAAGAGACAATAAAAAGTGAAAGCTGCTTACAACTCCCTGTAACGCCGAATTAGAGCGCAGCTCTTGAGGAGGAGGAGGGAAGGGCACTGGGGGGGGTTAAACTAACCAGGGGGGTCACGTGACCTTGGGGTGTCACGTCACCCCCAATGCCCATGATGTCATCACTGACGTCACTGATGACGTCATCAGTGACGATGACGATGTGGGTACCGATGACGTCATTAGTGACGTCACTGATGACTTCACCAGTGATGATGACGATGACGATGCGAATGTCGGTGACGTCATCAGTGACGTCGCTGATGACGTCATCAGTGATGATGACGATGACGATGCGGATGTCGGTAACGTCATCAGTGATGATGACGATGACGATGCGGATGCCGGTGACGTCATCAGTGATGATGACGATGACGATGCGGATGCCGGTGACGTCATCAGTGACGATGACGATGTGGATGCCGGTGACGACATCAGTGACGTCACTGATGACGTCATCAGTGATGATGACGATGACGATGCGGATGTCGGTAACGTCATCAGTGATGACGATGACGATGCGGATGCCGGTGACGTCATCAGTGATGATGACGATGACGATGTAGATGCCGGTGACGTCATCAGTGATGATCACGATGACGATGTGGATGCCGGTGACGTCATCAGTGATGATGATGTCACCAGTGATGATGACGATGACAATGTGGATGCCGGTGACGTCATCAGTGACGATGACGTCATTGGGGGTCACGTGACCTCAGGGGAGTCACGTGACTTCGGGGGGTCACGTGACCTCGGGGGGGTCACGTGCCCCCCCCCCGAGGTCACGTGACCCCGGTGGGGGGCTCGCGCGGTGCATTATGGGACATTTCCCATGATGCACCGCGCGGTTACGCCGACGCCGACGGCGACGGCGACGCCGACGGCGACGCCGCTCAAGCCGGAAACGGGCCCCTAAGAGCTGCGCTCTAAAATAAAATGGCTACCAACGAAAAAAAAAAAGGTCGATATAAGTTTCAAGAAAATTGACGGCCTTGTTGGCTTTCCCTCAAAGCACCATTGAAGCTAATTAGATTATGCTTAAAAATAAACAAAACAGGAGAGCATGCGCACAAAAAAAAACAAAAAAACATTCACACAAACACGTGGTATGCGCTACATCGGTAGTCTAAAATATCAACGAAACATGGGCGTTCGTACGTATGTAGCATGGTAACCCCACGTGCAGAATCCCGTGGAAGCTTCAACCAGCATTGTTCCAATGACGGCATGATTACGTTACACACGCTCGCGTGCCCACTTATTGTCGCTTAAAGGGCCTCTGACACGCCTCCCCCCCAATCTTTTTTTATGCTAGGCGTTAAAATGTATCAGGATATCACCAAATAATTGTTTCACTTTAGAGTTGCGTAGATTTTTTTATAAAAAATAGAAATACGAAGCCAATTCAAAGTTCCCGCCAGTGCACTGTGACGTATCAGTGTACCGCAAGAGGTCGGGGCGGTCAGAAGGGAGGCATCACCGGAAGTCACGTGAGGTGTCTCACTCCTCATGCTTACCGCAACCGCGCGTAATATCGTTTTTATATTTTTGTTATTCTCCGCACCTGCTCGAGAAATCGAAGTATAAAAGGTTTCTTTATTTGCTTCTCATCGTTTAATGAGCCTGTAACGGTAGAAGAAGAGGAGTCAGTGAACCTAGTAAACAAGTTTTGCTCATATTCTAGGCAAAACACGTACTTTATACTCGACGTTTACTTGTACTTGGTACACTCTCCAGCTCGTATTCTCTAGACAGTAAACATCTTCAGCCTGGAGAGTATCCGATGATTCGACGACCTCGGTGTCCGAACCTTCAGCATTGCGATCGGGCCTGTCGTATGCTACACCACCTAATTTCAGCGAGCGTTCTAATTTTTATTTTCAAAACTTGATAGTTTGTTTTGTTCCCAGTATGGCTCTGTACTATCGGACTGATGGCATGCACACCTGCTCTGGCTTGTACTCGCAACGCTTTGATCATTGACCTCCATCACGTCAATCTACTGACTCTTCGTCCTGAACTTTTACAGCGCGCAAACTAACAAACGGTGTAGTGATAAAAAACTAGTGGAACTGAAACTTCGTTTTCTACAATCGCTCGTAGAGAAGACAAAAACAAAAGTCTTATGCACGGCCGTGGGGAGCACGAGGAGCGACACTCACGTGACTTCCGGTGAACACAATTTAGTGACGTAAGTCAATGCGTCCCCTCTGATCGCCCCGACAGCTTGCGGTACACTGTTACGTCACAGGGTACTGGCGGGCACTTTGACATTTTTTGGCGTGTCAGAGGCCCTTTAATTAAAAGCAAAATGCTCCGCCGTCACGGTGAGGACCCGGCCACCTGATCTGGGGATTCGCGTCATTGGCTCCTGATGAAACTGGCCATTTAAGGCGGGGCAAAAGGGCGGTGTGTCAGTCGTGGTCATTTCACACGGAGCTTTTGTCATCGGGTGCTTTCGTGCACCACCCGATCGTACATAGATCATCAACATTCTGTAAAGCGGTCTCCTTCGTGGAACTTCGAAGTCCACTGTAATAAGTGTTCATGTGATCCTTTGCTGGATAAAACACAGATTCCGGGGAAGTAGGAACCCAAAACAGAGGAGAAATTTTTGAGGCGTTCAAAATCAGTGTAAATGAGTATGACGGTTGCATCAGTGCGGCGTCACTCGTTTCATCAAATAAGGAATTCAGGTTCATTTGGGTGAGGTATAATAAAGTGTGTATATATGTTCGTTTTTTCTTTTTTTTTTCGAATACAATTTAGTTGCTTGTAGCGCTCCGAGTGTGCACGCCTACTTCTTTGTGCTCATTTTCTTTGCGTCTTTAAGTATAATAGCGAGTTCGTTTCACAACACTCGTGTCCACGCGTGCCCACTCGCGGCGTAAAGCGAGTTCGTTTCGGCAGGCACTCCACGAGTGGTTGCACTCTCCGAGTTCGTTTCAGCGGCGGCACCCCACGCGTGCATGTACTCGCTGCACCGAGAAAATCGGGCGTGCGCCAAAATGCAATCCCGTCATGCCTCGTAGCGGCAAGGCCGGCGAGGAGAGGGAGCAGACGACGGAGGGCTCGTCTGCTACGATGTGTCGCAGAACCGAAAAGAAAAAAAGTAGATTTTCTTATAGAAATCGCGTCCCGCGGGAAAAACATAATCAAACGCGAGCTTGAATTGTGAGCGTCTGCTACTTCATAAAGAAGCAATTAAGAACCCGTGCTTTATTTGCAGGTTTTAAGTCGCTCTGTTGCCGTACGGACGCTGAAATATACCAGTGTGTCAAGAAATGCTCAGAACAAACGCATCAGCGGCCCCCGAGATGTTTATCCCTATCCGTGTGCGGATGAAAAATTGAACATTTGTCGGCAAAAATCCCCCAACAGATACCTCTGACAGCATGCGAGAAACCTAAACATAGTGACTTCACTCGAGGCTTGGGCAACATCATCATGTTTAACATTTACCTACGTCAGCCAACGTGCCCCGTCGTATTTTGTTCGAGAAAGCTCTCATTCTCGACGTCCTCACCAAGGCTGATATCTGATCCACCTGTAATGACGATCGAAATCGAAAGTCCCACGAAAAGTTTTGCAGGATATTCTAACAGACTAGTTTTAAGCCATACCCTTTCAGTGGTTCACGCATAATACCATGCTCGAACGGATCAAGCTTCTGGTCGGACAGCGTCATCAGCTTTCTTCACTGTAAACGCAACCAGCTGCTTTGTAGACAGCTGGTTGCAGAAATTTACGCCGTCTTTAACTATCTCTACGACAGCTGAGTTGCTTGAAGTCATCGCAACTATAAACCACAGGTTGCAGCGCTCAACGTTTGTAGATAAACGTTGGTAGTGACTGCACTCTCGCATTCCCACCCATCACTCCGAACAGAAAGGCGCTAGTTTCGGTTTGAGGTCGGTACTCTTTCTACAACATAGATGGCGGCATCATCAGTCTTCTGCACTCCGTGCATTTGGCGTGTTCGTTTGAGTCCAGTTCTCCGTGCAACACTCTGCGAATGCGACCCATTCTGGGGATTCTGGGAGAGAACTCGAACGGTGCCAGTGCGTGTGAAACGAACTCGCTATTAGAGTTTGCACCTGACGTCATTTCCGGTTGAAATCGAAACGATCGGAACCAACGTTGTCGTCTGCTATCAGTTCCTTGACGCCATGTTGGAGGCATTCTGCGTCTTATTGTGGCAGCGGTAGCGGCGTAGTCAGACAGCCGTCTTTTTATAAACACATTTCAGAATATATTTTCCCCAAGTCAATCGCAAAGAGGTTCCTCGTCTGACATGAAGTGTTGTCCATAAACCCTTAGTTGGGGTACGAAGTTTGTCTGTCGGGATTATAGAGTCAACATAATAATCTAGAGCGAAAGTCCCATGCATTTGGCCACGACGGAATGGAGAGGTATAGACGCTTGGACATAACGGCGGCCTATAGTTGGCAACCCATTTTGGTTGCGACGCCTTAATATGCACAAAGAAACAGCAAAACATATATAATTTCTGTACCGCGCTATTTTCTTTTTTACTTTGCAGAAATTCACCTGAATCGCGCGTTGACAAAATCAAAGTTTACAAGCGCTCGAGCAACTTCAACTTCTCGAGGCAAAGCTAACACGCCTAAACCAGCCTATTTAAGCATGCTTCCAGTAATATGCTAAAGGTGTTTCCAGACTAACATTGACCGTTATATGCCACTGTGTTCTTGCAATGTCGATGAGTAGATTCTGCATAATTTTTATGTGCGCGTTTGAACATTGAAAAATCGGGTTCAAAACTTCGATCCACGAAGTTCCTTCAGCGTGGCGCAAGGGTGCTCCGGCATACCTTAAGTTAAGCAAGCTTTATGTTATCAGTTGCACTCAATATCGGTGACATAAATTTTGGTCCCAAGTCGTCGCTTCGCCTGTTATGGCTTATCTGTCGACACCTTTGTATGGTAAGGGGTACCAGTTCTCCTAAAAAATTGTGCAATGTCCATCGTGTCCGCACTTTATCCCAGCCTGTCTTTCGCCCTGTTAGCCAAAAAAATTAGGTGAGCATTTGTACGGTGAGCTTTTGTCCGGTTACCTAGTGAGCTCGTGCACAAATAGAAACTCAGTGCGACGACAATTGCTTTCTCATAGAGACGCAGTTAATTAATCTTAATTCTTTTTCTTTTTTTTTACTCGCCTTGCAATTTTTTTTTACATCTCTTTTAAGCATCTCTGATTGTTCTTCTCCACCATGGCAATCCCGTCGCGTTTGCTTTATGACATACTGCCCCCGTCTACGTAATCTTTCAGTATTTTCATAATAAAATTGATACCTGAACGTTAAGCGGGGGTCACACTGCTCATAAATCCAACGAAGGACGGTCTGCGGACAGATTCGAACGCGAGTCACCGCGAGGTCCATTCTTCGAATGCTGCAGGGCAAAGAGTTGAAGAAGAGAAATGGCACGCGGCATTCGAAACACGGATCTCGCGGTTACTCGATCGTGTCTGTAAGACTGTCTTTTGTATGAGGTGTAAGCGGTGTGAGCCGGGTTTCAATCTAGAATTCCATGTCGGACCTCTGAATCAGAAAGGAGAAAATTCCATTCCGTAGATCTCCTCATTTGTTTTGTATCCAAACGTTTGCTTAGCAGACTTTTTCTTTGCAAATTACGTAGATCTAGGGTGCCTTCATGTGCGCTTTGCTTAGGGTGGTGGCATCTCGCCATTTTGTCCCACACGTTTATTTTTATTTTTTGTTCAGAAGCGCGTGAACGAGCGTGTCTCTGCACGCGTTTGTGGCGCTGACTGTGCTATGGCGGCATTTTGTTTTCGTCGATTTCTTTATATTTTTCCCGTGAGCGCGTGCTGTCGGCATCGGGTACTACAAAGGGTGGCATCACCCTTAAGAGAAGGACATTGAGGCACCCTACCTAGATCGATCGCATACACAATTCGGAGTGCACAGAATGTGTAATATGGTGCGATAGGTTTAGCAACCCTCGTGGGAGCATTTTGCAATTTTTTTTTTTGGCCACCTCAGACATTGCACATCAAGTGTACTCCGAATTTATCCGTGGGATCATGGTAAGTTTATTTTTCTTTTGTTGGCAGGGGCGCAGAAAAAACTGAGGTTCTGCCTCTTGCCTTCCACTGTGAGGGCTTATAAAGTCGGAAGTAGTAGTACGCGACGAAATGACGCTCCTGACCTTGCCGCGTGAAGACACTGCGCCAGTCAGCCTAGAGGAAAGGCAAGAGGCTTCTATTCAAACAGGGCTTGTGCCCGCGCCCTATTGGGCAAGCACATAGAAGACAAAGATGTTGAGACAATTTAGGAGTCCCGTGTATTATAGCGAAAGCTAGAGCACGAGTTCATAGCACTGCAAGAGGATCTGGCTGCACGAGAGCTCGTGCAGCGGGATTACGTTGTTTCGCTTTTCCAGACTTCACTCTGTCGTGACAATCGCTTGCTCAAAATGTGTGTTAAAAAAGAAGGGTTTTTAGGCCACGGTGAAAGAAACACAGTTTTCTTCCACCGTGCTCCACGCCAGACTCGTCAAACCAAAGAGGTCTCCAAACAGAAAGGAGCGAAAACAGGGCGCGCCATCTATCGGTTTTCTTTCCAACGAATTCCCGCGTCGACGAAGGAGCCACGCGTGCACTGATCGCTCTAATCCCCACCCCCGTTATCGGCCCTTACGCTTCCCTTAGCCTTGCCACCGTGCCCGGCCTTCCCCCCTCTTTCGGCCTCGACACCCCTCCTGGCCCTTTCGCAGTCGTCGGCCTAGCACCCGCACTCGGCAGTTCCGGCTCGCTCGGCCCTAATCCACGCTCGGCCCTTCCGCGAGGGTCGGCCCGGGGGGGATGCTGCCGGCGTGGGTAGGGAGGCTCCCGGTAAGGACAGGCTTTCCGTTTCCGGCCTACGCTCGGGGCGCTCCAAAAATGCGAGGGCATCTGCCGCTGGTAGATTCGGAGCGTGTGCCGTAGAGCGGATTTTCTGCTCCCTCGCGGATTTTGGAAGCCGATCCGAATCTGCCATGGAATTCACCATAACAAAAATAAACTCCCATATGCCGGGAATTTTCAGCGACAAATAAATCCGAAGAAAAAACCCTTTGACCTTCGCTAGAAGTAAACTAAAAAAAAAGGAAATCCTACCTATAGCTTTGCCGACTCAGGTAAATCAAGGATGGCGCAAAGGTGCCGCTTGACCGAACAAAACAAGTTAATCTTAGGTTATCTACTTCCTGAGCCCCAAACACGGGGTCGGCAAGCTCAGGAGATCTTATGTTGCTCTCTCCGAGACTGATTTAACATTTTCCCTTGAACACAGAATCGTTTCCTGCGATTTTAGATAAAACTTCCGATAACTGGTAGCAGTAATTTCAAGCAACAAAATGGATAAAGTGCCGTTACTTTGAAGCGTTGCATATTTAGTGACTTTAATGCCCAAGTCCTACTAGTGCGACATACAGAAACAACAGACACCGACAAGCCTCAAGCACGCTCAGAATGCACGCGATGGCACTTTGGCGGTCTTCAATTCTCTCGGCGCTCAGCAAGTAAGCACTGTTCGCCTCGAGATCGAAATCTGTCGCCACCGTGCGGACGAAATTGGAAACATGCGAAAGCGGGGATACCGCCGTGCGTCGTCTGCTACGGGCGCACGTTCAGAAGCATGGATCTCGACGACGCAAGCCCGTCTCCGACTGAGCTGGACCCTCCGTATTAAATGCTTCATGTCCTTGTTGTTGTTCCTGTGTTGTATCGCTTCACACGCGTGGAAATTCAGCAAAGCGATAAATATTAAGTCGGATTCTTCCGTGATCTTAGTGCTGTGGTTTGTAGAAGTTTTGGTCCAACATAGTTTTATCTCGCATAATTCATAGCTTTCATAAAACGCTGAGTCTGGACTGGCGCTGATCGTTCATTAATAAATTAACCCGACTGATCGCCACCCTTTATTGACTAATCAATCGATAAATCTGGTAATTGATTATTCTCCACTTATATTAAATAAAATACGTTAAAACTACAATGCTTTTTTACTATTTTTAGTATGTAATAAATGGCATATTGCATTCGCATTTTAAACTTCACGTTGTGATGCCTACAGAAAGATGAACACGGGAAGCCTTTTAAAGTGAAGTAATTTTTAATTTATTGTTTAAACAGTATAATCACCCTCGATGACAATCAGAAGCATGCTGAAGTGGTTTACCATGCAAGATTAAAGCAGTTTTTTTTACTTTTTTCCGACTTTTTCCAGCACAAGATTTCGATTAAACGACAATAAGAAAAACCTCCATTAAGCATCACTCCAAGAATCTGAAGGTTAATCGATTAACTACCTAGTCCTGATATGCGTTCGGTGAGGGTGGAGGGTGATCGGAAAGCCTCGTGAGAGACACTATCCGTCATGAGTTAAAGAGGGGCATCGCGCCCGATGGGGCCGTCTGTGTCGGGGTGCGGGTCGTTAGTTGGAGTTGCAGAGTCTATGCGGAAGGCAAGTCGTCGGCTTCTTGCGCATGAGTTGCGGGGACGACAGAACAACGCCGAGCTCTGATTGAGTTGGATTGAAAGGAACACCCGTTTGTTCCACTCGCGGCAGTTATATTAGAATAGTTTGTTTCAGTTGTCCTGACACCGAACAGCTGGCGGATCGTAACTAGAAGAGGCTCTCTCTTCATCGCAAAGCAGGGGAATTGTTCCGAGTCCGAAAAACATACCCACACCATGGAACAGTGAAGGGAAACATCGGCCGCAGGGACACTCAGTAGCACGGTGATTTCTAATACAGAACTCTCTTCATGCGAAATATTTATATTACTGCCAGAGCTAAAAATTTAGAAAAAATATGCCTAGAACCGGCGATTGCACAGCCCACAGTATCAGTAATATCTTATCCAGGTTGAAATTCATTGTTTTCATAAATTCTTATGCTGGTGAACCGATACATCTATTTTCGAGCAAGCAAATATTTAACATGAATAGTGCAGTTCACTGGGAAACAGGTATCTGTTGTGGTGACGCATGCTTACCAACGTCTTCCTATAGCAGACGACGCCTCCACACGAGCGACTATTTAAATTTAGGCCGTACACAGGTAACACGATTCGATCTTGACTGAAGCGCCGAACGGCACCGCACCATTTTCCGTTAGAATTGTTTTCCCCCCGCTAATATCCGACAAAATAAACACAAAAATCTACACTGCCTCGCGCGCGAACGTGGAGAGCCTATGGGGCGGCAATCCCCGTATTGATGATGATGATAGCGCGACAGTAGCGCCTCCTCTAGGTCAATCTCGAGGCCTATAGACCCTTTACTTTTTTTAGGGCGCCACCATCTTGATAATTGCTGCGGCGACGATGCCGTCTAGCGGCTTCAAACCTAAAATATCGGCTGGTTGGGCCAGACGAGCTATCTGGGTAGGCAACGGTGTGGGTATGGCGTAACTTGGCTAGATTTACGTATATATATAGTGGGCTACATTCTTAGAAAAAAGGGGCATCCATAGTCCTCCATAAAGGGAGGAAAGCTTTTGTCACCTATGTTCCTTTAGAAAGGGAGAAACTTTCGTACTGAAAGCAGAGTGGCAAAGTTCTTCCGTCGCCTGCTTCTCAATATGGCGGCCCCAACTCGAGCAAATCGAGCTAAATAAGGTTTAAAGGGCTATTGTACGGAGCGAGAGGAGCAGCAAATAAAAGCGTCGCACGAGCTTTCCCGCTGTGTTTATTTCCAAAGCCAGCTTCCCCCCGCAAGTCAAGAAACTTGTATTTTGAAAGCAGTTACTCAGTCTTCTCGTCGTCAGCACTGCGACGTTTAACAGAGACAACCGATACCCAGTTACTTCGCGCACTTTACGTCTTATCTTGGCTATTCCTCGAGCCACGATACTTTCGTCAACCCATTCACGAAAGGAGTGGTAAACCGTTCGCAAAACCAGAAGCTGCAGTCTAAAGAGCCAATTCGAAGCAGCTGTTTCACGGTAACCGGAAATTATCGCGTAGCGTGAAAGAAAGTTAAATCGCTTGCCACCAGATGGCAGGGTCAAGCAGAGTAATTGTTAGTAGCCAGGCTAGGTGTCGCTAGGTACCGAGCAATTCATGATTCTTCAAAAAATATTTTCATTTGGTCACGCAACCATTGCGCGTCGGGACCTTTTATTATACACACATGTACAGTCCTAATCACACTTGTCTATAACGCGCGAGCATGCGGCTTTCTTCAAGGAGCGCTAGACTGGTGGCATTCGCGCGTCATAGACAAGTGTGATTAGCACTGTACATATATTACGCATACCACTAGCATCAGCTGAATATACACATTTAAGCGCACATAGAAACATCAATACAACAGCACACTAACTACATCACTAGATCTGCGCGTTACGTTTTCGCCTGTTATACTGGTCGTTTTGAAGGTACGGATTTTCTCGGTGACCGAATAAGCAATAAAAAATGTTCCCAGCACGTTGATTTGTTTCCACCAATATCACACCTCTGGGAGTATTTTCAGCGGCTCAGGGTATGAATATTTTAGTAGAAAGTAAACGCTCGTGCCGTAAATATTTGAAAGCTAATAAATCAAGCTGCTCCAATGTGGTTTCAAGCCAGGTGTTTGCTTCCTCGCACTGCACATCGTAGTCAGTATTTCTGTTGCTGTGTTTGTTTCTCTATTTTTGCTGATCACGTGCGGCTGCAATTGTTTTCTTGGATTAATCCGTGTAGAGGGGCTATTCACTCAGCTGGAAGGGAAGCTATACGGACAGAAAAGGCGCTTTTTGATCAACTTGGATGCCGTCAAAGCCGCAACTTGCGGCAGGTGTTCAGTGTACGGAGCTACGCAGTGGCGAGCCGGAAAGCCTCTAGCGTTTATACCAGCGCGCCACTTGGAGGGCAATTTCTCCAGAAACCGTAATGTATATATCTAAAAAAATTTTTTTGCCACATAAGTCCAATTTGTTTTTAATAATAAAAGTCCAAACTGTAAATACACATACTTTCTGTCAGATTTCCATACTGTTCAGTCCTATCCCCAGAGCGCAAACGCTCTCAGGGAGGAAAAAACAGGACATCGCAGACGACAGTCGTATTGGCCACTGTACGATAGGAGCTACGGTTCAGACCAGCGTTACAACATAACTATTTGCACGTCGATCGATTCCATCGTAATCCCTCAATCGACCTCAAACTCTCGAATGCAAACCGGAATGTCAACCTGGGACACCCCTCCCCCTGATCACGGCCCGACCGGCGGCATCAATGCCCGACAGTTTATGTCATCTCGTCTTGTTGTTACACCACTGATACGCGAACGCTCGGTCACACCCGGCGATAATTTCCGTCTTCCGTTCACAACGCACAACACTGCAATCGCGATGTTGCTGCTATGGTGCTGACAAGCCGAAATACGAAAAAACGTGCGATTGTCGATTGGCACTCGGCATCGGAAAACCTAACCGAACTCAGCCAAAAAGGCACACAGGCACCCGGCAGCAAAATTTGCCTCTCTTGGACGCAGTTTCCGCGATTTCCATAACGTCCTCAACGTCGACACATCGTTCCGTGTGGTCCGCGTGGTCCCACGGGTAGGGCCATCTCATTCCAGTGTACGTAGCGCTGCTGGCACTGCTCCAGAACTTCCCTGTTTCTAGCGGCTTCGTTTGCGCGTTTGATAAATTAGCGGTAAAAACGGCAATGCAACCGAAATGTTCTGCACGTTTCGACTGGGATACGAAATTACAGGCGGCCTTCGCTGCCACTGAAGCTCACGAAACTCAACAACATTTATTAAACAACGTGCGCGACATGCTCGGAAAATGAAACCGAAACAACATGAAGCGGGAGGGCGGAAGCTTTTCTCCCGCCTGCGTGGAGTAATAGAAAAAAACTCTCGTTACCCCTTTCTTCTCGTGTCCGCTTGGGGGCGAGACAGTAGAAGGGAGGAGAACGCGGCGTTGCTATCTTTTTCCTACATTTTAGTCTTAGAGTGTACAATACCTTGGCCGGTTTTCTTGAGCTAGTTTTGGCAGGCTAATAATAGGCATTCAACTTGCCTCCTTAATAGCATGATGATGAAGGTTATGGGATGCTTTGATTGAGAGAGAGAGAGAGATGGAGAGGAAGTACACTTTATAGCACGACTGAAGTCGAGTTGTTTGCTTTGATTGGGTTTCCACGACGAAGTACTATATGAGCAGTTATAATGTAGTCTACGCAGGTGAGCTCTCGGCATTTGATAGTTGTACAGTGGCGTAAAGGGGGTAGTGTAGTTACCGCGTAGCCTCCACCATGCATCGGGGACGGCTGCTCCTTGGAAGACGCTGTAGGTGGCGGTTCATCCGCAGCTCCGTTAGGGTGCCTCCATCGGCCGGCAGACAGAGGCACCCTAATACGCTTCATAACTAATATAAATACCTCAAAAACAATTATTTGTTTCCAGTAAACTTCCAAGGACATCCTTTGTGTTCTAGGGTGACTAAAAATGTGAAACTAGCAGACGACAGTGTAATCGACAGCTCCGAATCGGCCGGAGCTGGTCGGAGCCAGGCTGGCCAAGCGGCCAAGCCGGAGCCATAGCCGGAACGACGGTGCTGCAAGCGCCAGCGCCACCCGCGGCCGTCTTCGAACGCTGTGCCGCTTCTCCAGTTTCGTTCGTTACACGACCACTTTAAGCCACTGTAATAGTTGCATCATGAGTTGTGACATTTAGACGTTTTCGTGGACTTTACATGCCATGAAAATAACAGAATACCTCTAAGCGATACCCTAATCGGAATGCCAGCACCCGGTTGGAGTCCGTCTGCCTGCCTTGGATGAAGTAGAGTCAGCGGAGTCGTTAGCATAAACGTGACGAGGAGTATGATAGAAAGCTCTTGTGATTCACGCTCGTAATCGTCTGACTTCAAAAATAGAATCCTTGCGAAACATGTAAACATGTGCTCATCGCATAGTTCCGCGATTCACCTTATGCTTATTAAAATTATTTTTAATAAGCACATGCTTATTTTTAATAAGCATATGCTTATTTTTAATAAGCATATGCTTATTTTTAATAAGCATATTTTTAATAAGCATAGAACGCCATAGAGGCTCAGAAATTGTAACACGGTAAAAGGAAACATCCGAAACTATCTCACGCATAAAGTCTGTCTTTAAGCCTTTTTGCCCATACCCTTGGCGGTTGCATACCCTACATCAGCGGGCAAACCAAAAATACACCGGGTCAAGTGCGCTTCCATGGCACCCTCGTATGAGGTTATGCGAAAATAGGACCGCGAACCTGCAAAAAATACCTTCGCGTGCATGCTGCACGTGTTGAATGAATGGATAGATGGCAATGGCTATACCCTATGTAACGGGCGCCAGCTTGCGCCACCTAGCCTAACATTTTGTCATCCCTTTTTTCCCCTTTTTTATTTGTATACATTTTGTTATAACAGAAAACCTTCTCTCCGCCCCCCCCCTTTTTAAAGTGATTCCATTGCTTACTTTTATCTGTAGTTTTTACCCTTCCGTAGATCTTTTCCAGAAATCTTCCAATCTCCTCTTAGTTACCACAATTATTTCCCTATCCATTCGTCCATCCATGTCCGGAAATCCCAGTGCCACGAATGCACTTGGGTGAACCAGCCTTAAATGCGGAAAGTCACATTTAAAATTCCTACATTTCTGATCACCCAGGCACCTAATTTACACACTACCTTGATAGTTTAATGAGTGGCACTAATAACATTTTCAGGGGCACCATAATGCAAAAGTATATTTTGCCCCCGAGTCTGCGAGAATCAATCACTCACTGTTTTTGCCGCCGCATTGTACTTTTTTATTTCGGCTTTTGAAAAGGTCTACCAAAGATAAGCGAGCAGATGTTGTCGCTTATGAAGTTTACCAAACATAGAGAAGCTAAGACTTATAAGGATCTCGCAGAATTAATATGGCAATTCGGGCCAATTGATCCATAATCGTAGACAAGCGCCGCAAAAAAACACATGGACAATAAGTGGTGGTAAACACTGGCGTCAGTGTTTTATGTCCACTTCTTGTCCCTGTGTGTTTTTATTTAGTTTTGTTGTGTTTGTTTACTATATTGAAGAAGTATCTTTAATCACAACGGACAGGAAGGAAACAGTAATAGGGTTCTATGCGGATCATAAAGCCATGCTCCAAATGGGTGAGTGTCAACTGCAGCTTTCACAACAGTGGCGGATCGAAGAGGAAGGGGGGGGGTGCAAAGTCGACCCACTTCCTCCCCCCTTGTCGGAGGGCGATTTGACATGAGTGAACCCCCCTTCCACAAGAAAGAATGGGAGAATAGTATCCTCAAAAATTTTCCGCCCACCCAAAACAAAGGTCTGGATCCGCCCCTGTTTCACAATCGATGCAATACACTACGTTTGAATTCTTGGGAGGATCGAGACATCAGAGACCGAAATTAAAAAGCAAACTTACGATAAAAAATTGCTTATGACAAAACCCGAGAAGAAATCCGTATTAACAAAACAAAATTGTCGCAACTTTTGTGTGACTTACAACGGAATATTACGACATTATCCAAAGTGTCTTACAAACTTATTAGGGCAAACATGGCCGCACAACACTTGGCTATTTCGCCGCGACCATAAATGAATATAGAAGCGTGGGCAAGAGGCATATGTTTTGTGCACTGTTCACATGCATCCCTACTTGAAGCAGCATAAGGACAACGCTAAACTACACGCGGAAGATTCAGCCGACGAGTCTGCCGAGCCGTCCATCCTGCCCGTTAGAGCTAAAGAGGTGCAGGACTGCGATCAACGGCGAGATGCGCCAATGAATCAACGAAAGAAAATGCCACACAAATCTTCAGTGCACCCAAAAGGGTCCTTTACCTATGAATGGCGTGAACCTGATTTGGTGATCACTAGCGCCCCCTCGTACTTCAGTAGTGATTTTCAAAGTGGTGGGCATTCCTAACAATAAAGGAAAAAAGTGAAAGCGGTTTACAACTCCCTGCAACGCCGAATTGGAGCGCAGCTCTTGAGGAGGAGGAGGGAAGGGTACTGAGGGGAGGGTAGACCCCTCCTCCTCCTCCTCCTCCTCCTCCCCTCATTCTTTAATATGCTCCGGGGGGGTCGCCTGACCTCGGGGAGGGGGCCACGTGACCTCAGGGGGTCATGTGTCCTTGGGGGGTCACGTGACCTCGGGGGGTCATGTGACCTGGGGGGTCATGTGACCTGGGGAGTCACGTGACCTTGGGGGTCACGTTACCTTGGGGGATCACGTGGGGGCAGGGATGGGCAAATTACATCCAAATATGTATCCAAATACAAATACAAAATACTTCGTCAAAAATGTATTCAATTACAAATCTAATTACATTTCCAAAAAAGCATTTAAGTACGAGATACAAATACAACCAAACGTATTTGGTCTCCTCCAAATACTTTTCCAAACACATTCCTCAAAATTTGCGTCAGCGACTTCAGGGCACCTGCAACGGGTTTATGGGTATCTCATTTTAATTTTGCATCGCACACTCGGGAGTTAGTGTGCGAGGCTCTAGTAACGTAACAGAAATATAATCACAAAAAAATGTAATCAGCTTGAACGTAATAGGTGAAAAAGTACAGAGCTTCAAGCAGCTTTTTTTGTCGATTACATTTTGGTATAGACCACGGGTGGCCAGGCTGACCCGGCCTAAAAGCCGCAAACAAAACCACAAAACTTCCAAGAGCCGCGGGGGGAAGGGGGAGGGGCTTACTTGTCTAGAACAATAAACGAAACTCGAACTACTTTTATTCAATCCGACTCAAAAGCAGTCGTACGTAAGGCAGTAGTAGTACAAGACTACCAAATCGCAACCTGTCTTTAGATTTAAAACGCGTTCCATTTTTCTTTTTTAGGGAAGTGCTCGTATGACCGAGAGGGAGGCGAGGGAGAGGGGGGGGGAGGGAGCCGTGAGCCGCATTTTAGCACGCGAAGAGCCGCATACGGCTTGCGAGCCGCAGCATGGCCACCTCTGGTATAGACCAACAAAGAACCGAGACGACCAAGATGCGCAGGACTAGCTAGAAAATTATTTATTGTTGCAACTCGCACCAGTTACGAGAACCTGGACGACCCGCACATTAAGAATGTTCCAGACAAAAATACAGATGGAACTCAGGCTGGAAATCATCACAAGTTGTCACAGGCACTTATTTAGCCAGTCTGCCTGTGAACGTCGATTTAGTCACTATTCTTGCCCTGAACGAGCACCGTAATCACGAAGTCACTAAACGCTTTCGCTTGAATTAGAGACACTGCATTCGGTGCAGAACGTAGTTTTCTTCCTGCTCTGGACAGTGACAATAAATTTGAGAGATGTATTTTCGCCCTCGAAATTGAATTCAATTACAATTGTATTTGAAATACCCACGTTTTAGTATTTAAACACACACGTCAAATACATTACCCAATTTGTAATTAAACACAAATGCAAAATACACAAAGTATTTGAAATGCCTATTTCAAATACTTGTATTTGAAATACTGCCCATCCCTGCGTGGGGGTAACCCTGGGGTTCACGTGACCTTGAAGTGACCTTGGAAGGGGTCACGTGACCTCGGGGGGGGGGGGGGGAGAGTCACGTGACCTGTGGCCCTAATCTGGACACTCGGCGAAAAAGACGGCGAGATATCCGGCGGCTCTGATTGGCCGGTGCCAAGGTCAACTGCGGAGTTGGCCAATCACGGCCGCCAGATTTCTAGCCGACTTTTTCCCCCGAGTCTCCAGATTAGGGCCCCTGGGGGGTCACGTAACCTGGGGAGGGGTCACGTTACCTGGGGAGGGGTCACGTGACCTTGGGGTGACCTTGGGAGGGGTGACGTGACCTGGCGGGTCACATGACCTTGGGGGGTCACGTGACCTTGGGGTGACCTTGGTTACGCCGACGGCGACGGCGACGGCGGCGCCGCTCAAGCCGGAAACGGGCGCCTAAGAGCTGCACTCTAAAAAGAAGGAAGTGTCGTTAGGAATGGCAATGCTTTCACATTCAATCCACAAAGGGATACCTAAGTGCCCCTGTAGTATTTTGTGTGGAGTAGAGCTCAAATAAACGCCGTACGGTGCAGTATATCCACGAATAATTTGCTACTAGTCGTGAGGCTTAATGTTTTGCACCAATAATACTGTAGAGTTTTTCCTCGGTCGCGACGAAGCGCTACTGCACTACGAACTTGGCAGAAATTTCTGCATATGCGACCGCTTTCTTCTGGAAACCTATGGTGACCTGCCACTCATTTTTGGCCAAAGAACAGTGAAAATACCAGATGTCAAAACAGCCATAACAAGTATTAAAGAAATCGAGATGGCGGTCATAGCATTAGCTTCCCAACGTGGCGAGACTAGCACAGGATTTCTGTTACTCGCTGTTTATAGGACAGGTGTCGACTTTTTCCGGTCTGATCTTGAAAACAAAGTTTGGTTCGGTTAATTTTGTAGCAGAAGGCCCGTGCTTTCCCGTTTGTGGGGTCATTTTCTCGGTTCAAAATATAATGCAGAGTCCTTCCCATAAAAATGCATGGGTGCCCGCTAGGACTCTTCGAAATGAATAAATTGATTGAGGTCGCACTATACTCTGTTGCAACTCTAGAATATCAAAAGCCCCTCCCACAAAGCCCTTCACCCTTTTTAATAAGCAAACACTAGAGAGGAGGAGAGCCGAGAGGACACCGCCAATCATGGCGAGCAAAGAGAATTGTGGGAGGGGCTTGTGCTATTCTATAGTTGTAACGGACTATAACAAAAGTTTACAGTACCATGAAAACAAAAATACCAAGAATGCAGAGAAATTCGCAGGAAGTGTAGCAGAGACAAGATAGAAAAAAACTGCAGCAGCAATATTTACCCTTTAAATGTCCCTCGACAGCACAGCAGACGACATGCTGGCCGTCAGCGCCTGGAGGGCCACCCCCTTGTACTGGGAGCACATGTAGTCTGAAACGAAAAACAAAAAAAAATCAAATGCATGGACAATCCGCACATGCTGTTATTTCGCATCATTGGCCGCTTCAGAGAAAGCAAGCATGCACACCGTTGTCCAACCATGTCAACTGCTAGCCGAAACTTCCTGCCGCCAGGATTAAGATATTGCTTGTGCTATAAAAAAAAAAAAAAATTACACACTACCCAGCTGGCACGCTGAAAGTTCAAACATTGAAGAAAGTAACTCATAAAACTTCAATGCAAGAGAGCCTCGTGGACAATACAAAAAATTATGTTCAGTGTAAACATAGGTGCACTGCAAGGCTGCTTTACCTCAGCCAGTTTGGAAAATCTGCAGTTTAATTTTTTTCAAGTTATCATGCCTAAAAATTTGTAACAAATTAACTGGGTTAAAATGTTTTAATCGACACCCGGCCCAAATATTCAGGAAGTATGCTAGTGGGTTAATTTCTAAGTTACCTTAATTATTTTCGGCACCCTGAAGGCGTCGCTTCAGGGTCAAGTTTTCATATTGGATCCACCTCACCTACACAGCTGCAACCACACTGAAATGTTTGCAACGTTTCAGGCAGGGTAATTAGAAGTTTGCAGTTTCTCTCGACCACCGCTGTCACAGATTTTATCTTTTTTTTTCTCATTTTGTTCTTTTTCAGGGTGGTTTGGGGGGAGAGGGGGGGGGGGGGGGTGAATTGCAATCCTCACACATGTTTACCTGAGCGCCAAAGGCATGAGCTCGGATGAAACTATACTCCCTTTCATACTTAGGGTGCAACGCTGTCAAAGCTACTGGCGCGAGCGTGGGGCTTGATCTCGTTGATCATTTGCACGCTTTCTCGCGCAAGTAAAACCGTAGATGACGCCACGCACTCGCGCCAGTAGCTTTGACAGCGTTGCACGCTAAGTATGAATCAGAGTATAATGCCGGCCGAGCTTCAAAACAATGGAAAGAGGAAGACAAGAAGAAGGAAGTAGGACTTGGAGCATTTCGGGTTCACCAACCACGAACCTATGACGACCGCATATGTCATTCAATACGCGTTTCATACCGCTTAAACACTGTGTCGAACTGCATTTTGAAGTCAGTCCCAATTCCAACGGTGTATGAACAGAGGCGTTCATTTCGGGGCATGCCTTGAAATGAATCGAAGTAACGCAAGCTGGGAACACACTGCTGCTGCTTCACTTTAGAATAACTGCAGCCCTCGGCTTGATCACATCACAATTGCAAAAGGAAAGAGAAAAAAAAAAAGAGGCGAAAAGGAACAACTGCTTTATCAAAAGTTCCAACCGACACATGTAAACCCAGTTCAATTCTAGAAAGTCAGGGGACCGAAGTTTGTCCTAACAGTACAATTCAGTCCACTTCCATAACTTCAAAACAAAAGATGGACATCCTCTTCAACCATTTTGACTGAAAAGGAATATTGGCTCTGCATGAACCGAATCCCAAGGAAGTCTAACTTCTGAAATGTAATGAAGCATGATCAATGTAATTAATTTGTAGTTGAACGACATCAGTACACAGGTAGACCAATAGGACATTTTCTTAAGCAACGGACTGAAAGTAGCATTAGGAATCCATACGTGCTCTGTTGACATAATCTACACTTTCTCAGACCATACAGAGAATGAGTGGCAACTTTTCATCATGCTACGCATAAATCCAAACATTAGGACAGATAAAGCAAACCCAACTAGTTAAAAAAAGAAAACAAAAACAAAACAAAAAAACATTCTAGCTTAACGAGAAAACGTGTGCCGAGAAAATAGGGAGTTTTAGAATATCGGGCGCTACTTTACCGCGCGTTGCGGACAGCAATATAGCGAGGATTCCGGCGATGAATTTTAGAATATCGTTTCTCTGCCGGGGACCCCCAAAACGCAAGCATCTCGCGCTTAAAACGCCACCAAGATGTCGCGACAGCTTTCATCTGGAAATTAAGAAAGTTTTTTTGTCCAGAGTAACATTTTTATAGTTGTTTTATACTCAATGCCGCATGTTTTGTTTATGTCACTGCCAAGCTGCTCTGTTGTACTTACGAAGCCCAGACGATCCACTACTCAGGCATGCTTACATGTTTGCCGCAATCGTAAGTACACGTGCATCGATAGCTTTGAGCTGCGAATCCAGCGATGCGTGGCGTTTTCAATACGCGTCGACCATACCGACCGCGGTCGTCGAGTGCGACTCACGCAGTTCCCGAGCGGGCGACGGCGTCGAAGACGCGATCAACGGAGACGTCGTGGGCACCGTCTTTTGCGGTACCCACACTATTATTGAGAAATAACGGGCCCCAAAGCTCGAGTCCGAAGCTTGTTTTGGGTCTGCGCATGCAAAGCAGCCACGGCATTATTCTAAAGCTCCCTAATGTTCACTTCTCGTTCAACGCGTACAATGCAAACAAAGAAGTATGCTTACCAACTGCGTCGAGTTGCTCGTTCTGTCGCGTGGTTGGTCTTCCGCGCTCTTCTTGAACATAATCATCACGAGAGAAAACTTCACAGATAGATAAACTTGATTAAATGAGCACACTTCAATGTCTAACGGCCCAACGCAACACAAACACAAGTTGCAACAGTCGCAAAACTGGCGAAACCATTGCCGGAAAAAGAAAAAAAAACAAAGAACTGGTGTCGCTACCGATGGGGCGTCGAAGGCGGGATTCTTAAAATATGAAACCGAAACCAGTAAAAATTACAATACTGAAACCGAAACTGACCAAATCGCGATAGAGAGGCGCCGTAAATATCTTGTTGGCGAATCTTCTGTCGCGAAACTAGGTTTCGGGAAACAGATTCCCCGTCTGAAAGCGACCGAAAAAGTGGCGCGCCTCCGAAAAAAGTGGCGCGTGTTTCTCGCTTCTAGGGCAATTTTTCTCTGAAACCTCACCGACGCCGGTCAATCACCCGAAGGAGAAACGCGGACGTTGCCAATGGCCGCTCGACTTCGCTATGACGTCTGACCTTCGAGGAGGAGTAAGCTTTTGGATGAGTTTGATTTTCGGCCGATTCCGTATCCGAGCCGAAGCCGAAAGAAAACGAACAAACATGGCGAGCGACAAGCGGAGAAGCGGTGCGTACGGGCGACGAGTCTTGGGCCCTACTCGGTTGCAGGTGTGTGAACGGCGCCTGCAGTACGGATTGGGGGCGCGGTGCAGATTCGTCAACTGTCGCGGCGGGTGCAAGCAACGTATATAAACATGATGACTGGGGATGACGCTCTTAAAGGGGTATTCACACGAGGGAGAAATCCCGGGGATTTCTCCCTCGTGTGAATACCCTTTTATTAGCGGTGCAGAAATGTCCGATATGCTTCGAGATCTCGCGGTTTTTCCCGGATTTGGCAGGACTAGTAAACCCAGTGAGCCGAATCTGACGAAATTCATTGAGTGGCATTAATAAAACAGGCTGTCTGTTCACACTGTGCGTACTTCCTATCATTTTGATGCGAAACGCTTGGTATTCCCGGTGCAGATGACAAGGTTTGGCGAAATTCTCGTGAGTCAATACGTCGTAGGTTTTGCGCGTCAAACTCCACGTGTGAACAGGCCGATTTCGCGAAATCTTAGTTTCGCTAAACTGTGGCGCGTTAAAAAGATGCATCGTGTGAATAAGCCTTCAGTAGTAAGAGAGGGTGAATACGGTTATTATCTTAAGCACAGGAAATAAATCTGTATGTCAGAACTAGCACCGACGCGCTATTTGTTTTGGGTGCAATGCAGTCGGGAGTAGATTTTTTTTTTGATAACACTCATTTCAATGTGTAATGAGTAAATTCAAAAGAATTGCAATTGATTGGGTAGCGATAAACCTCACTTGAATTTGTAATAAGTAAACTCAAAAGAATTGATATTGATTGGGTAACGATAAACCTTACTTGAATTTGTAGTGAGTAAATTCAAAAGAATAGATATGGAGTGGGTAATGATAAAACTCATTTAACGATGAGTTTCTTATTAGTTTCATTTAACTCTATATAAACGCATTAGAAGCTCAATTGAAACTCATTGTTCATTTTTGTAAGGGCTGGCTCTTCTGATTCCCATATTATAAAGACGTTTCTTTTAACGGCAACGGCCAGTCACTAACAGCAGCTCGCAAAACAATGCAGCGACGGCTCGTCTGCAGAATCCAGGAATCCTGGGTTCATTCACCACCCCCGCTCGTTCCGTTCTGGATGAGCATTGTACCGACGTGCGGTCGTGTAGTCACTACTGCGTGATGTACTACATAGAGACCACAGGCCAACAATGGTGCTGCACTAGATAAATTTTTCATCTAAAGCGGATACACCAGAGTCGCCATGGAGCCAACATCCCTCCTTTTTAAACAAATACGCAACAAAAGTATGGGTGCATGTGTCGTTGCCTGTGTCAGAGTGTGTTAGCATTCCTCATCGCATCAGCACTGTGAAGGGCGAACAGCGGCCATTTATGAAACTATAGACATAAGCAACTTGTGATTAAACTAGAGTAGGTAACAGGAATGCTAGTTACAACGCCAGGCCTACCCTTAGCGAAAACTAATACGTTTGAAATATACCACATTCTAATTTGAGTGTATTTGAAATACAGTTCATAATTTTAAGTACACGAAAAATAGACCGAAAATATAAACTTTTTGTTTTTACTTAGTACTAAAATATACTTCTAAAAATCATTTTAAAATACCTTTACTTAAACTACATTTGAAGTTCCCTTCATGCGTTTTGAAATATGTAAATACTAAATTAATAGGCACAAAATACCTTTCACATATATTTCTTGAAATATTTATTTAATTCATGCAAAATATACTCCAACACTAAAAAAATGGAGCAATCAAAAATACGTGCAGAATACTCTTAAAATACCTGAAAATCGTAAATACTGTTGTGTTATACTCTAAGTACCTTTTGACTGCAATACTTTGGTAGTTTGACTTAAACTACATAATTATTGAAAAGGTCCCTTCTAGAAGTTCGCTTCAAGCAGATATGGAGTACACTGAAGCGCCTAAATACAACATTTGATTAGTTTGTCAACTGAATTGCGGAGCATCGCACTGATAAATGAGCCCAGTGTATGTTGTTTCTTTTTTTTTATCAAGAACACACCTGATCAGTTCCTTGCACACCAATCACAAACGGGGTTCGGGAACTACAACCACATTTGCTGATGCTGGAAAGCTTCAGCAGGTGCAGTGAACAGATACGTTTGGCGTGGTTTTGTTAGCACAATGTTAGTTCACTGAACGCGTATACTCACCATTGTACGTGATGCGAATAGTGACTTTAATATAGTGATATTAACTACCATATTAAATAGTCAACTACTAAAATATAAAGGCAAAACAAGTACTGTAAAATATTTTTTTTTCGCGGGCTCAATATTTCGCAATTTAGGTCAAAGTTGGAGTTTTGGAATACTTCGCAAATTCTAATTTTCGCGACGCGCTGGGATCGCATTATAGATTTTAATGTTTTTTTACATTTTGCCGGAATTGTTCACGGGACCTATTTTTCGGAATTGTAGGCGATTCGCGAACTTTGCGAGAATTAGGTCCTCACGAAAATAAAGTCGTTTACAGTATTTTAAAGTAAAGATACTGCCTTAATTCGCTTCGTCCTGAGTGGTGCTACGCAGAGAAGCAATAACATGTATTTTATGAGCCGCTTGTGTGGATATTGTTTTAAGGACTGCGCCGAATTGTTTTAGTTGTACCAATGCCTTTTACTAAGAGATATCGTACACGAGCTTCAAAACACTGTTTCCCCTTTGACAGACTCCCGAGGAGAAGATCGAATACTTGGAACCTTAATAAGCGCAGAGGTGGTCACCGAAAAAATGATTACCTTCAATATGTAGGCTATATAAGGCTCTAGAGCAGTCAACGGGACTGTGAATGAGCTGTTCAGTGCGTCATGGTGTTTGTGTTTGTGTTCGTTTCTAATGTAGCTTTGTGAGATGTATTTAGCAGTGCCTTCAAATATCTCAGGGACACCATTTGCTGACAAAATCGAAAATAAAAAAAAATGTGTAACCGGTTTTTAATGCACAAATGGCATCTTGAGTGTGAAGGGATAATATTTTTGGTATATTTAAAATATTTTTTGATTCATATTTAAAATGTATTTTGAATACCTTACGCGCGTATTTCGAATGCGGCCAAAATAATACAGAATAAATACAAAATGAATATTCGTACTAAATTTATTTCAACTTCGTTTGAAGTACGGCCTCTTTTTGCTAAGGGTACCAGTTGTAGATCAGCACTTCTGGTTTCTTAATATCCGTTAAGGTCGAGTAAGTAACCCTCCCGGGGCAGGGGGTCAGAACGGGTCCCGTGCCTCCCATAAGACGCTAGCACAAGTCAAACTCTGTGTGTGGTTTGCGGTAGTTTTTTCATTGCTCACCGCCGAAGTTAGCCAGGGCGATACCAACCAGATTTGCCCGCGGTACTTCAAAAAAGTAATTAATTGCAGTAATAATTACTTGGCCTATAAAGTAATGGATTGCCGTTACAAATTACTCCCCGTAAACAGTAGTCAATTAATTGTTTCGTTAACTTACTTGATTACTTTTGCTTTACTCCGAAGAAACACAAAAAAAAAGACGCACTATATATACTGTGTGTTTGATACAATACATTAAGTACTATCTACGCATAATTTTAGGTTAATAACTTTAGGAGAACAAATATATAAAGTTTTAAAGGCCTTAAACAGGTATAAACGAGTCTTGCATTCTCTAACCTGGACAGATATAAATCCCATGAACATGCCACGAATGCACTTGGGTGGTGGAGGCACGCACACCATTCGAGCTGATCTGAGTTCGGCATCGCCAAGCTTCAATACACTATTCCGCTGAAGATATGTTTTTTCTATGTTTGCTGCATGTCGCTTAAACGGACTGGCTGTGATACCAAGATGCAGTACTTGAGTCTCGATACATTTCAAAGTCCCCCGCTTGACGAAGTTTGTTATCCGACAAAATGACCCACTTGGTCTTCTTTCTTCATCACCAAACTTATCAGAACCAATGTGTCACACTAGATGGTAATGCACTATCTTTCAGTTGAACTAATTTTGGCGTTTAGAAATTACGGGGAAAAAAAGCAGAATGTTCAGTGAACAGCACGCTTGCATGTCTTTCACGCGTTTATAGGCTGCTTCTCAACTCCAGTCTCTAATTGAGTCACTGTTTATTCGCAGAAAACTCGGGCTGTGTTTCCTTTCCCTAAATTTTCGGTCTAAGTTCCCGCGGGTGCAATCCATTGACAAGAACCCTAGCATTCCTGTTTCTAAAAATACTGGTTCAGCTTGGATGTTCGGAGAAGTTTTTTTGTGCTCCCCGACTACCTTATTGCCCGTTGTCGAAAGCTACTCTTTAACCTGACAGCAGGGATGATGCTAGATTGTTTGTGTTGCAATAAACTGCTGCCATGTTTTCGCCCTTCGCCTCCGCTAGTGCGAAGTCAAGTGATAGAAGCCACATAGCTGGTTGGTCCAGCCATTATTCAGCTTTCACAGCGTTGTCAAGGATGAGCAGGATCGAGGTCTCATTAGTGTTTCTTCTATGTTTGCGGGATGAGTGGTTGTAGTGAAAAACATTGACAAACAAATCACGGCTTTGCGTGAAAAAAAAGAAGTTTTTTCTGGGACAAGGCGCGGAGGGGTGTGGACGGAAGAAGAAGGGTAGAGGGGGAGGGTGCGGGAAAGCCGACATATGCACCACGGTCACTGTGTCCACGGCCCTGCTCGCACGAACCCCACGCGGCGGTTCTATGGCCCATTAGTTTTCTGCTCTTTTGTACGCTCGAAGCAGCCCGTTCTTTTTCCAAGAAGTCGCAGACTGCTCTCGTTCTTTCCATGAATTCCTTTCTTTTCGCTCACCCGCGCCCTCCTTGAGAGCGAACCCCCGTCTTGTGTTACCATGCTAAAAGTGCAAAGGCTGTTGCATCGCCCTTCTTCCACTCTATTTCTCCCTTTGACGGGGCGGAAGAACAGTAACGAGTAATTTCAGTAACTTTTTACTGAAAACCTAATGAGATTGCATTACAAATTATATTTTCAGAAAAGTAACGGATTGATTACTAAATTACAAAAAAGTAATAATTGCAACTAATTCCGTTACTTGTAACAGGTTACTTCCAGGTCTGATACCAACCCAACAAGCACTCCGCACGACCCTTGCGTTGCTCTTGGCGATGCGTGACATCAATGAGGTGTGCGGACACATTGCATGACGTCACACCTGACTCGCCGGCACGTTCTGCGGGAGACTAATTTTTTCAGGGATGCTATGCGACACAGCTCAGGGCATTCCCCTCCCGGCGCTCGCCAGCTACGGTTGTGCAATCATGCTCTCCCAAGGAGCGGCGATAACGGCCCTTTCAGGCCACGTAAATTTTGTTTTTGCTTCGACCGACGACTGCCGTGTCGTTCTGCCCGCTTCCTTCAAAAAGTGTTGCACTGAACTCCATTCTACTTCATGGCGACGTCTCCGGAAGACCGTATAAGATTTCTGGTTTCCGGGCAGAGTCCGAGTGCCTGGCCGTGATGGCCGACATCGACGCATTTGGAGGCTACCAGATGAACCACGTCCGTATGCTCTCTCTGCAGACGGCGGAATGCAAGCGGCGTGTGGTAGAGGCGGCGGAACTCTCCATAAAAGGCAAGCGCGGTGTGATCATCGACCCCGACAACGCAGATGTTAGCGTGAAGCTACATTGGATTCCTTTCCACGTCACCGACGACGTCGTGCAGAAGGCCTTGGAACCTTTTGGAAAGGTGAACGGAATCACCCGTGACGTCTGGAGAGCCGGTGGCTTCGAGGGCCTTCAATCGACGACTGGGCTGGCTCGCCTAATCGCAAAGCAGGGCGTATCCCTGGACCGCCTTCCACATCAGTTGAGGATCGCCGGCGGAAACGTATTGGTGGTTATACCAGGGCGCTCATCGCTCTGCCTGCGGTGTAAGGGCACTGGACACATACGCCGCGAGTGTCGAGTACCGAAGTACAAAAAGTGTGAATATGAACACACTAACTGCGTGGTGACGTATGCCACAGTCATTGAGGCAACCGTCAAGAACTAATTAAGCGTCGAGTCTCGAAATGGACGAGGAGGATGCCAAGGTCGTGGAGCAGGTCGTCGCATTACCGGCTACGACGCCTTGTCAAACAGAGGCTGAGAGTGTGCCTCCCGAGAAGCAGCAGAAAATACCAGTTCTGACGCCTCCCCCCCTGCTTCGGCTCTTGCGGCATCTACGGGAAACAGACCCGGCGATGAACTCTTAGACAAAGGGTATCGATAGTCCTACCTAAGGGAAGGTACGGTCTTGTAGCCTATGGTTCTTTGGAGAGAGAGAAACGTTCGTCCCTAAAGCAGGGAAGCAAAGTTCTTCCGTCGCCTGCAGCAGCAAACTGGAGTATTACGCCCGACTGCGACATTAGGACAGAGATCGCCGGGCACGAAGGGTTTTATATACATTCATTTAAAGAACCTACACACGACACGGAGGCGGCGTACCAATCGACTCGGGACAAAGTACGCGCCTTCTTAATGAGCGACGAGCCCTCTACAAAGAAAGATTGGGTTGCGAAGGTGAGAGGACAGATTAACACCGCCGGGACGAATCGGTGGAGAGCCCACATGGAAGAACATTCCAGCATGCACCTATACGCGGCTTTCAAGACCAACATCGCTGCCGTCCGCTGGTGTGGAAACACACTGGGCAGCCGACTCCTTGCCGAGGCCCGCGGTGGTGCCTTACGCACCCGAATCTACTGGCGGCGGTACAACGTGAACGTGACCGTGACCGCAATCGTGTGCAGTGCATGTGGTGAGGTAGAAGAAACTATCCAACACATGCTCCTTGAGTGTCCGGCAATCGTACCTGCGACAGACGTCGGCACCCGCATTGCGCAGACCCTCGGTTTTATGGGGGAAAACAACCATGTGATGTGCTCAAAGAGGAGGCTTGATGCATGGTGGAAAGTCCACTCGTGATACTTCAGAGTGATAAAGAACGATTTCTCTGTCTTTCTGGTTCCTCTTATTTTCATTCTCTTTCTCTTTATCTTCTTTTCTTTATTGCCATGTCCATTTTATAGATGCTCGTTAAAAAGAGAAATTGCCGCCAGAAATACATACATACATACATTGCAAATAGCTAGGCTAGGTGGCGCTAGGTACCGCCGAATTTATGTTCCACAAAAAATATTTTTTATTTCCTGACACCACCATTGCGCTTCGGGAACCTTTATTATACACATGTAGACACATTACGCATACTACAAGCATCAGCTGATCATACATTAAGCGCATATACATACATGGCCCATCAGACATCAGTACAACAGCACACTAAGCCGATCACTAATCCCGAGCTCTGTGTTTCCGTCTTCTATACTCGTCATTTTGAACGTACGGAATTTCTCGGTGACTCCCTACGCAATAAAAAATAATCCCAGCACGTTGATTGTTTTCCAGCAATGTCATACCTCTGAGAGTATTTTGACGAAAAATTTACTTTCCTACTCCTTTTGATTGAGAACAGGAAACAAGTTAACTCCAGACGATGCTGATTAGTCCTCGACCGGTAAACACAAACGTTCGAAGGGTGTTGAAGGTTTGCTTCAATGCGTCCTGCACATTGCCATTTCAGGCAGAGGTCTGCTTAGTTCCTTTTTCATCCACTCACTCTGGCCCCTTATATTGTGGTCATTCTCAAAGTCTGCTTCAGTTACGTCTGTTTGGTCTGAAATTTAAACAAACCCAGAGCCTACGGCATCTTACCACAAATTTCACTACACGCCATTTGAAAAAAAATTCTACATATTGGAAAGGCGGGGCAAAATAAGACTTGGGCAAAAAATGCAACGATTTGAATTTAACGCCCTCTGTATGCGAGTTTTCGAATTTTGCAATGTGATTACTTTGAAGCTCTGCCGACATGTGCCGGCACTTGTCCGCTTTACTTTGAGAAAACATGCTACAATTGCTGAAAACGGCTGGTCATAAAGAAACTTTTTTATTGTTCGTAGGTTAACGAGCACTCAAAATGTGGGGAATAGCTGCACTTGCGTTCTTCTGGAGGCATGCAGCTGAGTTTTGAAGAACTATACTGTGCTGAGATAAGCTCTTATTTTGTTCTCCGTTTCATTAGCTGAGTGTGAATAAAACGTTTCTCGCTCCAAGCTTTGACTGCTTTGGAATGCAATGATTTCCTTTTAACAAGTGTACTCAGAAGAGGGGGGGGGGGGGCAATTACCTACGCTTACAGGGTGACAAAAGCCAATGCTGCCCTTGTCAGAATGGCTTGCGTGCAGCAAAGCAAGACTAAATTTTTCTACGAATCGCTGTCCTCCTAAGCCTAATAACGTCACAATATTTCTAAGTTTTCTATCTTTTACCACAGACTCGGGTAATTTTCAGCATGATCAACATGCACCAGCTCTCCTGCACACTCACTGTCTTCATGTCGTGCGATGCACCTTTTTCACTTGGACCAAAATGCACGGCTGTTTTCCCAAAGAGCCGCTATATCTGGCAAGTCACCAGCAAAAATAACTTTTCTTGTCCCGGCCTCTTGGCTCGAGCTTCGTAACTAGGAACACGCTTCGTTGTCTCGCGAGCTTGGACCCCTGCACTAAATGATACCGAATTTCGTCGAGAACTAGTGTAACACAACAGCGATTTCGGCACATTTTAAGACCGCAGCTCTTAGGGGCCCGTTTCCGGCTTGAGCGGCGTCGGCGTCGTCGGCGTAACCGGGCGGTGCATTATGGGAAATGTCCCATAAAGCACCGCGCGAGCCCCCCCCCGGGGTCACGTGACCTCGGGGGGGGGGGGGGCACGTGACCCACCGAGGTCATGTGACCCCCATCCCCAAGGTCACGTGACCTCCCAAAGTCACGTGACTCCCCTGAGCTCACGTGACCCCCCAAGGTCATGTGACCCCCCAATGACGTCATCGTCACTGATGACGTCACCGGCATCCGCATCGTCATCGTCACATATGACGTCACCGACATCCGCATCGTCATCGTCATCATCACGGATGACGTCATCAGTGACCTCCCTGATGACTTCACCGATATCCGCATCGTCTTCGTCCTCATCACTGATGACGTCATCAGTGACGTCACTAATGACGTCACGGACATCCGCATCTTCATCGTCATCATCACTGATGACGTCATCAGTGACGTCACTAATGACGTCATCTATATCCGCATCATCATCGTCACTGATGACGTCATCAGTGACGTCATTGATAACATCATCGCCATTGTCATCGTCACGTGGCCAAGGTCACGTGACCTCCCCTCGGTCTTTTGACCCCGCCCCCCCAGTACCCTTCCCTCCTCCTCCTCAAGAGCTGCGCTCTAATTCGGAATTACAGGGAGTTGTAAACGGCTTTCACTTTTTTTACTCTCCGTTGTTTTTTCTCTTGTTTACTCAAACTTGCCTCAGCGCTCCTTGTTGTAGCAAAACTCTCTAGGGCGGAAACAGACGAAATTTTTACACCAGTAGTAGTTAATCTAGGGGTCGTAATCGTAGTAAAAAGAATGTCCAGATGACAGAATGGAGACACGAAAATCGCTCAGAGTTGGAACGACAAATATATAAAGTTTAAAATACATCTCTTTTGC
Source organism: Ixodes scapularis (assembly GCF_016920785.2). Classification (NCBI taxonomy): domain Eukaryota; kingdom Metazoa; phylum Arthropoda; class Arachnida; order Ixodida; family Ixodidae; genus Ixodes; species Ixodes scapularis. Next base: position 74,873,013 of record NW_024609883.1, read on the forward strand.
ATAACTGTTGTAGTGTCTCTCATCCCGCTTGAAAAATCCACCAGACTGGTTCGGTGTGTCCTAGTGTTTTCTGTTGTGAACATCAGAACGGCCTGGTGTGTTCTGCTGCGCAGATCAAACCAGATAACGTGTTCTGGTGTGCCCAAAAGAATACGTTACGCTGGTTTGGTGTGCCCATCACATCATCCTAGTGTGGTTGATGTGCACACCAAAATACACATGGCTGGTCTGATGTGCACACCGCAGCGCACCAGAATGGCATGCTGTGCACACTACCCACACCAGACCAGTCTAATGTGCACACCGCGGCACACTAAACTGGCCTGATTCCACAACATTGTGCCTTTGGTGTGCATATATGAAAGATATATGTCTGGTGTTGAATGGAAACATGATTTATTGTAAAATAAATAAAATATATAGAGCTCAAAAACCACCCTTTCTTTAATAAGGTGCTTAATTGAAGGGGCGATGCATCGACTCAGTTCGAATATGAAGTACTTTGCGCAAGCATGGTGACACAGTATAATTGCGGGGATTTGCGGCCATCGAGGCTGCAAAGTTTACAAAAGGCGTTTGCCATCTCGCAGAGTTCCGAAAACAACCAGGACCAACCAGCAAAGCGGCGCTCAACGGCAGCGCTACTGTGTCACCCCTTCGTCGCTGAAGATCGTATCATCAGACGCAATTCGACCGTATCATCCTGGATCTGTGATTCCACCCCACGGCGGCGGCATCATCGCATCTCGGCTACTGCAAAACGAACGGTCGTGCTGTGCTTGTTTGGGATTTGCGGATGGAAAGCTTACAAAACGTCGTTTGCTATTTCGCAGCTTTCCGAACAACAACCGGACCAACCAGCGAAGCGGTCCTCAACGGCAGCACTACTGTGTCACCCCTTCGTCGCTGAAGATCGTATCATCAGACGCCATTCGATCGTATTATCCTTGATCTTTGATTCTACACTACGGCGGCGGCACCATCGCATCTCGGATACTTTAAAACGAACGGTCGTGCTGTGCATGTTTAGGATTTGCGGCCATCGCGGCTGGAAAGCTTACAAAACGTCGTTTGCTATCTCGCAGCTTTCCGAACAACAACCAGGACCAACCAGCAAAGCGGTCCTCAGCGGCAGCACTACTGTGTCACCCCTTCGTCGCTGAAGATCGTATCATCAGACGCAATTCGACCGTATCATCCTGGATCTGTGATTCTACCCCGCGGCGGCGGCACCATCGCGTCTCGGCTACTACAAAACGGAGAGTCGTGCTGTGGTTCTTTGGGATTTGCGGCCATCGAGGCTGGAAAACTTACAGATAGCCGTTTGATATCTTGCAGGTAAGAGCACTGCACTATTTTTTTTTCTTTTCTAAGTAGTGTTATCTTGGCCGCTAATCCTACTCTGTGCCGTCATTTTGTTATTGCACTGCGCTCGCCGGCATGGGCATCTCTCTTGCTGCCTATCGTGCTCGCATCGGACGCTTTTTCCGATGCTATACTGAGAAGGGAAGACATCCATTTCTTATTACCTAGCATACTTTTGTCCCTGCCACGTATCCGGGTTGTGTTATTGGCGGTGACTGTGTTTTTTCTGTTGATTCTTATGGGAGATGTCGAGACCAATCCTGGTCCATAAGATAAACTAGAAAAACTTCAGTCCACCCTGGACAAGCTTGTGCAGAATACAGAGAGCTACCAGAAAGAAAATACGGAAAAGCTAAACGCCATCGCTTTTGACATTTCGAACCTAAGAGAGAGGGTAACGGTACTGGAAAATAAAGAGGTTGAGCAATCGAGGTCACAGGATGACGTCAGCTCAATGAAACATGAAGTTGTTTCAATCGGAAATAATTACGGTGCAGTGGTAGGGCACGAGGGTGCTCTAGATAATTGCTTGCGCCTAAATAATCTAATCTTCAAAGGAATCCCTGAGGAACGGGGCGAAACATGAAATCGAACAGAACAGATCGTGACTGAGTTCGTAAAAGCTTTCTTGAACGTTGACGGGGGGGGGGGGGGGGGGGGGCGGGGGATAGAAGGAGCACACCGAATCGGAAGAAAACAAGATGGTTTCAGTCGTATGATTGTCGTAAAGTTTCATAACTACAAGAAAAAACACGAGGTACTGAGTAAAGCCCTAAGCTTAAAAAATGTTCGGTCCCCGATAGTGTGGATTGACCAGGATTTCTCTCCGTATATTCAGGAAGCACGGAAAAAGCTAAGGGACTTCGCAAAACCGCATCGAGAAGCGCAAAAACAAAGTTCGCTTCACTTTCGACAAACTGTTTACTGATGACACGGCATATATTTATGATCCCAGCCTGATCAAATTGTTGAACTACAAAGCGCCCCTTTCAGAGCTGTGTACTCAGGTGAAAATAAACGCGAACGACGGTCAAGCCGTAAGGGTATGGAAACCCCCTTAAGTTTCTCGTGGCCAATTTTAGTAGCCTATTATCTAAGCAGGATGAGCTTGACGATGCCATTCAGGTATATTGTCCCCACGTTATCCTTGGTACGGAGACGTGGCTTTCAAATAATATAACTAATGACGAACTTTCAATACACAGTGTGTTTAACATCCACAGGAAAGACAGGCCTTTGTCTAGGGGAGGTGGTGTTCTGGTGGCATTTCAGAAATGTTTATCTTCTGTAGTTTTCGAATTGGGAGCTGATTTTGAAATACGTTTTGTTTGGGTCAAGATTACGTTCTTCCATGCTTTAGCAGGAGTTTGCTACAGACTTCCCAACGCGGATGCTGTGTTTATTCAAGAGTTGTTTAAAGTTATGAATTTTGTTTTATTACGCTACCCTCAGTGTCCTATATTTCTTGGGGGGGAGGGGAATTTAATTATCCTGGTAATAATTGGATTGAATATGTTCCTAATAGTACCTGCGAAAATATTTCTCATAGCGACTTCATCGACCTTTGTAAATCTTGCTCACTCCATCAGGTTGCATTAGTCCCAAAGCGGGAACTTTCAATTCTTGATTTGTTTTTAACATCAATTCCTGACCAAATATTATATGTGAACGTTGTAGACGCTATAAGTGACATTAGAAGTGTCATGATAGATGTAATATCTCTGTTCACGAAAAAAGATCCGGAAACAAGTTGATTTTTGATTATGCCAGAGCACTCCTTAGCGATTGCATCAAAATTAAAGACTTTTCTACTTCACTTTAAGGTTTCTTTTGGCCTCAGATCAGTGTACGATAATTGGAGTCTGATCAAAACAAAGCTTTTGGAAACTATGGACCTATTTGTGCCTAGAATGAGAATAACGTCAAAATCCCATAAGCCTTACTAAATGATAAAAAAACAACTTTACTCTAGAGCAAGAAGTAACAGGACTGACTCATGGGCAAACTTTTATAACCATTCCAAATTTTGTAAGCAAGCAGTAGAAAACTCCAGAAAAAAGTTTCTTCGGTATTACACTCAGAGAAATATTGAGTTCTAATCCTAGGAAATTCTGGTCATTCATCAGTCCTCCCAAAAGATAATCCGCTTTGCTTGGGCTTACCGATGAACACGGTAACTTGATGTCTGATCTTGAAACTGCGATCTCTTTCAATCAAGCTTTTGGCAAGGTTTTTAACAAAGATTCAATTCCTTGGCCTGTAAATATTAATAAATATAACAACATATTTTTTACATCGAATAAACGTTGAGTCTAACGGGATTAGCCAGTTCATCCTCAACCTCGCTCACTCTTTTAATCCAGCAGCTGATGGTATTACGGCTAAACTACGAAAACTTACTCTGCCATATTCCAGTGATTTGTTCCAGCTTTTGTTTCAACAGAGTTTGGATCACGGATTATTACCTCAGACTGGAAACCTGCCAAGGTTATTCCGGTTTTTAGGTCTGTAGACGTTTCGCTTGCTAATAACTACCGTCCAATTTCTCTAACAAGCATACCCTGCAGACTTCTGGAACATGTGATCTACACCCACCTCGCTAATTACCTTTTAGATACTAACTTATTTTTCCCGAACCAGCACGGTTTCCGAAAGGAACGATCTTGCGAAACTCAACTATTTGAATTCATTCTCGAAATACATGAGAACATTCACTTCCGAGTGCAGACGGACGCTATTTTCGTCGATTTCACAAAGGCGTTTGGCCGAGTCCCGCACAACGCCTACTAGAAAAATTCAAACTTTAAACATTCGCCAGTCTTTTGGAAACTGGCTCAGGGAATTTCTCTCCCATAGAACTCAATCCGTTTCAGTATCTGACGTTTCTTCTCACGAAATTTCGGTAAAATCTGGAGTTCATCATGGATCGGTCGTTGGTCCGCTGCTTTTCTTAAAGTATGTAAATGATCTTCCCAACTCTATATGTTCAAAAATTAGAATTTTTGAGGATGATTGCGTAATATATAGGCGTGTCGTCTCAACAGACGACAGCCTCACCCTGCACCGTGATCTAGATTCTCTATCATCATGGTGTGAGAAGTGGCAAATGACCATCAATATCTCCAAAACTAAATTTCTTACTTTTTCTACGAAAAAAAAAACATCGACAATTAAGGACAACTACGAAATAAGCGGCTATAGTCTTGAAAAGGTCACAAATTATAAATACCTCGGTGTAACTGTAACTGAAAGTCTAGATTGAAAAATACGTGTCGATTCTATCGTTAGTAAAGCAAATCGTACCTTGGGTAATTTCAGAGTGAATTTGTACATTGCATCCTCTGATGTACGTTTGCTGGCCTACAAGTCTTTTATCCGTTTGACGGTCAAATATGCTGGAATAATTTGGAATTCCTGGATAGACTACTTAATTAATAAACTTCAATCTGTGCAAAATAGAGCCGTTTGTTTTATTTTTAGAGACTATTCTCTTTCGTCAAGCGTGACAGCTCTCAAGTCCAAAGCTTGCCTTACACCACTATGCTCTTGGCGCAAAGTATTACGCCTCTCATTTTTCCCACCGAGTTTTCTACCCTAATCCGGATCTTAAAAATGTGACTACTACCGCCCTACCGAATTTGTTCTCGACTCGACCACCAGCAGCAAATAAGATTGCCATCAAGTCCTACGAAAATGTATTCCGAATCTCCTTTAAACCTAGCTATTGGCGGGTGGAATAACAAACTGAAAGCGTTGTGAGCAGTCCTGATTGCGTTTTATTTAGAAATGCTTGCAAAGAAGTATTCTGCTAAACTTGTTTGTATACATGCAACTTGAATTAGCAGATTCCTATCACTTTTTAGTTTTATGTAATCTCAATTTTTGATTTTTTGATTCTTACATATTTTGTGTAATACAATGTTTTTGTACTTTTTTCTCCCCACTCATGTAAAGCCCTCCGGCGATTTGAGGTAATTAAATGAAATGAAATGAAACAAAAGCGTACCCATACGCTCCAGCCTGACGCACATAATAGAGGTTTGTCTCGTCAACAATCACCGTCAGCAGCTTGTCATCAATGAAAGCTTTAAATCAGTTCAGTGTTCTTTTGACATCATCAGAGGCCGTAAATACGCGTTCCGCGGGCTCCACGAAACACCGGTCTTCCTTTCGCCACTCAAAAACTTGCGGCGGTGACTTTTGTTTCTTTCTTGACGTTGACAGAACTGAAAAGGCGAGCATTGCGCCTTTAGTTTTGTTATCTCTTGGAAGTTCTGTTGTTAGGCCCTTCGTTGGCAAGTACTCCTCCGTCACCATCACTCACTTGACTATCACTAGATCCCGCATCGGACAGTGTTCCACTTTCCGGAATCAAAAACACACAGTGACGATTGCGACTACACGTCTGGTTGAAAGATCCCGATGGAATTTCCATCGGGCAGCAGTAGAATACGAAACCTAAAAGAAAAGAGCACGGCGTCGAATTCTATCAGTAAACAGGTCAACATAGGGATGTACTAAACCACGCCAAACAGGAAGCTTTCTCCCGACAATTACAGCTGATTCCTCGTGCATATGTATGTAAAATTCAGAGTGAACGCCTGGCTGGCTAAACATTTATTGGCTTAAAACTACCGAAATATTGCCAAAACTAACCACGGAAAGAAACACCACTGAAATCACAGAGCTACTATGCGACTCGTCTCTTACACGATACGCCGACCTACTATGTACTGTTTTCCCGACTTTCATTTGTTTCATGGTAAAATACGTCTGCGCTATTGGATCCAGAGCTTCTAAAAATGCAAAATTAAAATATTTCAGAGTAACGTAATGCTTGCCTTTCAAATAGCAGGTCGAAGTGCGTAGCACGACGTGGACGAGAACGACGCGTTCTGGGCGCCGCCATGCACATCCGAGCCGACGGAGTCAACGGAGTACTTGGACAACCTCTGGCGGCGATAATTGGAGACCACGAAAACAAAACCAGAACATGTATCTCCTGAAATACGCTAAACACTTCGCCTGAGTGTTGCTTTGGGTCCCGAAAGTTTATTATTTTATTGAATGTATCCTTGAAGATACACTGTGCCTTAAAGGGGTAAAAAAAATAAAAACGAATGAAAAAGTTTGTGTCGCTGGATGTGTTGGGAATCCTCGGCGGCGTCTGTGTACACTAGACAAAGTTAACGCCGCGAGGACGGGGAAGTCATCGATGACGTGCAGAATATTTGTGACATAGTTATAGCAGAAATTCAGGAACATCATAGGGGCGAAGCTCCTTAGGGTCTTGCATTGTCCATCTGTCAGATGTCCGTGCTCACATCGATTGCCATCTCATCTGTCTTCTTAAAAAAAAAACAAAAAAAAAACATGTTTGCGCCGTCAAAAGGATTTAAACCTGTGCGCGGAGACCCCAATGAATTTCTAGTCCATCGCCTTAACCACTCGGCCACGACTGCGGACGAGTAGGGGGCTCTGAGATGTGGTAGTAACTCAAGAGCTGGGGTTAACCCGCAACTCAGCACTACCTATGAGCAATAAAAAAAATCAGCACCATCAGCACTACCTTTGAACAATAAAATCAGAATCATCAGCAGCCCCACAGCTTAGCCCCAGTCAACATCATTCACCACGTGGAGATGTTGTGAAATTTTTTTATGTTTTACTGCTTTAGAGTGCTGAATGTTGCAGGGATAATTACTTCATTTGGCCCGCCAGCCCGCTAGAGCGCGAAGAACGGATAACAAACGTTCATGGAAGCAAGTCACGTACAAGGTAAGGATATTTATTTGTTTTTGTATTCATCGCATTGAAATTAGGGTATTTCGCATTATTAGATCTGCTGAGACACTTGAAGCTTGATCTTCAGTGAACGATACGAGCATGAATGTATAGCTTTACAGAAGAGAAATTTCCGGAAGGCTATCAGTCCGAAAGTCTTTGTTACCCAGCATAGCCAGCCGGCAAGCATATTCTACAGTTGTCATTGGAACACCAGTTTGAGTTGTATTTACCAGTTGTGGGGTGCTCTATAATAATTGCCGCCCGATCGGTATATGCTTCGCTCGTCTCCCAGGTAGTGACACAACATAGCGAGAAGACAGCAAATCGGTTTACTGTACTTTCCAGTTCTAGATCTTCGAGAGCCGGACCTCCGGACCCACCGACCCTGGTTGTAGCCTGTCGTTCAGAGCTCGCAGTCGGAGTCCGTGTCCAGGCCTGCGGATCGTCCTTCCCACACCAGCGCTGCTCAGGCAAGCTGTTCCGGGCTATCACAGCCCGAGTCTCGCTGCGGAACCACTCCGGGATCGTCATGGCCTAGGCCGGCATGGCCAGGGCTCGCTGTTTCCACCGGTCCTGATCCGGACCTCGCTGGTGGAACGCTACGCGGATTGCCAAGCGCCAGCCCAGCAGGAACGGCTCCGTCGTTTCAGCCCAGCCCCAGCCTGGTGGAGCACGCTCTTCCAGTTTCCTCGCACTCGCTTCCGGCTAGAATAAAATGCGGGTAATTACAACCAAACTCTGCATGCTAGAAAACAGTACGCAAGTTGGAATGGCTATAATGTGATATTCAAGCCTGGTGTAAAAAGGAGACAGACAACAAAGTGTACGTGTGAGAAGGATATTTACGCTTCACAGGAGCTTTTTTTAAAGAAGAACTTGTGCATCCTGTATTCTGCATGCCGTCACATTTGTTACCAGACACAGCATTCAACTTGGTTGCCGAAACAAACAAATGTCCTACGAAATTCCACTATTTGAGAACTCGCAGGTTTGGAAGGGTTTGGTTGCGACCGCGCGTGTGCGTAGTTGTATGCACGCATACAACTACGAGTGCCAGAACGAGCCAATTGGCCTTTCGCTTCTTGAAGGCCTGATTGGCTGATTCCCGACGGCGCAGCGAAGCAACAATTGGCCCGTTTGTTCCTACCGTATTTCCCCTTGTGGCTGTCAAACTGACTCGTAAAACAACTTGTATAAATTTGTTATTTTGCCAAATAATCTGCAAAACGAGTTCGTCTGACCACTTTCCAAGCCTCTACTTCTATTTTCGTTAACTTCAACAATTACTGTAGAATTCACTTACTTGATGCGTCGCACTGCAGTAATCCACTTCTGTTGCCGTGTCGCTTCCCAAGATCTCGAAGGGAAGTGGCACAGTTTGACACTTCTGTCACCTTCGTGACTGTGGCAGTCTTTCAGACAGCAGTACCGACGTTTATTTTGGGGGAACTCTAGGAGTAGGCGAGATGTCACAGGAGCCCGGTGAGGTCATAGAGACGTCAACCCTTGAATTACCTTCAAGGAAAACTGCTCCCAAAAAGGCTCTCGCCGATCTGAAATGCCACATTCACACGTGGTTTCTTAAATGCGCCAAACCGCAGTCCCCGCAACCCGGGCCGTCCTTGCCCACCCAGTGTTTTAGTTTGCAGCCACTAGATGCCGCAACGTGTAGTGCCAAATTACATTGTCGGTTAATATTTGGGTAACTTTTAATGAGGGGAGGGGGTGGAGGAGTGGAGTGAAGATTTTCATATTATCGAGATTCTGCCGTGTTTGCCTGCCCCCCCCCCCTTCCCCCTTGCACACACACACACTGTATGTTGCAAAACTTAATTTGTTTTGATCTCTGTAAAAGCAGAAATTAATTTACTGACAGGGTCACAATGCTGGTGGGCCCGAATCTAAATATGTACTTGTAATCTAAACTTCTGATAATGTAGTTGCAGGCAGCGACAATCTGAATCTAGTAAACCAATTCAATTGTTCAGGAAACGCTCTGACCAGTGCGGTTATGCACATGCTTCGGGCCCCTCCATTGTTGAAAAAATAGTATTTCACGCTCTCTGCACACAGGAGCAGAGCGATCAAAAGTCGCTGTTTTCGGGGCGGGAAACACTGTCATACTACTATAGCCAGACTTTTAACTCAACAAGTGGTTGATGACAAAATGGGACGACTTCAATTCGTGACTTACCTAGCGCAAGACAGTCATTGCTTACTTGACACGCGAGTAGTGGCAACGAGAAGAGTTGGTAAGGTTGCCAGTATCGCACGTGAATAAATACTATCTTAAAGGCGTGATTTCGAAAGGTAGTCTCCAATTTTTTTGTGCATAAAGCAGCCTGTCTGTGGCAACATCATAAGCGGCATACCACATTAATGGTAGTGGCCAGAGCACCCTTGTGTCACCTCACCAAAAGTTCCGCAAGGAAGAGCTAACACTACCTCCAAAATTTTCAAATGTCAAATATGTTTATTTCCACCTTGTAAAGATACAGATGAAGGGGCTGTGGAAAATAAGCCGCGCTTAGCAGCTTGACTAGCCCACAATCCCAGTATTAATGGCAATTAAGCAGCACTGCGGTGGGAAGAATGAACGTGTATAAAAAGGATAATGACAACGAAACCGCAAAGGTATACAGGAATAAAAAAAAAGAACCACACTCCCATGGTTACAGACATTGCATGGACTTCACTGTACTTAGAGGCGAATAAATCAAAATGCATAAGCTGATAAGCGTTTAATACTGACGGAAGTGTATAACAGACGCATTCTTTTCTGTAGTTTAAACCCGGTGTAGGTACTACCCAATTTTCTCCATGTCTTGTTCAATTCTCCTATTTGTTGTTGCGTCAGATTATGTATATTATTTAAATTCCTCTGTGTTTCTAAATTATACCGTACACTCAATCGATATTTACATAGGTTGTATGCTGGGATCACGTGGTAACGCTAAAAAAAAGTTTGCACATGACGCTCTGTTGGGCGCGTTGTAAATATGTCGAAGACATTTTTTTTTACCAAATAAACACGTTGTAAGTTTGAAAATGTGGTTGTCGCCCACACTAGTTGAGAGTAATTCAAATGGCATTAAAACAGTGAATTATACAGAAGTAACTTGATTCTTGTGTGAAGAAGGTATCTAACACAACCTATTATTCCAAAAAATCGTAAGGGTGCAGGCGAGCTGGTGAATATTAACCATGTTGAATTAACCTGAGACTGGGGTAGAGAAGAAACGTCAAAACGTAGAAGGGAAAGAAAATTGAGACGTCGTCCTGTCTATTTTCTTTCCTTTCTACGTTTTGATGTTTCTTCTCTACCCCAGTCTCAGGTTAATTCAACGTGGCTATTATTCCAGCTATCTGAGCTATTTTGCCTACTAAATAGTTTATATGTCTATCCCATGACATATTTGCGGAAAACACGACGCCGAGAAATTTAAAGTGCTCCACAATTTCGATTGGACGGGAATTGAGGAAAATATCTCTAAAACAAGTCAAAGTGATTGGCTGATGCTGTGAAAATCTGCCAATCGCTTTCACTTGTTTTATGATGCATAACTGAAATCTCACCCAATCAGCAACTGGAGCTTACATTTTGTTTGGGCATATACATGCTTCCTGCAATTACTACAACAAAGAAATGGCGTTGAATGATTCGACTAACATAGCTCCTTAGTGTAGGATTAAATTGATGTTGTGAAAGAATATTGTGCTGTATTTATAGTGCATTGCACGTCCATTTGGATAATGTGGTGTGGCTACCTTTTACTTTACTAAAGCTACAGTATATCCGAAACGTATAAGCAAATAGATATCTCAATGCTACTCGTCTTTCTAACTTTCAATTTTCTCGCTTAGGTGCTGCTGTGGATGCTTCACCTGGTGAGGATGTGGCCTGCTCTTGGCTACCTCTCTTTGCTGTCTGGGAGGATGAGGTACGTATCTGGTCTTATAAGGCAGACGTTTCTGAGATCGTCTGTTCTTGGTGATAACTCATTCGAAGGGCTCTAAGCATCCGAAATATACAAAAATTATGCTCGTACGACGCTTATTTCCCTACTCAAAAATAGAAAAAAAAATGTAACTAAAAAAGATAGTTCACCTTCTTGTCTTGCCATAAGACGAGAAAGTGAACTATCTTCGAAAAAGTGTACATGCGGATGAGTGTGACAACAGTACTATCTGATAGCCGTGTCCCGCAAATTACAGTTTAGCAGTGCGAATAAAACATATCCAGGGGGTAGTGAGCTAGCCCGCATTGCTAGTATAGACTAGCAAGGAAGGCAGAGACGAGACATATTGATGCCTATTCCTGAACACAGAAAGGGGGGGGGGGGGGTAGTGAGCTATGGTTATGGCACACTCCTTCGTTTTTGTTTTTTTTTCACGCCTTGTCGTGGAGTGGAGCCAAAGTGTTTTCTTTTACATTGCTCGGCTGCCTGAGACAGCGCATATTGGTAAAAGAACATGGCAGTGCACAGCAGTATACTTAATCCGTACTTTGCGATTTTGAATTTAAACACTTGTCAAATGGGTCTTTAATGGGTGCCTACAATATCATATATGCTAAAGCTCAGAGAACAATTTTTTATGTCATTATAAGTATTTGATGTGTACAGCAATAATAACCCTCATTTCTTAATGTATATTCAGAAGCTGAAATTTCTTTTCTTAAAGGAGCGTTGGGGAGCTTTCTAGGATGTCCTATTTATGGCCGTAATTCATTCTATGTGCTCTAAGCATTCCAGAAATTTCAAGTTACAATCATGTGCAGACTATTTCATTACTAAAAATGTGATAAAAGGTACTGAATCTCAGGCGATAGGAGTGTGTCAAGGCAAGCGTGCAGGCGTCCTCTCTAGAAGGGTGCAGTGGGGAAGAAGCCCCTAACACGCGAAAAAATTGACGCTCTGACAGTGGGTATTTCTGATCAACCTGGAAGGGCACATGATCTGTTGTTACTGCACTGTGCTTAGCTGTGCATATAATGTGTGTATAGTGTAAAATAATTTACTACGATTTTAGATATTTTTATGAACCTCTTGTTAACTCTGCCTTGTGCAGCACACATGTACAGTGTACAGTCAGAGCCGCTATGAGGCGATACAAGGTGAATGCAGGCAGAACAGGAGAAATGCCGCGTGGGGTGTAACACTTGCTTGACACACTGGGAACGAGGCCACAAGGTTCGATTACAGTCAAACCCGAGGATAGCAAACCCGCTTAACTTATACTATTTGTGAACGGACTACTGGCTAGAATAAGACTGCATAGCGAAAAAGGCGATTACGCTGAACGAAAATCGCAGCATCTTCCGAATGATCGAACTGCAAAATCGCTGTCTAGCTACGCAAGCTGGCTTTCCCCCAACGCAGGCTTTCCTTTGGGGCAAAGCCAGCTTGCATTGACACCTGTCGTTTTTTTTCGGGGGGGGGGGGGGGGGGGGGGCAATCGCGTTAAACACCCGAAAAACACACAAAAAAGGTGTCTTTTGCAGAGGGAGCGAGGAAAGGGTGAGCGAGTGAAACCTTGAAAAACGAAGAAGCGGCCACTAAATAGCTGCGGTGAGCGTCCCTCATGACGGACAGACACCCCTTCGAAAGTAAACTACTTTTCTAAATTTGGCGTGCTTGTTGTCAAATTCATTAAAACTTTTGTACAGAATTACTCGCTATATCAAACTGGTCGACGGTTTTTTGTGAGTTGGATCTAATCGGGTTTTACTGTATTATGTTGCCAAAGCAGATTGAACGCGGGAAGGCGGCCGACTGATAAATTGAGTCTGATTATCAGACTGGACACGACATAACTTCATTGTTTAGTATTGTAGTTGGGATTTTATTACTTTGAGGTTTTTTATGAATAGTGCTAGTGTCGTTGTTTTATTTTATGCACAGTAGGTTTTATCTCGCCATACCAATTTGCCGAAGCCATTACCTTAGCCTTCCGGGTGTGCTGTCAAAAACGGCATCGAAGAAAAAAGCCATGGACTGCCCTGCCTGCAAGGGAATCTGCGCGAGTGGTGCCTGTTTGGAATAAAATAAAATAGTAATTTTCATTGTGCTTGTATTTGTAGTTTTGTTTCGTGGCAGAATGAACACCTAAACATTTGAAAAATTGGTGCTCCTTTGGCACAATTTGCTAGCTGTTGTCATCAGCAGTCCTGTCTGCGTCTAAATTAAACTGAGCATGAGTGACAAGGTCATCCCAGAAGATACTAGATCGACCGGCTCAGATCAGAACACACTTGGCTGGGACATGCCAATACACCACAACATGCCACGACACCACAACACGCCAAGACACCAAAACACGCCAAAAACAGCAGAACAGGTCAAGACACCATAACACCAATACACCAGAACAAGAAAGGCCCGTGTCTGAATTTCCGCTCCGGTGTAAACAACAGAAACACACCAGACGCGGTCTGGTGGATTTTTCAATAGGGATTAGTGAGTAGACATTCTGCTGGAGTATATTAATTTCATCAAACTTCCGAAAAATCTCAAATATATTTTGGGCGTATATTTCGATCGCTTCTCAACTGCGCAGATATACATGGTATATAAAAATCGAGGTGCTTTATCATTTCACCGAGAAAATCAGACAGCACAATCAAGAGAAATATGAAAGTAGATTACGAAATTCATGGTTCAAGCTCTCAATTATTTTGATGAAATTCAAAATCTGACGCTAATACCCTACCCACCTTTTCTGAGAAAATTAGCGGCAAGATTCAATCAGTAAATCTGCTACACCTGCGGTTCCCACAAGCTTCGTAATCTCCCGAACTATCGAAGAGTTTGTAGGAGTGGATGATTGGTACTTCACACTCTACGTATTTATTTATAATATATACACTGTCCTTTTGACTAGCCCATTGAGGTGCCCTTCGCCGAATCCCAGATTCCGTGCAGTTCGTGGTCAAGGCACCTCGTGTCCCTGGCTCGTGCCTGTCCCGTGTGCTTGGCGCCGTTGAGGTGCTGGATTGCTGCTGCTAGCTGCCGCTACAGGTGCTCCACCCATGTGAGGAAGCGCGCTGTCGAGAAAAACCTGGTTTCGAGGGGGTGCCTTTGCAGGCTGGAGTTCATCTGGAACCTGACGCGAGGTGGCTTGGAAGGCGTGTGGTTCCGGATGAGTAGAAATCGGGTGCTAAGTGGGCCGGCTTGGCTCTGTCCAAAGAGAGTACTTCTTATCGACCGATGACGTCGAGCGTCATGTTCTTGATATCTCGACGCAGTATAAGATGAGGGCCGTTATACGGGGGCTGCAAGGGCTTCTTCACGCCATCACGCCCAACGAACACGCGCGTACTGTTGTTGCAGCCACGGCTAACAAAAGTATGTTTTGTAGAGGGCGTTCTTGGACAAGTGGGCTGAAGGTCTTTCATTAGTAATCGCAGCCCCTGGACGTAGTTTTCTGCTGTTTCCTGCAAGATGTTGGCTGAGGAAGAAAAAAATTCACCAGGCAAGCGGAGTGACGTGCCGTAAACGAGTACAGCTGCACTATAAATAATGTCCGTTTTGAAGGCGGTCATGTTTCCCAACAAGACGAGTGGAAGCGCCTCTTTCCATGTTGAGCTGTTGGTTTGTGCTTTGATGGAATCTCAACTGACGACGAAAACGCTCCCCAAGCAGCACGTTGTGAATGGGCCATCGCTGGCAAGTGTACTATGGCCAACCAGATTTTCGATGGCCCAAGCTTGGCCAAAGTGCTCGGCAATAGCAGTGTTTTCGTCCTCGTCTGGTGACTTGCCATTCACTTTATGCCAGTCGCTGGCCATTCACTTTAGGCCAGTGACTGGCTATTCACTTTAGGCCAGTGACTGGCCATTCACCTTTGTCCAGTGTCTGGCCATTCACTTTAGGCCAGAGAATGGCCATTCAGCTTTGGCCAGTCACTTTCGGCCAGCCACTGACCATTCACGTTTGGCCAGCCACTAGCCATTGACTTCCGGCCAGTCACTGGCCAAAAGTGGCTGTAGTTATACACTTAATACATAATTTATCACAGACTGCCAGAAAATTTGGGTGTTCCTCAGAAGACTGTCAAGAGTTTCGGGAGGTCAAGTTTGAGAACTCAACCCCAGAAACTTTTACATAGTAATGACACGCGAAGCTGCTGCAAGTCTGCTCAATATTTATTGGACCTTTTTGAGTACTAAGTCTTACGACGCTGGTTGCGACCACCATTCCAGTCGTCGTGGGTTCAGGGATGGTATGTTGTCCCACCATTAAGATCCCCCGGTAGTGAAGCAGTAAAAAAAATATAAAAATAAGTAACTTTAGGTGAAGGGACAGTGCAACAATGGAGAGTTTTAGTAGGTCGTTCCGATACCTCCGATAGCCCCGATAACGATACTATGCATGCGCAAGGGAGGCGGTGGCGGAGTATCGGGTATCGATATCGGAGTCATGGGAGCGATCTACTAAAACTCTCTACTCTTCAGTTACAGTATTTTTCAGTTTACACAAGCTTACTGGCACTAATGGGAAAGAGAAGCCTTGAGTACACAGTAAAAGTTTTTACACATTTAAGGGTGTAAATCAGTTTGTCCCTGGGCTAACACCGTTATGGCGTTCAGGCAAGCACCCTTCATAAAGGGTGCTTGCTAACACCCTTGGTAAAGGGTGCTTGGAATGAAATGGGCACCTGCTGGGGTGGCCCAGTGGATGCTGGGCCACCCCAGCCAATCTGTCGCCGGGAGAGTATCATGCGACGTTTTGGTTATGTGGAGTACAAGGTCACATGACGCTCTCCCGACGCTGGATTGGCTGGTAGCGTCCGCCGCGCTCGGACGAAGGGTGAAATTAAGTATAGACCCCAGTGAACATTTCATTGGAATGTGTCCAATACACATAACAGAACTTGTAAATTGTACAAAAATCATATATGGTATTGCATATTTTTGTATTATTATTACATCATTTACAGCTTATCATGTTTACTGAACACATTTACACTTTTTTCACTTAGAGGGATTGCCACATCACCACATACGAGGCATGTGATAAAGAAATAATGAGTCACACTAAACACAACTCACTTCATGAAGTAATACAAAAGAGCTCCTTGCAGGCCACATCATAACCCCGTGGGCAATTGGGAAGTGCTACGGCACCCCCCTTTCTCGAACTCTAAGTGAGCAAGCAGTGGCCCCAAGCATCCCACTGCACGGCTGAACCATTGTGAACATCATGGTCTGCCACAAACGAAGCATGTAAAGCTTTCCTGTTTGGAGATCAAGTGACATGTTTTGTTTGTCTCAGGGGATTGCAGGCAACCCACGCTTCGCTTATCACTTGTCTCCTACGCGCATCTGGCTCAACTCACAAATCGCGCATTGTACCAAACGGTCCAAGAAGACGGAAAGGAAGGACTCCCCTCATTCTGGGACCCTAGTTCGTGCAACCGGAAACAGCCATTCTGCCCCTAAAAGATTAGCCCGTCGCTCAAGACTCGAACAAAAGTTGCTTTCCCCACCCCGTTCAGCCCTAAGCTGACAGTGTTGTGGAAGCTACGTGCTCCTTGGGCCAGCCCACGTGGGCCAGCCACACGCTCGTCACGCCACGGGTACTTCGAACGGCTCGGTTGTAACGCGCTGACGCTATTGACACCACCACAACGCTGCCAGCGCCACCAAGGGC
The DNA here is from genome assembly GCF_016920785.2 of Ixodes scapularis. Taxonomy (NCBI): domain Eukaryota; kingdom Metazoa; phylum Arthropoda; class Arachnida; order Ixodida; family Ixodidae; genus Ixodes; species Ixodes scapularis. The sequence goes on from NW_024609883.1 coordinate 74,889,818, forward strand.
AAAGCTGATAACCACGCCTGCCTTGCTACTCCACGAACGCGGGGAATCTTTTCTTTCTGCTTTTGTTTGCGCCGGATATCCCCTGACGCATCACGCTCTCCGTTCGCTTCTCTTCGAGCGCTTGCTGGAGTGCACCGTTTGGAACGCAAAATATAGCCAGCCGTTCAAAATACAAACGTGCGATTATCATTTACGGTTATTATCCCCCATACTTGATTCACTTCCAAACGAAACTTGAATATTTCGATTTTTGTTTCCGTACCCCTTTAAAGAACACAACTGTGATGATGATTTAATGAATGATGATGATGAAACAATTTTGACTAAAGAGTGTGACCACAAGGGTATACTGAAAGAATCACTAACAATGATGAAACCTAGAAATATATTAGTGCCTTCCCTGTGTTTTGCCATTGAGTGGAAGAAGTTTCTTGGCCTATATTTTTGTTAGAAACAGGTGTGATGCGTCCGTCTGTTTTTTTTTTTTTAATCTTGATGTGCAATTTTTTATTTCCTAGGTTGAAAGATCAAGGCATTCCCTGTTGTTTGTTCAACCACATTTACCCAAATGTTAGTAGGTTGCTTTTTTATGTTTACTGTCCTTGGGTATGTCAGGGGTTGTGAACAGTAAAACGTTGTAAGGCCCAGGAAGGAATTCCCTTTGTAAAGTGGTGGCAAGCAGAAGAGGAATTGTAAAAACTGACTTCATGTCTTCTCCTGCGTTTTCTTTTTTGGGTCGCCTATTCATTTTTTTCCCATTAATACTCAGCTGTGTTTGATAATTCTCTGCGTTTGTGTCATCCTTCAGAGAACCCGTCTTTAATAAATTATGGGTTTAGCCTGTTTAGCTAGCTTGCACCCTCCTTTTTGTTTTTGACCATTAATAAATGACTGTATGATTCAACTGCAAGCACAGTGTTAATGCATAGTAATAAATAGCAGCATACTTTTATTGACTAGTGGTAATGATTGGACTAGTTAGTAGCCAATTATTGAAAAGAAATCATGAAGAACATGGGAACAGAGGATCTGAACACAACACAGCGCTGTGTTGATCTCCTCCTTCTTGTCCGTGCCATTCACATTCCATGTTTTTAATAACACATTTATTAATAATTTTCTGCTTGGTATCATCTGTATAGGGGTTCACTGGAACGACCCATCTGCTATTGCATTCACTTTAGGGCAGCTCCCCCTTCCTCATGGTGCCATCGCTCAGGAAGTGCAAGGCGGGTGTCACTCTCACTCTTGTGGTTCAGTTCCCCAGGTTCCCATAGGTTTCAAGCTGCTAGCCAAACTGAGTCAGGCCTTCCAGCCCTGCAGGAAATGTCAATTCGACTCTTTTAGACGTAGACACCCACATTTTGCGTGTACGTGAAAGAAGCTCTAACAGAGAGGAAACAAAATGATTGGCCTTTTTTTAATGCATCCTTTTCTTTCGCTGAGAACATACATAAACGTTACACGCTATTGTACATTCAATGGTGCGGCTTAATTTAGGAAGAGCACTTTTTTTCATATAACTTTTATATAAAGAAAAAACTCAATATAATGGGTCGGACATAAATGGTTGCTATGAACTGCCCTATACATTTACACATTACCTGATATCATTAAAAGAGTAGAGTAGCGTATAGGGCTGCACTGCACCAATTACGTCTTTGTAACCAATTAATAGTTGGCATTTATTTGTTTATTACTATTGGCTATTATTCTTTGACAGAAAGAATAACCGGGCGAGTTGGTACGGTGGTAGTCTTTGAACTCCATCAAATATTCAGGTTTGACATTAGTTAAAGGGGCCCTCCGGATCGTTATGCGATGATCTATTTATGGCGGTAACTCAATCTACAGGCCCTAAGGATCCTAAAAATCATAAAATTACGGTCATGCGCGGCGGATTTCTCTACTAAAATTGCTATCAAAGTCCACGGCACGCCCCCCTTTCTGAGATGAGCCCGGAAAACGGGAGGGGCATCTCTTTACGCGTCAGCCAATAGTAAGCGAAGGATTCCGGCGTCACTGCGCGTCACCAACGCGGCCGACCGCCGACCGGCGGAGGAATCTCTTGAACACGCGCAGACCGTCGTCAAGGGGCCCGGACTTTGTGCTCGGCAGTCATCGTTCGTCGCACCGCACCGTCGCGCTGCTACTGCAATACGCAGTCGCATTCCACAGATGACAAGGAAAAGTTTGACTCGTTGACGTGGAAGGATCGCAAAGCTGGCTTCGGAGTCGGGATCCACGGAAAGGAGGAACATGTGTCCCGCAAACGCACGCCTGCAGACGCCCCGGGAAGCAGACGAGCCGACGCGCCGACGCATCGCCCACTAGCAACAAGCTTGCGGGGAGAAAACATAGTTCGCTGGTATTGGAGCGATAATTGCGGACTATGTTTCCCGCACCACAATCAGTTTACGTTTTTCGCAAACTCTAATTTACAACAAGCTTAAAAAGTGTTGCAATAATAACGTTCGCATTCACCGCGAGATGCAGCATTTCCATTGGTCAAGTTTTAGCGATGGGCAGGGAATGGGGGATCGTCTTCCAAGAGAAAATAGTCCCGATATATTTCTTCTGCCACCTGCTTAATAAACGGTTTTGTAATCTAAAACTTTGTATACATATTAACTTGCACCTACTATGCAATATAACAACATAAACAGACGATCGCAGAAAGCTCCGGAGAGCCCCTTTAATTTTTTTCCGGTTTTTTTCATGTTTTTGTTTTTTCTAGCTGCTCTGATTTTTGTAAGGGCTTTCGCCACTACTAAAAAACGTGACATCTAAACTCCTTTTATTTTTTGCATCACACAATCGTAAACTTAAAAAGTGTGCCGGTTCGGTAAACGCGAAGAGACCTCATTTCCGAGGGTGAAACCTCTAAAAACAACGGACAAGTAAAAGAAACAAACACAGGGCGTTGTTTGTCCGTTGTTTTAGCGCTTTTACCCTCGGAATAATGACGAAGCGACCGCGCGTCTCTACGCACAGGCATTAGCTTATGCAAAAAATCATGCTGCATGCTCGCTCTTCTAACGTTTTTCTCGCTCCCGCTTTATGAAACAAATCGGTGGCGAGCGGCTGTTAGGACAAGATGTCAGAACTAGCATGACCTGTGATTAACACTTTGGGACGGCGACTGAATGCTTGAACTGCCGTCAGACGGCACTTGAACGCTCCGCACAAGCGTCGTCGGACGAGCGCCGCACAACGGCGCAAAGAACATGCTCAAGGTTCCGCCGCGCGGGAATCTTTCTCACACTGCGGAGCGAGCCACAGGTTTTGAAGAAGATACGCCCTTTTCAAATAACGAAATAACACAGGGCAGAAGCATAGTTAGAATCAAGCATAGCTTAGCAAGCACACGGTACACGACAAAGTTTGAAACAGCAGCCCACTTCGCAGAAACAAAATAAAGTTGCTAACCGGCGTTTGCACGAGTCGTGCACGGGCGGTTCTGAACTTACGGGCGTTGCCAAGACGCAGCGTCTCCCAGCTCTCAGTCATCGATTGTTATTCTTGAACACGGTATTCGTAAGGAAGATATTTAAAATATCCACTAAAACGGCTAAAACGTAAAAAAAAGGAGATTTCCGAAGCTTCTGGAATTTCAACGACCATTTAAACGAGCCCAACGGAAGCTGATTGCGATAGCGATGGTCTTGCGCAGTCTTCAAGAGTCTCTTTTCCTTTTTATTTATTGCTATTTTTTTAGAACTATACTAAGCAAAATAAATTATATTAGTAACAATAAGAATTTCACTAAAATAATAATGTAAAACATTACAAAAAGTGAGTAAATCTTAGGTTTTATTTAAACTTTAGGTTTTTTTCTTCTTTGTGTAAACCGAAACCGAAACTAACTCAAGCAACGTTTCCTTCGTCGTAATTGTTTGCGTGTGCGTGTGTGCAGGCGCGTGCGTGTGTTTGTGCGCACGCGTGTGGATGCGTCCACGTGCATGCGCGTTTCCGGTTGTGCGTGCGTGTGCGTCTGCGCGCGGGCGTGGGTTTGCGCGTGTGCATGCGTGTGTACGTGCGTGCGCGCGTGTATGTGTGCGACTGCGAGCGCGCAAGCGTCTGTTTGTTCGTTCTATTGCACTGCGCCCGCAAGAACAATTGGATGTCCCTGGACACTGTTAAAACACTAACTTATTGATTATTATTATTATTGTTGTTGTTGTTGTTGTTATTGAAACATAGCCCTGAGACTTTAGACACAGGGCCCTAAACTTTTCTATAGCTGGCTGTAGCTGTATCTATAAATTTTTTAGGCCGACCATGCGAAGCTACAGGGGGTGATAGCCCCCCATTGAATTTCCCATAGACGACCATAGGCCGTTTTTTATGGGATGTCTCGGCCTGGTTTATTATGGGCTTTGCCTCTTTATGTGTGTGAGTTTTTGTGCATGTCACCATATTCTCAAATGAATATTTTACTCGGGTTGACATGGTCATGAGACAGGTTCTAGCAGCATGTCATGAATATTTGTCAAACATTTTCACAATATTTTGATTTCATGTTGCCAGATATAAACTCGAGACTAACTGATTTTCTTACTGTACACTTCCATCAATCAATATTTGTAAAAAATGCTAGTATAGAGCATTTCACCCTACTTTCCGATTTCTGAGCATGGAGTGATTTGTAAGAAAATTAAATATGAACTCATATATAAAATTTTGTTAAACATAAAAATTGTATGCAAAAGAGGCACTTAATTATCAGCTATTTGCATGAATTACAACTGACATTATAAGAAACTAGACTGCTAACAACTGTTGCTTTTCAAGCAGAAATCTTACCTGTACATTATGTACAGAGCCATATATAAGCTTTCCAAAACCATTTCACATTATTTTTTTAGCACCCTCTTCTACACCCTTCTCACATTCTTCACTAAATATAGGGTGTAACACGAAACAGCACCTTTTTCGGTAAAATTATGAGGTTGTATTCCTAGTTTTAGGTTGTTAAAAAGGTGTAGCCGAGGGTGTAAGTTGCTACAATACCCATTTTACACCCTTAAAGGTGTAAAAACTTTTACTGTGTAGTACGGCCGAGCATCACTGGCGTCAATCACCACGATAGCGTCAATAGCGTCACGGCGTTGCCCACCACCCGCCAACAATAACGTTGTTAACAACAAAACCAGCGTTCTGCACATCTAGGTCGAGATGTTCATTTTCTTTTTCTTTTACGTGTGGCTCGATTTTGAACATTTCCGTTGCGGTTTTAACCGAAGCTTTTAGCTTTCCTTGGCTCAGGAAATCAGTATCCTAGCACCTATATGAAACATTACTGAGACTAGCTTAAGTTTAATCAATATATGAGAGACGTCTTGTTTAGGCTCTTCCAAAACACAAAGTCTGAAATATCCAATCTTATCCGATTCAAGCACAAGCTGATCGGGGTGCATGGCTAGCGTGGCGGTTTACTAAGCTGAGTGCATTGATACACCTATAGGTTTTTAAGGTAGAGAAGGGGGCTTATGGTCGGTATACAGGTACACTGGCTGGGTAACGGTGGGTGCGTCTTCCAGGAAAGGGGAGCATCTGCGCCCGATGCACCCGACTACAACTTTGTTTTCTTCGAGTGCAGTTGGGAAGTAAATATGTGGAGCGGTAACCGAAAAATCGCGGATGTGGCATTCGCACTAAGAGTGCCGCGCGGCGACAGAGCGGTGTAGTTAACGCAAAGATGACGTCGGCGCTGCTTTCGTATTTTATTTTTATAGAACAACGACGGGCACAATATTTTCCCACTTCTAGTATAATGTTCCAAATGAACATATCACACAACAGTGCTAGTTGAGACAATAGCCTTTCAAGTCTAACGAAAAAAAAAACTGAATAAAACGGTGATCGTTTGCTTGCGCTAACAGTGTTCGCGCGATGCACGCACTAATATTCTGCCAACCACTCGCTCGTGATGCTTCTCTCGCTGCCCGTCGTTATAACTAAGTTTCGTCAACGCGATGAAAGTTTAGATTATGGGTGTCCCTGCGGCGAAACTGAAAATCAGCACTTTTGGCAGAACACTTGTCGGCCATGTTTATGTCCACGGCGGCCAAGCTGAGAATCAGCACTTCTGGCCAAACACTCGCCGGCCGTGTTTATGTTTCCGGCGGCCAAGGTGGAAATCAGCACAGGTGGCCAAACACTTGCCGGCTGTGTTTATGTCTCCGGCGGCCAAGCTGAAAATCAGCACTGCTGGCCAAACACTCGCCGGCCGTGTTTATGTTTCCGGCGGCCAAGCTGAAAACCAGCACTACTGGCCAAACACTTGCCGGCCGTGTTTATGTCTCCGGCGGCCAAGCTGAAAATCAGCACTTGTGGCCAAACACTTGCCGGGCGTGTCTATGTCCCCGGCGGCCAAGCTCAAAATCACCACTGCTGGCCAAACACTTGCCGACCGTGTTTATGTCCCCGGCGGCCAAGCTGAAAATGACCACTGCTGGCCGAACACTTGCCGGCCGTGTTTATGTCTCCGGCGTCCAAGCTGAAAATGAGCACTTCTGGCCAGGCGCTTGCCGGCAGTGTTTATATCTCCGGCGGACAAGCTAGAAACAGCTAGTTTGTGGCCGGACCCTTGCCGGCCTTATTTATGTCTCCGATGGCCAAGCACTTAAAGTGGCCAAGCTGTCCAGACACTGGCCAACCGTCGGCCGATCGAAATTCACTTTCTGGTGCTGCTTGGGTCTATTATGCCGTTGGTGATTGGATGCTAGGACGTCGTATAGATGTCTTCAACTCCAAGGAAGTGGGAGACGGTTCGAAATAAAGTCGCTTCGAACTGACGTCCTTTGTCCGTTGTGCTCGTCTGTGGGACACCAAAGCGAGAAGTCCACATTTCAATCAGTGTGCGAGCGACGGTTGTTGCGGTGATATCTTTCATTAATTCGGCTTCGGGCCACCGAGTGAAGCGATCGACGCAGGTAAGAAGATAACGGTTTTCTTGTGATGGTGGAAGTAGTCCCATGATTTCAACGTTAATGTGGGCGAAGCGAGTGTCCCGTGTGCTAAAAGTCCCCAAGGGCACCTTGATGTGAAGGTGAACTTTCGAGCGTTGGCACTGGATGCAAGTCTTGGCCCAGGACCTCACATCAGCGTTGATACAAGGCCACACAAACCGCGAAACTATCAGTTTATGGGTTGCTCGTATCCCAGAATGGGACAAGGAGTGCAGGCAATGAAAAACTGCTCGTCGCAAGTCTGCTGGTACGAAGGGACGGGGACGACCTGTCGAAACATCGCATGAAACTTTGTCGTCACAGTCGGGCATGCGTATGTCTTCAAAGTCTAAAGTCGCTAGCGTTTTCCGTAGGTGTTGTAGTTCGAGGTCGCCTCGTTGTGCTTCCGCCAGCTGTTCGTAAGGAACTGCAGGTCGTTCCGAGGAGCATAGGTTGACCCCAACTCTAGAGAGTGCGTCTGTTATGGTGGTATCCTTGCCCTTAACGAAGCGGATGTCGGTGGTGAATTACGAGATATACGCCATCTGCCGTATCTCACGCGGAGTATCTGCCGTGCTGTTGGAGGCTAGCGCGTAGGTCAACGGCTTATGGTCTGTTAAGACAAAGAAGCTTTGTCCTTCTACCCAGTGGCGAAGGTACTTGGTGCCAAGGTATATTGCCAGCAGCTGACGTCCGGAGGTGCTATATCGCCGTTCTCTCGGAGTCAGCTTCTTCGAAAAGAAGGTTATCAACCCTGTGGCCAAGAAATTCAAGTTTGTTGACACTGAATTCACACTTGGGCGGATTGACGAGAAGTCTGTATTCTTGGAAGCGCGAGAAGAGTTGTAGATGATCGGCTTGGATCTTCCGAAGTGTTACTGAATACAAGGATATTGTCGATATACGCGAATATGAATGACAAAGCAAGGAGGAATGTGTCGACGAATCGCTGAAAGGTTTGTGCAGCGTTGCGCAGTCCAAAGGGCATTCGCAAGAACTCATACAATCCCAACGATGTGATGACAGCCGGTTTGGGGATGTCTGCCGGTTCTATGGGGATCTGGTAGAATGCCTTCATGAGGTCCACCTTGCTGAAATCTTTGGCGCCTGCAAGATGCCACCGAAGTTCTGAATATGAGGGACTGGGCAACTTTCGGGCAGAGTACACTTGTTAAATGGCCGATAGTCCCCACAGGGGAGCCGGTCCCCGGTTCTCTTCGCGGTCATGTGAAGTGCCGAAGACCAGGGACTCGAAAAGGGCCTGATAGAACCAAGTTCATGCATGTGTTGGAATTCATTCTTGGCTATCTTGAGGCGGTCGGGAGCGAGTCGACGTGGTCTGGCAAAAACCAGGGCCCCTTTCGTCACGATGTGATGGGTGACGGTGTGTCGGATGGCTTGATCGGGAGCAGGTGGGCGAAACACGGAAGAAAATGCGTCGGCGATGGTTTGACAAGGAGAACTTGGTTCTGCTCGTGGAAGAGCAAGTTTAAGAGGAGGGGACTTCGACAGGATACCTTGGACACTCAATTGTCTCTCGGTGTCAAGGAGTTGATTTCTCCTCAGGTCCATGGTGCGTGCAAATCGCCGCAGAACGTCTGCTCCTATAATCGCCTGCCGAACATCCGCGATGATAAAAATCCAACGGAATGTCCGGCGGAGTCCGATGTCCAACGTCAGGGACCTTTTGCCCGTACGCTGTGATCGTGGATCCGTTAACAGCCTGGAACGGTCGGGACTCTTGACGGTACCGGTGGTCCTCCAGCGTAGGAGGTACCACGTTTACCTCAGCCCCAGTATCTATCAGGAAGCGGACCTTCTTGTTGCGTTCTGTGACGTGGCAAAGCCGGCCTGAAGTTGGGCTTTCGTCGCTAGCGGCCTTCAGCAGGTGGCCATGTGGTTTCACAAGTAGTTACACGGTGTGCACCATGCTCTGGCTCGGGATCCGTATCTCTTATGGTACCAGCATACTCCTGGAAGGGGGGACCCAGCTCTTGATTCACTGCGGCGTCGGGCAGTGTTAGCTCGTGGATTGACGGTCAAGGATCGGGAAATCGTGATTGGAGGTTACAAATCTCACGACTGAGCTCGCTCACCCTGTCCTCCATGTGATCGTTGGAGCTGAGGAGTCGAGCGAGCTGAGATCCAATGTCGGTCACAGTAGTGCACGGCGTTGAGGAGGTCTCTTGACACACCGTTGCGATGGTAGGGAAGCCTAAGTCCGTGATTTGGTCGGCCATACGAGCAAGCGCCGAGATTTCGTCGGTGGCAGATCTGCTTAAAATCATCCGAACTTGGCTTGGCAAGCGTTGGAGACAAAGTCCTTTAAATATGGATGTGTCCATCGTCGTGACTTTGTCCCCAAGGAGGTGCTTCATGCGTCGCAATAATTCCGTAGGTTTGCGGTCGCCCAGCTCCTCGGCAGTCAACAGCTGCTGAAGACGCCGTTCTCAGACTCTGTGGTGCGACGAATCAGTTCTTTCCGTAGAGTCTCATACAGTTGATCTGCGAGTGGAGAATACACAATGTCGCGAACCACGGATGAGGCTGACTGCGGGAGGGCAGCGAAGACGTAGTCAAATTCGGTCAAAGATGAGGTGATCCTGCTCTTCCGAAAAATTGCTTCCGCAGTCAGGAACCACAGCTCGGAATCGGATGACCAGAACTTTGGAAACTTGATATTGAGATTCGCCGCCCCCAGTGTCATCGGGGCTCCGGGAGAGGCGCCATCGTCTCTGAGGCTCATGACGGGGGCACAAAGCTGGACTCACCCAAAGAACCAGGGCTCCATGGCAGCGTAGCTGGGCGTGGTCGGGTGTAGCTCGGTCCGAGGTCACAAGTAGGTAGGAGTGGAGGCTCGGTAAATCACACTCTACATATTTATGTACAATATTTACACTGGCCTTTTGACTAGCTCATCGAGGGGCCCTTCGCAGAATCCTAGATTCCGCGCAGCTTGTGGTCCAGGCATCTCGTGTCCCTGGCACGTGCCTGTCCCGTGAGCTTGGCGCACTTCAAGAGCTGGATCGCTGCTGCTAACTCCCGCTACAGGTTCAAAGAATGCGCCCCAATCTTTACATTCAGTCGTAGTCGGAGTCAACGTTTCTTCACATATTAAAAGGAACACCAAAAAATCATGGCCGGGTTGCTGCAGTTCCATTATCTGCTGCATTACGGTGCTCTTCAATCGTTGCCCAGGAGCAGAAATCACAGAGTTTCGTGGTGGGGTTTCTATTAATGTGATTCTAGAAGGAATCGTACGACGGCGACGACAGTCAATAAGCTGGAAATATCTGCAAAGTGTTTCCCGTAAAGCTATCGCTTTAGAAGAAAGAAAACCAATTGCTATAACAAGCTTCGCACCTAAGTCAGGAGTATGGGAATTCGACGCGCTAACCATTGCGCTATTGAGGATTTTTTTTTATTTCATTTTAATGCCAGGATTTTTTTCAGCATTGTTCGGGAAAACAACGAAAACTTGAATACACCTTTTCAAAACCGTTTGTGTTGCCCTGTTGCGAAATGTGCTCCCATGAAGTTTTCTTCCCTACGGATGCGGTTTACTCTCCTGACTAAAGAATTCGGCCATAACCCGGGCATTCTTAATCAACACTTACATTTCCCTCAAGTCACTTCCCATTGCGATTGAATTTTAGCTCACTTTGAATCGCATCTGAAAAAACCCTTCTTTATTTTTGGGCCTTCAATTTTTCATGAATGCCATTTAAAGGGTTCCTTAAATATTAAGGTGAAAGGCTGGATCGGGGATCAGTTGCCAGGAAATTAAAAAAAGTCAATATAAATGAGAAATGAAGCTAATAAGTAATTCTAGATCAGCCTCTAAATACAAAATTGAAAGTTAGAGTAAAACAAAAGAGAGACTCTAAGAAGGATGAAAAGACATACGTTATAATAAAAGGCAATATTCAATTTAATTTTGCGCTTGCAGTAATTGGGAACCTGAAAATTCGCTAGGAATAAATCAAAGCGCGTAGGAACTTTGCCATGTTCACTCAGGGCAGAAGACTAATGAGAATGATAGAACTGCCGCTGAAGATATGCAATGGATACAACACAATTCGCTACGCGCAAATTGCGCGGGAAAGCAAAGCGATTGCTAGGTATGTAGTTACACAGACATGAAACAGGGCCTAAGAATAGTGATGTTGGTGATGACAATGTCCAATAAATAACATGACGAGGGGAGCTGCTGTTTACGCGGTTAGGAAGCTTTGCGACACCGTCTCTTTACACGCGCCTATTTTTGCCCCGGTAATGGGGCATCCACACAAAGGAGAAATCCGCCACTTTTCACCGCGGAGCGCGCATCACGTGAGACATACGTCATTCCTTTTTGACGCCTCACGGCACCGTTTTTCTCCGTGGCAGAGGCGCGGAGGCTTCGTGCTGTCAGCACAAAAGCTCCCCTGGTGCACTCGGCGGAGCCGGGGACGGAGGAGTTCTCCTTCATGTGGACACCCCTTAAGGTGTATCCACACGACGGACCAAATTGCTGTTTCGGTCCGCAGGCCGCGCATCACGTGATCTTACGTCACCGGTTTTCGGGGTCCGCCGGCGGTCCGCGGCCCGCGCTTCTGAGAAATGCGAGCGACTTTTCTCGACCGGACCTTGGCGGCGGACCGCTGCGTTTTTAGTATAATTGAAGCGCTAAGTCTGGCAACAAGCTGACTTTTGTTGTTTGGACTGGAATCCAAATCCAAAGTCGTTTTCTTTTGGTGCCAACTGTTGAAGACGAAGAAGACAAGCCTTTTGTTGTGCGACGATGCAACTTTTTACTTCATCGCGCTCATGCATGGAGCAATTCCCCGCTCTGTGGGACAGTAGTCGCGACGACTACTGAAGTAATCATCTAAAGATGTCCCTGTGGCAGAACATCTTGGCCCAACGCGTGCCAGGAGCTGTAGAAACTGCTCCTCGCTGACGCGTAGAAGCCGGCGGTACTCGTCGGGGTCGAAACCAACAGCTCCGAAAAGAGTTGACTATGCAGACCACGATCTTTCCTGCACATCCAGGGCTTCGTGCAGCACGCCCTTTTCGGTTCACTTAAGTGCTCCTCGTCCTCAATAGTCAACGCCAGGACCACCGCGGCCAAACGTCTCTTTCGTTCAACCCCCATCTTGGCTCCTCGCAAATAGCCTCAAAGCAGCTCGCTGCATGCGTTTGGCGGAGCTGTGAGGACGAGGGTTAGACCGGCCCGTTCACTCTGTCGTCTGCTCTTTTGGTCCGCCGTGTGGATGCTCATTGCAGCTGGGCGGCCCGCAGGCCGCGCATCACGTGATCAATCGGTCCGCGGCACAGTCCGTCGTGTGGATACACCTGTAGCAGCGGGCCTGCTGAATGCGAGCCGCGGGCTGGGCTTCATTGGATGTACTGCGGCCAACCAAGGGCCGGTTGGAAGACATCTGTGGATCGCATTTGGCCCACTGGTGGGAGTTTGGAGACCCGTACGCGGCGTTTAAACTACAATAAAGAGTTAAATTTCGAAGTCGCTTTCATAGCAGTAAGCTCATTTAACTTTATTTCAAAATACGATACTGGTTTTCCCCTTGAAAGTTTTTGAAAGAGATCACTGCCTACTAATAGATGGAGCAAGTCCACATTGGACGTGAAAGTTGGGATTGATAGCCCTTAAAAATGATCGTTTATTTTCGAAACCGAAACTGTCGGGGTAGTTATATTTTTGACCTAAATAAAGGAATTGGGAGCAATTATTTTGCGAGCATCTCTTCAGCTGTCATAACTTAAACGTTTTGTTTATTTTTCTTTATAGAGGGATATTTCACTGGCCATCTCCACCCAGGCACCACATCAGTGTTGTGCCTACATTGGGCCAACAATGGCAAAACTGGCTCCAGAGGTTGGTCCAAGATCGGCATTCTGGCCAAGTGCAACTTCTTCCATTGTTGGCAAAGCCATTAGCACCAACGTTGGGCCATCGTTCCACCAATGTTCCAGCAATCATTGGCACCAACGTTGGGCCATCGTTCAACCAATTCTCCAGTCATCATTGGCAGCAACGTTGGGCCATCGCTCAACCACTGTTCCAGCCATCATCGGCACCAAAGTTAGGCCATAGTTCAACCAATGTTCCAGCCATCATTGGCCCCGATGTAAGGCCATCCTTTAACCAACTTTCCAGCCATCATTGGCACCTTTGTTGGGCCATCGTTAAACCAATATTTCAGCCATCATTGGAATCCACACTATGTCATTGGCTATGCCAATTTTGGCTTTCACACTAATTCAATGGATATGCCATCACGGGCATACAAGTTCATTCATTGAATAGACCGATATTGGCAGTCGAGCTAATTCATTGGCATGTCCCAAAGTTATAATGCCACATATCTTTAATGCTGGCTATGCAATGATGGCATTGCGTTTAAATCCTGGTTATTCCAACATTGGGTTTCAAGAACCCCTGGCCTGTTTTGTATTAGTAGCCCACTGCAAGCAAAGCATTCTGGCCACAAATGCCAAGGTCCTCAGGTGCGTTGTCTATGCAGAATTTTATCTGGCGAGCAAATGACTAATTCAAGACCAGTTAATACTTTTTCGGGACTTTTAATTAAAGAGACTAGGGAGGAGGCTCAGCGGGGAGCCTATGCCTGGTTTTGGGGAGGGTCCTGGGGAGGGTCCTGGGGAGGGTTTTGGGGAGGCTCCTGGGGCGAGTCCTGGGGCTGTAGAGCCATTACGGCTTCCGAACGCCTCTTCCTGCCGCCTCCTCTGTCGCAAAAACCCTGGCAGCCACTTCAGCGTCATTTTTTAAGCTGTCGATTCTTCAATTTTCATCTTCGCACTGATGGCACCTACGAAAAGATCAGAAGGTCGAAGAAAAACGCTTCGAAACCCACATTGGTGTTAGTAATGCACACACCCAAACAGCACATTGTGAATGGGCCAAGGCTCTACATAAGTTTATTTGTTTACCTGTAGCACCGCGATGTTCTGAAGAGCTTGGCTCACAAAGGACTAAAAGTTCTTCCGCAACCTCAACCAAGTCGTCGTGAAGTCAAGGAAGACTGTCCACCCTTAGTTTTTTTTTAACTATGTAGCTGAATATATCATGCACAAGCAAATTATAAGACGCGATCAAGCCACGAAAGGCAGTGCTGGCTCACTTGCTCTAGCAGAAGCCTAACCACGGCATCCCTCCGCTGACAAACGCTTGCTGAAATGAATCGCTCTCAAGCTTGCATCTGGCACCCCTCTGAATTATTCGTTATCTCTGAATGTGTATCGTCTGGAAGGTTGGATATCTGAAACTTATTTAAAGTGTCCCGTACTGAATTAACCTATTTAATACACGAAGGAAACGTGTAAAGAAAAAGTACTCCCGCATTATTTTGTAAACAGGCACGAAAACAGACACAAAATATTCTCTTCAAATTTCGTAGACGTTCATTAGACACAGAATGTTCCGTAGAGAAGTAAAAACGTGCAAGCGATCTGCGAAGTGTAAAGATGTACTGCTAAGCTTTTATACTACTGAAAAGATGGCAAAACAAACAGAACCGGGGAAATTCTAGGCCATACTGTCTGTTCTCCCAGCAGCTGGAAAAACATTTTCCCCGAAATTCTCCTGACATACCCTTCTCATTGGCAGTGGCAAGCAGTTCATCGAATGACGTTTCATTGGCAGATCGTTTATTGACACGCTGTTTCATCAGCAGATTGTTTTACGAAATAATATGGTTAGTTTTTTTTTCTTCTCTGGTACCACGTTACCCCAAATTGTCGCGGCAAATGGCATGTAGGGCGGGACGCGTGGGTTAACATTCTTGTACTGAGCCGTTGCAGAACTTCGCCACGAAGCTGCGTGGACGGGTGTGCCGGCCCGTGTCACACACGCAAAAAAAGGAAGTGGATATTCTGCCGCCGAAACAATAGCCTGAGGAAACATTGTGAAAACAACTATTTGAAGCTGTAGAGTAACTCCCTGTTAAGAATTCCGTCTTTTATGCGGGGGGACCCTGGTTTAATCGTCAGTGTGGGATTACGTTTTTGTCTAGGCATATGGCGATACCCACGGCATTTGTTTTTTACGATTAACACTGAAAAAAATTAATGCTGTCAACGAAACTTCACTCAATTAAATGGTAGGAGACTCCTTTTCGGGGGGGGGGGGGGGGGGGGGTGAATGGAGGACAGCGAGGCTGGGGCCGCCGGCGGGCCGCTGGGAAGCGGCGTGCACAGGTGGGACAATTGGGTTAAAATTTTTCTAATAAGCAGCAGCAGACTGTGATACACGGGCCGTCCGAAACTGGCGGAATTTGTTTTCCCCGGGCTATGTCCTCCATTCACCCCCCGGAAGGGCGCAGTCCCATACTATTTAATTCAACGAAGTTTCGTTCAAACCAATCGTGTTTTTTTCAGTGTTAATCGTACAAAACATGTTGTAAATATCGTCAAACGCTTAAAAAATGTTCTTAAAAAATGAGACCACACTGGTGGATTGAATCAGGGTCCCGCTCTGTATGAGACAGACACCTTATCAGTGAGCTACTCTACAGCTTCAGATAGCCGTTTTCACAATTCGTTTTATACGAGATCCAATAGGGGAAAACTGCCGGCATTCTTTTCCGGGCTGCCGGCAGAATATCCCCAAATAGCACCGAGTTCTGGGCCAAAACTTGCCTTTGTCTGAGAGTTTAGGGCATTGAAAAGCCCGAAGAAGCCAAAGTAGAGCCAAACCTCACCTCCCTTCGCAACAGTCTGGGTATTTTAGCCCTGATTCGCCAAACATGCAAATGCCAAACTTAGGCTTCACTGCCTGGTAGTTCGGCTGTCATCTGGCATCTTTGGGCCTAAATCGCCCAACAAATGCCAAAGTTAGGTTTACTGCCCGGTAGTTCGGTAGATATTTGGCATTTTTGAGCCAAAATCGTCAAACTAATGCCAAAGTTAGGCTTCACTTTTTGATAGTTCGGCTGTCATCTGGCTTCTTCGGCCCAAAATAGCCACAGATGTGCCAGAGTTAGGCCTACTACCTTGTAGTTCGGCTGACATCTGGCATCTTTGGGCCCAAGTAGCCAAACAAGTGCCAAAGTTAGGCTTCGCTTCCCGATATTTCGGCTGTCATCTGGCAGCTACGGGCCAAAGTCGCGAAACAAGTGCTAAAGTTAGGCTTCGCTTCCCGATAGTTCGGCTGTCATCTGGCAGCTACGGGCCAAATTCGTTAAACAAGTGCCAAAGTTAGGCTTCCCCCGATAGTTCGGTCGTCATCTGGCAGCTAGGGGCCAAAGTTGCCAAACAAGTGCCAGAACTAGGCATACTGCCTCGGAGTACCGCCGATGAGGTATTTGATGTACGCGGGTGGTCTTCATCTTAATTAAATAGAAATCAAGTTTTATTTGGCTGGCCAGTTTAACTTATTTTGCTGACCCGACTTTTTGCGATGCGGTCTAGTCGCGGAGAGGCTGAGCCAATCAACGGCGTTCGGAGCGAAAGTTTTTGAGAAGCGACTTGCCAACGAAGACGTTGGACTCGCTCACCGCGCACGCCAGAGTGACCATCTAATTATTTTTTTTTTGGCGATGCGATTCAATCGCACCGCGCAAATGCTTACATCCCCGGTGAGAATGCGCCTTTACAGAAAGTGCTGCGGTCGAGCTAGCGCTGCGCAAGGCTGATGTGCGCACGTCTCCTCAACAGATATTATTATTAGGTGGCACAATGCAAAAGCGAGCGTGGCTCTGTGCGTGTCTTGTATTGTGATTGAGCACTGTCAAATCCTAGCGATAACAAAGAGCGGAAACGACCGGGGCTCCGTGGCGCCGCTCCCGCATCACACTTGGGGAATTAAAATAAATTCTGGAACTTGTACTATTTTAGCGTGTTGGTATTTTTTAAACATTTAGAAAGTGGAGACACATAAGGCACGAAAAAGACCGGACAATCTTTCAACTTCAACAACATTTATTTTTGGCTTCAAGCTCAAAGCCCGCCCGCTCCGTGGGTGTACGGGAAAGTGAATTCTCGGGGGAAGGAGAGGAGGCGAAGGAAGTGTACGCGATCCCCCTGTCCTGCGGGGCCAGGTACATCGGGCAAACGGGGTGATGCCTCAACAGACGACTCCGAGAACATCAAATGGACGCCGAAAGAGCTGCTTCTCAGCACTTCATCGTCATTCACTGGAGAATATGTCCCGGCTGGGCTCCTAATTTCACCTGCACAAAAGCCATGGGAGGCCACTGCGAGCGAGTCGGGAGAGAAATAATTGAGGCCTATCGGATGGCCACAAGCCTGCAAAACATAAGCACCCCTTCCATTTCGCTCTCAATAAAAGAGATTATCTTTCTGAGGCCCACAATGGAAGCCGAACAATGACAGACTAGGCAAGGCGGCAAGGTCAGCGGCAGAAGCGGCCTTTCTTTTCATTCCAGAGAAGGGCTGAGATTCCCCCGTCCCTTATTTCCCTACTGTTCAACAGGTCGGGATACATTCTCTCCCCTGTAGCTTTGACTGTACAGCAGATTTTTTTTCTTTATAATTTGTTTTTGATTTTTGTTTTTTTTTTACTCTAAAGCTTCGAAAATGCAGAGGGAGCTTAGTTGCGTTGTTGATGCCCCTTCGACCTCGCCTTTTGCAAATCCTCGCCACCTACATTTTTGTCTTCGTGTGGCTGTCAGCGAAAGCCACACCCGCTTGAAGCAAATCAATAGGGTGGAGCGAAACGCGTGACCTCTCTATGTAGGACGCGTAGGACAAAAACGTTTAGACGAAAATTTGTCACGTAAATCTTTCTGTCACGCTGATGGGATCTCTGGGGCTGTTGTTTTCATCGTTTGCCTAGTTATACAAATAGGCGGGCCACGTAGGTCCGGTTTTCCAAATGCTCTCTTCAGTGTTCTGTTGCTCTCATTCGTTGCAGACGCGGCCGTGTATTTTCGTCGTAAACGGCCGGAATACGCCCATGCCAATTTTTTGGTAACAGGCATTTCTTTCACCGGAGTTCGTGGAATTTTTGTGATGTGTTTGTTGGACACGCTTCGACAAAAACTGCTCATCGCGGACGACGAGACGTCAGTTGAATGTGTGCAACCTGCTTTCTCGAGTGTGTTTGTGGGGTGCCTGAGTTGAATTACGCATCTATCAAGGACTACATGTTATCACTCTTTTATTAGAAAGTACACTGCAAGCATGCTTCTGATAGTACTATTGCTTTCCTCTCAATCTCCGCGGTTTTTTGTGTGATGAGTTTTGCTTGGCATGAGGACAGTGTTAATTCTGTTTTATAATTTGCTTTTCGTTGAACAGAGAAGTGTGACCTTTCTAAATATGTCGAGAATACACTGTGTGTAATGATAGTGGTTTAATAAACTTCTGGGTGCGATCGAAAAAATTTGTTTGTCCGTATATGTGATTGGATATGCAACAAATGATATGCAACGTACACATACTTGCACGACGCTCGGCTAATACGGAGCAGACGTATCGTACAGTATTCGGACAATATTGCGCGAACGCTAGGCCGGGGCAAAACGGATATACGGCAATTCTTGCCGGATATCAAACGGTGGTGCAAAACTGGACGTTTGAGTTTTATTGGAACCGAGTTTCGGCCCGTACTGTCACGATACTGCAAAGTATTGCAGTGCTGCTTGGGAACGGAGGTGATGGCATCTGACCATCATGTTTCCAACGCTTATTTAATTTAATTATCTTCTGGGGCGCGTGAAAGAGCACTTCTGTGACACACAAGAGATATTCCAAACTTGGGTAGGCCTCTTGGCTTTCTTTGACACTTTTGGCACTTATTTGGCACTTCAGTGGGTAGCCAGAGAAGAGCCACACTTCGGCATGCCCCGAATCGCCAAATTAAGATTTACTGCGGCAGTTATGGCTCAAGCGTGGCACTACTTTGGCATTCCTGTGGCAGACTGGAGAAAATCCAAAACTTTTCATTTCTAAAATACCCAAATTAGGCGTTGCTCTGGCGGTTATGGCTAAAGTATGGCACCAACTTTGGCGCTCCTCTGGCGGACCAGAGAAACGCCAAACCTTGGCATGCCCCGAATTCCTAGATTAGGATTTACAATGGCAGTTATGGCTGAAGTATGGCACCAACTTTGGCGCTCCTCTGGCGGACCAGAGAAAAGCCAAACTTTGGCGCGTCCCAAATACCGAAATTAGGCGTTACTCTGGCAGTTATGGCTGAAGTATGGCACCAACTTTGGCGCTCCCCTGGCGGACCAGAGAAACGCCAAACCTTGGCATGTTTCGAATTCCCAGATTAGGATTTACAATGGCAGTTATGGCTGAAGTATGGCACCAACTTTCGCGCTCCCCTGGCGGACCAGAGAGACGCCAAACCTTGACATGCCCCGAATTCCCAGATTAGGATTTACTATGGCAGTTATGGCTGAAGTATGGCACCAACTTTGGCGGTCCTCTGGCGGACCTGAGAAAAGCCAAACTTTGGCACGTCCCAAATACCGAAATTAGGCGTTGCTCTGGCAGTTATAGCTGAAGTATGGCACCAACTTTGGCGCTCCTCTGGAGGACCAGAGAAAAGCCAAACCTTGGCGTGTTCCGAATTCCCAGATTAGGATTTACTATGGCAGTTATGGCTGAAGTATGGCACCAACTTTGGCACTCCTCTAGCGTACCAGAGAAGAGCCAAACTTTGGCATGCCCTAGGATTGCCCAACTAAGGCTATAGTTATGCACCGTACTTTGGCACTGATGAGTGCCATGGTGCAAAACCTAACTGCGCCAAAGTTGGGCCCTATGTTTGCCAGACCTTTGCCCAAGTTGGGCATTCCTCTGGCGTGCTCCATGGGTCCACTTTCGCGAAAAAAAGTTCCCCGTAGCATGCGATTCGCGTAGCGAGTGTCGGTCATATGTTAGTGTCGACGAAACGTGTCCATGAATCGTGTGTCTATGAAAACTTGTCTATGAAACGTGTTTCCACGAACAGCCGGGAGAACAAGAAAGTTAGTATTCTACCGGGCGTTGCATGATTTCAGGCAGCTAATGGGAGTCGACTCTCAGTAGAATGTCGAAAAAATTATTGTCCCGGCCGTCGGGAGAAAAGACACGGCGTAATTCTATAGATAATCTGGAAGAGTACCCGGAGAACAGCGGTCACTCTTTGCCAACAAACGGGTTACAGTGCACTTACCAAAACATTAGCGAACTTGACAAATCGCTTGTTGCCGACATACGTCTAACAGTTCAGTCAGGGCTAGGGAAAGAAATGTTGGTAGGGGGAAGCAGAGGCGGTTGCTGGAGAGGTGAGAAGGAAACATTCCCCTCCCTCCAGCATTTCGCCTGCATCCTACTTCTTCAAGATCCCCAGGCGAGTGCGCCTACAAAAGGTTCATCTTCGAGGGTCATCCGAACAATGAGCATAGCGAGAGGATTTGTCAGTGAATACTTTTGTGAGTTCGTCCCAAACTTGATAGTGCAGGGGATGCTATGTGAGTAGTCTAACAAGCAGTGCCCTTCAGGTAGGTGCCGTATAACGTGTAACCTGCTTGGAGACTATAGTCACTTGACCGCAACCGGAGACGCGCTTGGCCTAAAATACGCATAGCATCTACTCTGCTGTCAATCCCGAGTGAACAGGACAGCAGCACGCAGGCTACTCGGCGACAACTTTTCTTGGCAGTGCAGTGGAACGCACAGGTTCGCGCTCCCTCTCCCATTTTGAGCGCTGAAAAATCTTTGCGCACACTCTCCTCCTTTCCACTGCACTGTAAAGAAAAGTTATCGCCGAGACAGCTTTTGGAATCCCAAAGGAACTGCACTTCCCAAATGTTAACCAAAAATGGGAGGTATGACGATGCTATGTTTTACGCCGTAAAACCGACACTTAAACTCAAATGCAAAAATAGCCGCGTCTTCTTTCTGCACACCATATCCCCAAATAAACTGAAATTACGAAGAAAAACATATTACTCAGAAATAGGCGGTGCCGTATATTTCGCAGCACGCTGATAACATAATTTTTGTTTCGCGAAAGTTGTGTGCATGTAAAAAAAACTGCACCATATCTTAAACCCTGTAATCACAAATGAAACAGAGATGCAAAGATTCCCAAAGCTGAAGATAAAAAAAGAAAAAACGCGAATCTAACAAAACAATGAAAACAAATGGAGGGTTCAGGGCTCGAAAGTGCTAACGACTTACCGTATCGCAGAGTAATAAAAAAAATATATCTGCAATAGCGTTAGCATATTTGTGGAATTTGCAGAACAGTGAGATAATAGGACGTCCCTAAGGTGGCGCAAAATTCACGATTAAGCAATTAAACATTTGTTTCGAGTGTTAAAAGAAATGTTTAATGTATATTTCGTCGCTCTCGACGTGGGTGTCGACGGACGTAGCGCCGCTGCTTGCCCTTCTGTCAAGGTGAGAACTAATTTTTACAGGTTGTAACGACACTATATCGCGCTATAGACTCATATTTGGCCCGCATACAGCCTTGAGCGAGCTGCTTCGAATGTCGGTGCAAGACAGCAATGGCGTAGCCATCGCGGCATGAGAACCGACTGGGCCTCGATCCGGCCGACCGCGCTCGCTCTGCTGAAATGTGAGCATGGGAATTTCGAGCACCGTTAGCTCACTGGTGTTACAAGAGGCTGCTTTGTCGTTGAGACTTTGCAAAGGCCTGCGGAGCCCTTCCAGTGCTTGGGGCATCTCCCGCGCAGCATCGTAACCTTTTTGGCGCCTGATAGGCCCAGAGAGCCGCGAAGTACGTAAACCGTTGCGACGATGAGTGATGTTGAAAAATAAAGAGAGAAAATTTATCTCGCAGGCTTTTCCAGTTTCAGATGTGGCGATTTGAGACTTAACTGCTGTAAATGTCTTGGAGGGATCAATTTGTTGAGAGTATTATTGCGTTCATTCGGCTCGCACTCTACACTAATGAACTGATCTTTTGATTTTCGAGACTTGCGCTTTTCTAGAGAGCTTCGTGAGAACGCTTGTCGTTCCATACCGGCTCGGAGCACGTGGAGCGAAAGCTCGCGCTGCAGAACCCAGGGATCCTGGGCTCAATCGCCACCCCTGCTCGTTTCAATCTGGATGTAATGTAATGTAACTCTGTAATGACCCGAGGCCCTTGCGGGAATTCTTGGCGGCGACCCAGGGCACCTGAAGACGAGAGGCTGGAATCATAATTCACCGGCAGGAGCAACTCTTGGCACTGACTTGAAGGGACCCACCCAACTATCTTCACTTCTGGCAGGTGCCCGAGGCATGGCCATTTTAAGATTGGTCAGTGCCCGCAAGACGTTGAATCCAGCACCTGGATTGGACGACCAAGCAGATAAACAGTTTCGCAGGAGCTTCCTGAGGGTGACAAGACTCGGAAAATAAGTACACAGAAACTGTGTAGGATTCAAGTTCATTTGCACATTTGTATATATTTTACCGATTTCTAAATATACTTTCTTTAATCCTACAACGGTCTAGCCAACACTTCTTTTTCATTTGATATGGTTACAAGACGACATTGTTCATGTTGAGAGACTGCGTCATGCATGTGAAGGCCTAGGTTGGTTGAAATGTCCAAACAAGGTTGCACTGTTTCAGGAGGTATGCAGTCAACCCGCATTATTCTAGAAACAAATTTTGAGTTGCAGATTTTGTGATACTTTACAAGTGCATGCCAAAGCTTCGATAAGCGTCCCTAAAGTGTGACTATCTTATATTTCGCATATAACCGTGTTAAAGGGGCACTGACACCCCAAAGGTCGTATTCTTTTTTATTGTCTAAAACGATGCAAGTTGTAGTCATAGACACGCAAAAAAAAAACCGCATCGCAAAAAAAAAATTTTCCCCCGCGCGCGCGCGCCTTTTTATTTTTGGCGTTTATATATCCCGCGCTCACCTCCTTGCTTCTTTTGATCGGTGACGTCAAAAATCTGGAAATTTAGAAGCTTTGCAGGCGACATTTCTGTAACATTTAATAACGGCAATCGTAAAACATGTTTTTTAACGCAATGACGAACGCACTACGACCTTTCTTTTTGAAATACCAAAAATCAGATTTCGGTGTGATGTCGCTTCCTGGATTTGTGTTCTCCCTCGGAAACCTTGGCGGAGCTCGAGCAGAGCATAGCCGTATAGAGGAGACTATGAGCAGAGGCTCATCGCCCTTATCGCCGAGTCCTGGAAGAAACCGGTTTTTCCCCGCGCCGGCTCCCTTCTATCCCGCCTGCTCACCTCCTCCTCTCTTCGGGTCGCGGTACCAACGGCGCTTTGCTTCACAGCGTGGTGCGGAGGTCCGAAAGGAAGTCGAGTCGCAGGAGACCGCAAAATTTGACTCGCTGCACTGGCGCGGATCGCGCGGGAACTTCAAATTCGGCATTTGGAAATTGTTTTTTTAATTCACAAATACTGAATTCCCAAGTTTCGAATTTTGAGGGTAATGTCCCGGCACCATTTTCAATCGTTTCGGATAATAAAATAAATTACGATTTTGATGTGTCAGTGCCCCTTTAAGGTCCTTCGCAAGCGAATTTGTGCGACTCCGCGGTACTCCTGCAGTCAAATTTGGTGTTGCAGTCTCCTGCGGTGTGGAACCCTTCTGACATGTCTCGGAGTTGAGCGAGGTCGGCTGCTATCGTAGGCAGTTTCCCGGATGTGAGCTACTCGCGGCCCAGCACCAGTCTAAACAACTGTTTTTGTGGGACTAGTTCAGCTGGTCTTGCATTGTACGTACCTTTGGAACACGACATTTCACGTTATAAATACAAACAAGTCTATCGTCCTTTCTCCAGCTAGGCTTAAAGGCTTCACTAGCTCGGCGTACAATACAAACACTATCGCCTCCATCAAACTGACACTGGCATTCTTGAGTCTTTCATTGCGCGGAGATGCTCAAGACTATAAAAACACAATGACATGAACTAGAAACCACAAACTTTTGGAAGCGTGCGAGATAAAAACCGCGCGCACATCAGCGTAAACACGTCCGTCCGCGTCGTCTCGGCCGTGCAATCGAATCTTTGGACGTTAATTAACGCTGGCGCAACGACTTTTGTACCTAATTAAAAGCATTGCGAACTATTTTAACCATTATTGCACCCCGCGCAAGTGCCTATTACGGCAAATTTGTAATTAGAACAAATAAAAATAAAACGGGGCTGCTGCCGCTAAAGGAAACAGCCAGTGACGTCATAGTCACGTGGACCAATAGGAGTTGACATGCTTTTGTTTTGTTTCTTTTTGTTTTTTCCTTGCCTCCACCCCCCTGTAATGGGTAAGATTTCGAAACACGCGCACGGGCATTAGTTGATCGAGAGTCACACGAAGCGCGAGTGCGATACCTCCTAGCCGCTGTCGACAGAGGGTGTCGAAGCGATTCGTTGTTGCTCACGGCAAGTGGGTGTTGTATTCAATAAAGCCAGCATGCCAGTGTTTTGTAAAGCCATCACTTCTTTATAAATGCTTCTGATGCGATGAAAATCCGACCGGCGTTAAGCAGGCCTAGCGAGACTCCGGCGACAATCTTGGCTGCTCAGCCTCCAGCGGTTTCGGCCTTACTGCGGTGCTGGCGCTTGGACATAGAGATGTTTGGAAAGTTTTTTGCGCCTACACTAGACACCAAATGCGCGTGCGAGCCGTATGCTCTCGCTCAGGCGAGAAGCCGCGTACGGCTCGCCAAGCCTTTTAATCTTATCGCCTGTCGCATACTGGCCGCCATTTTGTTTATAGGGCGTTTGCAGTTACACGATTTTTTCGGCTAAAACAGTTACACGAATAAAGGCGTTAGCCAGAGGACGAACCATTTGCACGAATAAGGGTATTAAAATTTTAAGTGTGTGGTGAATACGCCAAAAAAACAGGGAGAAAGAAAGAAGCCTTAGTAGATCTGATCCAGTTTGACACATGGTCAAAATAACCTCGAGACCGTGGGTAAACGACACAACACTAAAAAGTCTCAAGATACTTTTTAGTGTTGTGTCGTTTACCCGCAGTCTCGGGATTTTTTCAACCATGTGCAATCTACACCAGCTCGTTTGCGCCCTTAAATTTTGTTCACTAGTTTGACACTTCGTCGCTACTTTGTTGTATATCTAAGGCCATGGAGCAATCGTAGTCATTACGAATAAGCATTTAGTACATATAGAAACAACTACTGTATTTACAATCAGGGCAGAGCCATATATGTAGAGAGTTTGGCCATTCGTTCAGAAGTATAGGAGACAAATGAGGAGGCGCATTGGCCGAAAGCGGGGTGGGCGTGTCCCAGGGCGTCTTTACAGACTGGAATGTGGCCATCTATAGAAGTCGGAAATAATACCGTGGCGGTGGTCGCAAAAATCAAGCTTTGTAAGTCCGTCGGAGTAACTTTCGGTGACTGAAAATATGGTGCACGTGATGTTTCAATCACGGTCATTACAAAATCCCGGTGGAAGAGTGCCGCTAGCGGAACGATCGACATAATCCGTACGCCAAGCACGGAGGGCCGGGAATCTGCCGTCCATGTGTCCGTCCAAGTGGTCGCACTCTGTCCGAGCAAAACAGAGTCGAGCGGCACATTTCTTTCTTACATCTTTCTGCATGATCATGATCGAAACATCACAAGCTCTCTATTTTCAACCATGGAGGGCTACCACGTTTACTTGCTTATTAAAACCATATACCAATATGTGCCTTTGATCGAAACAGTTTCTCCCTACACCACCGCTAGGAGATTCTTTTAGGCTTCTAGTTGGCCAGGAGAGCATGTCAAGCCCACTTTCTACGACTGGTGCACGCCCTGGCTCTAGCCACGCCTTCCATTGACCAAACTTTCTGTATACATGGCTCTGAATCAGGGTAATTCCGGTATTGGCAGACTGCAGCGTTCGGCTGGCTCGCTTGCTCGCATCGGTCAGCTTGAACTTGCTTCTTCGTCATCGTTTTGTGTAGCTAATCTTGGAATCTATAAGAACGCCCCCCCCCCCCCCCCCCCCCCGAAACATCGCGACACGTCATTGTTTCTAAGGTGTACAAAAACTGGCTGCGAAAACCACAATTGTTGGTTTTCTATGAATTGCAGTAGCATTCGTCATGAGACTCACGACGCAGCTCACTGTGAATACAACAATGCAAATTTTGACTAAACACTTTATTTTACGGCTGGTTTAGGATTGAATCATTGACGTCAGCGTGACTGCAGTACGCCACTTGGAAATTGAGCGATTGCTTCGCCCTTGTGTAAAGGTTGTGGGCACCCTGGCTGCTTCCCAGCCCAGTTGCCCGACTGCGAGGCAAAGGTGCCGAACTTATCTCGCGTGCGGCGACGTCACGCAAGCCACGCGCGCATCGGATGCGCCGCCTTAATAAGGCAGATCACAGGCGGCGCACTGGGAATCGCTGCTTTGACTCAGGCGCCGCTGGTAACCATGTTAATCGTCTCGGCCATGTCCCATTAAATGTAGTTTCTTGTTGTTGAAACCGTTGGCTCTGTGTTATTCCTCCGGGTCGGGTATGCAGCAAGGCAAACCGGCCACAAAGTTTAAGCTTTCGTCTCTGTGTGACCGCTTAATGATCAAGCTGTTTGCCGACCATCATTGCAACCTCGTGTGTCTTTCTTGTCCTGTCTATCTGTAATCCTTTAACGTTCAATCTAGTGCCACTAAAAGCCTACGCTTCAGAGTAACGGTACTTGTCCATATTGTGGCTTAAAATCATGGCTGCTAATTTTCTGAAGCTTTGTCCGAAATCCCAGAAAACGTATTTCCGCCCTCAAATGTTTTAACACCTCGTGACAGAGCAAAGAAATATTACAGGAGCTTCCTAACACCGAATGTAATGCCAAGGAAGCCGCACTTTTCAATCAAGAAAATCGGCAGTTGCGTCTGGTGTGCACAAGAACCAAGATGGTGGCGGCCTCATCAATGCAGGGGTAGAGTGGTCGGGGAAGGGAGTGCCGATACTCTAAGCGCAGCTCATTTAGTGGCTCTAGTTTAGGCTGTTTCACCACCATCGTTCACCATGCACCAGCAAGCTCAACTCAAACCGATAATTGCCTCTTAGCTTGGGTGAAAATGTGAATGTGTGCATACTGCCGCTTGTCTATTGCTTGTCGTCCTCGACGTTGTCCTGTAGAACGATGTCCAGCAAGACGTCGTGGAGAACCTCTAGGGCGATCTCAAGGACGATGTCTGGGACGACCTCTGGGACGACCTCTGGGCCGATCTCAAGGACGACCTCGAGGACGACTTCGAAGACGACCTGAAGGACGACCTCTAGGACGACCTGTAGGACGACGCCCAGCGCCTGCCAATACGGATGTGCTGCTTATGCGGAGAAGCTGCGCCGCCACGAGGGCCCTCCGCATATGGGCGGCGCACACGCGCGCCGCTCATAGGCACGGCGCTTTCAAGATCAAAGAGCGTATCGCGAAAACCGGATGACATAACTACAGAATGCTATCACATTAAAAATGATGCATCGCATGATAATTATCACCACGTTTTGTAAGAAATTGTAAGAAAATCTTTATTGACTATACAGCTCTGTTTTTTTATCATATTACTAAAAACCCAGTTTTTCGTTGAAGTATTTGGCATCGGCCTGGATACTTGACTGCTTCATGACTCGTAGACGCATTCTCCTCGGATGCATATCTGAAAAAAAAAAATTGCATCGATTTAACTTGCACAACTTAATTATTGACATCTATGTTCACAATGACAGGCTTTAATTCTAATAAGGGCAGTCAAAAGTAATTATTAGCTTTTTACTTTTTTTGTTTGTGTATAATTTATATGCTCTCATGGGGGGTTCGATCTTTTTATTTCTAGTTCAATTTTTGCTGAATTATTCGATGAACAACGAGCCACACCTTTAATATAATATTGATGTTTTTTTGGCATACTAAGACACCTCGGGCATCGTTGGCTTTACGCCGATTGCGTGGTCCAAATCGTTTGCCTGCCGAAATATCCGCTGAATTTTTTAATTTTAATTTGCTCATACTATTACCATCGGCCATGTTTTCCTCTATGTCTAACCTACCGTCGTCCTTCCGGAAAATCCTACTTCCTTTTTCGCAATTATCATGTTATGGCTTGGAAAAGTTCTCAGCATACATTGTTTATAAAAGAAGCACTAATGTGCTAATTCGAGCAGTCGCCCATAGGTTAATTGCTTACCTATGATGCGAATGCACCTTTTAATGCTAAATTTATTTCAATGCGGGCGAAGTTAAGATTTGTGTCACGTCACCGAATCCGTACCATATGCCGCTGTCTCCTAATTTTTGCGGGCTAGCAACTCGTCAATTTAGGGTTGGACAGTTTCCCGATACATATCTATTTGGAGAGTATTTTTTCACTACGTTTTATATTTGTATTTCTGCATCGCGGTACAATGTGTCCACCTATATTTTGTATGTCTCCATTAAAATACATATTCGGATGTATTCCTGGTATCACGATGCTATGAATTTCCGACCGTTGCCCTATAAACAGATGCTCAAGCAAAGCCTAGGGTCTCAAAATAGACCTCCAAGCAGACCGCCGTACGCACGTTCACCACTCGTTTCGTTTCGCTGCACTCCGCAAAAAAAAGAAAAAAACAAAGAAATTAAAAATGAGGGAATTCAAGGCTGATATTCTCCGTTGTTGAGCGCAGCGCACGCAGCGTAGCACAGAACGTAGACCTTTGATTGGCCGGCGAGCTGGAACTCGATATCTGTGACCAATCAGTAGCTGTGTGCTCTGCGCTACGCAGTGTTTGCTACGCTCGACGTCGGAGTATAACAGAGCCTTTAGGAGACCTTATTTTAGAGCTCCGTTTGATAAAAGAAGCTCGTGCCGTCACTTCATAGTATGAATTAAGCCCACGCCCGCTGCTTTCCGCGGTGTACGTTCTACTTAGAGAGTTTTAGCAGATCGTACGCTGTCAAGAGCGGGTCCAGCGCAGCTCTAGCGCTCGATCAACTATAATTTGTTCACCCTTAAGCTGCAACAAGAAGCTCCGCCTTCAGCATGAGCTCGCTGGCTTTCGCAGTTTTTTGGTTGCGCGGGCCTGCGCATTCATACTTGCTTTAGCAAGGGCATAAAACTCACGCTGAAGGCGGACCTTCTAATGCGAACTTGAGGGTGAACGGAATATAAAAGTCCGTAAAATAGGACTTTAGTAGATCAAACGCTGTGGAAAGCGGGCATGCTTCGAAGTAAAGGCGTCAGCTTCCGCAATAAGTGTGTAGTACCTCTATACTCCCTACACCCTTAAGCTCAGACGGCAGGATATGCCACAACCACGAGAGCTAGAGGTCGCTGTTTTGAAGCATTCTTCCGGAGAAGGAACACTCGCGCGATAAACGCATGTATAAAAGCCAGGAGCGTGGGCTCTCTCTCACTTGTACTTTTGGCTACAGTCTCAGCTTAATTGCGAACGGAGTATAGAATACAGTCTTCTAAAAGTACCTAATCTCAGGTTCGAGCTTCCGTCAAGCCTCGTTGAAACCGTCAGGGGTTATCCAGTCGACCCCTTCCCGCTCCCAGCGTCGACCGCCGCCCCGACGCGTCCGAATTCAACAAGCGTTGCCAGGTTAACTTCAGCAGTCGGTATTCGGATTATGATGTACTCTGTGTCGGGCTTCAGACTGTACGTTAATGTGTGAATTCACTCAGCTGACACTTTGTTGCCATGGTGACGCTGACCATAGCAGGCGAACTTAATGATGCGAAGGACACAGTGGGGTGGCGAGGTGAGGTGCGTGCAGGGTCTTCCGCCGAGCTTTTCAAGGGCGCAGCGTGAACAAAAATAGTTAAAAAAATGACTTAACGCGGATGGCTGATTGTTTATCCTCTAATATCTTGACCACTTTTACACAAGAAGAAAGAAACAACAACAACAACAATAACAACAACAAAAGAAACAACGTGTTTTTATCTTGCAATTTGGAAAAAAAATGTTTTCAACCGCAAAGTGGGGCTGAATGACCGATGTGCCCACTTTTCAGTCTTTCTATTGCTTTGCCTTGGTTCTACTTCTATAGTAACTTTCGACATTACTTAAAAATTTAGGTATTCTATGACTCCGTGAGCTATTTCGGTAAAGGGTCGAAAGTCATGTGATGGCAAAAAGGGCTCTTTGGCGTTGCATTTTTACGTACTTCCCTCCAGCGTTCCGATTGGGCACTGCAGTCAATCATTTGACTCTTTACCGTGTTTTGACGAAAATACCTATAGTTGAAGTTTAATCATTCCATGGGTACACTCGCTAACCTTAGACAGATGTGGATATAAGTAATTCATGTTTGTATAACCTCTGCGAGACTAACTATACCTCTAAATGCTTGGAAGACCCAGCAGGAGAGTAATTGCTATTTTGAGCACATGCTTTAAAACTTTTACACGCAATCTGTTTAAGGTCTTGGATCTCCGTAGAAAGCGTGAATAAAAGCTATTGAAACCGCCACAAAAAATGTGGGACGAAATTCAGGAGAAATTAACTATCTCCTGAAATTAAAATACCTATCTTTTCTTTTGATTTAAGATCTTCTGAAATGAAAACAAAGATGCAAAGAAACGTTGATAGGACAGAAAGCAATCCCGAACATCGCCTGACGGGAATCGAACCGAAGACACGAACATTTCATCATAAAGCTCTTGGACTTCCGGGACAAGATGGCTATATTCAGAAACGCTCCCAAGCTAAAAAACCTGAACATTAAGGTATGGATAGAAAACGACTATTCTCCGAAGAGAAGCCTCGCACGTGGCAAGCTTTGGGGATACGGCTCTACGTTTCGAGCGGACAGGATGAGAACCAGACTTGTGCACGACAAATTGTACGTAGGCGATAAGGTGTTTGTTTACGACGTTCAGAGCGAAAGTGTGATTGAAAAACACTGTGTCAGCGGAACGCGCCTTTGACTACCTCCCGCAAGGTCACCTGATCCTGCCTCCCATGCACACCAACTTTCATTTTTGTTCACAAACTTTCGCAGCATTTTTAATAAACAAGATATTTTACTTCATCATGTGCGCATGTGCAATTCTCAGATTATTTTAGGCACAGAGACATGGCTGAATAGTGACGTTCCAAGTGAACTGCTTCTTGATGCAGATTTCTCTATATACCGTAAAGATCGTACTCATCGCAGAGGAGGAGGCGTTTTGATTGCTATTAAAGATTTAGAGTCTGCTGCTGTGACAGTCACTACTAATCTTGAGCTTCTATGGGTTGAAATTAAAATATCGTTTCAAAAATTTGTGCTGGGTGTGTGTTATCGCCCCTTCAGCTCTGGAAGAGATTTTGTTGATGAACTTGGCACCAGCTTGGAAGAAGTGTTTTTGACTTATCCTGACAACGTTATCATCCTAGCAGGAGATTTCAATTTTCCCGGCATTAACTGGGCGGACAGTTCTGTTGTTCCTTCATGTAATAGCCCCTTAGAGTGTTTAGAATTTATGCACCTGCTTTCTGCATTTGGACTTCATCAACAAATTGCTCAGTCTACACGTGGCGATTCAACATTAGACTTGTTTTTTATTACTTATCCTGAACATATCTCTTCCATACATTTCCTATCGCCGATTAGTGATCATGCCCTCATAACCATCAATCTTTCACAAAAGGTACCAGACAAAGAGAAGACCTCGAAAATCGTTTGGGACTACCCTAAGGCAAATATAGAGGATCTGAATTCCGCTCTCCTCCTGGCATTTGTAGACTTCGAAAACTCCTTCAATGGCCGTTCAGTCGAGGTCAATTGGACTTTTTTCAAGGACACACTGCTTAGCTCCGCCAACCAGTTTATTCCTAAAAAAGATACTTACCTCAAACTCATCTCCCCCTGTTTCTCGGTGAAAATAAAGCGCATTTTAAATAAGAAAAAACGTTTATACCGCAAGGCTGTAAAGTTAAACACTGATAAAATTTGGCTTCATTTTCACGCGTTTTCCAAAGAGTGCAAACGCGTAATCCAGTCAACGAATCATGAGTTTTTTAATGTTGACCTAAAAAAGGTACTAACTGAAAATCCCAAAAAGTTTTTGTCTATAATTAATCCTACACCCAGGGGCGCCAAACGTCCTACCGTAGATCCGCAAGATAGCTCATTATCATCCGCGGTAATTGCCTCCAGTTTTAACGCGTATTTTGGTGAGATATTTACACGCGAAACTTTTCCAGAAACTTGGCTATCTAGCATCGAAAGCCCAACGGTCATGCAGGATATTTACCTCTTCATAGACGGAATTTCGAATGTTATTGATCGACTCCCTGTGAACTCCTCACCTGGCTGTGACGGAATTAACTCCAGACTTAAAAATAACGAAATATACTTCCGCCAAATTTCTTCTCCTTATTTTCGAGCAATCCCTAGCTTTCTCCCAATTGCCGTCTGATTGGCTAAATGCTAACGTACTACCCATCTTCAAATCAGGTGATCCGAATGAGCTAAAAGATTACAGGCCCATCTCACTGACCAGTGTGTCATGCAAAATTTTAGAGCACATCGTCTTTAGCATAATAATGTCACATTTCCATAGAAACAATTTGTTGTTCTCTAATCACCCTATTGAAAATCGCTCTGAGGGGACTTCAGGAATTCTTTAAAGGGTGAGAAGGGGACTTCAGGAATTCTTGTGATGTTTGAAAGGTGAACCGATATTTCCTGGTGGGTTCGTTGGCCCCGTCAGAGGCTCTCCTGAAATGTCTGAAGTCCCCTTTACAATGCCTTGAAATGTCTGAAACCCTGTCAAGAACTTTTCTAATGGGGTCGAGAAAACCTTCAGGCTTCTTGAGATCTCTGTGGGGACACGGCCTAGGTGGAGAAAATACATGTCGCAGAATTAGAACATAGCTACGTATTGTTCACAAAGGGAAAACAAATAATTATATGGAGAATGTCGATTGTATGTCTGTACGGTCAGTTTTTTTATTACTGCTCTTCTATCAAACACAACTGGGCTCCTCGACCCGTCTGTCAGTGGCCGGGTGTTCGGTCGCCAAGGGGGCTACGGGTTCGATCGCCCCATGTGGAGAATTGACAAGGCGCGGGCCGAGTGTTGTTGGCCGAGCGGCGTTTTGAGGAGAACAAGCTTTACTTGTTGCACTAATAATAATAAAAAGGGCAAGCCGAGAGCAGCGCGTTGCCCAAATTCAGGGACGCTGCGCTGGGGAGGTTCCGAGGACGAAGCGGCAGCGACTCGTGCCGGGAACCGGTTTCCCCGCGGGGGACTGTCCCCAAAAAGGAAAAAAAGTAAATAAACAAAACTATTTTGCTTTTCACCAGAGTCGGAAGTCCTCTCTTTTTCGCCGTCGCCAAAAACACGAACAGGCAACTCAAATCCCCCCCCCCCTTTTACAATGCCTACACACACACACTGCGCTTCTCTCCCCCCGGCAATGGGGAGAGGGTGCAATACCGCCAGTTCCGGACGGCACGCTTCTGCAATGGTCGGCGGGAGAGAGTGTTGTGAGGAAACCGAAGAAGACAGGAGGCCGCTATAGCCATTTTCTTTCCGCTCGTGGGCGGTTTGTTTCTCACCGGCATGGAGATCTGGAACGCACCGTTTTCTACATCCAGAAAGGTAAGCGCTGATTTGAGGGCTCGCTCCTTGGTCTGTTTTAATCCGTGCCGTTTCTTCCTTGGTTCCGCAGGTGAACCCCAGTTCGGCGTTGGCCGCCTTCGGCACCGCTCGAGCACCATCGTGTTCAGCGCATTCAAGGAGATGGTGGCCGGTGTCGGCCTACTCGCAGCAAGCCTGGCAGCCGGGATCAGCGTTCAACCGCATGTAGTGCCTACGCACCGGGATCATGGCACTGTGGGTCCTGAGACGGCGGATGACGGCCGCTGTCCCGCCTTGTTCTTTGCGGCTCTTCGTCCGACCGGCCTCAGAAGAATCCAGCGAGCGAAAAATACGCCGAAGACGCCGCCCCGACGACATCGTGGACGAAACCGTGACTGTGGTCGGAATTTCTCAACGGTGACGGGATCTGCTTGCGAGTTCGTGGTTTTCGCTAAACGTGCTTACTGATAGCGAGTTCGTTTCACACGCACTGGCACCGTTCGAGTTCTCTCCCAGAATGCATCGCACTCACAGAGTGTTGCACGGAAAACTGGACTCAAACGAACTCGCCAAATGCACCGAGTGCAGAAGACTGATGCTGCCGCCATCTATGCTGTAGAACAGGTACCGACTTCAAACCGAAACTAGCGCCTTTCTGATCGGAGTGATGCGTGGGAATGCGAGAATGCAGTCGCTACCAACGTTTATCTACAAACGTTGGTCGCTGCAACCTGTAGTTTATAGTTGCGATGACTTCAAGCAGCTCGGCTGCCGTAGAGATAGTTACAGACGGCGTAAATTTCCGCAACCAGCTGTCTACAAAGCAGCTGGTTGCGATCTTTCAATTCTTATAACCGTTTACACTGAAGAAAACTGATGATGCTGTCCGAGCAGAAGCATGATCCGTTTGAGTATGGTATTATGCGTGAACCACTGAAAGGGTGCGGCTTAAAACTAGCCTTTTGGAATATCCAGCAAAACTGGGACTTTTGATTTGGATCGTCATTATAAGTGGATCAGATATTAGCCTTGGTTAGGGGCGTCGAGAACGAGAGCATTCTCGAACAAAATACGACGGGGCAAGTTAGCTGACGTAGGTAACTGTTAAACATGAAGATGTTGCCCAATCCTCGGGTAAAGTTACCATCTCTACCTTTCTCTGATGCTTATTGGGCAGTCAGAGGTTTCTGCTGGGGGAGTTTTGTCGAAAAATGTTAAATTTTTCACCCGCACATGGATGGTGATAGATATCTCGGGGGCCGCTGTTACGTTTGTTCTGAGCATTCCTTTACGCACTGATATATTTCAGCGTTTGTACGGCAACAGAGCGATTTAAAACCTGCAAATAAATCACGGGTTGTCAATTGCTTCCTTGGGGAAATAGCAGACGCTCACAATTCAAGCTCGCATTTGATTTCGTGGCCCGCGGGACGCGATTTCTATCAGAAAATCTACTTTTTTCCCGTTCGGTTCCGCGAAACATCGTAGCAGACGAACCCTCGTCGTCTGCTCCCGCTCCTCGCCGGCCCCGCCGGAGCGAGGCATGACGGGATTGCATTTTGGCGCACTCCCGATTTCCTCGGTGCAGCGAGTGCATGCACCCGTGGGGTGTCAGCGCTGAAACGAACTCGGAGAGTGCAACCACTCGTGGAGTGCCGGCCGAAACGAACCCGTTCCACGCTGCGAGTGGGCACGCGTGGGCACGAGTGCCGTGAAACGAACTCGCTATGAGACTGTGTATGTGTACGTGAGGTGCGCCTGCTCCGTTTTATTAGCTGAACTACCGTACATCAGGAATTTACCCAACGGCATTGTGAGTACTTTGAAATATATTTTTCGTTGTGATAAAGAAGTTAGTTGTTCCTATTTTATATGATCTCTTTCGTCGACAGCTGCTTGCGCCTGGGTTTGAACAAGCGTTGGTTTTTATTGTCTTTTTGAGTGTTAATACGCATGTAAAACTCAATGTCCGCAATAAATTTTCAATAACGTTTTGAACTGAATTTTTGTCTATGGTTCACAGTCATTTGGGCGTCTAAAGGGTTGATGGGCTAAGGGGTTTGGGCTGAAGGGCTGCGGGGCTGGAGGGTTTTTTCTGAGGGGTATATCTGAAGGGTATTTTTGAAGGGTTTTGAAGGCCTGTGCGGTCCCATAATCCTTCAAGGCTGATGGGCCCTTTAGAATTATTTTCAATAGGGCAGCATGGCGTCCGCAAAAAACTGTCTCGTGTTACCCAATTATTCGAACTCACCCACGACCTTCATACCAACATGCACTCTTTAAAACAAACTGATGCAATATTCATAGACCTCTCAAAAGCTTTTGATCGTGTTCCCCATAACAGATTAATACTTAAGCTCCTCCATCTAAACGTCAGTAGTAACCTTGTCTCGTGGATTCGGGCCTTCCTGTCTCATCGCACCCAATCTGTGATTGTCACTAATGTCACCTCCTCTCCACTGAATGTCATCTCCGGCGTCCCTCAGGGTTCAGTTCTTGGCCCACTTCTTTTCTTAATTTATATAAACGACATTGCTTCTTCCCTCTCTTCCACCTTGAGATTGTGTGCTGACGACCTTGTGCTCTATCGCAAACTTTTTTCCATCAATGATTGCATAATTCTACCAAGACGATCTAGAAAAAATAACTACCTGGTGTGAATCTTGACTCATGACGATTAATCTGGATAAATCTAAAATTATGTCGTTCTCCAGATCAAAAAAATAAACTCACTTACAGCTACTCTATTTCATCTGGTGAACTAGAACGTGTGGCCACATTTAAATATCTAGGAGTGTTCCTTTCTGCAGATTTGTTGTGGAAGTGCCACGTTGACTATATCTGCTCTAAAGCAAATAGAACATTAGGATTTTTAAGACGACATCTTTATCTCGCAGACCCGTATGTCAAACGTTTAGCATACACTACGTTAGTTCGGACGAAACTGGAATACGCGTCCATCATATGGAATCCTCATCAGTTGTATCTCATTAACCAACTCGAAGCTGTCCAAACTCGCGCCACTCGTTTTATTACTCGCGTTTATTTTCGAAAAAGCATTTCCTGTCTAAAACAGTCCATATCTCTTCATACACTCAAACCTCGTAGAAAAAACGAACGGCTCTCTTTCATGCACCGACTATACTACAACCCATGGTCACCAAAAACATTTATTTTCCCAGCTCATCATATTTCATCTCGCCTAGATCATCCATGTAAAGTCGAACCCATTTTCTCTAGAACTAACGCCTACAAATACTCGCCTCTCTCTCTATGCATTTCTGAATGGAATAGCATGCCCTCAAGCCTGGTGACGATATGTAACCATAACCATTTTACGCAGGAGCTTCTTAAGTTGTTTGAGTAATCTCTGTGTAATGATGCTTTCTCATTGTTCTCATTCAATGTTTTTCCCAATTTTTGTGAATTTGATGTACCCCCCTTATGTAATGCCTCACGTAGAGGCCCTTAAGGTAATAAAATGAAAATAAAAAAAAAATGAAATCCATATACACTCTAGCATTGCGTCGAGGGAGAGACTTCTGAAAGCGAATCCGTCACGTCGCTACAACTTTTTTTTTTGTTTATTGATGTCGCCACAACAATATAGACTCATAAAACGTGCTACGTTAAGAAAGGCTCCTCGTCTCTCACGCGCTGGGAAGAAAAAACATTGAAGCTCAGTTCCGTCTTCCTCGGCGTCAAGCTTCCCGCGCGGAACTTTGCCACGCGCTTTTTGAGCCGTTGTTTCTTATTATTGCAAAGGACAGACCGCATAGGGCAATTTACAATTGAAATGCACTGCAGGTTCTTGCAGGGCAGCACGCCAAGGGTTGGAAAAGTGTGAGTAACCGCGTGACAATATCACAAGACAGTCTCTCGTGATTTGATGTCACGGAAAGGTTTCGAAAAAGCCGCAAAAGTGTGGGGAAGCTAGCAAATCCAGCATGTTCTGAGATAGCGACTTCACCCGTAGGATCAAGGTAAATCAAACATATACGTTTCTAGAAGGAATTTAGGCGTCTCATGCACCGACAAATTAACCATTCCAAGAGATGCATGCTTCGTGCAGTACTTGACAAAAATGATGGTGCATGTCTCAGCTAAGATATGAAGACGCCGAGTTTATTTTCGTTTCAATTAAAATTACACTTTCCGTGGCATACGACAGAGACAGTAACACGAACTTCGCTTCAGGGTGGCCAGATTGAACCGCAAAATTTCAGGGCCGTGATTAAAATTCTTAATTTAATGGTAGGGCATAAAACAAATAAAGCTTGGGTTTTTGACTTACCCCGCCAACATTGCTGCATGGTTCTCTGTTCGTTAGCAGTAGAATAAAAGTCCCTCCACCATTTTTCCGGGCACGACGGATGTAGCAGGAAACGTAGCACTGAGATAAGTCAAGTGCAGACTACAAAGAAAAATGTTTTACAGCTTACAAAGGACACAATATATGAAATCGAATGTTTAGTGCTTCTTAAATTATTTTTATACTCACAATAACCCTCGTGTTATGACGCTGGTAACAAAGCTCCTTCAACGTTTGAAGGAATTCTCCTTTATTCCCCACGAAGCTTGGAAGGTCTACCACTTCTACAGCACCGTTTACCACGTCAGCTGGAACAACAATGGTAGAGCTGTCATGTGCATTTAATAAGGATTACGTATCAAAACCGCGGTAGCCAATCAGAACCAGTGAGTGAGAACGTTATCGGCTGAATCGAGTGATATACAAAGCACATTTTCAATCAACGTAGGTGTTTGACGAAGGTAGCAAATATAGTGTGTTTCAAACGCTGTGACGTCTTGTGTGCTATCCATGTTTTTGTCCGTTGTTTCGGGTTTAAAAAAGAAGTGTAACGTCAACCAGCTCACATGCCTAATCACTCTATCGTCGTTCTAAAGTTTGCCGTAAAAATCGGCGGCGGCGGGTAGCAATTTAGGCCTTTCATCAAAGACCTATTTCATAGGTGGATTTGAGCTCGTAAAATTCCAGGGCGTTTATCCCCTTCTGTAAAGGATAGAGCCAAAACACTTGCCAGGGTTAACGGCGGACGGCGACGCAAACGACCGAGTCGAGTGGCGGGGTGCGTTTGGGCGCACGTGGATGCGTCGAAAGCAGCGTGTAAGATGCAGCCGACCAGCTAAAGAAAGCAGACGACATGCAGACGACATCCGTCGGCATCAAGTGCGCCGTCGTTATGCAACCATGTTTTATTTTGTTACTTGAAGTTTTCGTATCACTGCTCGTATTTATTTTCAAATCAAAGGTGCCTTACAAAGGGATCATATTCATTTCAATAAACCATGGTCTTCGCCGGCAGCCTGAATATATATTTTTAAAGCAATCCGGAACCAGAGCCGTTTATGCAGAACTTGGTCATTATGTGGTGAGAATAGGGCAAAAATAAGGGAACGCCATTGACTGAAATTGTTTCAATGACCTTGGGTGTGATCATCGACAGCTTTTGTGACCAACCACAAGACACAATTATTCTTCTAGTGGAGGCAATGAACTTAAGAAATACCCTCCAGTCACAATTTCCAGCTAAGGATGTATTCAAGTATTTTAATTAGGCTCGCCAGAGTTAAATTCGCGACTCTTCGTAACTTAAAAGGCAAAGCACGTAACTGTATCGTCGCGGCGACATTCAGAACGCACTCAAATCTTTTTTTTGATTGGTGTAAGAAAAGCTTCTTTACCTATTTACAAATTGAGTGGCGCGCAGGCCACACTGAGAGACCCTACATTATGCTTATCTAAACACGTGTGTGGGGGGGGCAGTATGACCCTGCTCTACTCACTATGAAAAACCTATATTGCCATCGTTGAAGGAATTCCTGCTCTCTAAGCGTCTACAGTTCACTCTAACAGTAGTC
The DNA here is from genome assembly GCF_016920785.2 of Ixodes scapularis. Taxonomy (NCBI): domain Eukaryota; kingdom Metazoa; phylum Arthropoda; class Arachnida; order Ixodida; family Ixodidae; genus Ixodes; species Ixodes scapularis. Next base: position 74,929,153 of record NW_024609883.1, read on the forward strand.
CACTATCTACTCGGGCAACATGGGAAACATTGGGAACATGGGCCTCAAACGGCGACGCTGACTCTTGGCCCTACATCTGTACTTCCACAGGACTCAGCGTACTAGTATCACAACCAGTTTCTCAAAGCGATTGTGTGTACACCTTTGGAAATGGGTGCACATCTCAAACAGTTTAGACACAAGAGTGAAGAACGTACACGCAACTACACAAGAGGTGAAAACATGCTCATTTGTCTCTGGGCAAGTACAGTGGGGGAAGATGTCTGTCGCGGTAACGCCTCAATGTTACAACTTATCCCTGGTGGGCAACATTCCATACCCATACTTCCAGCCAGTGTCGGCAGCGTCGGCTGGTACGTCTCCGGTAAACATGCGATCCCAAATTACGTGGGAACTTCTTGTTTTGTGTCGGACAGATACGCCAGCCGCGCAAAGTGTTTCTCACATTCGTGATGCGGGACTCTCCTGAACGTATACAGTGGGACACTTTTCAGTCAACCGACGCTATTATCGCGACGAGAGAAACATAACAAAACGAGGGAGTCTCCCCGGCAGGACACAGGTCGCCAAGCACCTGGTCGCGTGCCACGTCACAAGTGTTGTCATACGTGACGTCACAAGGGTAAATTTAGCGGAAATATTTTCCGCCAGGATTAGCGGAAAGATTTCCCCGCTAAATTTAGCGGCAATTTTAACGTTGCGCATAACATCACACGTAACGTCATGCGACGTCACGCGCAACGTCACGGGATGTCATACATTACGCGTTTCCTATAATGATGTCACACGTGATGTCACACGTGATGGTAACGTCGTGACGTTACCCTTGTGACCCTCACGAGGGTCACGATGGTATTCCTCGTGATCCTCGTGAAGGTCAGCCACGTGACTTTCGTGAGGGTAACCCTCGTGACCCTCGTGAGGGTAATTCTCGTAACCCTCGTGAGGGTAACCCTCGCGACCCTTGTGACCCTAGTGAGGTTAAGCCTCGCTGATCTCTATAAAAATTGCTGGATCGCGTTCACCCGCTCCGCGAATGCGGCCACTGGTGCCCATCTTTTTGGTAAAGTTATATTACCTCTAGCCAAGGTACAGCTGCTGCAGCCACTATCATCCATTCATGGCATACATCGTTGTGGCAGTTGTGGTAGCAGGCTGATATCAGCATAGCGTGAGTTATATTTCGTGCTTGATTAAAATTTTTTGACGAAACATATTTTTGAAACCCAGAATGAACGGTAGCCCGATTTTTGAGGACCCGGTGAAAGTTTTACGAAATCGCGGCACCGAGGAAAAGCAGGACAGCACCCATCCAAAGTCGCATCGAAAGAAGCATCGAAAGCAGACGCCGGTACGAAGTCTGCTTTCGATGCGAGCTGCGCTGCTTTCCACCGGTGCTGCGCTTTCGTAGAACTTTTGCCGGGTCCTCAAACGTGAGGCTACCGTTCACGCTGTGTTTCAAAAATCTGCTTCGTCAAACAACTTAAATCAGGCACGAAATATCACCCACGGTACAGTGTACTAGATCCACAGCTATTTTGTGGCAGCCTGCCGCCGCAGCCGCCATTGCGTTGTCCGCCATATTAGTATGATGGCTAGAGATAATATAACTCTATAAAAAGACGGCCGACCGTAGCCCTATTCCCGTCTATAGGCGGAGGTGGTCAAGCGCGATCCAGCAAATAGACATAGAGATCAGTGGCAAGCCTCTTAACCCTCGTGAGGGTAACCCTTGCAAACCTCACGACGGTAACCTTCGTAACGTTACATGTGACGTCACGTGTGACGTGATTTTGGGATACGCGCTATAAGGCAACGCGCGGTTACACCCACACCGACGCCGTCGACGCCGCTCAAGCAGGAAACGGGCGCCTAAGAGCTGTGCTATAAAACGAACAGCCGAACAGTAACTTTTTGCTTGATATGACGGTGAAGTGTTGCTTTATGCCATTTGATATGTCCCGTTTTAGACAGGCCTTTAGACTACTTCGAAATGCAGTAGCACTGCGTGTCCTTCATGAATAATTCTTTAAATAACCCCAGGCAAACGTCGTTCTCTTCCCTCCGGTGTACTCATTGTGTTGCCGTTTCTTTTCAGACTATGGGCAGGAGATTCAACTGTCGCGTCCCTACCGGCTAAGCGTAACACTGCACAGAAGGAGCTAATACCATCTTGTATAATTTTTCGATTTTTCACCCAACGTTTCGTAACATAAAAACACAGTTCTATAAATATTTTTTTTAAACAGGGACACGAAGTGTATTTCTCCCTAAAAGCGAAGAGTCGCGTACTTGTGTTTAAGCAATGTGCGAAGTGAAAATGGAGATAAATTTCGTCTACGCCGACATGTTTCCAAGAACACCCAAACAAAGGAAGAAAAATCGAGTATTTACCACACTGATAGGCCACCACAAAGACCAGAAATACGCAAGCGAGTCGAGCCATGTCCTCTGTATCTCGTTCTAGAGAGGAAAAAACGATATCAACGGTCACAATGGAAACATATAGAACAACAAATATTGCGTTATTAATTTACCATTTCCATTTAAGTATTGCTAGCATTCGTACGGGTGGTATTGTTTTGTGTGGGTGTGTGTGCGTGTCTATGCGTGAACCTCTGTAACAAATACAAAGTTAGCACCATTGGGTAGGCTGTTGCATCAGTGTTTCTAGTACAATCACTTCACGTTCAACACTTTATGGTAACGTCGAAGGTGTCTTCGCGCTTTTCGTTCATCTGTCTTGTTGGCTCAAAATAGAGTCGCGTAAACGTGATCCAGAAAAAAAACATTGCCCTCTCCGGTTGGCTTCAGCCAAATTAGTGCATAATTATAATGGTCAATTCCGGAAAGCATTTAATTTTAAATTACTTAAACCTTTATAAAATCTTTACAGCCGAAATAAACTTTCTCGCTGATGCCCAGAACCGGGCACGCATTAAAATCAACTCATTTTTATTTCTCGTAGCTGTTGTTAGCGGCACTCGGTACGTTATTTCACAATGCGCCAACATCAGGTTCGAAGCTTTTGCCGAAACTGTCTTATGCAATGTGTAAGTCAAAGAGAGGAGAAACAAAATTACACCATCTTCCCGAGGGGAACTAAGGGGTGATGCGGAGCGTCGCAGATCGTTATTAACGGTGTTAGCAACGTTGTTAGTAACGTTGTTAACTTGCGTGTTATTACGTTGTTAACTTGCATTGGTTACCACACATCGCTTGAACGTTGTTGGAAACTCCGCGATGCTCCGCATCCCCCCATGGTTCCCCTGATGCTGATGCTGGCAGAGCTGGCAGCAGCGCACACCAGAGAGAGAGAAACAGCGGTGAACTGAACGCGCGCAGCGAGGTACCGCAGCTTATATTCACACTTGAAGGAGAGGAGACTAGAGGAGGAGAGTAGCGCATGCGCGCGCGGTGTGAGTAGAAGCGTACGCACGCGATGTGCACGCAGCTGGTAGAGAGAGAGAGCGGAGAGGAGTAAGGCGCAGCTGTTGGAGAGAGGGAAGGAGGAGAGTAGCGCATGCGTAGTGTGAGTGCGGACTACGACACCGCGGGACATAGCGCCCGAGCAAGAGATGCTCCGCATCTAAAACGCGTCGCGAGTGAGTAATCCCGTTTGCCAAGGAACTCCGCACTCGCAGCAGTTCTGCGGACCGAACTGGACGATGCATGGGCCGTGATTTCTTTATCCGTTGGAACTTGGAACCAGTTGCGTCACTAGGGTCCGCAGCACCCGAGGCGGTAGCCCACCGCGACCCCCCCCCCCCCCCCTCCTCTCCCCCGCGCTCAATGCCCGCTGCGACACCCCCCTGAGTGCTGCACACGGGGCAGTCTCCCCCCCTCCCCCCTTGACGCCACTGCTTGGAACACGTCTGGTTGTTATCAAACAAAAAAAAGTGGAATAATAATAAGCACCGTTCGAGGCCTTTCCTTGAAAGCTAAGCTTTTGTTTGCAAAAGAACTGTTGGATTTCCGAAAGCTATAAACAAGGTAAGGCGGCAGTTTCTACGACTAGCAGACGACGGCGGGGTTCAGCGTTCGAATACCAGACCCTGACGCCACTTCTTCTCCCCCGGGAGGGGCAGACAACGTTCTTGCGTGCTCTTATCGGAGGGAGAGAATATGCGGAGGCCGATACAGCTAGTCTTCGCGTCAACCCACTATATTTATTTCATATTATTTGAATAAGGCGTGAAACACTTCTTAACGGAACCCCCGCAGTCCCAAAAGTTTGTCCATCGGTGCATTTGTAGTTAAATTTAGCGAAAACATTCACGTCACGAGACCTAACGTGACATATACTCCAAGGTTGCTAAACTCGTCAAGCACAACTTTGTGCCCGAAGTTTGCGGAACGCGCTAATTGGACTCTCGCGACGCTGACGTCGCGCCGAGCGAGGTGTCAATCATCCGAACGCTCATTTCTTTGAGAGAGGCAGAATGTAGCAAAGTTCATCGAGGCGCGCGTGTGGCTCGTGAGGGGAGCGAGGAGCCCGCTGATTGAACGGCTTCGCCGATGACGTAGCGCCCGTTTGTCCCTACATCACTACGCCAAGCTAAAATTAATGCTTTTGCAGATTGTCCCTAGGCGACCTCCTGACGCTCCAAATCCCTCCAAAGTTTGTGTAAAAAAGAAACCTCGTTTGTCGAAGTTGTCGCTGACGTCAAAGTGACGTTTCCGAACTTTGCGAGAGCCGTGGTTTGAGCTCGAGATCTTCGCTTCGGATCGAGGCGAAGTTGAACTTTGTCAACATGGCGGTGCCGTGCGCTGCGGCCGAGCTTGTCTTTCGCCACCGTCGGCGTCGCTATCGCTACTGAGACCACCGGGGACGGCTTTCAAGTCCCTGACGACGACTTTCGGCGACAGTACCGGCTATCGAAAGCCGTTGTGCGTTGACTCTGCGACGAGCTTCGTTCGGCGCCCGGACTTGGAGGCGGCGGACAATCGCGTCTACCATGACCGTGGAACAACAAGTTCTCTGCGCGCTCCCGTTCTTCGGAACCGGTAGCTTTCAAGGCATGATGGCGACTGACGAGCACCTGTCAGTCTCCCACATGACTGTGAGTCGGGCTGTCAGAGTTTTTGCGCCTGCCATTTTTTTTTTTCTGTAATATCCGAAGAGGTACTAATAAGCTGGTATACAATTAAGAATGTTGGGAAACAAACAAGAACCGGGAAATGCTTGGGAAGGGTCGAGTCTCCCGGCAGCCGGGAGAATTATTTCCCCGAAATTCTACAGGCAGTCGTCACTCATTGGCGGTCAAATCAGTTAATCGAACGACGTGTCATCGACAAATTGTTTCATCGGCACGCGATGCATCACATGAAAGAGATTTTCTTCCGTTAGAGGTATATACATATTAAAATTTTTTACACCTTTATACATGTAAGTGGGGTGTCCCATAACTAACACCCTTATAAGCGTAGCGATGGACCTTATAAAAGAAATATAAACCTAATATGTTTAAAAATGTGTGAGTTTTAAACACGTTTCTTAAAACGTGTGATAATGCACTACACATTTTTATAAAGATGTAAAACTACAATACCCGTTCTCGTCAGGCACGTAGCCAGGGGGGGGGGGGGGGAGCCATAAGGCCCCCCCTCCCGAAATATTCCATTTTGCAGGGGCCTCCTCTCTCCCCTCCCCCTCATATAGCACTTTCTCTAGGGCGCCCCCCCCCCCCCTCAAACCAAATTCTGGCTACGTGCCTGCTTCTCGTCAAGGTGTAATTACCACAGTACATTTCTTTTTTGGGGTGTACACAGTGGCCCCGGACCCAATAATATGACTGAACAAATAAATTACACAAAACGAGTCGCCGAAACAGCATGTTGTTTCTTGGCGAGTGTCGAGGCGATTTCGGCCAAAAACCGGCTTCAGTATTGGCCGGATGTACTGCTTTGCGCCTCGTCCAGACACCCGGCAGGTATGGGTGTACCGATGGAAATAAACAATTTATGTCTAATAGCACTGGCACCACTGATTTCTCAGGAGGCTAGATCGCGGATAGAGGCCTGTATTGTTGGGGTCGAGCGGCACCACCGGCAGTCATCGCTTGACACGATCTTATGCATGCTATAGAAGAAACGGGAAAACTCAATTTTATTACGTTAGTAGGTTGTTCTCTACCATGAAACTTCTATCGTGTTTCCGAAAATAACAGTTAATATTGTGGGTAAGAATATTAAACGCGTCAGAATACCAATCTTGTTTAAATAAACGTTGTGTGGTTGAGGGTCGAGGGCGACTTTGTTGGGCATTAACTGTGATGTGTTTAATGAGACAAAGGCTACCGAGAGTTATTGTAGAGTCATCCGTGATTTCGGAGTCATCAAAGCTCAGCAAACGAAAAGTTAGAAGGCCTTTACTTGGGACATTCGCATCGTTTTAACAGCTTGTAAATAGTACTTCATGGTGAAAGCGTTTTCTTTGAACTGCTGGGAGGGCTTCCGTGACAAACTGAAACTCGGAGCGTGCCGTTCAGTCGCTAAACGTGCCATTTATTTAGCAACCGAAGCAAGCGACGTCGGTAAACCCAGTGGTGCTCCGGCTCATTTTTTTAATCGATGTTCGAACGTTTGACGAATGTCTATTTGAACTCCAAGAACCCGACATAATCATCGCAGCACGTCATAAAATGCTCGCCCTCGAGCACCGCGTACAAGCTTCCAATTTTTGCGTGTTTCTCAGTTAGAATTGCGTGTATTGCCTCATGGTGTAATAGGCCAAAACAACAAGGACGAAAACGAAGGGAGAACTAGACAGGACGCGGCGTATTGCCTGTCGTCATGCAATGGCCGCCTGTGAGGCCAGTGACGGGCTCCCGATTCGCGATCCAGACTTGCACTGTGAGAGTTCTAATGCATTACACCCGCGGAGTGCTGCTGCACGGAGAACAGGCCCCGAACGAACTTGCCAAATGCACCGAGTGCAGACGAATGTTGTCGCCATATATGTTGTAGAAAAGTACCGATCTCAAACCGAAACTAGCGCCTTTTTGTTCGACGTGATGGGTAGGAATGCGAGAATGCCAGTCGCTGCCATTGTTTATCTATAAACGTTGGTTGCTGCAACGTGGAACTTACATTTGCGATGACTTCCAGTGAAGCAACTCGGCTGTTAGAGATATCTACAGACGGCGTGAGTTTTCGAAACCAGCTCACTACAAAACAGCATACACTTGAGAAAATTGATGGCACTGTACGCGCAAGAGCTTGCTTCGTTTTAAGCATAGTATCATGAGTGAACCACTGAAAGGATACGGCTTAAATCTAGCTCTTTGGAACATCTGGCAATACGTTTCGTACGACTTTTTATTTCCCTCGTGAGGGCATTGAGAACGAGAGCTCTCTCAAAACAAAATATGACGGGGCAAGATAGCTGCCGTTCAAATATGACTTTGCTTGAGTCTCGGGCAACGTCTCCATGTTTAGCCTTCCCGGACGCTGAGCGAATGCGTCACAGGTTTCTTCTGTGAGAGCTTTGTCGAAAAATGTTCCGCTTTTCACCCATACACAAATGATGCTAGATCTCGCGGCCTCTGTGGTTGTCCTGGGACTTTCATTACACACTGGTAGGTTTCAGCGTCTGTACGGCTACAAAACGACTCAAATTTTGCAAATAAAACACGAGCCGTCGATTCCTCCCTTCGTGAAATATCAGACGCTACTAGTTCAAGCTCGCGTTTGAGTTTGTGGACCGCGGGACGCGGGACGCGATTTCGAGCAGAAAACCAACTTTTTCGTTCAGTTCCGCTGTGCGAATGCCGCATCGTAGCAGACGAACTCTCGTCGTCTGCTCTCGCTCCTTGCCTGGGCGAGGCATGACGGGATTCTCGGCGCTACAGAGCTCAAAGACAACGAACAGCGAGCGGCGTGAACGCTCGCCTCCCCGCGCTGTCTCGTGCTCTCGTGCACCGCCTAGGGATCGCGGGGGAGTTTTCGTCAAAAGTTGCGAAGTTGAGCGCGCGCAGGGAGGAGGAAACTTTGCGGCGTTCTTTTGGTCACTCCCCCCGCTACGTCAAAAAGCGAAGAATGTTTTGCTCCACGAGTTTAGCTACCCAAGTGGAGAATTCGACGTCACGTCGCCCATACGTCAATTAGTTTCCTCGATACATTCAGCGCGGAAATTGATGTCACGTGACATTTGCATCAAGTGAAGGAACTAACGTAACGTGACCTATACGTGAATTCAAATCCTCCGCTAAATTTAGCGGAAAAATTCAGTTGAGTTTCTGCGCTAAATAACACGAACAAATTGACGTCATATGACCTAAACAGCAATCCAGTTTTGTCGCTAGATTTAGGAGGGAAATCGATGTATTGGACTTCATGTCATGCAATCCGTAGAAAAATTTAGTTTTTTCGCTAAATTTAGTGGCAAAATATACATCACGTGAGACACCAATTCCCTCTCCTCATTCCTCTCCTCCCTTCCCCTTCCCTTTTTCTCTATCCTTGACTTTCCTAAGAATATAGTGTTTAGTCCGGAACGACTGTTTAATAGGGAGTTTTAGAATAACGTACGCACTTTTAGCGCAGGCTAGAGCTCACTTTAGCGCTTGGGTTAGCACACGCTACGCAAGAGTGTTTAGAATAGAGTTTCTCCGCCGCGACGCAAAAGCCCAAGTATCTCACGGTCGCAACGCCACCAAGATACACTAAATCATTTTATTTAAAAAATTCAAGCTTTTTGGTTTAGAGTAACGTATTAGGTTTGTTTAAATATAAGAATGCGACGGGAGCGGTCGACCGATCGTGTCCGCTTGCGTTGCCTCGGAAAGAGAGGTCTCCTGTATGGACTTTCGCCGCCTTCTCCGAGAAACGTTCTCGCGTCGAAAGCAGCAACTTGCCGGCGATCGTTCCTCACCTCGCGTATAGTGCAATGGCGTCCTGCATTAAAGCGCAGTCACGAGGATGCTGCCTATGTCGCGCTCTCGACGCCGCCAAAGCGGCCGCAGTCGCGGTCGGGACGGAGCCGCCATTTTTTAACTGTGCTTTTTCTGTCTTTAGCCAACTTCTTAATCACGAATCCTTCTTGGAGGAGCGCAAGGACTCTGAGCTCGCACGCAATAACTGAAAAATAGCATACGCTAACATAGCACACGCAACGTGCAAATCGCACGTACCGTTCGGCGCATGCGCAGTGGCGACGACGCTATTTTTTAATACTTTAATTGTGTGGTGAAACCCGATTAACGTATTGTTAACGTAGAACGCAATTTTGGGAGTGGAACGCAGTTTTTGGGATAGAACATACTTTTGGGGCAAGACGTAAAACGTAAAACATTAGACGCAAAATCGAGATGCAAAAATATTACGGTTGAATAAAAAATATAATCGAATGTTCCGGCTACGACGGGTGGCAGCACACACTCATTGGCTGACCTACACTCCGTTCACCAATAAGCTGAGACTACAGTGGAAGCTACGTGACAGTCGGACCAATCAGCCACCTCCCTTTAGTCACACGCCCCGGCTCTCTCTCCGCGTGGGTATGGGCGGGAGCCTGTTGACGTGGCGAAAGAGGGGCGCATGACTGGTCCAACAAGAACCAGTCATGCGACCCGCTATATATAATTGATCGACGGCTTTCGGATCGCTAGCGAACAATTATTCGAGAACTACGCTATAGTAATGCCAGTACCTTGCATTTGAGTGGCCGATGCGCACCAGCACAAAAAAAAAAAAAAAAAAGAATTAAAAGTGAAGTTTGATCATTTCTATGAAAAGAGTGACGCCACCAGCGTCTCCAAGCTTAGATGATCGCAGCTAAGAAGACGGTGCTCGACTACTTTGATATGCTACCAACAGATGGCGCAACGTGAGAAAGGAGAGGCTGATGCGACTCGATCGACTATCTCCCCGTATAGCGACAGGTGGCAGGCAACCTGGCCATTGGAGCACGTAGAAATCAAGGTAACACAAAACGCTTGAAAAGAAAACTTAAATATTAAAGCAAGCAAGTCAAAGCATCAGAAAATATTACATTACAGAAACTCGCGTCGCATCGAGGAAAGCGTAATAAACACTTTCCTTGGACTGTTTGCTAGGACCAAGACTCGACTCCTCGCCCCCCTAGGGCAGCTTGGTGCGTATCTTCAGCGCTTCAGGGAGGTAAGTGCCCATTGACGAGGTTTTGCGTTCACGAAGTAGTTGAACGACTTTTATGTCCTAAGTCGTTTACATGTATATGGGCCAGGTGACTAGAATAGGTAGTAGTTTAAGATGCGCCCACGATGCCTGGAGACATCCGTTATTTCTTTGAGGAGTAATCGGTAATTATTTTCATCAAGAGGGTCAGGAAGCCGAGTAAATCCAGTGTAAGTAAAATTCTGAGCGTGTCAAAGTATTTCCTCGTCATTGAAACTTTTAAAGTACGCGCTACTCATTACGAGTCCTCAAAAATATGCAAAAACCATGGCCAACCAGAAGCAATCTACTCCTCCGGAAGTTTGGCCATGTTTGTTTTTGTTTACCACTGAACACTTTGTATATCAAAACTAACACCACATTAATAAAGAACAAAGGTTAATCACTATAACGTGTAAAAATTGCATTGAGTTATCATATATATATATATGTATATATATATATATATACATATATAAATGACATCGTCAAGTTGTGGGGAGCCGAGGCGTTCGCATATAAGTAAAAAAGCCACCGAGGTTCAAACAAACTTGGACAGTTTAATCGGGCGTTTCGGAGGGGGACCCTCCTTCTTCAAGCGTGACATAAAAGTGAATAGGGTTACATGGTGGCCGAGATTCTCACTCGGAGAGGGAGAGGAGAAAGCTGTATATGAGAGGGGACGACAGAAGGCACAACATAACAACACAAATGCCCCAAAAAGGGACGGCAACAGCAATTATATTTGAAGTCAAGATTTACGACAGGCGGAACACAACGGTGTCCCCAGCCCCGAAAAACCTCCCCCGATGACGGAACCGCGAAGGCAGGGCCCCAAGGGCAAGAAGCCACACGCGGCCGGCAGAGCGAGGCATCTGGAGCCGACCCCCGCCCGCCCCGCCGCAGGCAAGTCCCGCACACTTGCTCCCATGCCCGTCCGACTCCCACACCGGACCAGAAACGCCAAAGGGCGCCGCTCACAATACATCTGCTAGACAAAGAGCGAGAGGGGAGCTGAGAGGGGGGGGGGGGGGGGGGGCGGATCGGAAGGGGCGACAATTTGGCCGTTCACATGAGCTGTACGCCACTCGGTCTCCCCGGGCTCTCATTAATGCCACACTCGACCGCGTCAAATTTGTGTATGAGATGGGCTTCCTTGAGCTCCGTTCTATGTTTGATCTAAAGCCGGATTGAAGCAGAATGACAGAGAGTTTGTCAAATGAGTGGTCAGTTTGTGCCAAGTGTTTAGAGTGGAAGACTGGGTAATTTGGTCGAATGCGATCGTTGGTTGCGAAATCATTTATTGAAGGCTGTCATTGTTTGTCCCACATACTGCATCTGACACACCCGACACTCAAGGAGGTAGACAACGTCGGGAGTGCAGCACGTAAGGTCCCCGCCAATATATATATATATATATATATATATATATATATATATATAAATGTTAGCTCTTGGCGGATGTGCTGGGGTCATGGAGGTAGGAAGCTTCGGTAGGCGACCTAACGCCACCAGCGTTTAAGCCGGGGGAGACGTTTAGCTTGGAGGGACACTCCTTCAACGAGGACCAAAACCTAAAGGTGCTATTTGACGAATAAGGCAAAAAAGACAGCTGATTTGGAGCCTAAAGCTGATTTGGTTGTGTTTTGGTAATCCTTGGGGGCGTTCCGCCGACCGCAACCTTTAATTTCGGCTTCACTTGGATTTTTCTCTCTAGGCTGACATGAGCCGGTACGTCGCCTCCCCTTATTCCTATGTCCATGGCTGGGATCCTCAAGGAACGTGTGACGGAAAGCCACCAAAAAATGTACGAAGTGTTTAGGATCGTACTCAAAAAACGAACTGTAGAAACAAAATGGTAAATTGAAAGAAATATCAAAATTTCAAACGCGCTTTAGCAGGAATCGCCCCACGACCTTACGATTGTGAGCTCGGCATTCTACCACCGTGCCATGTACATATCGTAAACTTCACTGTCGCACCTGGTTGCGGGTAAACGCAAAGCTAGCTCGGCTTGTCTTTACTGAACACCAACGCCGATCACAGGCGTTATTTTGTTCGGCGTTAGCGTTCGAACAGTTTTGTGAGAAGAACCAAGAAACACGGTTCGTGCCCACCATTCTATGAGAATATAACAGAGCATAAAATAAAATCACATGCTACCAGAAAAACACACACACACACAACCTATAATAACTTTTGTAAACCCCAATGAATGGTTCGGTAACACGTTCTGTGTATACCGACGTTCTCTGCATAAATAAAGATAAATAAAGCATTTTCTTATCCAGGTTAGTTCATAAAATTTGAACGAAATAGAGTGTAGAGTAACTTACCAATAAAATATTATCTTCGAAGCTCTGGGGTCTGCAGGTGTCAGATGTTTAAGACTTTGATTATGAGCCTTAAGGTTTCTGAGAAGATTTATATCGTGGTGACGGAAACAAGCACACAAAAAGTGCATGGTCGAAAGGTTTATTGCACTTTTTTATTGTGCACATTCATCGAGAATTTTTAAGAAGTAAAGTGCATGCTTCTACTGTTGGTGGAGGTCGCCGACTCACAATCGTCATAGATCAATTTTTTCTTTCATTTTGTTTTTTGCATTCTTAGATGCCCTGAGAGCCGAAGTTTATGAAAATTCCTGCTTAACAATTGGCAAATTGTATGATCGACAGTAAGTAAGATATAAGAATAAAGTAAGCGAGGTATACGCACTAGTCCTATTCCTGGATCCTAAAAGATTGTTCGGTAGAATCAACATAGCTTTGATAAAATTACATCAATCGTCCTGATATAGGTAAATTTACATAGCAATTAGTTAAATATACTTGTGCCTTACACTTTGGAGCTGGGCTCTTTCACTTGCAAGAAGCTTCATAGCAAATATGACACGTATGCTTCGTTTCATATACGCGCTACCGTTGACGATTTTAGTCTTATCAACGATGATTGCGTGTGGCCCGAGGGGTGCTTTTTTGGGCCTTTTTGGGGTCCGCTCGTAGATTCTGGATCTTCCGAGACTTGAGATAATGCGCCATAACACAATGAATAGCACACACATTTATTATCAGAATGTGCGTGGTAGCGGACAAAGTCTGATATGTTTTTTACATCGGTTTCGGCCTCGAAAATAAACATTTTATGTATCATTGAAACTTGGCTAACAAATTCTATAACTAGTTCTGAGTACTTTAGTTCCGATTACCTGGTTTTTAGTTGTGACCGGGATTCGGAAGGTTTCTCCTCCACCCTTCTGTGAGGCGTACTTACGGCAGTACAGAAATCATTATCGTTCTTTCGTCGGATTTACCTTGAGATAAATGAATGCGTTTGGATTGAAGTTCGAGTCATGAACTGCCCGAATCCGCTTATCGGATACTATTACTTTGTGCTTATAAAGCAATTAAATGCAAAGGTGCAACCGAGCTGGACAAGGATGGCGAAAGTAATCCCTGGAGAAGGGGAACAAGAGGGACAAAAAACAAACACAAATTTCCAAGCACAGCTGGGTGACTGGTGCGCGACCAAAAAAATCTGCCTGGTCCGGGTATCGAACCCGGGACCTCTCCATTTCCAGTGGAGCGTTCTACCAACTGAGCTAACCAGGGGTTAAATGTCAGTAGAGAAAACAGGTTTTCTCAGCGGCCACCAGTCAAACAGCGAAGTAGGCTGTTAAAGAAAAAAACCATTTTTTCTTCGCAGTTACCCTTTAAGAGAACATTGTAAGTTGTTTCCAAACGCAAGTGTCAAAGATAGTTTGTTTTGACCAATTTCAATATTATGAAAATATAAGGAAAAATATTGTAGATATGTATTTGTACAGTGTAATTTCTCAATAACTTGTCAACGTGATTAAAGTAAATAAAATCATAACCAGCAGGGGGCACCTTCTTTAGTGGGTGTTTTGTGAATGTCGCCACTACGGACCCCGAGCTTCGTGGGTTCACCTATAGTTAGTGAATGTTAGCAGAGCACCCAGTTGCATTCAGTCCGCTTACAGGAAGTAAATTCTGCAGAATCCAGATCTGACTGGCTGGTTTAGCTCGTTATCAGTTATCAGTCGGCCATTATGAGGATTTGCCCAAAATAACAAAAAGCGTATATAAACATTTCGCGTTACCCCGGGTATCACGCGTAAGCACGAGTGTGAGCTGTGAGCATCGATGAGTTGAAACCGAACGGAAGGTGCTTTGAGTTCCTCTGGTTTTTCCGCTTTATATCATGTGGACGTCACTCTGGTTCGCCAAAGAAGATTGCCGGCTCGTTTGCTCGCTGCGGTTGCGCTGGTGCTGTGTTTCAAATTCTACGCTTCAGGCGCTAAGCCTAAGATTTGACTTCGATGTGTTTTAAGGGGAGAGATAAAGAGTGACAAAGAGAGATACGAGACGAGACAGCAAGGAGCAAAACGCGCAAAACTTAAAGGAAATAAATTAAGAAAAGAAAGAAAATCCAGCCTCGCTACAGACGAGGAAAGTCGATTGAAGAGATAGGACGAGAACGAACGGCTACGCTGTATGCTTCAAACACACATGGCAGCGCCCAATTGGCGATGGGTTGGAGCGCGACGGCTACGTCGAGACTCGGTTTTGAAACAAATTAAAATGTTAAAAGGCGCGAACTAAAAGAGGACGACGTAATACACACGTACGACAAGGACAAGCGCCAGAAGTGAAGCTTGGGAGTTTCGCTGTTCGGGGAACATTCAGCGATTGAAGGTTCACCCACCCTTGTCTGGCTCTGCGTGGCCTGCCCATGACAGGGAAAAAGGACCTCATGATGGTTGTGCTGGGCAAAAGGAAGGTTTGAACCCTTCGCCACCCCCCCCCCCCCCCCCCCCCGGTAAGGCTATACAGCAGCTTCACTTCCGCTTCTTGCGGAATGGTGTCCTGGTAATGATCCAGTCAGTCACCTTTCTTCTGATATCCCCTGTTGTCTTTGACTTTCCTCCTGTTCACTTCTTTCAATTTGTGCCTCCTTTTAGGGAGAGGACAAATTTTGGCTGGGTATGAATTTCCTTATTTAGAACAACAGTTGGGCACGGTATTTTCGCATGCGCTGTTAGAGTAGCATTCTTAGCAAAGGCTTTTTATGTGATGAGGTGTTTCCTCTTCCTTTGTGGGGCAGAATGGTGGGTGGCGCACCAGAGCCTCTGAAGTCCCAAGCAAACCAAAATATCCAATCCGGCTCTGAAAAGGGGTCTCACCGAAGCAAATATTTTATCAAGCAATTATAGATGGGCGGCTACGCACGGGCCGCCCATCTATAATTGCTATACTGACCCTTTTTTCTAAGAGTGTATGCCGGAGTCCCTCTTAACACTCCTTTCGAGGCTGTGGCTACACAAAAATTCTTAGTGACCGTCTCATTATGGTTGTTTTTCTGTATCTCCCAGCACACATTCCCAAACACGTGCATGACATACTGAACATTTTAACTCAACTTTCACAGCCGTTATTAAATTTAGGTAAATGTAATGCTGATTACACCATGGGGGACCATGGACGAATTGATTCCCTAGTGGGGTTATTGAGCGATCGCTACTGTTTTCAAATTTTTCTTTAAGTAAGAAATCCCCAACATTTCTTATTGCTGCACACAGCTCTTTCAGCTGCATTAATCTTTCCATTTCATCAACATCATGGCTTCCTTGTCTTTATTGGAAGGTTTCAGATAATCCATTTGAGAGTGACAACTTCGCAGATATCTTAGAGAGCTTTGTTGACCTTCCCTGAGCTCAGAGAGGTATGCATACTTGGAAACTAGACAAAGCGGTCTGGGAACGTTTTAGCCAAATTGCCACGTTCAGGGCTTCACTATTTGCATTATGACCCCTGAGGAGGCTACGACGTGTGGTATTCAACAAATAATTAATGCCGCCGAGCAGTGTATCGCCCATACCTCCGGGGATTTACCAAAAAAACGCGAGCCGTGGTGGCACGAAGGCTGTTGTTCAGCCACCACTACGAAGGAAAATTGAGCCTGGAAAGCTTCCCGGTGGTAGACAACTGTGAAGACTAAGATTTACTTTAAAAAGCGCAAAGCGCAAGCCCGCTAGAGAAGAAAGCTGCAAAGAAGACATCTTGGATTTGATATCTCTCCTCTGTAAGTTCTTTTTCGTAGGGTTAAAGAGGCTTGGGATTGTTTACACAAACATCAAAGGCGACTACCGATGTTTATCCATTCTTGCATAAAATCTGCTTTGGGGTCTGTCAGAGATGTTACCAATTCTCGTTCATCGTTTCCACGGTGAATTCAGCTCTAATAATTATAGTGCATATTTCTAACAATTTAAATTTCGCACAGGAAGTAGCCTTGCTCCAATGATGGGTACTAAGTCGGTGCAATATAACGCGCCCTTTGGAATGTGTGAGCTCAAACAAGCATATGATTTAATTATCTGACAAAATCCCCGAGCCTGGAACGAGAAGGGACGGACAAACACAAGGTCTCCAACACAGCTGAAATTTATTTGACAACAAA
Source organism: Ixodes scapularis (assembly GCF_016920785.2). Taxonomy (NCBI): domain Eukaryota; kingdom Metazoa; phylum Arthropoda; class Arachnida; order Ixodida; family Ixodidae; genus Ixodes; species Ixodes scapularis. The sequence continues at coordinate 74,945,773 of NW_024609883.1, forward strand.
AGGGCTTATATACGCATCAAATCCTACACAAAACGTTAGAGAAGAGAGAAGGCGAGAGAGACAGAAATGGGGAATCTTGTGCCACAAGCAGTACAGCAAAGCAAACTTTACAACAGAACTGAAAAGCAGTGACCTCTATTATACAACGCACAAAAAAGACACACATTTTTCAACACTGTTTACACTGGCAGTGCCTCCAAAACAACTAAAAAGAAAGATGTTTCAAGGATCACTGAAAACGTACACTTTTCTGGCGAAGGCCGGAACTCTAGAAAAGGAGGGAGGCAAAAAACCAAACGACGAGGAACCCTACACAAAGCAAACTGATATTGATAAAGCTTTAAATTGGGTAAAATAAACCAAAACCTCCTAGACCGCAACGAAACACTTGGCCTTTTGCGCAAAGGCACCAAATTTGTAGGAATTGACACTACTTTAGCCAGTTCACTGTTTCGTTCGTTGGAAGAGAAAATTTGTCTGTTGCGACGAATATATTATAAAATGTAGTGAGTACACTGACGCTCCTATGGTCATCGTTCACGAATCTGAAAGACTAAAGGTGAAGCATGCTGATAATTGCCAGTTTTATATTAGGGGTGCTAAGCATCTATAATTTACCGAATGTTTTATGCACTCAGAGGAGACATATTCTATTGGTTTTAGCTAACCTACATCGTCCAATATATTTTTTCCATAATACATCCAAGTTTCTTCCGCGTTTTCAAACGCCAATCCAGCACGACATGGTCTATTACCATGCTCCCCAAAAATTTTCCATGGTGAACGCATTAATTTTATTGCCAGTGTCATTACTGGAGAGTTGTATGCGGTATCGATAGCAGAGGATGTGCATTAGGCTGAAGAGAATGAAAAGGTAGAATATATTTGTAGACTCGCAAAGTGTAATATTTGTAGACTCGCAAAGTGTATATTTGTAGACTCGCAAAGTATCTCCCTGAAAGACACCAAAAATACGCTCAAAGCGCTTGTGCGTGTCAAGATTAATAGAACATCGCAGAACGGATGTTAAATTTCATTTTGTTGGTTCCAAGTCACGTGAGTATATTAGGCAAGAAGATAGCTGATGGGCTTGTCTCATCCTCCAGGAATCTTCGGACATAGACCTATCTCAAGAGCCAGTTTGACTACGCCACCGCTGCCGCTATGAATCGAGGGAACTTCAGTCTTTCTGCACGTGCGATAATTTCGCTGGAGCTCTGCGCGTGTGGAGCACAAGACAGCACGCGCACTCGCGTGTACTGCCGTTTGCCTCCTGTGAACGAAAGTTATGGCGGCGGCACGCTTGCGCCGAACACTGGGTGAGATCGGTCTATTAGCTGCTCGATACGTTACCAGGACATCAAACGAGTCTTGAGGCCTTCAATTTTCGAAAGGATTTCTCAGAAAACGGAACAGAGTACCTTATAGTAAGCTTCGCTTCCTGAAGCCCATTTCTGAATTCTTGGAGAGTACCTCGTTCGGGAATTGGTTCCACAGGAACTTAATATGTTGTCTTCGCATAGGCCATTCGCATATCGCCCACCAACGCCTCCTCTGGTGGGAACTTGCACCACACTGTGCAGACTGCGGACGTGCTGTGTCCATCCTACATCAATTAGGGGCTTGCTCTGGTCTTGGGGAAAAACGACGGTATTATTTTCCTGTCTTTTTTATATCGTATACTCGTTTTCCCTATTATTTTTCTGGAAAAGAACCCTCTCATCTCAATTGCTCGTGTACTTAGTTTTATTGCTGGCAGTGGCCCTTTACACCGGATCTATTACCACTTATATCTGTCAGGTCACGGCATACTATAATAATATAATATATCATGTAGTGATGCGCACTTTGGCCTAAGTTGCTTTTTGCGCCATAAAACCCTCGATCATTATCATCACCGAAATTTCAAGAAAAGATCTGTCCAACAGTTGTCGCGTAGGAATTACAAAAAAAAAAAAAATACTACGTGTACTTTGTTTGAGGTTTTCAGAATGCGCTCCGTCGATCCTAGGACATTGCGCATTCCATTCTTGTAAGAACGTATTGTTGCTGGCGTTCACGCGTCAACAAACACGTCAACAAACGCAGCGCCGTATTGTAGTTTGCGTTTTCTTGCACTCCTGAGGCAAGTTTTACCGAATGTTCACGGCAAGGGCATGTTTTTTTTTCATTTTTGTTCTGGTGCGGGCGTACATTGTTTGTCGTCCTGTTTTGCAATAAAGCGACTGTGTGTGAAATGATGTATCGACCGTTAATTTTTCTACATTCCTGTGCTTAAAACACGAGTGGTTTGGATTAAAATATTACACTAGAGTGTAAAGATCTGTCTAATATAAATTTTAGTAAAAAATAGTGCTGATACTCAGTGATTCAAATGAGGCGTGAAGTAACCATTACGTGTAGAGAAGAAGGTGACATGAGAGTAGATACAAAAATACACTATCGCACACTAACAAGAGCGTTGATTTAATTCGTTTTTTTTTTTTTTAAGTTGGCGATAAGTTGACGATCTGCAAAAGCATGACACCTATTGCTGGGCGTTCATTGACATTTAAGTTATTCTCTGTTCCTTATAATGTCAAACAACGCTCAACGCTATGATACGGCCAAGCCTATTAAGCAGCACCAAAAGTGTACCGTCACGGCGATGGTCGTCTTTGCGCTTTTAAATGCGAAAACAATTACGCATAAAAAATGCGCCGTGAGACTGAGCTTCTTTTTTAAACGCAAAGACTAGAGATATTATAATGATGCGCTTCAGGGCGCTGCTTCCCACATCAGATAGTAGCGTTGGCGGCAATGGGACAATGTGAATTGGAATACAGCTGTAAACATCATTAATATTGGAGTTTACTGGAGGCGGACTTCGCAATCTGTTCCAAGGTATCATGGCCGGGACAATATCTAGTCTCCCGAATATATAAATTCCGGTTTTGACAGCTCAATAAACGCATGCACGCGAGGGATTGTTTTCAATAATGGACTGTTTTTAGCTCGAAAATAAAACTACCCCGACTGGTTCGGTTTCGAATATAAAATATAATTTTTTGAGGGGCTATCAATCCCAACATATCACGGCTTATGCCCACTTGCGCGATCTCTCTGTAGAACTGTTTTGTTTTTTTAGAAAGAAATAAAAGATTACGTTATAACTATGAAATCGAATTCCAATATGAACTCTTTATTGTAACTTAGCAGTTTTCGTGCAAAAAAAAAAAAAAAGAAGTAAAAAGAAAGTTTTTTTTTTTCAGATCCGATTTTAATCCGTCTAACTTTCCGAAGGAAAAGACAGGAACGAGACGTGCTTTTTTGTCTTTTTTTACTCTCAGATAACTCCTGGAAAAATGTAAGTGTTGATTAAGAATTCCTGGGCTATAGCTGAGATCTTTAGTCAGGTGAGTAAACGGCATTAGTAGAAAGAAACTTTCCTGGGAGCACGTTTTGTAATACAATAACACGAAAGGTTCTAAGAGATTGTGCACGGGCCTGTTATTGTAGTCTTGCTGAGCAATGCTGAAACAACCTTATAATACACAAGAAAACCCAAAAACGTCCCCCGCAGCGCAGTTGTTAGCGCAGGACACCACACTGCTGATCTGGCTGTTCAACCAGTTTTTCTCCCCTGCCGCTCTAGTTCAGCTAGAGCGGCAGGGGAGAAATATACAAAAGCAATACTCGTACACTATACATTAAACAATCTAAATGACTAACAAAGCGCAAGAAAAAACGACCACTATAAAGGGAGCCTAGCAGATCAATTTGTTGATATGCATCTGTTGATATGAGTTGTCTCTGGTAGGCCTTGTATAAGTGCTGCGTTTTTATCTCCAGTTGCAATCTCATCACGATTCCTTCTAATATTATATTAATAGCGCCGCTCCACCAAAGTCGGTCGCTCGCCCGCAATCCCGAAACATGAAGAGCACCGTACTGTAGCAAATAACGAAACTGCATCAGCCACTCCATAATATTTTGTATACATTTCAGTATTTGAAAAACGTTTTTGCCCCAACTATAACTGGAATGGGAAGATGGGAGAGCATTCTTTGAACTCTTGGATTGTTCGAAAAATATTGAAGCTTGTACGAACCGCAGTTGTAGCAAACGTCCAGATTTCCCAACACCAGAAGGTGTTGGCAAATTAAGGGCACAAAATTTAAAAATAGGTAGTTTTAGAGTATTGGCTCCTACCCTTGGGGGCACCTAAGTCGTAGGGGGACACGAGCTCAGCGACACTCTTGCCGGCGGCCCAGCATGACATGTTTGCTTTTCTCGCTTGCAGCGCCAATATGGTTAACACGCGAAATCAGTAAATTGAAAAAAATAAACACATTATATTTGCGCTTGACAAACACTGGTGCTTGCGTCAGAGATATAATGGGTAATTTAAAACCACATTTACTCGTTGATGAGCAATCAATAAATGTTTTAACAAAAGACCAAATCAATACAATTTCGTCTTTATCTTTTTCACGAGAGACGTTTCTCCCTCTCTCTTGTAGCTCGCTTTTTGTACAGCACACCCGTTGTACAATGCACAGACATTCAGACGTGCTGTTTTCGAGCATGTGGCTCGAATCAAATTTTTTTCTTGTGACATCTTGAAAGAATTGCTATACACCTTTTCCTCAAGGGCGCAGCCATCTTGAATGTCCACACTTCTGGTAGGAGGTAAAACATAGTTTTGATCTCTCCACACCGCTGAAAGTGTTCACGAAAAATGTATGATTGTCACACATTCCTGTTTTGCTTCCCGTATATATTCTCGCATATTCCAGGTTGAAATGTGTTATTATTTTTTTGTCCAGCATACAAGATACCAAACGCACGTGACTGAGAACAACAGGAAACCGAAAACGTCTTCGTTTATCCTTAAGCTCAGCCTGCATCCAATGCCGCAAGCACAAGCGCAAGAGCTGGGGGTCGTTGATTTGAGCAGTTCTTCCGCAGGTCGAGCGTTCGTGCTAGAAATGCACGTTTCCAAGCCGGGAGCGCGGGCTAGCTCGCTCTTGCAGCTTTGGCTGTGGTCACAGCTTAAGGGTGAAAAGAGTATAGACCATGCTGGGGAAGCCACTGAATGTCCCCAGAGTACCGAATTCCATTCAGTCCGCTTACCGGAAGTCAATCCCGCAGAAGCCAGTTCTGATTGACTGGTTTAGCTCGTGACGAAAGTTATCAGTCGGCCATCTTGAGGATTGGCCCTAAACAAAAAAAAAAAACGTATATAGGACGATTTCCGCGTTACCATGGCTCGCACGCGTGCTCTAGGCATCGATGAGTTAGGACCAAAAGGAAGGGGCGTGGATTTTCTCTAGAGATTTTTTTTTTACTTCAAGTAGCCGCTAATGTGGTTCGTCGAAAAAGAATGCCAGCTCGTTTTCTCGCTCCTGTTGCGCCTCAGACGCTATATCCCAACACTCGACTTCGATGTGCTTCGAGGCGAGTGGGAAAGAGGAGACAACGAGGAACAAATCACGCACCACTCGGAACGAAATAAGCCACTTTAGTAAAAACAAACTTGTGTCGCCACAGGCCAGGAACGTGGATTGAAGAGCTCACATGAGAGGAAATACTACACTGTACGTACTCCGCTTCGACGGCATAGGGCAGTGCCAGCATGGGAATCGCGACTACTGCGCCCCTACTCGGCTCTGAAGCGAAGCGTGTGAGTTTCAGTACTCTGGGAACATTCAATGACTGTAGACCGTGCTTTACGCATTACTCTTCTGTGTCTTCGTCGGTGTGCAAAGTCGCGTCAAGACAGCCAGTGGGATTCGCGAGACAATGCTATGTCAACGATTACCGCTTCTCTTCAGGCTTAAGAGTGGCCAGAATGAGAAGACGATCTATAAGGCAGGCGAGATGATCACTCATATTTCGTGATTTAAGCGAGGTAAGGCAAGCCGAAAGCCTGCTGCACCTTTCATTGCAGATGAACGTGCATATTAGTGCAGCGATCATGACGGATTTATTCTTTAGAGAGCGATGCAGGGTGGCGCCATGTTTGCCCTAGTGGCCTTAGGGACCGCACTATCCAATAAAGCAGTTAGAATTGGACGCATGCACAGTGGTGAGCCTTTATTTTTAGGGGCCCCCGAGTGTAGGGACCACTTATTCTAAAACTCCGTAACAAGCTTGATAGGCTTTTGATTTGAAAGTACTTGTTTAATGTTCTCCACTCCCTCGGTGAGGGTGTCAGAGTTTGAGGAAATAATTCTCTCGCGGCGTTGAGAATTCTAAGAGAAGCTGCGTTTGCCAGCTGGCTGGGAATCTTCCTAGCATAAATGCTGAGGCCGAAAAAAAGGAGGGCCAGCAGAAGACAAAATATAATGCGCGTGTATTTACATGTCGCCGTCAGTAAGAGCACACTCCTTCCAGAAATGGGGGGCGGGGGGGGGGTGGGTCGACATGCTATTTGAGTGACTTGATCATGGGTCGACTATCAAAAATCAAGGATCTGGAGTGTCCTTTGAAGCTGAGATAACTGAAGCGTTCTTTGAAGGACAGGCCTTTCCTTACCCTTCCCGTCCTAGTCCAAGCTTGTTTGCCGTTCCCTGGTGCATTAACCCGAATGCGTGTGGGAACTCTGAAAGAGCCACCGCAAAGTGAAACGTCATGGTGAATGCCGCAGGGTAAACTGATCTTTAAGTTTTTACTCCGTTTGAGACCGACTGCAGCCTACGCCACGAACTTATGGATCCAAACTAAAGTCCCTTGATACTTCATTAGAAACTAAAGACAGCCAATACAAATGACAAAGCAAATTACGCTGGAACACAATAGCGGCGTGCAGTTCAAACCTCTGCTGTGTGTCGCCATTCGCTTCCTAAACCTGCACCTTCACGCAGTCGGCGCTTCAAGGAATATCGCTACTAGTAGGAACATCTTATATATAGGAACTTAAATCCGAACTAAAGTCCCCAGATAAGAGCTTTCTTCAAATCGCGGCATTTTTTGAAGCACCGACTGCGCGGCGGTGGAGACATTAGGAAACGAATGGCGGAGCACAGCAGAGGTTTGAACTGCATCCGGTCATTTCGTTCCAGCGGAATTTGCTTTGTCATCTGTTTTGGGTGTCGTCACTTGTAAAAGAAGTACTACATCGTCTCACCCTACGATGGACTAGAGGAAAAAGCTACGGACCGCAATATCCAATCATGAGTCACTTAGAGGTTGCGTCGTATTTCGCTTCGATGCACGTATCAGTGCCCGCGTATCGGATCACTAATGGGGACGGGCGTACAGTGGCTAGAGAATCGAACAGCACTCAGTGACACATCAATTTTACATTGCAAAGAAAGTCACGACATACAGGCTCATTGCAGTCTCGAGGCTATAAAACGATGCAGCACTTTTTGATTCGGAGCATTATTCGTCCACCCCTAATTAATGTTAAGCACGTCGAAGTTCAGCGTGTAATGTGATTGGACCTGGCGGACCGTGGCTTTGGCCTTCAGTCCATCGTAGGATGAGACAAGGCACAGGAATTCAAATCCAAACAACTGGTGGCAAGATTGCATCGCCGCGCTGCTCATCAACTTTGTATTTTTCCTATCACCGATTGAACCGATCACAAACAGGAATGGCTCCCTCCGTGATACTGTTTTTTTTTTGTTTGTTTTTCTGTGGGTGATGGGTTTATGCCGGTGAGAGCAACCCGCGGAGACAGCAAACGCCGTGACGACGCATTTTTTGTGCTGCTTGATTGATTCCGTCTATCGATAGCGTGAGAAGGGACGCTTCAGATTTTGTGCGGTACGTTGTCGGGCTGGTTGGTTCATCTTAGTAAAACATATAAAATAACGCAAAGAAGCCAAGGACAAGCGCTAACTTTCGACTAGTTTTTACTCAGGAAAAGCAAGCATATATACACACACGACAGGCAAAGCAGCACCACATAAAAGTTGACTAATTTTGTGCACGATCATTTAAAAACTGAAACTCATTACTATGAAGTACAATAAAAGTGTCGCTGACACATGCTGTCCCCCATTTTTTTTATGCTTTCAATAGCTCTCGAGCGACCGTGTCTCGGCTTCTCCCCGGAATCCTTATCTGCTGAAGTCGCGGAACACAGCCACAGGTGTTGCAATCTATAGTCAAATGCGAGCCGTATTTATTTGTTATTGATAATTAATGCGTGCTCCCGTGCTTGGTCATTGGTGGCACAGCCCCGTCTGGCCGATTTATACCTTACCACAACTCAGTGGGATTTCCTAGACCACACCCGCCACTGTGCAGTCCACGTAAGGGGTGACGTGTTTCTTATCACACGGCACTTTTGCCTTCTCATCAGAAATGCGGAAGCACAACCCAGCCAACTTCTTTGGGGCAGAGAACACAACGGGAACATTTCATTGAGCTCATTCGAAGACGGTTAAGAGAGCTAATGCAACTTCATGCCTGTAGTCTACACTGCTGAAGTCTTGAGACCGCCAGGCGGATGCTAGTTTTAAATGTAAGATTTCTAGACTGGATTTGGCTGGTTTCCCCTTTTCGGTCTTGGTGTCTGTGGCGCAGACCGCCCTACGAAAAATGAAGGGGTTGAAAAGGAAGGTCCCTACGAGGCAGAGAAAAGAAATGCCAGAAGTTATTCCGTACATCCACAAGGTCGCCGACACTCTGAAGAAAGTTGCAAGCGAATACGATGTTTCCGTTGTGTTCTCTGCCCCAAAGAAGATGGCTGGGTTGTGCTCGCACATTTATTATGAGAAAGCATTGGTGCATGTCATAAGAAACACGACACGCCCTTACGTAGACTGCACAGTGGGTGTGGTCTACGAAATACCACTGAGTTGTGGTAAGGTATACATAGGCCAGACGGGGCGGTACATCAATGACCTTGCACGAGAGCACGCATTATCAGTAAAAAATAAATATGGCTCTCATTCACCTGTACATTGCAACACTTGTGGCTGTGTTCTGCGACCTCCGCAAATAAGGATTCTGTCGAGAAGCCGAGAGACGGTAGCTCGAAAGCTATTGCACGCATTCTTTATAAAAAAAAAAAGAAGTGGGACGGCGGGTGTCAGCGACACTTCTATTGTACTTCATGGGACTGAATATCAGTCTTAGAATGGTCGGGTACGAAATTAATAAACTTATATGTGGTGCTGCTTTGCCTGTCGTGTGTACATAAATGGTTGCTTTTCCTAAGTAAAACTAGCTGAAAGTTAGCGTCTGTCCTGTGTGCTTCTTGTCCTTTTTTTACGCTATTTTATATGTTTAGTTTGAGATTTCTTCGAGTGTCCAACTAATCACGCCACGGCAGCATAAAATTTCTATGAACCGGACATACGTCATTCGAGAATTGTATTTTTTCGAGCTGTAACTCCTTTATTTCCGGTATCATGACTTACGTAAGCGTGATTTTCAATAAATAAATTAATAAATAAATAAATGAAACGACGCGCGTCATGGTTACACTTGATCGCAGGTGTTCGAAGGGTTGTTTTTTTTACGAGTGTGTTGCCGCCATCTGCTGTACTGATCTCATTGTTTTCTTCTGCGATGGAGCCCGCTTATAGTCTTTTTGAGGTTTTTTGCCTTTCTTCAAAGGCTACTTAGAGCGAGTTGTGTGCGGTATTTTTTTTTCCTTCGAGAACTGCGAGAAATCAAAGTATAGTAGTTATAAAAAAATTAAAAAAAACATTTTGAGACGTTTTAATTGAAATATGGAAACGCCAAAAAGCACCAAATCAGATCTGTCCTTAAAAATACAAGAAAAGCTGATAATCCGGAGAAGATTTGCTCTTCATTTCTGTAACTGTATAAATTAAGATCAGAGCCCCAAATGAAACGTTCGCGAGGCTTATTTCTTGGAAATCACAACCCTTATTTTGTTTCCTTCTCTTATCTGTACCAGGGCGCTTTCAAATTATTCGGGTCGTGTGCACGGGCCCACAAGGCTAAAGAATCCCCTTCCCGTCAATCATTTTCTCAAGACCCAGATTTGAAACGCACGCACACACGCACACGCACGCACAACACACACACGCACACAGAGAGACGCCCGCGCACGCACGCACGACAGCACGCACGGATTAAACTTGTAAATAAAAATATTTCCGAATTTGAAGAAAAATAAACTCCGACATCACGGGACCGTACTGAAAAATAAGGTTCCGTGTTTCCGATTTTTTTTTTCAAAGTTGGGTGTGTCTTTGCGTTTGTTTCCACAAGTTCGGTGTTTCCGGTGTCAGTTTTTGTAGTCAGAATAAAAATCATCCGGGTTTATTGGGACTAGAGAAAATACTACACGGCATGGAATTCTTCCTACCTTGTGGACCTTCGTGACCCGAGTAATTTGAAACGTCCTTGGATATATAACATATTTCTCATAGTAAAAATGGAAGGGATTCACAAAAACAATGAACGTTGATATTATAAATTATTTGGGAAATTAAACGAAATTTTGGCAAAAATAGGGGAATTTTAGGCGTCCGCTAGGGAACTTTTGACTTTCTCTGTTGGCAGCCCGCCGCCCGACCATATCGTGCCTCGGACTTTAGGGATGCCATTTTCCTCCTTATTAAAAAAGATGACATAAGTAATTAGTCTCGAACAATACCAGATGTCTCATGTCTGGACGGTAACGTGCGCGAATGCCCTTACAAAAGCCAAATTGGCAGCATGCCGTCAAAAGTCGAACATGCCTTGTGCTCGATCCTAAAACCCAGGATGTGAAGCTAAAATTGCTGGGGTTACCGAGTCACATTGAAAACCGCCAAATAGTTGAAGCACTAGAGACGTTAGGAAAAGTGATCTTAATCCAACGTGAAAAGTATAGGGCTCCCAAAATAAAGAACTTGCAGACCATAAACAGAGAAGTGACACTGTCGCTAAGGCGAAGGACTGTAGTCTTCAAATATGCAATACCTGCTAATGGTCTTCGGATGCCAGCGCCTCGTGCTTGAACACAGTCGACCCCCGCTTTGTCTACGGTGCTACGAAATCGGGAACATCCCCCGGTACTGTCGTATACCATGATTCTCTCAATGCCGACGCTTCTGGCATACGGCAGAGAACAGCGTCCTTACTTATGCAATATGTGTCGAGGAACGTTCTGAAGCGAAGAACCTTCGACAGAAAACCTCAGGGACGTCCGTGAGGTCGTTGAACCTACAGGCGACATTTCTTCTCCCGTTCACTACGAGTAAAAAAATCGCCATACACAGTTATCATGTGAGGCTGAGGCACGACTCCAAAAGCCAGCTACACAATGAGCGAACACAACAGTTCCTGTGGCGATGGTGTGCTCGGGATCTTCCGCGACGAGGTAAGCATCAGAGGATTTTCCACCTCTTACTGTCAGCACGACACAAGAGAAGAACCTTAAAGGGACAACGCCTTCCAAGGAAGACGGTCAGGGAACCACGACTGAGACTAGCATGGTTCTCGAAGACCCACGCAAGGAAGAAATGCCAGGTGACAGCTCTGTCCCGCAGTCAGATCTTTTAGATCACAAACAGGCAGCCAAACGACATAAACCGTACGAGAAGAATAAAACAGGTTCTGCACCTGTGGGGGAAAATTCTCCAGCCCACAATCCCTCAAACAGAAATTGTCGTGCGTAGCGCCCCTCCGGTTCGCGTGGCCACCTTAAATGTTCGAGGTTTAAGATCTCGAAGAAAACAACATCAACTTCTTCAGCTCTTGTGTCACCAACAGATCGACATCCTCGCTTTACAAAAAACCTTGATTTCAACAGAGCAAGAAACCGAAATTGCATGGGAAGCTTTCTTGACTGATTTTGAAATTTGCGTAAGTCATGGACGCCGTATTTCAGCTGGATGTTTTTAGTTTCTGAAGAAAGCCAGAGCTTTTTCGTCAATTTCCTTGGCCACTGATGTGGAGGGGCGCTCTCTTTTGTGCGTCCTACAATACGATGATAAGGATTGGAAGTTCCTGTGTGTTTATGCCCCTAATGCAGTGTCGGCTAAGAACATTTTTTTTTTCATTTGTATCCCTTTATTTGACTACAAAAATACATCTTGTCCTTCTTGGCGACTTCAACTGTGTGTGTACCAATCGAGATTGTTCGCAACAATATCGATAAATTTGTTCTTGTTATTGGGGCAGTTTATAGAGCTCCGGGTACTTCCCCTCAAGTTATTTTTGATATTCACGATTACATTTTAAAGCATAACTTCGGTGGTAGTAAATTCGTTCTGACTGGAGATTTTAAGACACCTGACGTAAATTGGAAAACGTTAATAGTTGGTAGTCGTGATAAAATTATATGTGATGCACTTGTTGATAATGCAGTGTCATTCGATTTAGATCAAGTTGTTAGTGAATGTACTAGAGATAACTCAACTCTTGACCTAGTTTTTCTTAGTAACAGCATTGCCAAATATGGTTATGAGTGCAAAGTGGTTGATGGTATTTCAGACCACAGAGCTGTTGTTGTGACACTTAATATTCGTGCCTTACACGTAAAACCCGAGATTGTTACTGTTTTAGACTTTAATAGAGCTAATGACGAGTCAATACTTGACGAACTTAGTTTTCGCTTTGATGATTTCGAGACCTTTAGCCGTGACTATATTGTTGATGTGTTGCTTGGCAAATTTTGCTCATTAGTAAATGATTGTATTAAACAATTTGTACCAGTCAAATTTAAAAAGACAAATCAAGCCCAGCCATGGACTACTAGAGAGGTATTGCAATTAACCCGCAGACTAAAAATAAATCGGAAATTAAAACTTAGTGATAGTCCTTCGGACGTCAAACGGTTTGAAAGCCTAAAAAATAGATTAGTGGAAACAATGACAGCTGCTAAATATACTTATTTCAACGTTAGATTGACTAACTTTATGAAGTCCAATCCGGCTAAGTTTTGGAGCTCGATCCTTCCTAAAAATGACATTTCCCGCAGTTTTATTATTGAAGATGAATGTGTCACATTCATCTTCAAAAAAGACATTTAGAATGGCTTTAATGCACATTTTCAGTCCGTATTCACTGAAGATAACGGTTGTGAACCTTCCTTTTCTTTCAATCTCCCGTGTTCGTCGTTAGAAAACATTCCCATCAGTACTTCTGGCGTCCTCCATTTGCTCCTAAACATTGACTGCAAAAAAAGCGCAGGTCCCAATGGTGTTCCTAATTCATTTCTTCGCCGTAACTCTCTTTGGACATCGAGATACTTGACCTTAATCTTCGAGAAGTCTCTCTCTTCTGGAAGAGTTCCTAAACTTTGGAAATCAGCCGGAGTTGTTCCCATCTTTAAATCTGGAAAAAAACAGAGCCTTCTCAATTACAGACCTATTTCATTGACCTCTACCTGTAGTAAGCTCCTGGAGCATATAGTCTACTCCCATGTTTCCGAATACCTCGAATGCAATTCAATTATCTGCCCTCAGCAACACGGTTTCCGTCGTCATTTTTCAAACATCACGCAACTACTGGAATTCAGTCATGATATCACCACGACTTTAAATAATAAACGACAGGTTGATGCCATATTCATAGATTATTCGAAGGCATTCGATAAAGTTTCTCATTCTAAACTACTGTTGAAGTTACAGGTCATACTTAAAGATCCCCTTTTACTCGACTGGATCACTGATTATTTAAAAGACCGGTCACAGTTTGTTTCGTATGGGAATGCTAATTTATCAGAAGCTACGGTTAGTTCAGGTGTTCCGCAAGGATCCGTATTAGGGCCCCTTTTATTTCTCCTGTATATTAATGATATTGTTGATAACATTCCCGTTAAAGTTCGTCTTTATGTCGATGACTGCGTCCTATATAACGATATTCATTCGTCTAATGACCAATTGTTACTTAATGAATCCTTCGCACGCTTCTTCAATTGGACCAAGCAATGGCAAATGGAAATAAACTTTGAAAAATCTGTGTTTATGAAAATTACGAATAAGAAATCACCTTTCGTTTTTAGCTATGGCATTGATGAAATAGTACTAAGGGAGGTAAGCGACTTCAAATATTTAGGTGTTATTTTTACTTCCAACCTTCAATGGGATAGGCACGTCGACTATATTTGCTCCCGCGCCCTCAGAAATTTGGGCTATGTTAAACGCACGTTAAAAAATTTGTCTAGAGAAGTAAAATTAACCGCTTTTAAAACTCTCGTGAGGCCGATTTTGGAGTACGGTTCAGTGGTCTGGGACGTTCATTTAAAAGAGGACATTAATCTCATTGACTCTGTTCAGGCTAAGGCTATCCGATTAATTTCCAATCGATATGATCGACACTTTTCACCTTCATCCGCTTTGCCAACATTAGGGCTAGAATCTTTATCGTTAAGGCGAACTATCGAGCGATTGAAGTTGTTATATAGAATTGTTAATAATGAAAGTGGCATTGAATGTATGAAGTATATTTCCTTCTCAGATATTTCGCGCACTAGGCGTTACCATCCCTTAAATATTGTACCCTTTCGTTGTAACGTAAACTGTTTCAAAAATTCCTTTTTTCCGCGCACTGTTGAGCTGTGGAATAGTATTGACGGTTCTACGCGTATGCTCCGGTACGACGACTTTGTTATAAAACTCGCGAAAGTTTTCTTCCTTTGATTTTTGGTGTTTCTGGCGAATCATTATGTTGTTGAATATGTTCTCGTTTTTTTTTCTCTCTACTCATGTTTTTAGTTGTGTAATACACTCCTGCAATGACCTCAACTGAGGTCGCAGTATACATAAATAAAATAAATAATATATAAATTCGACCGCAACCAAACTAGAATCATTAATTATTGAGCAAAACCCTATATATATATATATATATATATATATATATATATTGATTAACCAAATATGAAGATATATATTACACACACTTTCAAAACTTATCACATGCTCGCCTTGACAGAATTTATGTTTGCGGTGAATTGTTCGCTCAAATTAGTGACTATACTTTGAAACCAATATTCTTTTCTGATCACTGCCTGGCATGAATTTGCACCGGGAGAAAAAGCGGTTATCCTTTCTTCCCGGATGGGGTTTGTGGAAATTTCAAGTAAATCTCCTTTACAAAAGTGGGTTCACCGAACGAATTGCTTGTGTGTTGTCATCCGTTTTGCGCCTCCCCACACCTACCGTATTTTCAAAATGGGATATGTTTAAACAGAACGTCAAGAACTGGGACCATCGTATATTCGAGTATCATGGAGTTTGAACGGAAGAATGATCAACGAAAATTATTTAACATCCTGGCAACCTGATGCGAGCTTGAGTATTTTAGCCCTAGGACTTACACGGAGGAAATTAACATTGCGGGGGTCAAGAAAGACGTCCGTCGATGCAAATCAACAAACAGATCTCTATAACAGCGATAAAAGTGATAAGAACATAAAAAGATGGCTCCGCTGAGGCCACCCTGCTGCACCGTCGAACGCTGCCAGGCTCGTGCTGTTCTGTTCGAGCTCCGAGCTCAATGCCTTTGGTGCTGCTCGTGCCGCGCGCTTAAAATGTCATTAGCTCCTGACGTTGCGTGAGCCACCGCTCTAAAGGTCTGTTTATACTCCGACGTTGAGCGCAGTGAACGCAGCG
The DNA here is from genome assembly GCF_016920785.2 of Ixodes scapularis. Classification (NCBI taxonomy): domain Eukaryota; kingdom Metazoa; phylum Arthropoda; class Arachnida; order Ixodida; family Ixodidae; genus Ixodes; species Ixodes scapularis. Next base: position 74,961,291 of record NW_024609883.1, read on the forward strand.
TAGCGCAGAACGCGCGCCTTTCATTGGCCGGCAACCAGCAACTCGGGATCTGCGACCAATCAGTATCTGTGCGCGCTGCGCTACGCCGCGCCCGTCGACGTTACGTTGGAGTATAAACGTGCCTTAAGTCTCGCGCTTTGGCACTACAAGGGCTCCCCCCTCAGAGCCGAGCATTGGGAGAGTTTGGCCAATAGGCGGAGCAACGGCCGCCGCCAGCGCCGAATATTCCCCCCGCGCTTAGAGCGTAAACTAAATTTGTGACACAGCGTCGACCAATCAGGAGACCGCGACGTCACAATATTGCAAACGGCATTTAAAGCGTGCAATAGAAGCGTTCAATCTCGGCCTCTGTACTCCATCTCACAAATGTCTGCAGTAAAGACAAAGGCTCAGGCGCGTGAGCCTAGCACAGCAAAACGCTTTTGTTTGTACAAGAACTCGTGCATAGGAGGCGCTTTCTAAAGCCACGCGCTCGTGCTCATGCCTTTGTCTGCACTGCTGATGCTTGTGCAGATGGAATATAGGTGACAGTTCGTTCTGGGCCGGCTTGCTAGAACAGCGTCTAAGCTGAGGCTGGCTGAAAGAAGAAAAAAAAAAACAGTGGTGGGGCGCGCGAGCGTCTTGAGACGCGGAGTCCCACTCGGCTCGTGCGCTGGCTTTGGCAGCGCTTTCTTTCCCCGCCTCGGCTGAGACGCTGTTTCTAGCAAGTCGGCCCTGGTTTGGAACGCACGTTCGTTTATTCTACACTTGAATATTGGCGTGACTAAAACCTCACATCCACAAAGTTTTCAGTCATCGAGAGCTAAATCTTTTCACTCTAGCGACGCTAAAATGGCTCAAATTAGTCGTGTCACAAACTTAGAGCACATGACCACCGCTAGGGGCTGTTTCAAGGCCTTTGGTTGGCCCCGAGACGCTCGCCTATTCAAACCAATGTATGGCCAAACTCTCTCAATAAACGGCTCTGTCCCCCCTAACCGATCATTCACTCTGGAAGCGGATCCGCGTTTTCAAACCGGCTGCGAACGCGGTTGTATAAAGATGTAGTACAATTCCACGCACACTTGATGTCATCGAGTGCGCGTGCGATTGCACTAGATCTTTATACAACCGCGCTCGCAACCGCTTTGCGAACGCGGATCCGCTTCCAGTGTGAATGAGCGGTAAGGTAGTCACTAGGGCGATGTTGTGCCCAAGAGACAGAGCGATGATTCTGACGCTCGCTGGCTCGTAAGGATGATTCCGACGGCTGGCATGAAGGGGGCCAATGTTGAGGGTGTAGGCTGGACGCGGACGACGGTTCAATGTGAGCAGGGTTCAGGCGGTCGACGCAGATGGGGTCATGCGCCAGTTCAATTTCAGAACGAAGTACTTGTCGCACCTTCTGAGGACCTTGAAAGGGCCATTGTAACGTTGTTGCAGAGGCTTCCTGACTGCGTTTTGACGCAAGCAAACATGTCTGGCCGAGGTTAACTCGTCGCATACGTACGTCGCATGACGGTCGTGATGCCTTGTTGGTGTGGCATACAGGTTTCGCATAACTTCTCGAAGCTGGGTGGCATAGCTGAAAGGATCGGGCATGGTAGAAGTAGGAGACGTCAGGAACATTTCTCCTGGGAGGTGAAGTGACTACCCGTGGACTAGGTCTGCGGCAGTGCATCCCAACTCTGGCGTGAGTGTTGTGCGTAGGCCTAGAAGCACGATGCGAAGAAGTGTGCTCCAGTTGTTCGGGCCGTTGTGTGCTCTTAATGCGGCCTTTAGGGTACGATGAAATCTTTTCACCAGGCCTTTAGCAGCGGGATGGTACGCTGCTGTTCGTATTCGGGAGGTCCCGATAACAGTCATGATCTTGTTCACCAAATGAGATTCGAATTGTGCGCCTCTGTCGGTGGAAATAGATGACGGAACGCCAAATCGTGAAATCCGACCACTGGCGACTGTCTTCGCAATGGTTACCGCGCGGATATCCATGGTAGGGAAAACTTCAGCCAGGGGGTAAATCTATCTATGCAAGTGAGCATGTAGATGGCTCCGTCGGATGGTGGCAAAGAACCGACGATGTCCACGTGGATGTTGTCAAAGCGAGCAGTGGGTGTCTGTATTCTGGCGAAAGGTGGAAAGGTATGTCGATGAATCTCAGACAGCTGAAAATGCAAACACGTGCGAGCCAATTTACGCACATCAATGTTCATCCCTTGCCAAACGAAGCGTTGGGCGATGAGGTGTTGGGTCGCCCGAATGCCGGGATGAGGAAGGTTGTGCAGTGAATTGAAAATGGATCGCCGAAACGTTGGATGTAACACCGGTCGGGGGGATCCCGTGGACATGTCAGAAATTATTGTTGTGTCGCAGCCTGGCAGTAACACGTCATGACGATCAAGGTTGCTAGATGTTGATCGTAGCTTCGGGATATCTTGGTCGCCTTGCTGTGCTGCTGCTACAGCGGCGAACTTCGCAGCGATGGGAATGGCGTTGCAGCAACGTATCCGTGACGACGCATCAGCAACCGAGTTATCTGAGCCTTTTATGTGGCGGATGTCACTTGTGAACTCCGCAATAAATGAAAGGTGCCGACTCTCTCGAGGAGAGAGACGGTTGCTGTTCGTTTGAAGTGCGTAAGTTATCGGCTTATGGTCCGTGAGGCTGTGAGACTGCCGACCCTCTAAATAATTCCGAAAATGTTTGATGGTGAGGTATATGCCTTGTAGTTCTCGTCCAAAAAGTGCTGTACTGGAACTCGACTGGCGCCAACTTCTTGGAAAGGAACCCAAGGGGCTGCCAGTTTCCGTCAGCGAACTGTTGCAGTACTCCTCCTTCAGCGACGTCCGAGGCATGCATCATGACAGAGAGAGATGCACCAGCGAGCGCGGGCGCCAACATTGCGGCTTGTGCGAGTGATGACTTGATGGTTAGGAATGCCTCCGCTGCCTCTGGATACCATGGTAGAGGTGTGGTGCTGCGCTGAGTTCCCCTTAGGAGATCAGTCAGGGGTTGGAGGACAGTGGCGCAATGCGGCAGGAAACGGCGAAAGAAATTCACGAGGTCAAGGAACTCCCAAAGCTTCCTGCATACTGTAGGCGTTGGAAAGTTTTTGACTGCGTTGACTTTAGATGGAAGAGGGCGAGCACCCTTGGAGTCTACTCTGTGGCCAAGAAAATTGAGTTGTGAAACGCCGAACTCGCGCTTGGCTTTGTTGATGATGAGCCCGTTTTCCGCCATGCGCTGGAAAAGGATCTCCAGGTGTTGGAGATGTTGCTCGACGTTAGCGCTGGACACCAGAATATCGTCGACATAGACAAAACAAAAGGTAAGCTTACGGGTGACGCTGTCGACAAACCGTTGAAATGTGTGGGCCGCCTTACGAAGGCTGAAAGGCATCCTCACATACTCGAAAAGTCCAAAAGGTGTTGTGATGGCTGTTTTCGGTATGGTCACTTGGTTCCACGGGGATCCAATGGTACGCTTTGACCAGATAAATTTTTGGAAAGATGGTTGCTCGTTCAGGGACGCCGAGAAATCTGCGATTAATGGTAGGGGATAGCGGTCTCGAACGTTGCAGTTGTTCAGTGCGCGATAGTCCCCGCAGGGCCACAAATCAAAAGGGGTTTCTTTTACAGCATACGGAGGGGTGATGCCCATGAACTGGACGATAGCCTGATGATGCCGTGTTCAAGCATGTGCTCGAACTCGGCTTTCGCTATCTTGAACCGTTCGTCCAAGAGGCGTCGTGGACGAGCATGAGTGGGAGGCCCGGACGTTACGATGTGATGTGGCACGTCGTGCTTTACCAGTTGCAGAACGTTGGCGGGATGTGTGAGTGACGGGAACCGTTGGAGTAGGTCTTCAAACTTTGTAGTGGTTGTAATGCAACTTTGTGGAAGCGGTGAGATAAATGCTATGCGTTGGACAGCTAGGTGAGTCGTGGACTCTACAAGGCGTAACCGTTGCATGTCCAGTAGCATGTTATAGCTGCGGAGAACATCTGCTCCAAGGATCCGGGCTGTCACGTCGGCAACTAGGAAAATTCATCTGAGTGGTCTTCTCAAACCGATGTCGAGGGTGAGAGCTCGTTCACCATACGTCGCAATGGCGGACTTGTTTGCGGCCTGCAAGGTGACGTTGGTGCGTCGGCACTTCGTTGACATCGACGTCACGGGTAGGACGCTTACTGCGGCGCCGACTAAGAACAGAAGACCAGTATTCTTGTCTAGTATAAAAAAGAGACGGCTGGCTTCGGAACCGGCACCACTCGCCGCCTCTAGTGGTGGGTTTCGTGGTTTTCCGAGGCTGCGCAAAGTGGAACGCATTTCTTTGCTTTCATGCCGTAAGTGCGATGGTACCAGCACGCACCTCGAGAGGGCGAGGAATGTCGAGTCCTACGCTGTCGGGAAGATGGCCTTGGTCGTTGGACTGCTGGAATGCGATCGGTGAGAGCGGCGATCTGTGTAGAGAGTCGTCCAAACTCCCGGTGGAACTGCTCGCGAAGGTTGTTGACGTCACATGGAGGTGTCAACGCTTCGGCCGAAGGAGTCGTGGGAAGCGATAGTCCGGATTGATTTTGGACCTGTCCGATGGTGGGCACTTCGACTTCCATGACAGAGTCCACGACCTTTGCCAGATCCTCGAGGTTGAGTCCAGCGGGAGCCGTTGCTGAAAAAGTTCCCGCAGCAGCGCTACATCGAATGTCGGCGCCTTCTCGCCTAAAAGTTGCTGAAGGCGCCGCAGCAGTTGTGTTGGCTTGCAGTCGCCCAGCTCCTCTGAGGTGAGGAGTTGTTGTAGTCGGCGTTGTACCGACGACGTGGTCCTCTGTATCAGCTCCGCCTTGAGGGTGTTTTAAGGGGAGTCTACCGGCGGTGTCAGGACCAGATCCTGAATTTCCCCTGCGATGTTCGGCGGAAGCGTTGCAAGAACTTGGTAAAACTTTTGCGGTTGTGATGTTATCCGGACCCTGAGGAACTGGCTCTTTACCGGGGCGAACCAGACCTGAGGGTCCGCTGGCTGGAATTGAGGCTGTCGGAGGTGGAAAGCTGAAAGCCAACAAGTGGCGGAGTGGCGGGTTCACCAGACTGCGCCATGACAACTGGAAGCGGTTGATGAGCTTGGCGCAGCAGTGTAAGGGCTTCAGAGGTTTGGCGTTCGTCAGGTCACCAATTTGTGGAGGTCAGGAAAGACGTCCGTCTATGCAAATCAACAAATTGATATTTATAACCGCTATAAAACTGAAAAGAACATAAAACCGGGCTCCGCTGAGACCACCCTGCTGCACTGTCAACGCTGCCAGGCTTGTGCTGCTCTGTTCGAGCTCGGAGCTCGGTCCCGTCGGTGCTGCTCGTGCCGCGCGCTTAAAAGGTCATTAGCCTCTGACGTTGCGTGAGCCACCACTCTAAGTCTCGCGCTTTGGCGGTACAACATAACCAAAGCACAGTTACAACGATTTGCCGCGCGCGGAGCTGGCCAAGTAGGCAGCGCGGCCGTGGCCTAACGATTATCGCGCTATCCCTCCACGCAGAAAGCCAGGGTTTCGATTCCTGGCCGCGGGTTCCCATTTTTGCTGACTCTAATGTGATGTTCTGGTAAATTCGAGAACCGCGTTGGGGCAAATTCGAGGTTAGAATGTTCAACACGGCGAAGCTTCTACGCTGATTGTTGCAGACGCCCGCGCGAAGCCCGCGCGTGTACAAAAGGGACTCTGCGTGGCAAACCGGAGCCAGTCTCGCTCGAGCGTTCGACTCTTCTGTTTCGCCGACTTCGACGCCCGTGACGCTCTGCTGTTATCTTATGTTTCATTTTTATTTTGGGCACAAGTTCGCCGCATTAAAAGTTTCAGTTTCTTCGGTTATTCCTAGTTTGTCACATCGTCCATCGCGACAATATGATGCTGACAGGTACCGAGGAGCAGTTGTTCGTTCACGAACCGAACAGTTTACGCTCAATGAATCCCTAACGCGATGATATGATGAGAAAAGATATGCCCTGTCAAAACAAATTCTAGCAGTCGATAACGAAGTCACCACTGTGTTCGATAAACCTGTAATTCCGAACGTATTCCTAGACCACTACAAGAAGCTTTTTGGCAAAGTAATGTCAGAGGGGGAACAAAAGGTGTGAAAGAATTACTGTTCAAATTACTAGTTCTTTCAGGAGAAGAAAAAACTGATTGAAGGAGCGTTGACCGTTGAAGTCCGATATGCCATAAACTCGCTTCGGATAAATAAGACACCTGGTCGCTACGGACTCAGGGCAGAATTCTATAAGAAATTTATTGAATTTTTAGCTCCAATGCTGCTTGATGTCTTCCACGTACTATGAAAAGAAAAATACTTCCACACACTTTTTATTAAGGTCATACGGTCTTAATAGCTGAAAGTACAGATGAAGAAGTGCTGAAAAAGACTGAGAGCTACAGACCAATATCCTTATGTAATGTAGACTAACGATGTTTGCCAAAATACTCATAGAAAGACTTGCGAAAAATTGCGAGGTGTTTTATCATTTCACCGAGAGAATTACACGGCAAAATCAAAAGAAATATGAAGTAGATTACAAAATTCAAGGTTCAAGCTCTCAATTTTTTTGCTGCAATTCAAAATCTGACACTAATATGAATACACTACCCTCCTTGTCTGACAAAATAAGCTGCAAGACTCAATCTGTAAATCTTCTACACCTGCAGTTCTCAGAAGCTTTAGAATCTCCCGATCTATCCAAGAGTTCAATGGATCTGCCCCAATCTTCACATTCAGCCGTAGTCGAAGCCAACGCCTCTTCACATATCGAAAGAAACACCAAAACACCATGGACGGGTTGCTGCAGTTCTATTAGCCCCGAGACGTTCGCGTGGCGCCCCCTTACATCAAACTGGGGTGACGTCACGGCGTAGAGAGAATTTTTCCCCGACTCGCCCCGGTCGCCCTGGGGAGGCTGTGACGACGCTAGCTGTCGGCGCGCTCGTTTCTATTTAATTTTTTTCGCGTGTTTTTCGTATGAAGTGTAAACTTTTATATGTGCCCTTATTGAGGTATGGCCTGTAGCTACAGGCGAAACTTCAACCAACATTTTAAGCATGGTTGACAGGGCAGGCAACGCACGAATCGCAGCTGGTATATGAAAATAAAGCCTGGCCACAATTGCAGGAGCATCACTATAGATTTGCATCTCGCACAATAAATGCTGCTGATGGTCTGAATGAATTGGCAGGTTATGTTTACTATTTTTTTGTATCTCTGTTTTTAAACAAGATCGCCAAAGCAGAAAAGCTGCATGCTGCTCGAGCAACACGCTAAATACAGTCAGCGCCATGGGGAGAGAATCACAAGTAAGGCAGCCCGAATGCCGGGGCAAAGTAAAAAAACAAAAACAAAAAAAAAAGCAAGGAACATTTATTATATACATTGCTCGCATTTGACCTTTGCTGGATTCGGATAGTATTTCAATGGACTACACGGGTGGTATCTGTGGACTTGTTTATATCAACTCTCAAGTAATGTATGACAAACGTAAGCGAAGGTGTCTAGCTAGTTATTAGTACCTTAAGCCCTAAAATTTAGATTTTTTTTAAATCGAATTATCCTGAAGCTAAAATACCAGAAGCTTTTCTCACGCAGACTGTCGCCCTTCACAGGTTCCACATTTTCTGCTACTAGTGTTGCATCTATCACTGGACAGACGTTCAAATGCTTGCTTTTACTCCTGTATTCCTCTGTTGTCAGAGAATCCGACTGTAGGGAGTTTGGAGGCTGAGGAAGCTTTTGGAGACCTACAGCAGTGTGTCTTTTAATTGGAAATGACAATTCAGACTAAACGGTGTATTTTCCGAATACCCAAGGCTGGAATAAAAATGTCATAAAAAAGTATAAACATTGCAAATTACGGCACTATCACTGTGCATATTTTGGGCAGTTCAATACATATGATACAGGCAACTGGGGGCGATTCGGCCGTTTTTGCTGCTACCATACAAACTAATTTCCAGTAATCGTGCATCCTCTAAGAAATATGCCTTCATACGTGTATAAGTTGTATAATTAATTCACGAAGAAGCTACATTTATGTAAAACAACATGGTTCCACGAGCACTTCCAAAATAATCAGACACAGGGCCTTTAAAACATCTGCGAACCAGCGCATGCAGAGTGGCAGCGTAAAGTCGGGGTCGCGAGCTAATTTGCCGACCACCCAAAGGCCCATGATATAAATGCCACTTCAAATGCCTTGAAAGCGGGATGTAATATCGTCCTAAATCATGAACATGCAAGGAACATAATTCCAACGTCTGAAACACTTGCGCCACCGATCCCTCGCAAAATTGCCTTGTGTCCTGTGGACAGACGGGGAGGTTCATCGGCAGATTTGTAACCTAATTTAAAGGTAAAAGGGACAAGCAGGCTTATAAAGTGTACGGTAGCACGTCAATATCGGCCTAACTCAACGTCTTGTACACCGGGTAAACGAAGTCCAGCTCCTCGAAGAGCTTGCGGCACCCAACGCCAAACCAGGAAACCGGTGCTGGGAAGCGAGCCGATCCGACATCGCTAAGCGGAGTCATTCCCCTGACGTCACGGTACACCTCACCCAATCAGGGCGCGGCGACCGCAGCGACGCTTGTGTTCGCTTTCCGGGCCAGTTGTCTGCTGCATTACGGTGCTCTTCAACCGTTCCGCAGAAGCGGGAATGACAGAGTTTGGTATTCGGGTTTCTGTTAATGTGATTTCACAAGGAACCGTATGGTGGCCACGACAGCCAACGAGCCGGAAATATCTGCAAAGTGTTTTCCGTAAAGATATCGCTTTAGGAGAAAGAAAACCAAATTGCTATAACGAGCTTCGTACCCAAGTCAGCAGTATGGGAAATTTGCGCGCTAACCAGTGCGCTACTGGGTGCGTTTTAATTTTGTTTACATTTTACTACCGGGTGTTTTTCAGCATTGTTTGGAAAAAATATAAAAACCTGTGTACACCTTTCGAAAACTGTTTGTGTCGGACTGTTGCAAAAAGTGCTCCCATGAAGTTTTCTTCCTACGGATGCCGTTTACTCTCCTGACAAAAGACTTCGCCTAGAGCCCGGGCATTTTTAATCAACAGTTACATTTCCCACAACACATTTCCAATTGTGAATGAAATTTAGCCCACTTTAAACCTTCTTTATTCTTGGGCCTTCAAAATTCACGAATACCGTTTAAAGGGTTCCCCAATTTTTTAAGTGAAAGGCTGGGTTGGGGATCAGTTGCCAGAAAATAAAAGAGTAAATACAAATGAGTAATGAACTCAATAAATATTTTCAGATCAACGTCTAAATACAAATTTGAAAGTTAGAGTAAAAAAAAAAAAGAAGAGAGACTCTAAGAAGGACGAAAAGACATACGTGTTGCTGAAAACCAATTATTAATCTAATTTTGACCTTACAGAGTAATTGGGAACCTGAAAATTCCCAAGAAATACATGAACGCACATAGGAACATTTGGATGTTCCCTCAGGGTAAAAGACTAATGAGAATGATAGAACTGCCGCTGACGATATGCAACGAATACGGCACAATACGCTACGCGCAGAGCGCACGGTAAAGCAAAGAAATCGTTGCGTACATAGTTACACAGATATGAAGCAGGGGCCTAACAATAGTGATGTTGATGATGACAATGTCCAATACATAAGATGACAAGATGACCTGCCGTTTACGCGGTTAGTAAGCTTTGCGATACCGTCTTTTCACGAGCGCTTTTTTTTTACGAGTGTAGCAGCGGTCCTGCTGGAAGCGAGCCGCGGGCTGGGCTTCATTAGAAGCACTGCGGCCACCCACGCGACGGTTGGAACACCTCTGCAGGACGAATTTGGCCCGCTGGTTGGAGTTTGAAGAGCCGTGGCATTTAAGCTGCAATAAAGAGTTAATGCTCGAAGTCGCTTTCATGACAGTAAGCTAATTTAATTTTATTTGAGAACAAGAGACTGGTTTTCCCCTTGAATATGTTTGAAAGGCACCACTGCCAACTGATAGATTGCACAAGTCGACATTGGACGTGAAAGTTCGGATTGATAGCCCCTTGAAAAAGTATCCTTTATTTCCGAAACACAAGCTGTCGGGGCAGTTATATTTTTTTTCTAAATAAATGAATTGGAAACAATTATTTTCCTTGCATGTGTTCGGCTGTCATAACTTGAAATGTTGTTTTGGTAACGGGATATTCCTCCGGCCATGACACGTTCGAATAGATCGCGAAGTCCATCTCCAGTGATTGTTTTTATACGAAGAGACACCAAGCAGTGTTGTTTTCTTCTTAGCACTACAATGTGAATAATATATGCAGCTCTATTCCATTTCACATTGTCCGACGACAGCCTGCGCGACTATCCGAAGGAGCAAAAGCCTAAAGTAAATAGTCTTGGCTTTTGTCGTCTCCCTCTCCACTACAGGCAATGGTTACTTCTCGCGTAATGTCAATCACTGATTGGCAACATTATGTTCCTACAATTTATATTACAATCAGATCTTACGCTTCACTTTATATTTTAGGGCTGTCCACTCGGGTTTTGAGTGTAGAGACGTGGAAAAAGAGATGGTCGAAACAACATCTCCTCACACACAGCCGGTTTCCTGCACAACCGATTGACGAACAATGCACACTCGCAAAATGATAAAAATAAGGAACACAACATGGCACATCCGTTTTTTTTGTATCTTGCCTCACCGCTGCCCAGAACGTCAAAGTCAAATTTGGGGGTTTCTCGTGCCAAACCTACGTCGGGCATCTGACACGCCCCAGCGGAGGACTGAGGAATAATTTGGACCACATGGGGATCTTTTGACGTCCAACCGAAAGATCGGTTACACGGCGCCTCCTCAGCAATAAGCCTGCGTCAGTTTGCGAGTACCTCGGCCGGGATTGGAACCCGCCACTGGGGATCCGTGGGCCAGCGCTCTCGCCTCGAAGCCACCTTGGCGGCGCCTCGCCGATGCAACAAAGCGCGACGTGTAATGGTACGCAGGGTTTATTGAGATGTGAATTCCAATAACAATAAATTCCTAGAAGAAGTAAATGAACAATGCCATAGGAGCGACGGAGCGCACCCTAAAACCTAACAAAAAATACACGCATTTTTTCATCAAAGCTGCTTATGGTTTTTCTTTCGTAGAGTTTCCATATGCGTCTTAAAAAAGACTACGCTCACACAGGCGAATGCGCCTCGCACCCAGACATTCCCCGCATAAAAGATTCGAAGTAAATAACCAAAATAAAGCGTTGACGAACGCGCGTGCAAGATGCTATTTGTTTTAGACTTTCGCTTTAGAACAGTTAGTGCTGCAGACACAGGCACGTACGGCGCGTCGAACACCATTCCCGGCATTCTCCTTGATGCTCGGTAAATTTAGAGATAGGTCTGTTCAGTACATTAGTTATCAAATATAGGCACCATTTTTAACATCAGTAGACTCTCTGGTAGAGAGTAAAGTTTTCTCAAAACTTTGCCGCTGTGCGACCCGTGTCGGCCATGCCTACGCTCGCACCGCCCTCTCGTTGTCGTCGCTCCAAGCCACTTGCTTGCCTAGTTTCCTTTCCTTCCATCTTCCGGGGTGGCGGTCCCCAGGCGCGTGTCTACTTTCCGCTGGGTGGCGGTCCCGTCGCGCGTCTTAAGTATTCTCCGGCTCCTCGGGGCGGTGTTAGATGTCCATACTGAATAATGACCACCACTTAAGACATCAATGAATGTGTGTGCGTACCTTTAGTCACGCTGACCACCGATCAAGAGAATAGATATCTTCGAACCTTTCTTAAAAATTCCGTCTCACGCCTGTGTCGTGTGTTATACAGATTCGCTGGTTATTCCCCTTCACAGAGTGGAATGGCTTCTGATTTTTTTTTATTCTCACTCACGTGATCAGTGGTGCACATATGTTTTATGCATGTTTACTTTATACAGAATGACACGTTTTTAAGAAACTGAACCTGAAGATTATCTATATATATTTATCTTTATATTTAAAAAAAATTGTGAAATTTCCAAAAATTGATTGTTCTGGCACTTTTGTGTTTGAAGCATCCTACGAAGTTAATTATAAGTAAACCGTTTTATGCCCCCGGTATTTAAATTTAACCCGCGAAAGAGCCATATCAAAACGATTGATATAGGTTTATGCGTGAGAGTCCCTTTTCGACGACAGCGTTCGTCACCGCTGTCTCGGAAAACAAGGAGATCGAGATGACAAGGGGAAAAGATTGACCTCTGAAATTTAGTTCAGGGATCAAACTATTCATCCGCGAAGGGTTCAAGAGGGTCACGCTGCGGGCATATTCCATTCAGCAGGTCAGCCGGTCATCGGCAGACGGTCTTGGCCAAGGGCCGCCCAAGCAACGGTGCGCCGAGTCGGTGTTGCTGCTAGGCCTACTATATTCTCCCGAGCTCGCTTGGTCGGTAGAATCGTGGCTGTTGTAGCTCTTCTCGGGTGTTTGTGGATCCTGCGTTCTTGATCGCTGTGATCTGTTTTAAGTACTCTCTCCTCTTTCTTGCTGGTTGAAGTCGGGACGCACGAGAGGAGCACGTAGAAAAATAAATGTCCGTTGGCCGGCGCTACCAAGTAGCTGAGCGACGCTTTCGGCCATGTTGATTTGATGGTAAAAAGTGCCTAAGACAGCTGCCACAGCTGCGGAGCTGTCGTAGGATTCTGTCGTAACCTGCGCTAAAGTCACGACAATTTCGTTTCGAGCTTACGGGTTTTCTCTCACATATGTCGTACACACTTTTTTGTCGTAAGTTCGCTTTGACAATCCGGCCTCAGAGCTGGTTTTGTCAGTGGTGCCGTGGTTGCCGACTTGCCGTGGTGCAGCGTGCGTGCAGCCCTTGCACATCTCAAACGGCCACGTTGCACAGGTCGTAAATCGTCGACGCGCCATTAAGTGGCAACGCTCGTAACCACAACACCCTCGCCGTAATCTTTCCCGTCTGGCACAAGTGACGTCACGAATGCGAGCAATATCCCAAGACGCATCGCGCTCTTCGATGGGAGATTTTTGAGCGCGCGCCCAATCGGGCCCCTCAGGGTGAAAAATATAGGCATCCGTTCAAAATACAAACGCGCGATTACAACTTATGGATATCATTGATCTTATTAAACCTATTTCTGACCATAATAGGTGTATTTCAAGTTTCGCTTCAGTATCCCTTTAAACGTTACTAAAAAGAGAATGAGGTTTCGTTTCCGTCTGAAATAATCTCAATTGATTCAATAGGTTTAGAAGACGTGACTACATTTTATACGAACTTAAGCATTATATGTAGATGATGCAAAGTTTAACGTGTCAATACGTTTCACAAGTAAAAATATCCGACCACAACCTTTTCATAATACTTTCAAAACAACGTGAAAGCTTATTTTATTCTTTCCTCATTCACTTTTTTTTCGCATAACAGTTGTCATTGCGCCACGTTCGACTCTACTCTGGAATTTGAGCGTACGCTCAGAGCAACGACACGGCACTCGAACTCAAGAAAAATACATCAGATCTAGTTGTTGAGCACTGTGCTCTCGCATTCTCACTGAGTATACGAAACGTGCTGGCATTTGTCGCAAAAATGCGGGAGTTGTATTGGTTTGATGGACGCCATAACATAGGAGTTGTCTCGATAAATGTTGACGCGGAAGTATGCAACGCAGTGAAATAGTCCGTCATTTGAAACAACCTAAAACAGCTTTTGTAAGTCGCTTCGCGTTTCAAATTGGTACTCATGATGAGTGGTGCTTTTCAAAATAGTTAACAATATTGATTCTAAGTGTAAACAATGAAAATAAAATGTGGTTCAAAACGACTATATTTATGTCCAGTATTTAAAGAACATTGAAAAAGTGGGCGTACTATATAAATCAGGAGCACGATTTTAAAGGTTTCATCCGAACACATGCACAAAGGTTGCAATCGGGAGTCAGCGTGCGAAGTGCCCCTCACACAACGCTAACCTAACATCTTATTTGAGCGTAGCGATTTTCGTGGACTACAAAGAGACAGCAATTTTTTTATTCTGATATACGAAGAAAAGTTATTTAACCCGTAGTTTCAGTCCACCTAAATTTGCCTACAGAACCGACCGTTTCCTGTGTTGAAACAGGCAAAGGAAAAATTGGTAAATATTATTAGTCAACATAATTCGGTCAAACGCACTTTTTACAAACCGACGGTCACGCGCCCTCAACAATTTCCAAATAAGTCGTTTCTGTGCCCCTTCAACACACTTCAAGGAGGGGCATATCTCCGTAATAATCTACATCTTCATTCAAAGTGTAGAACTGAGCGAAAAATGCGAAACTAATTTGCAGTCGTTCGCGCAAGGTACGAGCAATAGTTGTAAGCCGCTGGAGATAAAAGGGAATCAAACTTTTAATCTTACTCTTTTGGAAAAATCATGCGTCAGCCATCCTGACACTACAGACAGCCAAAACCAGCAATTGTTATAACCGCGAATGCAGAGGTCTTGCGATCAACCGGAAAACAAAAAAGCCTTCGAGTAGTGTTATCTTACGCACGGGACTCTTTGTTGAATAATAAAATCTTAGAAATCGGAAATTTTATTTTTGTGCTAAGAGGCCCTTAATACAAAAAAGGATGCCTCCACAGACTCGCAGTCGAATTTCAAGCACCCTACCTTCAAGCAACTACAAGTGCCACCCGCACGACCACATAGCGCAGAGGCAGTTGCAATCTTGGCCCCCTCGAAATGCGCGCGGTGGCCGAAGATGCCCGTCATGAAGCCCTCGCGGCTTCCCTGCGAGCGCGCTCAGCTGCACGGTTGACGCCGCACTGCAATCCACACCAAACAGCAGGCGCGCGCAAGAGGGAGAATGTTCACCGCAACACGTTTCACGTCGGTATTTTTTATATAAAATGCATGCCGGAGTCCGAAGACCGGCTCGCACCACTCGCACAATTTTGGTTGAGTCGGTTAGCGGCTTAAAAATGGCGCAACTGAGCCCCCACACGCTGCGCGCTATTTGTCATCTCGAAAGGAAAAAAAAAGAAAGAAAGAAAGGCAGGTTCCACGCGCTATGGTCAGATTCATTCTATTTAGATTTTTATTCGACTCAAAGTTGAGTTTTATTTACCAGGGTTGGTTCTTATGGCCTGAATTTTCACATTTGTTTACTAATGGCGTGTGCACTCCGGCTATCTGTTGGTGTGGTGTAAAGTAAATTTTTATGTGTCTAATGTAAAAGTGTGAAACAGTATACTTGGTCAGCCTGAAAAATATTATATCACGAAGAGTGGCTGTCTCAGACTTCTCACACGCAGCGGGTTAATGCATCAGGGAACGACAAACAGTACAGTCTCGCAGAACAGAAGAGATAAGGAAAAAATTACCCTTGGCCGTTACCATTCAGTATACCTTCCCAGAAATGTAACTAAGAAATGCACCTAGGGCATCGCACCTTACCTTACCTTCTAGAAATGTATTGTTATTGACACTCACATTTTAATGCGGTCATTGAAACGTTGCACTTAGTGCTTGGTTACCCGTTCTTTACTCCGTCTCAGCGTATAAAATGGAAAGTTTTCCAGTCGGCTGGAGTGCATGCTTCCTCTCAAAACAGTAGAATTGGAAGCGCGGCTCAAATATCGAACATTGGGAAACTCTTTCAGATGTACCGAATGAGTGGAGAAGGCGAAACGAATATTTCTCACATGACCAGCTGCGAACAGCGCTAAAAGACGTTGGACCTGGACGAGGAAAGACACAGACAGAGCGCTGTCTGCATGTTTCTTAAAAGTGTTGTTACTTTTGCGTAATTTATTTGCGAACATTTCAACAGCAACGTTTCCTGATGACTTGGATTATTCGCACTCTTCACTGTTTTCGTTCGTTGGCAAAATAAAGCTAAATTGCAAACAGGCTCCAGCCCCTATGCTCCCCCCCCCCCACACACACACACGGAGCTAAACCTAACGCAGGCAGCACATAAACGTAAAGAAAACGACAAAAGAACGTCGAAGACGCGTGTGACGTGACGTCGTACAACGTCGAAGGTCCGGACGCTACCTTCCTTGGACGTCGATGAAACCTCTACATGTGCGCGAGAAAAGGTGCACAGAAGGTTGAGAAACCGTTTCCAAAGACGTTTGCCATACGTCACAGGCACGTCTCAATGGGCCGTTGCGTCTTCCCTCGACGTTTATGATACGTGTGTTTTCGACATCCGGACTAACAACGACATTCATAGATCTTCGAGAAACCATTCCAAATTACGTTCCCTAGGCGTTGTGGAGAAGACGCTGTGTCCACACCCCCCCCCCCCCCTCACTAAACAAAAAAAAAACGTTTTGAGTATTATTGCGAAGGCAAGTTGCTCTCATGCAAGTACGAAGGAAGTAACTAAAACACAGGTTTGGTACGAACTGTTTATTTTAGTATTTTCAGACACGAAATGCAGTACGGAGCGCCGCCAAAAGACGTCCCTGGATGTGCCAGCCTGAAGTATATTAAACAAAGTCAGGTGAAGAAATGAACAAGGGTCTATGCCACGCTGCGCGGAATGTTCCACCGCTTACCTTGCTCTTCTGATCAATCCGCTGACGGGCGTGCTTTACCCACCCCATCGCACATCGCTGGAACTTTCGCTGCGAGTACGGGAATGGTTTCAGAAGTGGGATCTCGTCCACTGGGCATTCATGACTGGGGTCGTTGGAGGCGTCAGAAGGGAGTTGATGGAAGACTGGACTTTACGCGCCATTATCTGCACTGCCCCTTCTTTTCTGAGAGGCGTCATTTATATCCTCACAGGCACCTTGATCCCAGCAGTAATACGATTCAACGTGTGAAGCGTCATGGCCTTGAAAAAGGTCCGCGAGCCGTAACTGAACACGACGGGGTTTTTGGCGATCACCATCTTTTTAATAGGGGCGACTCAGTCTGGACAGCCTTATAGAGAAATCGAATCGCAGCACTTCCATTGTATGCAGACACGAAACAAATCACGGCGACAAACAGCCTGCCTCGTAGGCCCCGTAGACGTCACGGCCGGTGCTAGTGACTGACTTTAGGAAAAAGCTGGACCGGGTGATACGCAGAGCTGTTCTCTCTGGGCCAACATAAAATTCAGTGAATTATATTGGGAACAAATATACGTGCCCCCGTAATTAACGCTTATCGATTGTTCCTCGCCACTATCTTCACCTACATTTCTCTCTCGCCCTCTTGCCGATTTTCCTGACACATCGCATGGGCCTCTATTCTGATGTTACTGGCATCTCTTCTGCCTGCCTTTCCCCCTCTCTCTTGCGTGGCGTTGGCGCCGGCTGTTAATTTTTTTTTTTTGCCGACCCGGAGGTGCGGGTTGGACTTGAACGCTATTTAGACCATCATATTTAGACCATCATTCAAAACTTGGCATCACGAGTGCCAATCTACTAAAATTGTTAACAGTATCTACCGGATTTCTTCATTGCCGGGCATTTTATTTTTTGGAGTAGTGTTCAGAAATGCGCAAGTGTGCAGCGAAATAGTGCTCCTATATAATGCTTCCCGGCATGCGATTTTTGTTTGGGTACATCATCAGTGCGAAAGAAAGCAAGATCTGTTTGACAGTCACGTAGCAAGACTGGGCCTCGATCTACTGAAAACGCTAATGTCCTGGAAGTTGGTGTTGTGGATGAACTGTGATCTTGATGTGAATTTCGTGGTTCTGCGTAAGTCAGCGTGGGCACTAAAACACGAAAATAAATTGCTTAACATTAAAACAATGCCAGGAGGTCGCGGAGCAGTAGGGATGCTCCTAGGAAATGATGCATGCCTGAAATCACCTGGAGAGGGGATAGTGTAGCGACGCGCCCGTGGCGACGCGCCCGTGGCGACGAGCCCGTGGCAACGAGCCCGTGGCGACGCGCTTGTGGCGGCGTGCCCGTGGCGACGCGCCCGTGGCGACGCGCCCGTGGCGACGCGCCCGTGGCGACGCGCTTGTGGCGGCGTGCCCGTGGCGGCGTGCCCGTGGCGACGCGCCCGTGGCGACGCGCCCGTGGCGACGCGCCCGTGGCGACGCGCTTGTGGCGGCGTGCCCGTGGCGGCGTGCCCGTGGCGACGCGCCCGTGGCGACGCGCCCGTGGCGACGCGCCCGTGGCGACGCGCCCGTGGCGACGCGCTTGTGGCGACGCGCCCGTGGCGACGCGCTTGTGGCGACGCGCCCGTGGCGACGCGCCCGTGACGACGCGCCCGTGGCGACGCGCCCGTGGCGACGCGCTTGTGGCGGCGTGCCCGTGGCGACGCGCCCGTGGCGACGCGCTTGTGGCGGCGTGCCCGTGGCGACGCGCCCGTGGCGACGCGCCCGTGGCGACGCGCCCGTGGCGACGCGCTTGTGGCGACGCGCTTGTGGCGGCGTGCCCGTGGCGGCGTGCCCGTGGCGACGCGCCCGTGGCGACGCGCCCGTGGCGACGCGCCCGTGGCGACGCGCTTGTGGCGACGCGCTTGTGGCGGCGTGCCCATGGCGACGCGCCCGTGGCGACGCGCCCGTGGCGACGCGCCCGTGGCGACGCGCCCGTGGCGACGCGCCCGTGGCGACGCGCTTGTGGCGGCGTGCCCGTGGCGACGCGCCCGTGGCGACGCGCCCGTGGCGACGCGCTTGTGGCGGCGTGCCCGTGGCGGCGTGCCCGTGGCGACGCGCCCGTGGCGACGCGCCCGTGGCGACGCGCTTGTGGCGGCGTGCCCGTGGCGACGCGCCCGTGGCGACGCGCCCGTGGCGACGCGCCCGTGGCGACGCGCCCGTGGCGACGCGCCCGTGGCGACGCGCCCGTGGCGACGCGCTTGTGGCGGCGTGCCCGTGGCGACGCGCCCGTGGTGACGCGCCCGTGACGACGCGCCCGTGGCGACGCGCCCGTGGCGACGCGCTTGTGGCGGGGTGCCCGTGGCGACGCGCCCGTGGCGACGCGCCCGTGGCGACGCGCCCGTGGCGACGCGCTTGTGGCGGCGTGCCCGTGGCGGCGTGCCCATGGCGACGCGCCCGTGGCGACGCGCCCGTGGCGACGCGCCCGTGGCGACGCGCCCGTGGCGACGCGCTTGTGGCGGCGTGCCCGTGGCGACGCGCCCGTGGCGACGCGCCCGTGGCGACGCGCCCGTGCGACGCTTGCACAAAACAAGAATGGCACAATTCAATCCGTTTTAAACGCCATGGGCTTGACTTCGCAAATTAAAATTGTAACAATCGTTTACCAATCCATAAGCAAAACCAGCACATGTAAAAAGAAGGATATTCCTAACATGCCTTCATATTATTTTTTTCGTCATTGTATATTCAGTTTTGTATATGCCCTCCCTAGCGTAATCCCATTTGTAACTAATAGTATCTTGAAATAAAAAGATTAATTTATAAATAAACAATTTCCTCAAGCTCTCAAAAATTAAGGTTTGCTTGCGGCTTTTGAGCAGTGTAACCTTGACGACAGCTGTCATTAAGCGTTTAAGAGTGAACTCGTATTATACGTGATTCTCCGCCTGGAGATGGAACTGCAAAAGCTAAAAAAAACGCAAAACAAAGGTCGTGGCATGACATCGCGAGGTCGTCAATGACAAGACAAAAATCGAACGTAATTTAAATATGCCCTCAGCATTGAACAAAACGTGAGTGGTCGACGTTGGCAGTAAGTCCTGTATGACGTTTACGGCAGTTAGGTGTGAACGCGACTTTGGTGGAACGTCACTGACGGGACAGTAATGTAACGTCACTATGGATTTTATTGTAACGTCGAAGAAACGTGAATGTTGGACGCAGCTAAACTTCTTGTCTTGACGTCGTGGCGAAGATGACGACGTAGAAGTTAAAACATGACGTCGCCAGGACGTCATGGACAGGACGATAATACAACGACATTTATGACCTTCACTTCAACATCAAAGAAAGGTGAGCGTTGGAAGTTGCCTGAACGTCGTGCGTAGACGTCGTGGGAACGTTGGCGACGTTTGAGTTGAAATACAACGTCGTCACAACATCACTGATTGGACTCTTATGAAATGTGACATAAGGACGTCACCTCGACATCGAAAAAACGTGATCGAAGTCATGCGGGACGTCACGGACGTCAGTGGCATTTGCTCGTCGTTTCCACGACGTTTTGTTCTGCCTGGGAAGCTTGGGCTTGGCGCGGCATGGGCTCACTGAGCACCGCGGCCTCTTCGCCAACCCACCCTGTACTCCTTCAACTTTCCGAAGCTCACCATGGCCGAGGAACCGCACACAACCCTTCTGAAACTAACGAAGACGCATCGGTGATTTTCGCCGAACATCGGTACACAAAACCGGCATTGCAGAGTCGGCCGACGGTTAAGCACAACCGCCGATGTGCTGCGGACACGACCCGACACCTGAAGACCAAGAAGACACCCCCTCGAAGAGATCGAGTCCAAAGGTGCAAATCTACCCCGGGCTTAACTCAACCACCACGATGACCTTTTTCCGGGACACGGGAAAGGCACGCACAGCCAGACGTGGGCGGGCGAACTCGCATGGCTCGGGGACCGTGGTGACGCCATTCACCAAACCCTCCTTTAACAGGTGCACCCTGCGGGGAATTCTACAAGGAATCATAATCAAATGAAAATCAGAGATAAAGATCCACCACTCATAGCAGGCTACCACAGACCCGCAAAAACAGCAAAAGCAGCCTAGAAAATGAGCAACTAGGCTGCCTTTACAATCGTTCTCTCTTGTTATATGGGAGTCATTTACATTATTGGTATATTGTTGTGTACGAGTAATTTTATTGTATTTTTTTTTGCACTCGGTCCTCTAAACAAACCACAGTCAAAAGGATTTAAAAAATCGCAAACCATTTTTTAAAGGTCGCACTTTTTCCTCATAATCTGCAAAGAAACCAAAGCGACTGCTGTAGCAGAGTCGCGCAATGCGGGGGGAATGGTGCCGTCCCGTACCTGAGGACGGAGGTACGACGTGGTTAGTTCTCAGAGTGATCCGTGAAGTACATCGTCAAGCGGACGTTTCTAAAACCGTTCAATATTACGCGTAGCAACTGGCCCTAGTCAAACTGAGATTTCGCCTAACGCGAGGAATGTTTGGAGACTACTGCTTCGAGCAACCGCCAGAAAGATGTTTCCTTCGTCGCGCCATTTTTGGCGGGACGCTAGGGCTGCCATCTTCGCGGCACGGTCTGTGGGAAGTGCCGACTTCCCTTGCGGCATGAGGGGAGAGAAAAAGGGTTTTCCTATGGCGGCGTCGGCAACCAACGAGCTCCGAATTTCTACGGTGTCGCGTGTACAGAAATCGCTTGAGTAGAAAGAAAACAAACTGCCCTAACGAGCTTCGCACCCAAGTCAGCAGTATGGGAAACCGACGTGCTAACGAGATCGCTACTAGGGAATTTTTAATTTTTGTTATGTTTTACAATTGGGGGTGTTTGAGTACTGCTTGGCAAAAACTGCAATGTGCTCCCATAAAGGTTTTTTCCTACGAATGCCGTTTACTCTCCTGAAGAAAGAGCTCCTCTATATCTTGGGCGTTCTTAATCAACACTTACTTTTCCCACGACTGAATTCCAAATTCGATTGAAGTTAAACACAATTTCAGTCGCATTTGAAAAAGAAAGACGTTCTTTATTCTTGAGCCCTCTTTTTGCACGAATACCGATTAAGGGGTCTCCACATATGGTTGAAAAGCTGGATCGGGGATCTCTTGAGAGGAAATAAATAAGTAAATATAAATGAGAAATGAACTTCGTAAATAATTCAAGATCAGCGATGAAAGGAAAAGAAAAAAAATGAAAGTTAGAGTAAAATAAAAAGAGACTCTAAGGATGATGAGAAGACATTTTATTTTAAAAATCAATATTTATTTAATAGATATCAAATAGATGACTTAGATTTATCTAATAGATAAATATTGCTTTTCGAAATAAAATATGTCTTTTCATCATCCTTAGAGACCCTTTTTGTTTTACTCGTAACCTTCTTTTTTATTGTATTTAGACGCTGATCTAGGATTATTTATTTAGTTTGTTTGTGAAATATATTTATATATTTTTTTCCAGGCAACAGATCCCTCACACAGCAATTCAGAACCAGAAAATTCACAAGGCATAAATCAAAGCGCATATAAAATTTTTCATGTCCAATCAGGGCAGACGTCAAATGAAAATGACAGAACTGACGCTGACGAAGTGCAAAGGATACCACATAAGACACTACGCGCAATGTGCATGGAAGAAAGTAAACATATTGTAACATTCATAGTTACACAGATATGAAAGAAGGGAGTAAGAATTGTGATGATGGTGATGGCAATCTGCAGTAAATAATATCACGAGGGAACACGCCTTATTGATAGGCAGATTTCTCTCGATTTGTCTGGTATCGTCGTTTACGCCGTTAGTAAGCTTTGCGACGCCGTCTCTTTACGCGCGCTTATTTTTGCCCCGGTAGCAGCGGTCCTGCAGGAAGCGAGCCGCGGGCTGGGCTTCATTGGATGTACTGCGGCCACCCACGGGCCGGTTGGAAGACCTCAGCGGGTCGAATTTGGCACACCGGCCGCAGTTTGGAGACCCCTGGCGTTTAAGCTACAATAAAGAGTTTATGCTGGAAGTCGCTTTCCTAACGGTAATCTAATTTAAATTCTTTTGAAAATAACACACTGCATTCCCTCTTAAAAGTTTTTTGGAAGAGGCCACTGGCTAGTGATAGATGGCGTAAGTCGATATTAGACGTGGAAGTTGGGATTGATAGCCCCTTGAAAAGTGATCCTTTATTTCGGAAACCCAAGCTGTCGTGGTAGTTGTATTTTTGAGCTAAATGAAGGAAATGGAAACAATTATTTTATGTGCATGTGTTCAGCTGTCATAACTTGAAGCGTATTTTTTTTTGGTAACGGGACATTCCTCCGGCCATGAGGCCCAGGAATAGCTCGCGAAGTCCACCTCCAGTGATTGTTTTTATACGAATGGTAAACACAACGTATTATGTTGTGTCTGAACTGCGATGTGAATATTATTTGCAGCTCTGTTCAATTACACATTGCCCGACCACAGCCAACGAGGCTCTCCGATGGAGCAACGGCCTAAAGTAAATAGTCATGGCTGTTGTCATTCTTTGTATCCAGAAGGAAGCTCAGTGTCACTATGGTGACCGGAACACGTCTTGTACTAATGTGTTTACCGCGCACAAACTAGTGGTCACTTGATTTCCGCCTCATGACGTCATGCAAGTGTCTTGCTGTCGAGTCGGGACCCTGCAGACGTCCCGACAGCGGTGGCGGATGTGGCAGTCGCCTGTTCTGCTGCAGGTCGCTGTGTGGCAGCCCACGGAAGCTTCGGCAGCCAGATGTTGGGACGCCGTGACGACAGCGACACTTGCGTTCGCTTGTGCAACTCGCAGCTTCTCGTTAGCACTTCTGTGACCAACCGCTAGGATCGCGACATGCAGCAGCATGGCGCTATGGCTTCTGTGACGTCATTTGTTGCCAATGGGAGATAACTTTTCATGTATGGGCAGTAGAGACCGCTAAACACACCAGTCGAAGACGCGCTCGAGGCGCCATAGTCTCACGGCGCATTGAGTACGCATGATTATTTTAGCTGGTACACGCACATAGATGACCAGCGTCATGAGGATACACTTGTGGTGCTACATAATAGGCTGCGGCGGATCGTAGCCTTGAGCGAGGCTTCACTTAATAAGAAACTGAGAATAACTAACGACAAAGGAAGCCCAGCTATAGTATCATGCTTTTGCTTACCAACTTCTAGTCGACTTCAAAACATTTTAATTAAATAAACATCTTTATCAGTGTGCGATAGTATATTTTGTGTATGTAGTGTCATTTCTCCCTCTAAACTAAAGGCAATGGTTACTTCACGCCTAATGTCAATCACTGATTGGCGACAATATGTTCCTGCAATTTATATTACAAACAGATTTTACGTTTCACTGTAGTATTTTAATGCTGTCCACTCGGGTTTTAAGTGTAGAGACGTGGAAACGAGACGGTCGAAACAACATGTTCTCATACACAGCCGGTTTCCTGCACAACCGTTCAACAAACAATGCACACTCGTAAAAATAACGAAAATAAGAAGAAATCCTTGGCACATCCGTGTTTTTGTATCTTGCCTCACCGCTGCAACGAAGATCGAAGTGTTATTGTACGCAGAGTTTATTGGGATGTGAATTCCAATAACAATACGTTCCTACAGGAAGTAAATCTACAATGCTATAGGAGCGACGGAGCGCGCCCTAAAACCTAACAAAAAATACATGAATTTTTTTAGCGAAGCTGTTTATGGTTTGTGTTTCGTAGAGTTTTCACATGCTTCAACAAAACCCTTACGCTCGCTCAGGCGAACGCGCCTCGCGCGCACACCTTCCCCGCATAAAATATTCGAAGTAAATAACTAAAATAAAGCGTTGACGAACGCGCCTGCAAGATGCTATTTGTTTTAGACTTTTGCTTTAGAACAGTTATTGCTGCAGACACAGGCACGTGCGGCGCGTCGAACACCATTCCCGGCATTCTCCTTGATGCTTGGGTAATTTAGAGGTAGGACTGTTTTGTACATTAGTTATCAAACATAGGCACCATTTTTAAGATCAGTAGACTCTCAGGTAGATAGTAAAGTTTTCTCAAAGATTTGCCGAACTAGAGTAGTACTGCTTGCCCCGTCTGTCAGCTTTTTTTTATTTGTTCCTAATAACAGACAGGTAGTGGCTGGGCGACAGCGTCGAACTGTTTGCCGAACTAGAGTACTACTACAGTGGCTTAAAGGGGTTAGTGTAGTTACCGCGTAGCCTCCACCATGCATCGGGAACGGCCGCTCCTTGGAAGACGGTGTAGGTGGCGCTTCGATCCGCAGCTTCGTTAGGGTGCCTCCATCGGCCGCCTGATAGAGGCGCCCTAACAGGCTTCATAACTAATATAAATACCTCAAAAACAATTATTTGTTTCCAGTGGACTTCCAAGGACATGATTTGTGTTCGTAGGTGAATAAAAATGTAAAACTAGGAGACGACAGTGTAGTCGACAGCTGCGAATCGGCCGGAGCTGGCCGGAGCCACACTGGCCAAGCGACCAAGCCGGAGCCATAGCCGGAACGGCGGTGCTGCAAGCGCCAGCGCCACCCGCGGCCGTCTCCCAACGCTGTGCCGCTTTTCCGGTTTTGTTCGTTACACTACCCCTTTAAGCCACTGTAGCACTACGTCTTCATGACCTGCGATCGCGATATCGGGGAAAGCAGAAACATAAAAATGAAGAAACACGCACTATTTTTTTTGTTTTTCTAATTCGCTGTAGTTGCTGAACGAATCCACTTATATCAATAGTTTTGATATGATTCTGTTGCGGGTTAAATTTCAAGACACGGGGCGGAAAAGCTTATAATTAACTTCGTAGCATCTCTTCAAACGCAAAAATGTCAAAACAATTGGAAATTTCACAATTTTGTTTAATATAAAACAATTATAGGTAGGTATTCCCTCCGTAATCCCTCCGTCGGTTCAGTATTCACTTTACGTGGATGATTTACAAATTTCAGTTTCCTCCTGTAACCTCTCGGTCTGTGAACGCAGGGTTCAGCTAGGCATCAAGAAGCTTACTGAGTGGGCTGACAGTAATGGGTTTAAGTACTCTCCTGAAAAGACTGCATGTGTTTGCTTCACCCGCAAACGTGGAATCCTTCTTGAACCATCCCTAATAATCTACAATAGTAATGTTAGTGTCCACCTCAGCACGAATGTTTCGGTCTTACGTTTGATAGTAAACTGAATTTTAATGCTCATGTAAAAAGCCTGAAACCGAAAGCTCACAACTCTCTCTATATCCTTAAAGTTCTCTCTCACCGGTTTTGGGGCTCGGATCGATTGTGCCTCCTGCGAATCTATCGCTCTTTGGTGCGCTCCCGATTGGACTATGGCTGCTTTGTTTATGGGTCTGCCAGGCAACCTGCGCTCAAGATGTTGTATCCCGTTCATCACCTTGGGCTTCGTTTGGCTACGGGTTCGTTTCGTACGTCCCCTGTGCCCAGTTTGTATGCAGAGGCTAATGAGTGTTGCCTCGAAAGACGCAGATTCACATTGGGCATGATGTACTCTCTTCGCATCCGATCTGTCCTCCAGCACCCTACTCGAGAAGTTGTTCAAGAAACACGCTCGGAACGACTTTTTCTCGCAAAACCTAGCGTGATCCGTCCATTCAGTATGCGATTGAAAACCTTGGCCGAGTCTGTCGGATTAGACGTGGCATCCCAGGTAATCGAATCTCCTGGCATCATAGCACCTTGGGAGCACCCTGACATACACTGCAACCTGTCTCTTGCACAGTATAACAAGAAAAGCACTCCAAGTTCGGTGCTTCTGCAGGACTTTCATGAACTTGCTCAATTGTATGACGATTATACAAAGTTCTATACAGATGGAACAAAATCTAAGACCTTTGTTGAGTGCTCTGTCATTGGCTCTTCACTGGAAGTTGTAAGGCCGATAAATACTGTTGCTACCATTCTCACAGCGGACCTGTATGGTTTCCTGTTGGCTACAGAACACATAGCCCGTCACACTATACCTCTTGCAGTGGTTTTCACTGACTCTCTTAGTGCCTTGCGAGCCATCTCTTCACTGCTGCTTACAAGGAACGCCCTTGTTGTTGAGGTTCAGAAGAAGATTATTGTGGCAGCTAGAAAGCATTGCACCATTGTCTTTTGTTGGATTCCCAGCCATGTTGGTATCCCAGGCAATAAGGCAGCCGACCGTGGTGCGCGCACATGCGTTAGCAGAGAGGTAGATATTAAAAGGATCCCTTACAAGGACTATTGCACTTTTGTAAAGTCTCGCATACGAGCACAATGGCAAGTCGAGTGGAATGAGGAGATCTACAACAAGCTGCATCTCGTTAAGCCAGACCTGGAAGATGGGCGAGCGCCCGGCACCATGGAACGCTTTTATGAAGTAGTACTGTGTCGCTTGCGCATTGGCCACACTCATCTGACTCATGGCTACCTGCT
Source organism: Ixodes scapularis (assembly GCF_016920785.2). NCBI lineage: Eukaryota > Metazoa > Arthropoda > Arachnida > Ixodida > Ixodidae > Ixodes > Ixodes scapularis. Next base: position 74,988,251 of record NW_024609883.1, read on the forward strand.
CCATGGGGAGCATGCCCCTTTGCGTGAACAGTGTGACAAAGCTAGTGTTCTCCATTTTCTAATTGAGTGCCCTTTCTATGAACGGGAACGCCGATCTCACTTCGCACAGTTATACAGAAAGCACATTCCCTAACACCCAATGCTGTTATTGGGTGATGAACCATTCGTAACTTACAAGCAGGTTTTTATGTTTTTAGAAGCTATTGGTCTTCTACATCGACGGTGAACTTCAAAGCTTTTCACTCATGTCCATTTTTGTTTTTGACATTATCCGATTCATGTCTTATTCCTTTACTTTTAACCCTGACCACTAGAGTCCTTTCTTCTCGCTTACCCTCAATGCAATAGTTTCCTTCTTTGGCGCTCTTTGGCCTTAGCAGCCCTTGCGCCATAAAAACCCAATCCAATTCAAACCCTATGAGCGATTCCTAATCACCTTTCTGGGAAGGTATACTGAATGGTAAAGCCAAGGGCAAGTTTTTCCTTATCTCTTCTGTTCTGCGAGACTGTACTGTTTGTCGTTCCCTGATGCATTACCCGGCTGCGTGCGAGAAGTCTGAGACAGCCACTCTTCGTAATATAATATTTTTCAGGCTGACCAAGTATACTGTTTCACACTTTTACATTAGATACATAAAAATTTACTTTACACCCCCCTAACTGATAGCCTGAGTGCACACGCCATTAGTAAACAAATGTGAAGAATTCAGGCCATTATAACCAACTCTGGTCAATAAAAGTCAACTTTCAGTCAAATAAGACTCTACATGGAACGAATCTGACCATGGCGCGTGGAACCTCCCTTTCTTCCTTTTTTTTCTTTTCGAGATTACAAATAGCGCGCAGCGTGTGGGGGCTCATTTGCGCCAATTTTAAGCAGCTAACCGACTCAACCAGATTTGTGCGAGTGGTGCGAGCCGGTCCGCGGACTCAGACATGGTTTTTATTTAAAACAATACACACCTGAATTGTGTTGCGGCGAACATTCTCCCTCTTGCGCGCGTATGCTGTTGGGTGAGGATTACAGTGCGGCGTGAACCGTGCATGTGAGCGCGCGCGCACGGAAGGTGCGAGGGCTTCATGACGGCCATCTTTGGCCACCGCGCGCATCCCGAGGGGGCCAAGATTGCAACGGCCTCTGCGCTGTGCGCTCGTGCGGGTGGCACTTGTAGTTGCTCGGAGATAGGGTGCCTGAAATTTTATTGCGAGAGTGTGGAGGTATTCTTTTTTCTATTAAGGGCCAGTTAGCACTAAAATAAAATTATCGAGCTCTAAGATGTTATTATTCAACAGAGTCGCGTGCGTAAGAGAACACTACTCGAAGGCTTTCCTTTTTTCCGGTTTATCGCACGCGATCTCTGCATTCGCGTTTATAACAATTACTGGTTTTGGCTGTCTGTACTTGCAGGATAGCTTCCGCATGATATTCCAAAAGAGTAAGATTAAAAGTTTGATTAACTTTTATCTCCAGTGGCTTACAAGTATCACTCGTACTTTGCGCTAGCGAATGCAAATTAGTTTTTCATTTTTCGCTCAGTTCTACACTTTGAATGAAGATGTAGATCCTTACGCAGATATGGCTCTCTTTGAAGTTTTTGAAGGGGCACAGAACGACTTATTTGGAAATTGTTGAAGGCGCGCGACCGTCGGTTGGTAAAATGTGCGTTGGACGGAATTGTGTTCACTAATAATTTTTACCAATTTTTCCTTTGCCCGTTTCAACAGAGGACACGGTCGATTTTGTAGGCAAATTTAGGTGGACTGAAACTACGGGTTAAATAACTTTTCTTCGAATGTCAGAATAAAAAAAAAAATTGCTTTCTCTTTGTAGTCCACAAAAATCGCTACGCTCAAATAAGATGTTAGGTTAGCGTTGTGCGAGGGGTGCTTTGCACGCTGTCTCGCGATAGCAACCTTTGTGCATGTGTTCCGATGAAACCGTTAAAATCGCGCTTCTGATTTATATAGTACGCCCACTTTCCCAATTTTCTTTAATTACAGGACATAAATATAGTCGTTTTGACCACAATTTTCTTCATTGTTTACACTTATGATCAATATTGTTAACTATTTTGAAGATCACCACTCATCGTGAGTACCCATTTGAAACGCGAAGCGAGCTAGAAAAGCTTTTTTAGGTTGTTTCAAATGACGGACTATTTCACTGCGTTGCATACTTCCGCGTCAACATTTGTCGAGACAACTCCAATGTTATTGCGTCCATCAATTCAATATACCTCCCGCATTTTTGGGACAAATGCCACCACGTTTTGTATACTCGGTGAGAATGCGCAAGAACAGTGCTCGATAACTAGATCTGATGGATATTTCCTTTATTTCGAGTGCCGTGTCCTTGCTCTGAGCTTTCGCTAAAATTCCAGAGTATAGTTGAACTTGGCGCAATAACAACTGTAATTCAAGAAAGTAGTGAATGAGGAAAGAACAAAATACAAGTTTTCACGTTGTTTTGAAAGTATTACGAAAAGGATGTGGTCGGATATTTTTACTTGTGTGACGTGTTGACACGTGAAACTTTGCATCATCTACATATAATGCTTAAGTTCGTATAAAATGTAGTCAAGTCGTCTAAACCTATTTCATCAATTGAGATTATTTCAGACGGAAACGAAACTTCATTCCTTCTTTAGTAACGTTTACAACTCAGAGGGTGACCTTGCAAAACTTGGGGCGCGACGTAGAATCAAGTGACAGGTCCTGGCTAGACAACAGCGGCGAACTTGCTGCCGTACTACAGTACTACGTCCTTATGAACTGCGAGCGACATCTCGGGGAAAGCAGAAACATAAAAATTAAGAAACAAGCACCAATTTTTTTGTTTTTGTCTAATTTGCTGTAGTTACTTAACGAGCAACCTATATATATCGTTTCGATATGATTCTTTTGCGGGTTAGATTTAAAGATACGGGGCATAAAACGGTTTACTGATAATTAACTTTGTAGGATGCTTGAGACGCAAAAATGCCAGAATAATCGATTTTGGGAAATTTCACAAATTTGTTAAATATAAAAATAAATATAGATAGGTATTATTAAGGTTCAGTTTCTTAAAAACATGTCATTCTGTATAAAGTAAAAATGTATAAAACATATGTGCTCCACTGATCACGTGAATAAGAATTAAAAAAATATCAGGAGCCATTCCACTCTGTGAAGGGGGATAACCAGCGAAGCTTTTTAGCACACGACACAGACGTGACACAGCATTTTGTGCTTAGGTTCGAACACATATATTGTCTTGATCGTTGGTCAGCGTGACTAAATGTACGCACACACATTCATTGATGTCTTAAGTGACGGTCATTATTTCGCATGGACGTCTAACACCACCCCGAGGAGCCGGAGGAAACTAGACACGCGCTCGGGGACCGCCACTTTGGAAGGGCGGAACAAAAGGAAACTCGACAAGCAAGCGGCTTGGAACGACGAAAAAGAGAGGGCGGTGTGAGCGTACACATGGCCGACACGGGTCGCACAGCGGTAAATCTTTGAGAAAACTTTACTGTCTACCTGAGAGTCTACTCATCTTAAAAAGGTGCCTATTTTTGATAACTAATGTACTGAACAGACCTATCTCTAAACTACCCAAGCATCAAGCAGAACGCCGGGAATGGTGTTCTACGCGCCGCACGTGCCTGTTTCTGTATCACTAACTGTTCTAAAGCGAAGGTCTAAAACAAATAGCATCTTGCATGCGCGTTCGTCAACGCTTTCTCTCTTTTTTTTTTTTGGTTATTCGTTTCGAATCTTTTATGCGGGGAGGCTGTGGGCGCGAGGCGCATTCGCCTGGTGAGCGTAGTGTTTTGTTGACGCATATGGAAACACTACGAAACACAAACCATAAACAGCTTCGATAAAAAAATGCGTGTATTTTTTGTTCGGTTCTAGGGTGGGCTCCGTAGCTCCCATGGCATTGTACATTCCGTTCTTTTAGGAATCTATTGTTATTGGAATTCACATCTCAATAAACCCTGCGTACCATTACACGTCGCGCTTTGTTGCAGCGGTGAGGCGCCGCCAACGTGGCTTCAAGGCGAGAGCACTGGCCCAAGGATCCCCATATGGCGGGTTCCAATCCCACACTCTAAGAAAAAAAGGAAGTCAGGTGGAGCCAAACAGGTATTTGACTCTCCTTAAAATCTTAGCAGCATCGTTTGACTCCAGTTTTCAGCCAAAGGGAGTCCAAAGCGGTTTAGACTCCTTTAACGCACTGGAGTCATATGAATATGCTTGAACGCCTGGAGTCAGCTGACCCCCTGCGGCCAAGGGGGGGTCACCTGAGCCTCTAAAATTAGTGGAGTCCCCGTGACTGTGACAGAGTCTCGCCACTGGAGTCAAACGAGCACCTTTGCATCGGAGGGCGTCCAAAGCAGTTTGGATTCCCTCAGCACAAGGCAGTCAAATGGGTCTACTTAAGTACTCCCAAGCTTTAGTTTTTTTTTTCTTTTTTTCTCGACTGCTTTATTTAGATGTTGATATACTAATCAGATTTTAGAATTTTAACCGGGTCATATCATAAATATTTATTCATTAAAAGATATGAAGCGGCGTAGTTATAAGCGCAGAACTTGCCAACGCGGAGCATGTACAATACGCAAACATATTAGCTTGATTCGAAAACCCCGAGACTGCAGGTAACGGCACACATACTCTAAAGTACCAAAGCCTTTTGAGTGTGTGTGTCATTACCTGCAGTCTCGGGGTTTTTGAATTATGTTTCATGTACACCAGCTCGTTTGCGCCCGTACTTTTATTACATATTTTCGTTGTTACATCAGTGGGTGCGTTGCTTTTAGCCATATGCCGGTTGATGATTTAATTAAAACTGATTTATTCGCAAATAAAGCTCTTTTATACGGGGATGCGACCTTCGCTATGTGTTTTTAAGGTCAGGGGACATTAGGGGGGGGGGGGGCAAATGGCGGTCATTATGAAGTGAATAATAAACTACAATTCGGTAAATAATATTTTAGTTGGTGGCTTTACGGATCATTTTTCAATAACATTTTTAAAGACAGTCACCGTGGAAGACTAAAGGAATGCACGCCTCTGGCATTTGTCCCCACAATTGAGCGGAATACGTCAAGTAAATGCAGTCCTCCCAGAAAGTCCCACGTTAATTTTAGCTGTGCATGTCAATATTCTAACAGCGTGCGAACTTCAAGCGAATAAATTCATAGAGTTTCCTACCACAAAAAAAGAAAAACAGAGTGCTGCATATATAGTTTTCACATTGGGGGGATCGGTGGCCGAGTGGTCTAGCACACACCAGCTCGGAGCACGTGGAGCGAAAGATCGCGCTGCAGAACCCAGGGATCCTGGGTTCGAGCCCCACCCCTGCCCGTTTCGATCTGGATGAGCATCGTACCGGCGTGAGTAGTGTATTATGATACACGATTGAGCCGGAAGTAAACAAAATCTGGTCACGTACACGGAAGTAAACAAATGCCGCGCACGTACTCGGCACGTGCCTGGGTTCCATCCTGTATCATCCTCCCACGTGACCATGACGTCACGTTCCCACGCCCCGTTCCCACGCCTTCTCCCATAGCCCGGTCCTTGGACCCCAAATTTCGGGAGCTGTCAATCATTCGGCAGAGTCACATGATGATGACGTCAGAGGTCGGGTGGTCCTCTCCCATAACCCGGTCCTCGGACCCCAAATTTCGGGACCTGTCAATCATTCGGTAGTCACGTGATGATGACGTCAGAGGTTAGAACGACACTCGGCACCATCCCACGTGATGTCCCATGGCTCCATCCTCGGCCCCAAATTTCGGGACCTGTACAGAAATGAGTGTGTTCCCAGAGGGTACGAATTAACTTGAGAGGGTGACGTCACATGATGATGTCATAACGTGGGACGGTCACATGACGACGAAGGACATGTGACATTTGAATCGCCGCGCGGTAAATGTATTTTATTCGCTAAAAAAGGCTCTGCGGCGGCTGGGAATCGACCTCGCTACCTTGAGCACGGAAGCCCGACACCCTACCCCCTGCGCTATAAGCACATTGCTTCCCAGAGCTCTTAACTCATCTTAGTTGTCCGTGTGTGCAAATCAGATCACGTGTTTTCCTGCTGCTTGGATTTTGTAGCGGAATTGCTGACTCATTCACCGCAGGGCGCTACAGGGAAATGTGATGACGGAAGAGTTCAGGATTGTTGAGTCATCTGCCAGGAGGGAAAATGCACTGTCACGATGACGTCGCAGATATGTCGTCCGTCGTCGTGGCATTAGTCAAGAGAAATACATTATCGCGTGTTTTCCCTGGAGGGTCATGTGACCAGCGTCACGTGATATTTGAATCGCTGCGCGGTAATGTCTTACCAAAATATTCTTTCTCCTAGCTGGATTCGAACTCAGAGAGTCGGGATTGAAGCACAAATTCTGCATGTGAAGATCGCATCTCATATTCTCGATTTCGCGCGTGCACAGTTTAAATCCGGGCTTTAGGCGTACGAGTTGACATCTCGGTTCATAGATGGCGCACGTCTTTTTTGCTAAACGTCTTCGTTGTTAGGGCATCAGCGACATCTTGCAGCATGGGTCTGACCTTGTGCCATCTGTTGCTAAAAAGTTAAATTGTGCGTGCTCCTAAGGTGTGTCCATCCGTATTTTCGCGCGTGCGCAATGCGTCTGACTTACCGAATCCGCTTGTAGATGGCGCGCACCTGAATCCCTTGGATGGCGTGAACTTTTACCATTATCACGCGATATATCTCGATAATGTTAGCGGCACCCTATTGGAAAAACCAGCATGAAAATCAAACTGGTCAAGCTGGTAATTAAGGTGGTCAAGCTGGTAATCAAGGTGGTCAAACTGGTCAATGTGGTAATTAAACTGGTTTAGCTGGCAATCAAGCTGGTTTAAGCTGGGCAAGCTGGAATTTAAGCTGGTCAGTCTGGTCTAAGTAAAAACCAGCATGGTCTCACTCGAATCTGGTTTTAGATTCAATCTGGTGTAGCTGGGAGCCAGTCTGGTCTTAACTGGTCAAACTGGTTTTCCATGGAGCCAATGTGGTCAAGCTGGGAGACGAGCTGGTCATGCTGGGAGACAAGCTGGTGAATCTGGTCGAAATAATAATCGTGGTGGTCAAGCTGGTCATGCTGGGAGCGCGCACGCCAAGGTCGGCTAGAGATAGCCGAACTGGCATTGCTGGGAGCGCGCGCGACAAGGTCGCGGCTGCTGGAACGAGGCCACGTCCTGTTCTTTGTCCTCTCGTTTTTGGTAGACCACCGGGCGCGTCAGGCGCGCTGCAAGCTACCTTTGTGTGCGAGAAAAGAGAGAGAGAGAGAGAGAGTGGTAGAAACGGAGAATCGAAGACGCGTTTGGATAGCTTGGGCAGAGGGCAGATCGAAGGGACGGCTGTGTGCGCGTTGTTTGGAGACTAGTTGAACGACGGTGCAAGCGAAGCGGGTTTTGAGAAGACAGCGAGCGGCAGTCCGTTCAGTGCGGGAAGATGTCAGACGTCCCGACTGCGGCGTCGCTTCGTGTCTTCGAACGTGTGTGTGCCCAAGAATGACGGCGGTGCCGAGGAGTATCGCCAATGCCATCCAAGCCACACGGATTTCCTCGCCTCTGCCGACCACGCAAGTTGCCGCTTCGCCCCCATCGCTGGCGGGACCCAGGTTCGCTTCTCTCGTCCGTGTAGTATTTTCGTCTGCTATTGCCTGTTTTTGGCCTGTGTCTAGTATTTTTTTCGTGTTGAGAGATAAGCAATCTGGTTTTATTAACATTGTAGACAATTTGCACCGAGAATCTGTGCGTCGGTTAGTACTGTCAGCGCCGAAGATGTGTAGCATTTGAGTTCATGTGAGGCTGCCGCAAGTACGAAAATAATAAATTGGATGCCGAGTTGGCTTTTCTGACGAGCTTGGCTTTTTTATTCTGTGTATTAATTTAAACAGGTTAAACTGGTTGGGAAGTTCACCAGCATGACCAGTTTAACAGCATGACCAGCATGCCAAACTGGGCATGCTGGGGCAATAACCCAGCTTGAAGCTGGGACCAGATCAACCATCATGACCAGTATGACCAGATCAACCAGCATGACCAGCATGCCAAGCTGGGCATGCTGGGGCAATAACCCAGCTTGAAGCTGGGACCAGCTTAAGCTGGTTTTTTCAATAGGGCAGCTTTGTAGATGTCGACAACTCTCGCTAATTTTAGCTGTCTGCTGTATCGAGCAACGTGAGAAATGAACCGGAGCATGGTCGCATCCATACGGACCAAAGACGAGACAGATATGGTGTTTCACTTTTTTATTTTCATTCGCTCTAAAAAAAGAAAAACAAAACAAAAAAAAACACGCACACATTTAAATACAAATAGGGCTTTTAAATTTACTCTACGCGACAAAGAAACCAATTGAAACACTTTGCACAAAAATGTGCAAGACAAGCAATAACGCGAAAAAAAAAAAAGTTGTCGAATAGCAATACAAAAAATATTTACAAGGTCAGGATGTGGATGAGGAGGCTGATCGCTCGCTTCCTAAAACACTCTTATGGCCAAAAGGAAGCGTCGTAATCCCATCGTTGCAAATGTATCGCTTGTTGTCGAACGGATTCAGAGCAATCTTTTCGACCGCGATGCTTTTGTTCTCGTTAAGTTTTCGAGCAATCAAATGCTGCGTCACTCTGTGCAAAGTTTTCGTATCTAGAGCGTGCTTGTACAGTTCGTAGGTCAACTTGCGAGACTCGGATTTCTTTACTCCCTTGGCTCTTACGCAACACGTGTTGCTGCTTGTTTTGAAGCTGTATAGCTTTGGTTTCAAGCAACAAAAAGCCACCAAGTGAGTAGTCGGATATTCGTTTTTTAACACGCCGAGCTTCATTTTGTTTTCGGTTGAAAAAAGTTTGTGACTCTCTGGATATCCAGATGTATCCAAGCATGCGTCTCGGAGTTGGAGGAGTTTGTCGTCTACGTCTGATCCCTGAAGGTGTAGGAAGAAGGAATCCGTGTCGCAGTAAAGAGCCCTCGCTGAGGGGATCGCACGACGAAGTTGATTATAAAAGAAGTCGTACATTACTATTTTTGATATCTCAAGAATCGAGAACCCTGCGTAGAGTGGTTGCTTGAGTTTGATCACTTTCGGAGCAAACTGGAAAATTACGACCTGCGAGCTAAGTGCTCGAAACTGCGTCAGGTTCGGTTTCTGAAGCATTTTCAGTATGTCGTCCTCTTTAACACATAGTTTAATGTGTCCATGTTTACGTGCATTCTCGATCGTCTTGCCATATATGCTGTTCATGAACAGTTTGGAAAGATTCTTCTGGAAGGAGTTGGTTGCTTGCTGTCTCAGCTGGTGGTTAAAATCAATAAACTCCCTCAAGAACGCTCGCTGTGAGAATTTTAGGACTCGGTGAATTTTGGTGACTTCTAGTCCTAACTGGATGTACAGTTTCAAAATCCGATAGTGTAAAACGTATTTCGTTTTGTCGTGAAGTGTGAGCAACAGCTTCGTAGTGGGTTCCTCTTTGGGCATTTCAAACTTGTCAATCAGACTTTTTTGATAGTCGGATAACCAATCGTAGGGAACGCTTTGCTTCACCGGGGCCAAGGGAAAGTCGGAATGAGTCTCGTGCAAGTGATGAGGATACCTGAGGTCTACTTCCAGAATGTAGCCCGTCGGAGCGTCATCTGGAACGTCACCAATGTTCAGGCAGGCAATCTCGTCTTTCGTCATCCACTCAAAGTCCGACACTGGCAGGGCTTCTCTCATTGTCGCCGCATACAGACCGTTGACGTCCAAGTCCAAAATCTGAGACGGTTCGTGATGCGGGTTAAACGTATCCGTTCCCGGAACATTTGCGACAGCATGACGGGTCGTGCATTGGGTAATCCCTCCGCGAATACCCTGTTCTATCATGAGATAGGTGTCAGGATCGTCAATTAGCTGCAGTCTTACTTTCGACTGTTTCAACGCACACGACAAGCTTAGGGACGGTAACGATACGAAATGTAGAGCCTCAATTTCGTACGTCTCCAGCGTCCACCGTCTAAAGTTTTGGAAAACGTCGGCCAGTAGGAGGCAGTCCGTCTTTAGGTACAGGTCGCTGTATTCTCCGAGGTTCTTCAAACCAAAGGTATCGAAAACGACCTGTGCGTGTTCGTAGTCCTCTTCACACACCCCGCTCCCAGTCAACTTGTTAAAAAAGGCCTCTCGTGGCGGGAGGCTTTGACCCTCGTAACTCTCAAAGCTTGTAATGAAATTATAACAAAACACTCCTTTGCGGGCAAGGAGGTCAACGTGCTCGGGAAAGGACTGACGAAGGCAACAAAAATGCTCTGTTCCTTTAGAGTGTAGATTTTGCACCAGCGTTTCCAGGCTTGCATTAAGAAATGCGAGACTGTCAATAAAGCGAAGGTTGCCTATCTCTAACAATTTAAAATTCTGGCACGAGCTTCCGAGTACGTTAATATCCTTAGATTTGATCAAATTAAGCCTGCCTAGAAAGAAGCTGAGGTCGTAGGAATGGTTATGCGCTATGAGTGGAACGGTATGTTTGTTGATTCGATGGTTTAGGTTACACTGGGAGCAAAGCGCCCGCCTATACTCTCCCGTCATGTGGTCGTGGTCGCGAGTTTTCATTTTCTTGCTAAAGCTTTCGTAGCAAATACCACAGCGGGAAAAGTCCGCGTGGGAAGCCTCGTTTTCTTGAGTCATTTCAAGAGGCACTTCACTCGACCTAATCAATCGGGGTATTTCCTTCGCTAGAAAGTTGAGAATCAAAATAAATCTTTCTACGCAGTCGGGTCCGCGATAAAGGTATTCCTCAACAATGGACGAATCGTTCGAGCGGATGACGAGAAGACAGAAAGAGCTGGGGACGTGATTCTCGTAAACATTACCCGTCGACTGAGTCGGTTCCAGAATCGCTTCGAAGTCGTAAACGCAATAAAAGGGGAACTCTTCCATGACATGCGTACTCCGAAAGTATAGTTCGTCACCCTTGTTTGGGAAGACGGTTTTGCCCGGCTTCTTGTCCCTACACATTGAGAGATGGTCAGACAGGGTTTCTTGCCTCTGAAACCCGGTCAGACACCTCTTACAACGAAAGCGTAGGCTTTTGGCATTTGAAAAAAGTCTCGCAAAGTTTGTAATGCCCACAAAATGATTCTCAACAAGGAGAAGATCGACATGCTGCTCCAACTCGTTATCAACTACCTTCAGTGGGTAGACAAAGTTTTTCTCGCTGTCATAACCAAACACATTCACTGAGACACAATTATTTCGCTCAAAGGCCCCCACGTCCTGCGGGAAGGTTACAGGGAACGTTTTCGGAAACACATATTTGCACATATGTTCACGATACGAGGATGCTCTTCCTCTGTAAAACCCGCTCGCAGGATGCAAAACGGCGAGCACCGCAAACACAAAGCACATGTCCCGTTCAGATTCGTGAAGACGCTCAGTGACACTGACAAGGCATTGCTTTGAGGCAAGTTGCTTCGGTAGAGAAAAATGTCCGCAACCAACGGTCGGGGGAAGGAATCGGCCCAAATTAATAGTACAAACTTTGATCCCGACAAGAAAGAATCCCGAGCCTTGTTCCTGATAATGCTCCAACCGGGCAGCTATTTCAGTGGAGACTCGCTGAATTAAACTATTGATATTACCGTCCACAAATGCGGTTTGGACCTGACTATGAAAAAAGTGCACAGTCACATCCCTATTGGAAAAACCAGCATGAAAATCAAACTGGTCAAGCTGGTAATTAAGGTGGTCAAGCTGGTAATCAAGGTGGTCAAACTGGTCAATGTGGTAATTAAACTGGTTTAGCTGGCAATCAAGCTGGTTTAAGCTGGGCAAGCTGGAATTTAAGCTGGTCAGTCTGGTCTAAGTAAAAACCAGCATGGTCTCACTCGAATCTGGTTTTAGATTCAATCTGGTGTAGCTGGGAGCCAGTCTGGTCTTAACTGGTCAAACTGGTTTTCCATGGAGCCAATGTGGTCAAGCTGGGAGACGAGCTGGTCATGCTGGGAGACAAGCTGGTGAATCTGGTCGAAATAATAATCGTGGTGGTCAAGCTGGTCATGCTGGGAGCGCGCACGCCAAGGTCGGCTAGAGATAGCCGAACTGGCATTGCTGGGAGCGCGCGCGACAAGGTCGGCTGCTGGAACGAGGCCACGTCCTGTTCTTTGTCCTCTAGTTTTTGGTAGACCACCGGGCGCGTCAGGCGCGCTGCAAGCTACCTTTGTGTGCGAGAAAAGAGAGAGAGAGAGAGAGAGTGGTAGAAACGGAGAATCGAAGACGCGTTTGGATAGCTTGGGCAGAGGGCAGATCGAAGGGACGGCTGTGTGCGCGTTGTTTGGAGACTAGTTGAACGACGGTGCAAGCGAAGCGGGTTTTGAGAAGACAGCGAGCGGCAGTCCGTTCAGTGCGGGAAGATGTCAGACGTCCCGACTGCGGCGTCGCTTCGTGTCTTCGAACGTGTGTGTGCCCAAGAATGACGGCGGTGCCGAGGAGTATCGCCAATGCCATCCAAGCCACACGGATTTCCTCGCCTCTGCCGACCACGCAAGTTGCCGCTTCGCCCCCATCGCTGGCGGGACCCAGGTTCGCTTCTCTCGTCCGTGTAGTATTTTCGTCTGCTATTGCCTGTTTTTGGCCTGTGTCTAGTATTTTTTTCGTGTTGAGAGATAAGCAATCTGGTTTTATTAACATTGTAGACAATTTGCACCGAGAATCTGTGCGTCGGTTAGTACTGTGTCAGCGCCGAGGATGTGTAGCATTTGAGTTCATGTGAGGCTGCCGCAAGTACGAAAATAATAAATTGGATGCCGAGTTGGCTTTTCTGACGAGCTTGGCTTTTTTATTCTGTGTATTAATTTAAACAGGTTAAACTGGTTGGGAAGTTCACCAGCATGACCAGTTTAACAGCATGACCAGCATGCCAAACTGGGCATGCTGGGGCAATAACCCAGCTTGAAGCTGGGACCAGATCAACCATCATGACCAGTATGACCAGATCAACCAGCATGACCAGCATGCCAAGCTGGGCATGCTGGGGCAATAACCCAGCTTGAAGCTGGGACCAGCTTAAGCTGGTTTTTTCAATAGGGATCAATGTCGTCGTCAGGAAGGAGACGTCCGAGCTCGACAGTGAGTGTCACAAAAAAACGCAGAGGCAGACCAAAATGTCTGAGCACGTTTGACATATGCTCTGCACGATGCCTAAAAAAGGTGCTCAGACATTTTGGTCTGCCTCTGCGTTTTTTTGTGACACTCACTGTCGAGCTCGGACGTCTCCTTCCTGACGACGACATTGATGTGACTGTGCACTTTTTTCATAGTCAGGTCCAAACCGCATTTGTGGACGGTAATATCAATAGTTTAATTCAGCGAGTCTCCACTGAAATAGCTGCCCGGTTGGAGCATTATCAGGAACAAGGCTCGGGATTCTTTCTTGTCGGGATCAAAGTTTGTACTATTAATTTGGGCCGATTCCTTCCCCCGACCGTTGGTTGCGGACATTTTTCTCTACCGAAGCAACTTGCCTCAAAGCAATGCCTTGTCAGTGTCACTGAGCGTCTTCACGAATCTGAACGGGACATGTGCTTTGTGTTTGCGGTGCTCGCCGTTTTGCATCCTGCGAGCGGGTTTTACAGAGGAAGAGCATCCTCGTATCGTGAACATATGTGCAAATATGTGTTTCCGAAAACGTTCCCTGTAACCTTCCCGCAGGACGTGGGGGCCTTTGAGCGAAATAATTGTGTCTCAGTGAATGTGTTTGGTTATGACAGCGAGAAAAACTTTGTCTACCCACTGAAGGTAGTTGATAACGAGTTGGAGCAGCATGTCGATCTTCTCCTTGTTGAGAATCATTTTGTGGGCATTACAAACTTTGCGAGACTTTTTTCAAATGCCAAAAGCCTACGCTTTCGTTGTAAGAGGTGTCTGACCGGGTTTCAGAGGCAAGAAACCCTGTCTGACCATCTCTCAATGTGTAGGGACAAGAAGCCGGGCAAAACCGTCTTCCCAAACAAGGGTGACGAACTATACTTTCGGAGTACGCATGTCATGGAAGAGTTCCCCTTTTATTGCGTTTACGACTTCGAAGCGATTCTGGAACCGACTCAGTCGACGGGTAATGTTTACGAGAATCACGTCCCCAGCTCTTTCTGTCTTCTCGTCATCCGCTCGAACGATTCGTCCATTGTTGAGGAATACCTTTATCGCGGACCCGACTGCGTAGAAAGATTTATTTTGATTCTCAACTTTCTAGCGAAGGAAATACCCCGATTGATTAGGTCGAGTGAAGTGCCTCTTGAAATGACTCAAGAAAACGAGGCTTCCCACGCGGACTTTTCCCGCTGTGGTATTTGCTACGAAAGCTTTAGCAAGAAAATGAAAACTCGCGACCACGACCACATGACGGGAGAGTATAGGCGGGCGCTTTGCTCCCAGTGTAACCTAAACCATCGAATCAACAAACATACCGTTCCACTCATAGCGCATAACCATTCCTACGACCTCAGCTTCTTTCTAGGCAGGCTTAATTTGTTCGAATCTAAGGATATTAACGTACTCGGAAGCTCGTGCCAGAATTTTAAATTGTTAGAGATAGGCAACCTTCGCTTTATTGACAGTCTCGCATTTCTTAATGCAAGCCTGGAAACGCTGGTGCAAAATCTACACTCTAAAGGAACAGAGCATTTTTGTTGCCTTCGTCAGTCCTTTCCCGAGCACGTTGACCTCCTTGCCCGCAAAGGAGTGTTTTGTTATAATTTCATTACAAGCTTTGAGAGTTACGAGGGTCAAAGCCTCCCGCCACGAGAGGCCTTTTTTAACAAGTTGACTGGGAGCGGGGTGTGTGAAGAGGACTACGAACACGCACAGGTCGTTTTCGATACCTTTGGTTTGAAGAACCTCGGAGAATACAGCGACCTGTACCTAAAGACGGACTGCCTCCTACTGGCCGACGTTTTCCAAAACTTTAGACGGTGGACGCTGGAGACGTACGAAATTGAGGCTCTACATTTCGTATCGTTACCGTCCCTAAGCTTGTCGTGTGCGTTGAAACAGTCGAAAGTAAGACTGCAGCTAATTGACGATCCTGACACCTATCTCATGATAGAACAGGGTATTCGCGGAGGGATTACCCAATGCACGACCCGTCATGCTGTCGCAAATGTTCCGGGAACGGATACGTTTAACCCGCATCACGAACCGTCTCAGATTTTGGACTTGGACGTCAACGGTCTGTATGCGGCGACAATGAGAGAAGCCCTGCCAGTGTCGGACTTTGAGTGGATGACGAAAGACGAGATTGCCTGCCTGAACATTGGTGACGTTCCAGATGACGCTCCGACGGGCTACATTCTGGAAGTAGACCTCAGGTATCCTCATCACTTGCACGAGACTCATTCCGACTTTCCCTTGGCCCCGGTGAAGCAAAGCGTTCCCTACGATTGGTTATCCGACTATCAAAAAAGTCTGATTGACAAGTTTGAAATGCCCAAAGAGGAACCCACTACGAAGCTGTTGCTCACACTTCACGACAAAACGAAATACGTTTTACACTATCGGATTTTGAAACTGTACATCCAGTTAGGACTAGAAGTCACCAAAATTCACCGAGTCCTAAAATTCTCACAGCGAGCGTTCTTGAGGGAGTTTATTGATTTTAACCACCAGCTGAGACAGCAAGCAACCAACTCCTTCCAGAAGAATCTTTCCAAACTGTTCATGAACAGCATATATGGCAAGACGATCGAGAATGCACGTAAACATGGACACATTAAACTATGTGTTAAAGAGGACGACATACTGAAAATGCTTCAGAAACCGAACCTGACGCAGTTTCGAGCACTTAGCTCGCAGGTCGTAATTTTCCAGTTTGCTCCGAAAGTGATCAAACTCAAGCAACCACTCTACGCAGGGTTCTCGATTCTTGAGATATCAAAAATAGTAATGTACGACTTCTTTTATAATCAACTTCGTCGTGCGATCCCCTCAGCGAGGGCTCTTTACTGCGACACGGATTCCTTCTTCCTACACCTTCAGGGATCAGACGTAGACGACAAACTCCTCCAACTCCGAGACGCATGCTTGGATACATCTGGATATCCAGAGAGTCACAAACTTTTTTCAACCGAAAACAAAATGAAGCTCGGCGTGTTAAAAAACGAATATCCGACTACTCACTTGGTGGCTTTTTGTTGCTTGAAACCAAAGCTATACAGCTTCAAAACAAGCAGCAACACGTGTTGCGTAAGAGCCAAGGGAGTAAAGAAATCCGAGTCTCGCAAGTTGACCTACGAACTGTACAAGCACGCTCTAGATACGAAAACTTTGCACAGAGTGACGCAGCATTTGATTGCTCGAAAACTTAACGAGAACAAAAGCATCGCGGTCGAAAAGATTGCTCTGAATCCGTTCGACAACAAGCGATACATTTGCAACGATGGGATTACGACGCTTCCTTTTGGCCATAAGAGTGTTTTAGGAAGCGAGCGATCAGCCTCCTCATCCACATCCTGACCTTGTAAATATTTTTTGTATTGCTATTCGACAACTTTTTTTTTTTTCGCGTTATTGCTTGTCTTGCACATTTTTGTGCAAAGTGTTTCAATTGGTTTCTTTGTCGCGTAGAGTAAATTTAAAAGCCCTATTTGTATTTAAATGTGTGCGTGTTTTTTTTTGTTTTGTTTTTCTTTTTTTAGAGCGAATGAAAATAAAAAAGTGAAACACCATATCTGTCTCGTCTTTGGTCCGTATGGATGCGACCATGCTCCGGTTCATTTCTCACGTTGCTCGATACAGCAGACAGCTAAAATTAGCGAGAGTTGTCGACATCTACAAAGCTGCCGCTAACATTATCGAGATATATCGCGTGATAATGGTAAAAGTTCACGCCATCCAAGGGATTCAGGTGCGCGCCATCTACAAGCGGATTCGGTAAGTCAGACGCATTGCGCACGCGCGAAAATACGGATGGACACACCTTAGGAGCACGCACAATTTAACTTTTTAGCAACAGATGGCACAAGGTCAGACCCATGCTGCAAGATGTCGCTGATGCCCTAACAACGAAGACGTTTAGCAAAAAAGACGTGCGCCATCTATGAACCGAGATGTCAACTCGTACGCCTAAAGCCCGGATTTAAACTGTGCACGCGCGAAATCGAGAATATGAGATGCGATCTTCACATGCAGAATTTGTGCTTCAATCCCGACTCTCTGAGTTCGAATCCAGCTAGGAGAAAGAATATTTTGGTAAGACATTACCGCGCAGCGATTCAAATATCACGTGACGCTGGTCACATGACCCTCCAGGGAAAACACGCGATAATGTATTTCTCTTGACTAATGCCACGACGACGGACGACATATCTGCGACGTCATCGTGACAGTGCATTTTCCCTCCTGGCAGATGACTCAACAATCCTGAACTCTTCCGTCATCACATTTCCCTGTAGCGCCCTGCGGTGAATGAGTCAGCAATTCCGCTACAAAATCCAAGCAGCAGGAAAACACGTGATCTGATTTGCACACACGGACAACTAAGATGAGTTAAGAGCTCTGGGAAGCAATGTGCTTATAGCGCAGGGGGTAGGGTGTCGGGCTTCCGTGCTCAAGGTAGCGAGGTCGATTCCCAGCCGCCGCAGAGCCTTTTTTAGCGAATAAAATACATTTACCGCGCGGCGATTCAAATGTCACATGTCCTTCGTCGTCATGTGACCGTCCCACGTTATGACATCATCATGTGACGTCACCCTCTCAAGTTAATTCGTACCCTCTGGGAACACACTCATTTCTGTACAGGTCCCGAAATTTGGGGCCGAGGATGGAGCCATGGGACATCACGTGGGATGGTGCCGAGTGTCGTTCTAACCTCTGACGTCATCATCACGTGACTACCGAATGATTGACAGGTCCCGAAATTTGGGGTCCGAGGACCGGGTTATGGGAGAGGACCACCCGACCTCTGACGTCATCATCATGTGACTCTGCCGAATGATTGACAGCTCCCGAAATTTGGGGTCCAAGGACCGGGCTATGGGAGAAGGCGTGGGAACGGGGCGTGGGAACGTGACGTCATGGTCACGTGGGAGGATGATACAGGATGGAACCCAGGCACGTGCCGAGTACGTGCGCGGCATTTGTTTACTTCCGTGTACGTGACCAGATTTTGTTTACTTCCGGCTCAATCGTGTATCATAATACACTACTGGCGTGCGGTCGTGTATCACTACTGCGTGGTGCACGTTAAAGACCCCAGGCTAGCGGCTGTACCGCACTGGCTAAATTTCTCATCTACAGCTGGGAGACTCGTCGCCCCTGTGAGGCAGACCAAGTTCTAGGCTGTATAAACACACACACAACCCAATTTTTTTTTTCACATTCGGGAACGTAAAAATAAGAAACGGTTCAAGTGAACTTGTACAACTATTGCACGTAACCGGTCAGTCCCATACAAGGACACGAAAATAGAACTTTTCTTGCTACTTTGGAGCACTTCTTGAAACTGCAGTAAAGAGGGGCCAAAATTGTGGACGAAAATTTCCAATCTGGTGATGTATTTTGTAATTCTGTGAATTGCTTTAAAAGATGTAGGCTGTCTTCAAGATTGCATTTGCATAATGGTCTTTCAAGCCACTAATTAAAAATGCTAATCAACGAAGTTTAAGTAACTTTCGAACAAACTATGATAATTGTTCGCTTCTCCATTGTTCGTCGAGCTCACGAATCCCGTAATGAAGACCGCATCGACGTAGCAGGGAGCGCCCTTGTAGAAGAGTCCGATTCCACTTAAAAAAAAAATAATATATATATATATATATTCTTACGAAGAGGAAGGAAACAAAGACGGGCAATCAGACAGGGAAAAAGGAAGAAGTGCCCCATCACCGGATCCCTCAAGTTCGAAGCACCCACCTCATCCTTCTCCTACAACCCTCCTTAATCGTCTGTAAATAAAGCCACCGTAACAGTCTTTGGTGGAGGTGCGGATCGGCTCCGACCTGGACACACGAAGCAGACGTCGCCAACCTCCCACCGACATGACTTCCAGTTCCGAAACACCACCCGAAGGCGCTCAAGCTCCGCCGCAGCCTTCACTGGTTATCGCCAAACCGCGAGATCCTGGCCTTTTCACCGGCACAGGAGATTAGGAGGTTGAAGACTGGATAGACCTCTATGAAAGAGTAAGTGTCCACAACCGCTGGGATGGCACTATCATGCTGGCGAATGTCATATTCTACTTGCGTGATACCGCCCGAACATGGTTTGAAACGCATGAAGAGGAACTAACGTCGTGGGACCTCTGCAAAGCCAAGCTCCAGGACCTCTTCGGACGTCCAACCGGTCGCAAGCTCTCGGCCAAGCGAAAGCTGGCATCCAGAGTCCAAACATCGACCGAGTCATATTTGACCTACATCCAAGACGTCCTATCTCTGTGCAGGAAAGCTAACCCCGAAATGCCAGAAATCGAACGGATGGAACACATCCTCAAAGGCATCGCAGATGATGCCTTCCAGCTACTTGTCATTAAGGATTGCTCGACTGTCGACGACGTCCTGAAAGAGTGCCGCAGGTTCGAAGCTGCAAAGACTCGCAGGATAGCGCTCAAATTCTACCGTTTGCCAAACACCCCGGCAACATCATCTTGTGAAGACCCTGATACTAACACAGAGCGCGTCACGAAAATCGTCCGCCAAGAACTGGAGGCGATGATGCCCGCTGACGGTGTTTCCCCGTCTCCCCGCTCATCGACTAGCGAGTTATCCATCGCCGCCGTTAAAACTGTCGTTAGGCAAGAAATAGAGAAGTTCGGCGGCTCGCCGCGTCCAAGTCTTCGACCAGCATTTGATCAACAGGCACAGACACCCCAATGCTGCGCCTGTGAATCTTCAACTGCGACGCCATCCTTCAGACCGTACCACCGACGTGATCCCGCCACGTGGAGGACCCCCGAAAACCGACCCATTTGTTTACTTGCGGTATGGCTGGTCACGTCGCCCGCTACTGTCGAAATCGCTGGAACAACCGACAACCAAACAACCGGACGTTTCTACCCACCAATGAGGTCGTTATTACAATAGAAACTTCGCTTCACCCTCTGATGACTACCCAAGCCAAGATGCAACATTCTATCGCTCATCGCGGAACCCTCGCCCTCAGTCCCCGCGTCGCCGCCAATCATTGTCCCCACTCGTTCGCTGCCCCGTTTCGCCGTCCCATGATCTTCGACCCTCGGAAAACTGAACCATGCAGCTTCAGGAGGTGAGGCTGCATCACAGTTTATAGACGAAAATCCTCTACAGAATATCGTCGCTACATCTCATAATCGACTCATGGTTCATATTGACGGTATTAGCGCATTAGCCCTTGTCGACACTGGAGCCGCAATTTCCATAATGCGCGAAGACCTCCGACGACGCTTACGAAAAGTACTGACGCCACCTGACACGAAAACGCTCCGCGGTGCAGATGGCGGCATTATTTCACCTCATGGCATGTGCGGCGCTCGCATAATTGTTAACAACAAGGCTACCTTCATCCTTTTTACAGTCCTTATAACCTGTCCCCACGAGATCATCCTCAGCTGGAACTTTCTCTCCTCACATTCGGCCCTCATCTACTGTGCCAAAGGCGAGATTGAGCTCGATACCAGTGAGTCCTGCGACGTTTCTGATTCGGTTGTGTTCAGATTATGTTGTCTTGAGACATCACGCATTCCTCCCTTGTCTGCTGCCGCCATAAATGTCACAACGACCCACTCGATCGAAGACGGTGACTACATTATCACACCGAATATGAGCATCTTGCTTGAAAGGCAAGTTGCATTTCCACACTGCGTCGCAACTATCCAAAGTGGTGCCACAGATTTATGGGTAGTCAATATTGGTCAGAGTCATCAAATATTACCGAAAGGTAGGACTATTGCGCGAAGTTTCCCTCCAATCAATTGTGTCGTCGCAGCCATTTCCGAGGAACAATCAGAAAGCACCGTCGCAACGCAACTATCGAGCCCTGCCTTGGCCAGCATTACAACCATGATTGATCTGACTTTGGACGAGGATAAGATCCATCAACTTCACGACCTACTTTCCAAGTACCACACAATCTTTGACTTTCCAAGTCGTCCTCTTGGCCAGACAAATGCAGTTACTCACCGAATCGACACCGGTACTGAACCTCCAATACACCACCGTCCTTTCCGAGTATCACCGAGCGAACGCCGCGCTATCCAACATGAAGTTATAAGATGCTGTCACAAAACGTTGTCCAGTCCTCGTCAAGTCCTTGGTCCTCTCCTGTCTTCTTAGTAAAAAAGAAGGACGGATCATGGCGCTTCTGCGTCGATTACCGCAAATTAAACAAGATAACAAAAAAAGATGTGTACCCTCTGCCCCGTATCGACGATACTCTCGATTGCTTATATTGCGCTGAATATTTTTCCTGCATTGACCTACGCTCGGGGTATTGGCAGATCAGCGTCGACGAATCGGACCGCGAGAAAACTGCGTTCATCACACCTGATGGACTCTTCGGATTCAAGGTGATGCCCTTTGGCCTTTGCAATGCGCCAGCCACGTTCGAAAGAATGATGGATCGTCTCCTCAAATGCCTAAAATGGGTAACGTGCTTATGCTACCTCGATGATGTAATCATTTTCTCTGACTCATTCTCCAAGCACCTCGAACGTGTGCAGCAAGTTCTTGAAGTTTTTCAACAATCTGGACTACAACTCAACTCATCAAAATGTCGGTTCGGAAGTCAGCAAATTAAAGTACTGGGACATCTCGTCGACAAAAATGGTATCCTCCCAGACCCAGAAAAAATTCAGGCAGTCAAAGATTTTCCCAAACCTCAAGCAACGAAAGACGTTAGGAGCTTTTTGGGGCTTTGCTCCTACTTTCGCCGCTTCATTCGAGACTTTGCACACATCGCGCTACCACTGTCCTCTCTCCTCAAGAAGAATCAACTTTGCGAATGGCACCATCAACACCACTCGTCGTTCGGATATCTCAAGGCTGCTTTGACATCAAGCCCCATTCTTGGACATTTCGACGACACGGCACCCACCAAAATTCGAGCCGATGCCAGTGGTCACGGCATCGGAGCTGTTCTTGCGCAACATCAACTTGGTACAGAACGAGTAATTGCCTACGCAGCTGCCTCCTTTCGCCAGCTGCCTCCTTTCGCCAGCTGAACGTAATTACACCATCTCTGAGAGGGAATGCTTGGCTGTGGTATGGTCAATTTGTAAATTTCGGCCATACCTCTTTGGGTGTCCCTTTCGTGTCATAACTGATCACCACGCGCTCTGCTGGCTGTCGTCCTTGAAAGATCCCATTGGCCGCCTTGGCCGCTGGTCACTTCGACTTCAAGAATACGACTTTACCATCGTATACAAATCCGGAAAAATGCACCAAGATGCTGACTGTTCGTCCCGCTACCCAGTGAGCCCAGTCGATTCCTCAGATCACACTGAACTGCCTGTCCTTCCAATCTCAGACCTCCTCAACCTTGCCCAGGAACAACGCCATGACCCAGCTCTTCGAGCTCACATTGAACATCTAACGTCAAACCTAAACCAGCCACCCTCAGGACTCTTTCGCATTCGAAACGACATCCTATACCGGCAAAATTTCAGACCAGATGGATTACCGTGGCTTGTAGTTGTTCCTAAACACCTAAGGATAACTATTCTCAACGAACTACACGACGTCCCTTCATCAGGTCATCTCGGTCTGCTTCGCACCTAAAAAAGGTTAAGGAACGTTTTTATTGGCCTGGCATGTATCAAACTGTTAAGAAATATGTCTCCTCATGCGACCCTTGTCAACGTCGAAAGAAACTGCATACTCCACCATCAGGACTCCTTCAACCACTGCACCTTCCGCTCAGCCCATTCCAGCGACTCGGAGTTGATTTCCTAGGACCATTTCCTTTGTCACGCACTGACAACCGCTGGATCGCAGTTGCAATAGACCACACCACTCGTTATGCGATCACCCGCGCCCTTCCAACCAGTACTGCTGTTGACCTAGCCAATTTCATATTGGAGGACGTCATATTAAAGTACGGAGCTCCCCGAGAACTTCTCAGCGATCGTGGACGTTCTTTCCTCTCGCGCGTAATCTCAGAAATCTTGCAATCCTGCTTCGTACGCCATCAAGTCACCACCGCTTATCATACACAAACAAATGGATTGACCGAGCGATTGAACAGGACATTATCCGACATGCTGTCTATGTACGTCTCGTCCGATCACAGCAATTGGGACGCCGCCTTACCCTATATCACTTTTGCATATAATTCTTCACGCCACGACACAACGGGTTTTACCCCATTTTATCTACTCTTTGGCCGTGAACCTCCCTTAATGATTGATTCTCTCCTTCAACTTCAACCAGACGCTTCGCTAACAGCATTCGCATCCGATGCAGTAAGTCGAGCCGAAGACGCCCGCCAATTAGCTCGTCTACGCACACTCGATTCTCAAGAGCGCCAGTGCACTCGGTATGACAGTTCCCACCAGCATGTTAGTTTTTCTCCCGGAGATCTTGTCCTTCTTTGGACACCGCAGCGCCATGTCGGATTGGCCGACAAGCTACAACATCGTTACATCGGACCCTACCGGATCTGCCACAAATCAAGTGACGTCACCTATGTAATAGAACCCCTCCATCAACAAAAACGACGAACGCCGCAAACAACAAGACACAGTGCACGTGCTCCGTCTAAAGCCATACATCGCACCGTCGGCCCCGTAGCTCAACGACGAGACGTCGTTTTCTTACCGAGGGGGGTAATCTTACGAAGAGGAAGGAAACAAAGACGGGCAATCAGGCAGGGAAAAAGGAAGAAGTGCGCAATCGCCGGATCCCTCAAGTTCGAAGCACCCACCTCATCCTTCTCCTACAACAATCCTTAATCGTCTGTAAATAAAGCATCTTTCACCGTAACAATATATATATATATATTACATGGCATATGGCTACCAGTGTGCTGATGACTTCCTGACACAAAAGAATTACAAATGCAACGAAAACAAGAAATGAACCTTTGCTTGTTTTAATGTTGAGAATGAAGAGAGAACGCGGCATCCTTTCTCACTCGAAAGAAAAAAAAAACAAAAAAAAAACAAAACAAAAAAAAACGACAAGGACCAGCCGCGTCTGAAAGAAAAAAAAACAACTAATAAAATCAATAATAGAATAATATTAGAAAAAATATAACAAAAGATATCGCGTGAAGAGTGGTTTCAAATCTCCGAATTATCAAGAAAACCAAAGCTGATACTTATCTGTGAAGGAAATCGGTCCCTAATCCCCATCACCCTGGCGGCAATTTTCATGGTGCTCTAAGCAATATGGGAATATAATGGTGGAGTGGAGGGATAAGATGAATGTGATTGCCGACGAGTGGTGGTCTTGAAGTATGAACTCAAAAAAGACTTCTAGCACGGTGGTCAAAATTTGTTTATATAACGAAAGACGGACGTCACGGACGACACACATAACGAACAAGAGAGAAATAATTATACATGATATGAAACATTCTTCTTGCAAACTCTGCTGCCACTCATCTCCTTTCTCTCTCTCCTTAACTCGAAGTTTTCTCCTCAATCTCTAACTCGAATTCCCAAAAATCTCTCGTCTTCCTTGTTCCTTCTTCCCGTCCCTCAACTCTCTCCCTCTCTCTTTCTTTTTCCACTTAGCTCGAAACCTCCGCACATTTTTTTTTTTTTTTTTTTTTTTTTTTGCGTTCAAATATCGCTTTTAGATGGCACAGAGTCGTGAAGGCGCCTTCGCCCATCCGGGCAAGCGCTCCCCTCTTTCTCCCCGGGAGGTCCCTCCGTCCGAATACGGGTCCACATTCGTCCCGCGGTGTCCACAAAGGCCACTGTTTCGCGACATTCAGAAGATACAAAGGCTCTTGCCTACAGTGCCGCAAACAAGAGAGGAGACGAGACAAAGATGGGAGTGCCGGCTTTTTCTGCCGGAGGCGCGCGCTCTTTTTGCATCAAAACGAGTGTCCCTTTCCTCACACGCTGCACTGGCGGGGTGGTGGTAGTGCTGGTGTCCTCGGATTTGTATCTTCTGAAAGAAGTATGGCAGCCGAGTAGCGCATAACCTGCCTCGTTTATCGCGGCTTATCCGGAAAAACCTCTCGGTGTCTGGGTACTTCAGAGTCAAGGATCTGAGGACGGCGCTCCAAGCTCATCCGGATTTCGGCGACATTGGGGACTACGTCATTCTACAAGTGAGTAGCCGAACTGCCTACTTTTCGTCCACTTGCTTCACCGTACTGTATGTGCAGATGTTATGGCTTGTGACTTATTTTCTTGATTGTCTTTTTTAGCTCAATGCATATTATAGGAGGACGGTCAAATTAAAATTTTCTTGCTCGTATCGTTACTTTTGCGTTGTCAGTCGTCGGCTTTTGAGCAAACGGTGGTGCAGTATGATATATACATTTGTTAAGGAATAATTTGAAAATATCCGGTCGTAAACCTTTGGTGCGTCGGATGCTTTCCAAATATTCAATTAAACGCACCGTTTTATAGAAGGACGTTCCATAGAAACATGAATGTTTCGAGACTTTTATATTGCTATTTGCTTTATGAGGACTCTTGGCGCCTTCTCAAAAATATTACCTTTCTACGCACAGGACTTTTGCATGGCAATGATAAGTCCTTGAATGTATCGCCCATTCCTTTTCTGTGTTTATAAACTTACACACGCACCAAGATGAAATGGCTTGTGCGTAATTGACACCTTCTTACAGCCTAAAATCGATTTTCATCTTTGCTGCTACATGAGCATGTGCCATTCAACTCCATAAAACATTTCTCCACCGCGATACGCGCGTACCTGTACTTATATGAGGTACACGGCGATTACCTAATTGTAGGCACGTGGCCAGGGGGGAGGCCCATGGGGCCCGGGCCCCCTCCGAAATCTTCCATTTTGCTGAGACCTCCTCTCCCCCTCCCTCTCATACAGTACGATTTTGCTCCGGGGGGGGGGGGGGAGGCGCCCTTTCCCTCCCCCCCGGGGAAACAAAATTCTGGCTACGTGCCTGCCTAACTGACAGTATTTTTTTTTCATACCAATGGCCTGGCCTAAAAAGGGCCCTAATATTTTCTAGTAATTAAGTAAGAAACAAGATAATTAAGTAAGTAACAAGATATATCCACGCGTCTTGTTGAAACGTCAACCCGCGCATGTGCACAGTCCGAATAATTTACCCCCGCAGGTCTTGAGCAGAAGAAGGGTTGACCGTGTGTCGTATTTTGGGAGGTCTTCAAGAATTAACTTGACTAGGGTCCAGTATCTTGAAAATAGTTCGCTCTTGAATATAAGAATTGCTGACAACCTCTGTCGTTCCCAGTTCAGCTATATGCTTACGTAGCTAAAAGTGCGGCGTGTCGTCTATCTTGCTTTCCTGGCGTTTCTTCTTTTTTTTTCTCTAAGGTAGCTTAGCGAAACTTGCGTGATTCAAGTATAGTAAAAATAGATAGGCGATTTCGGTAGAGCCAGATATTTTAGTTTTGCGCTCTACCAAACATATTTTTTTAAATAATCTTACGTTACTCAAACGCGGTCCTTATCTTGAAGCCTCGGTATTTACGATCTCGTTCAAAAGAGACTTCACTGTTTTCTGCAGAACGTGATACAGTATGCAGTAGTAGTGCCGTGAGATTTAATAACAATGCCTCAGTATCCCATTTTATCATTCATTGACTACTTTCTAAAGTGATAACCCAAGCGGCACAAGAATATTAGCCGAGTATCTACACAATATTGCCGCGCGCAGATTTGCAGAGGGTTCTCGTTTGTTCTTGCTGCGAACATAACTTCTATCGTTTTTGTTGTTCTAGAAAGTGCGTGTTCATTCTCGCCCCAACCGCGCCACGCTCGAACGTTCCCCGCCGAATCTTCGAGATAGTGACTCATTCTAGATAAGAGGCCGCCCGCGACCTTGTCGAGTCAGTCTCGCCTCTGCGCTCGATCCTGCGGTTTCGCCGACATCGACGCCCGCGACGCTCTGCTGTTTTCTTTTGTACCCTTTTATTTTTGGCACAAGTTCGCCACATTAAACGTTTATTTCTTCTTGTTCATTTTCTGTTTTCTTTTGGTCACCACCCGTGACATTCTGGTGGAGGTGCGGGGTACCGCATGCCTGTGCAGCGTTCCCCTCCAAGATCCCGCAGTGCAAGTCCGGTACCAAGCCCAGTGAGAAGACCACTCCCCGCGGAACCCGAAACTCGGACCAGCCGGCGCATCAAGGGAGAGGATCCTGAATACCGTTTGCTACTGGACAAGCCCAAGCCGAAGAAGACGACGATGGCCGACCAGGCGCAGGCCCCGGCTGCTCCTGCCGGCGTATACCTGCCCGTCGCACCTAAAACTCCGACGCCGTTCCACTGAGACGCACACGAGGACATCGAGGACTGGCTGCAACACTATGAACGGGTGGCCCGCCATAACGGGTGGTCAGCCGAGCACTGCTTCCAGAACCTTTACTTTTCGATGGAAGGAACTGCGAGGCACTGGTTGGAAAACCACGAGGCTTCTTTGACGTCGTGGGAGGTGTGCAAGCAAGAATTGAAGAAGACGTTTGTCTGCCAACACCGACGTGAGAGGGCCGAAGATCTCCTGCGAACAAGGACCCAAGACCTACATGAGAGCGTCACCAGCTTCGTTGAGGATGTTCTCCGCCTGAGCGCCCGCGCCGATCCTCAGGCTACCGAGGAGAAGAAGCTGCACCACTTGATGAGGGGTGTGAAAAGTGAGATATTCGGCGGCCTCATTCGCAATCCCCCGACAACCGTCGACGGGTTCGTCACGGAGGCGACGAATATGGAACGGGCCCTACAAGCACGCGCCAGACACTACCAGCGACACCCCGGCGTAACCACTCTGGCGACATCCGGATCCGACCTTGGCACCACCCTCCCCGGCATCCGTGAAATTATCCGTGAAGTCGTCCAGGAGGAACTCAAGAAGCTCCTGCCCGCTGCAGTACGCCCGGCCTCACTCTCCATCGCCGAGGTTGTGCGGGAAGAAGTCCAGAGAACCTTCCAGAAAGAGGCTCCCGTCGTCGTGGCAGCCCCCGAGGAGCCCACGTTGACTTACGCCACAGTGGCTCGACGGCCACCGCCTCCTCCTCGTCGCACCTATGTCGCGCCGCCCCGACGTCAGTCTCCTACGCCGCAGCACGACCGACACCACGACGACCAGGTCCAGTACGCCTGCCCGGAGCCTCGCGCACCCCGCAAGACCGACGTGTGGCGAACGCCCGACCGACGCCCTCTGTGTTTCCATTGCGGGGAAGCGGACCACAATTACCGCCGATGCCCATACCGACGACTCGGGCTTCGCGGGTTCCACCCGAACGACCCGCGACCCCGTTATGGTGCACGCCCCCGGGAAATCGATGAGTACCTGCGACGACCTCAGTCCCCCGAGCCCGCGTTCCGCCGAGAGTTCCGGTCACCTTCGCCACGACGTCCAGCTTCGCCGATGCACCGACCCCGACGTGAAAGCCTGTCGCCCCCCTCGCTCCACGCCGGGGAAACTAGGCGCGGCAAATCCCTGGAGGTGGAGTTGCCGAAGACGACCGACGCCAAGATCCTCCACGAACGTCGGAGGGCCCCCACTCGAACGCTACCAGAGACCAAAACGACGCCCCTGCAGCGGTGTCCAATAACCTGAATGTCGTCATTGACGGCTACGAGGCATCAGCACTCGTGGACACCGGAGCAGACTACTCGGTCTTGAGTGGAAGGCTCTCCCGCCGCCTTCGCAAAGTCATGACGCCGTGGGATGGACCCCAAATACGAACCGCAGGAGGACATCTCATCACGCCCGTCGGAAGGTGCACTGCTCGCGTCGAGATTCACGGCGAGACGTGTCCGGTAAAGTTCGTCGTTCTGCAAGACTGTTCGAGGGACGTTATTCTCGGAATGGACTTTCTCTGCGAGTATGGCGCCGTCATCGACCTCGGAACAAACCGGCTGACGCTACGAAAACCTGCTCCACCAGCGGAGGAACCCCAAGCGACGTCACCCACGGTCCGAGTCCTCGCAAACCACGTAAACCTACCACCACGGTCGAGTGTTTTCGTACTTGTCGGGATCGATGAAGCTTCCTCTGGCGAAGTTCTTCTCGAGGGAAGCCTCCAATTTCTCCTGGGAAGAGGCATAGGCGTCGCAAGGGGAGTAGCTGAACTTCACGATGGGCGGACTGTGGCCCTCGTGACGAACTTCCGAAACGAAACGCAACACCTCACGAAAGGTGCAGCCGTGGGCCACGTCGAGAAACTCCAGTCCCGCCGAAATCACCGCGATTACTGACGAATCCTCGCCACCCCAGCAAGACAGTACGTCGCCAACACAGCTCGACATTGACCCTAAGCTTCCGGACCCTAAACGGCGTCAGCTGGTTAACCTCCTCGCCGAATACCGTGACTGCTTTGCGACGTCGTCGAAGGTGCGCCAGACCGCGGTCGCCAAGCACCGCATCGTTACCGAGGACGACGCGCGCCCTGTGCATCGATCGCCGTACAGAGTCTCCGCTAAGGAAAGGGAGGTGATCCATCAGCAAGTTCAAGAGATGCTGAATGACGACATAATCCAACCTTCAAGCAGTCCATGGGCCTCTCCAGTCGTGCTGGTTAAGAAGAAGGACGGAACTCTTCGGTTCTGCGTGGACTACCGGCAGCTCAACACGGTTACGAAGAAAGACGTCTACCCACTCCCCCGCATCGACGACACTCTAGACCGGCTGCGCCACTCTCGCTACTTTTCATCGATGGACCTGAAGAGCGGCTACTGGCAAATCGAGGTCGACGAACGGGACCGAGAGAAGACAGCCTTTGTCACACCGGATGGGCTGTACGAGTTTAAGGTGATGCCCTTCGGACTATGCACGGCGCCAGCAACTTTCCAGCGTGTCATGGACAGCGTACTGGCAGGACTGAAGTGGCAGAGCTGTCTCGTCTACCTCGACGACGTCGTTGTGTTTTCCGGCGACTTCGACGAGCACTTGCGACGACTCCGAGCTGTTCTCCACGCCATACGGACCGCCGGACTCACCCTCAAGCCGTAAAAGTGTCGGTTCGCCTATGACGAACTGAAGTTCCTAGGTCACGTGGTTAGTAACGAAGGCGTTCGTCCAGACCCAGAGAAGACTCGCGCCGTCGCAGCATTTCCAGCACCAAGAGACAAGAAGGCCGTGCGAAGGTTCCTTGGGCTATGTGCCCGCTATCGGCGCTTCGTTCGAGATTTCGCAAAACTTTCCGCACCGCTCACAAACCTCACGAAGGACTCCGAGAAGTTCGAATGGGCCGAGGAGCAGCAGCAGGCATTCGACGAGCTGAAGCGACGACTGCAGACTCCTCCGGTCCTTGGACATTTCGACCAGGATGCGGAAACCGAGATTCACACGGACGAAAGTAACGCAGGACTTGGCGCGGTACTGGTTCAAGTACAAGAGGGCACCGAACGAGTCATCGCCTACGCAAGTCGGACATTGTTCAAGGCGGAGCGAAATTACTCCACGACTGAAAAAGAATGCCTTGCGGTCGTCTGGGCGATCACGAAGTTTCGTCCGTACTTATACGGAAGCCCGTTCCGCGTTGTCACGGACCACCATTCGCTCTGCTGGCTTGCGAACATCAAGGACCCGTCAGGACGCCTTGCGCGATGGAGTCTCCGACTACAAGAGTTCAACATGACCGTAGTCTACAAGTCAGGCCGGAAGCACAGCGACGCCGACTGCCTGTCCAGAGCTCCCATCGAAACACCTTCCGACAGCAGCGACGACGATAACGACGAGTGTTTCCTGGGCGCAGTGAACACCGACGACATGGCCCGACGTCAACGAGACGATCCTGAGCTGCGCGCACTAATAGAGCACCTGGAAGGGCGTGGGAGTGCCATACCACGTGTTTTTTCACGAGCCCTGCCGACCTTCGCCATTAGACAAGGAGTTCTCTACAAAGAGAACTTCGGCAACAGCAACTCGATGTGGCTGCTGGTAATCACGACCAACCTTCGAGAGGAGATCTTCCAAGCCTGTCACGACGACCCGACGTCCGGACACCTCGGTAACAGCCGGACACTGGCCCGTATTCGTGAAAAGTATTACTGGCCCAAGCTCCCCAAAACGGTTCACCTATACACACGATCATGCCATGAATGCCAGCGACGAAAGACACCTCCAACGAGGCCGGCCGGACTCCTGCAGTCAATTCCTCCGCCAACGGCACCCTTCCAACAGATCGGAATGGATCTACTTGGTCCTTTTCCACCGTCGACGTCGGGAAATCGCTGGATCATCGTCGCCACAGATTATCTCACGCGGTACGCCGAAACGAAAGCCCTTCCTTCCGGAACTGCTGTGGAAGTTGCCAAGTTTTTCATTGAATCCATCGTCCTCCGGCACGGCGCTCCCGAAGTCCTGATCTCAGACCGTGGATCCTCGTTCATGGCCCAACTGACACAAGAAGTCCTTCGTCTCAGCCACACCAGCCATCGTCGCACCACGGCGTACCACCCTCAGACCAACGGGCTGACGGAAAGACTCAACAAGACCATCGCCGACATGATTTCCATGTACGTCGACGTGGAGCACAAGACATGGGACGAGGTGTTGCCGTACGTCACCTTTGCCTGCAATACGGCCGTGCAAGAAACCACCGGGGTTACACCCTTTCAACTGGTTCATGGTCGCAAAGTGACGACAATGCTGGATGCAATGTTACCCCACGAGCCGGCTGTCGACGGAAGCGACGACGCCCAGGTGGTTGCCCAACGGGCAGAAGAAGTCCGTCAGCTCGCCAGACTCCGAATTCAAGCCCAACAACGTATCGACACTGGCCGCTACAACCTTCGTCGCCGGGACGTCCACTTCGAGCCGGGAGACAGGGTGTGGGTCTGGACACCGATCCGCCGCCGTGGTCTCAGCGAGAAACTCCTGAAGCGCTACTTTGGACCCTACAAAGTGTTTCGTCGACTCGGGGATGTGAACTACGAGGTGATGCCCGATGGAACACGGACTTCATCACGCCGCCCTCCAAGACCAGAAGTCGTCCACGTCGTGCGCATGAAGCCGTACTACGCTCGATAGGACTGTGGACCTTATGTGTTCCAAATGACTTTTTAGTTTACCGTTATTTCTGTTTGCTTTGTTTTCGGTTTGTGCTGCATCGGGTGTGATGATGATGCTAGCGGCGCCATGCATCCGTGGCGCGAGAATAAAGACAAGAAGTGTCTGGCATCTCGAGCTGCCTGCACACGCACGCTGAGAACGATGGTGTTCATTTCTTCCTGTCCCCCGATTACTCGGGAAAGCTTATAACAAATTGGCGACGAGGGTAAAACCTGTATTATCTCCCTACGGCAAGCATTAGCCGTGTTCAGCTCCACCATGCCGAAGTACGGGACCCTGGAAGTCTTTGACGTGGAACCAGCGGACTGGTTAGAGTACATGGAACGCATCGCGCTGTTCTTCGAGGCCAACAGCATTCCTACTGCAAAAAGAAGGTCAGTTTTTCTGACGTCCTCTGGTGCTAAAACGTACTCCATTCTGCGGAGCATTCTGACCCCCCAGGCTCCTAACGAAGTGAGCATAGAGGAGATTTTTGGCGCTCTCAGCAACCACTTCACCCCAAAACCCTCTGTGGTAGTCACCCGTTGCAAGTTGAACAGCCGATTTCGACACACGGGAGAATCGGTGAGCGACTATGTTGCCGCACTCAAGAAACTAACCGAGCACTGCGAGTACGGAACATTCCTGAATGACATGCTTCGCGACAGACTTGTCTGCGGCATCAATGACTCCACAATGCAGACACGGTTGCTTGAAGAGCCCAATCTCACGTTCGAGTCTGCGATACAGCTTCTACTAGCGATGGAAACTGCGAAGAACGATTCAAACTTGCTAATGAAACAAGGAAAATGTCAAGTGGCGTCCGAAGCTATCAACGTGGCCAAAGAAGCTTCATCGAAAAGCCTCACTTGCTATCGTTGTGGAGGGCCTCATTATGCGTCTGTGTGCAAGCACTCGAAAACAAAGTGCAACGCATGCCACAAGACGGGACACCTTGCCAGTGTGTGCAAATCAAAGAAGCAGCAAGGCCAATCCAACAATTCCGGACAGAAGAAAAACGCTCACAAGCGTCCTGTCTATGCTGTTGACAATCCCGAACAGTCGTCCACGAGTCAGCCACCCGTGACGTACAACATGTGGTCACTGAAATCCTCCACATCATCACCTCCATATGTTACTACTTTGGAAGTGGCGGGGAAACCACTTCGGCTAGAAGTGGATACCGGAGCCAGCGTCTCCATCATCGGACAAAGAACCTTCGTAGAAGAATTTCCAGAGCTTCAATGTGAACCTTCGGATGTCATCCTAAGAAGCAATCGCGGTGACCTTTCTAAGGTTCAGGGAAAGGTTGTCGTACCTGTTCGATTTCTAAACAAAGAAGCAACGCTTCCTTTGTATGTCGCACGTGACCAGACTCCTACACTCCTTGGAAGAGATTGGATCAACGCCCTTGGAATAAGTTTGGCTGATGTGAAAGAAGTTACCGCTGCATCCAGCATGGAAGCAATTCTGAAAAATCACAAACAAGTTTTTTCCGACGGACTAGGTACGCTGAAAGGCGTGAAAGCTAAGACCACCATCCAAGAGGGAGCGCGGCCCAAGTTCTTCAAGCCTCGCACGATTCCGTTTGCGTTACAGGACAAGGTTGCTCAAGAACTGCAACGACTTCAACGCGATGGAATTATCTGTCCTGTGAGAACATCCGAATGGGCGGCACCGATCGTACCTGTTCTAAAGCATGACGGCCGAGTGCGGATCTGCGGTGATTTCAAGGTTACTGTAAATCCTGCAACCATTCTCGAGAAGTACCCGGTACCCAGATTGGAAGATCTGTGGGCCAAACTTTCAGGAGGCGTCAAGTTTACCAAACTGGACCTGAAGGACGCATACCAACAGGTGGAGCTCGAGCCTGAGAGTCAGAAGATTGTCACCATCAACACTCCAAAAGGACTTTTTCAATATACCAGACTACCATTTGGAGTATCCTCGGCTCCTGCAATCTTCCAGAGAGAAATGGAAAACCTACTGCAGGATATGCAACACGTCGTCGTATACTTTGACGATATTCTCGTGACTGGACTCAATGACAAAGACCACCTAAAAAATCTTGAACAAGTGCTGCAGCGTCTAGAGGACGCAGGTCTCAAGCTCAAGCTAGAAAAATGCACATTTATGGCCCTCGAAGTGGAATACCTTGGGCATGTGATTGAAGCTGGAGGACTGAAGCCAACGCCACGCAAGGTAGAAGCTGTCCTAATTGCGCCTCGACCAGTTGACCTCAAGCAGCTTCAAAGCTACCTTGGACTCGTCAACTATTACCGGCGTTTCCTTCCCAACTTGTCCTCAGTACTTCAACCGTTGTACCACCTGCTCGCTGCGAATACATCATGGCGATGGGGGCAACAAGAGGAGAAGTCTCTTCACAAGAGCAAAGAACTCTTGACATCTGCAGCAGTACTTCAACACTTTGATCCTAACAAAGAGATCATCCTCAGCTGTGACGCATCTCCTTACGGACTCGGCGCTGTTCTTGCCCATCGAGATTCAAGGGACAAGAACGTCCCATAGCCTTCGCCTCGAGAAGCCTCCTACCAGCTGAGCAAAATTACAGTCAGCTTGATAACGAAGCCTTGGCACTCGTTTTCGGAGTGACGAAGTTTCATCAGTACCTTTGGGGTAACCAGTTTGAAGCCGTCACTGACCATAAACCTCTCCTTGGACTTCTGGGCCTTGACAAGGCCATTCCAGAGAGAGGATCACCTCGAGTCATACGTTGGGCAATTACACTAGCAGCGTACAAGTACAAGCTGGTCTACCGACCCGGCCCGAGCATAGGTAACGCCGATGCGCTGAGTCGCTTACCGTTACCAGTGGACAACTTCCAACTTCCGCGGCCAGCTGATGTACTCATGTTGGAAGCGGCGTACCCTGCTGTTCTCTCCGCCGCAGTCGTTGCACAGCATACCGCGACTGACCCAGTGTTGTCACGAGTGAGACAAGCACTGTGGTCCGGTAGCGATCTCCCAGGAGGACCACAGTGGTCGCCTTTTCGAACAAAGCTGACAGAACTCAGCGTCCAAGAAGACTGTTTACTGTGGGGATCAAGAGTGATCATCCCAGTCAGGTTACAAGAGCAAGTACTTCAATTACTGCACGAAAGCCATCCAGGAGTGGAGAAGATGAAGTCCATTGCACGAAGTCACGTCTGGTGGGATGGGCTAGACCACAGTATCACGGCAAAGCTTCAAGATTGTCGTGAATGCCAAGAACATCACCGTTCCGACCGGAAAGTACAGTCAACCCCGTGGCCTTTTCCAGAACGGCCATGGTCTCGCTTACATGTTGACTTTGGTGGTCCATTTCAAGGACGTTATTTTCTGGTATTGGTCGACGCATACTCGAAGTGGGTTGAGGTCATACCGGTATCGTCACCCTCTGCTGATGCTACGATCAAATGCCTTCGGAACATCTTTTCGACACACGGTCTACCAGATATTGTCGTTTCCGATAACGGTCCGGCCTTCGTAAGCGACAAGTACAGCGAATTCCTGAGCCGCAATGGGATCCGACGTATCCTGATTCCCCCTTACCACCCAGCATCAAACGGAGCTGCGGAACGCGTCGTGCAGACCGTGAAAGGAATGCTGAAGAAAGCGTCATCTGGAGATTTTCAGACCAAGATTGACAGGATGCTTCTGACATACAGAACTACAAAGCATTCACTAACAGGTCATAGTCCAGCTGAGCTGCTAATGGGCAGAAAGCTAAAGACAGCCTTAGACCTCCTACATCCGGACATGCGGAGTGAAGTACTCTGGAAGCAGCTGAAGCAAAAGTTACGCTGTGACCAAGGAGCACGCAAAGGCTCTCTTCCTCAGCATGGTCAAAAAGTGTTTGCCCGAAATTTCAGGTCAGGGCCTTCATGGCTTCCTGGAATTGTTATACAACCATCGAGTTCATCATCTGTGCAAGTGGAACTGAAAGATGGGACTCGTTGGAACCGTCATGGTGACCATCTTCGAGAACGTCGTCGTCCACCTGAGACACCCTACAGAGAGCACGGGGCAACCGACTCCTCAGCTGAACGAGACAGGTCAACCGAATCTTCCGGGAACGAAGATCATCATGGACCAACAACAGCACACCATGACATAGGACCTCCTCGAACTCGAGAAGTTTCATGCCAGACGTTGCCAACCGTTCAGACTCCGAGTAGTCACCAAAAGCTACGCTCTACGAGAGTAAAAAAGCCCGTAGATCGTTACAAGCCTTAGGCCATAGTGACCCGAACTTTGACGTCTAGGTTTTAAGACAGTATTGTTGTTCCTTCGTATAAAAAGGGGAGGAGTGTGATGATGATGCTAGCGGCGCCATGCATCCGTGGCGCGAGAATAAAGACAAGAAGTGTCTGGCATCTCGAGCTGCCTGCACACGCACGCTGAGAACGATGGTGTTCATTTCTTCCTGTCCCCCGATTACTCGGGAAAGCTTATAACATCGGGACAATGCGCTTTTAAAGGGGGGGATAATGCCGCGCGCAGACTTGCAGAGGGTTCTCGTTTGTTCTTGCTGCGAAGATAACTTCTATCGTTTTTGTTGTTCTAGAAAGTGCGTGTTCATTCTCGCCCCAACCGCGCTACGCTCGAACGTTCCCCGCCGAATCTTCGAGATAGTGACTCATTCTAGATAAGAGGCCGCCCGCGACCTTTTCGAGTCAGTCTCGCCTCTGCGCTCGATCCTGCGGTTTCGCCGACATCGACGCCCGCGACGCTCTGCTGTTTTCTTTTGTACCCTTTCATTTTTGGCACAAGTTCGCCACATTAAACGTTTATTTCTTCTCGTTCATTTTCTGTTTTCTTTTGGTCACCACCCGTGACAATATTGTTGGCGAATACTCCGAATATACGGTTCTTCCCATCCACACGATGTCCAGACGATATTGTTTCAAAAGCGGGGCAGTACCAGCACAATATCACTGGAGTACTGCCATCGTCGGCTGTGTACCCACCGTACGTCCAGTATATATATAAAGTACTAGCAGCGTCGGCTGGGTGCACGCCGGATATCGCGTGTTAATCGAAGGTCAATCGAGTCGTCGGAGTACCCGCCGAATATAGCCCGTATATACATAGAGTAATTGGAGCGTCGGCTGAGTATCCACTCGGCATCGCGTATGTCAATGGAGCTGGCGTGTCGCCTGAGCAACTGCTGTATATCCCGCGTATATCAATAGAGTACTTAGAGCGTCGGCTGAGTATCCGGCGGGCATCCGTACGTCAATCGAGTACTGGCAGTGTCGTCTGAGCACCCGCCAGATATTGCAAGTATGTCTACAGAGTACTTGGAGCGTCGGCGATACAGTTTATTGCAACTCAAGATGGTTCGGCGAGGGTAAGACGGGCCAGAAAGGAGGAAGCAGACGGAATGGTGGAGAAGAGAGGGGGAAACCTCCTTCGTCTTTAGCGTTCCGTCTGCTTCCTCCTCCCCGGTCCGTCTTACTCTCGCCCTACCTTCTTAAGTTGCAACGGACTATAGATACCACCCAATTTATGTGCGACAAATATATCTTCATTTGCTCACGTCACCATTACGCTTCGGGCTTTTTTGGCACCTTGATTATACACACATGCAGATGCATTGCGCACACCGCAAGCATCAGCTGAACATATACGTTGACCGCATACACATACAGGGCATATACAAACATCAGCCCAACAGCACACAAACCAATACCGCCTAGAAATAGGGCCATAGCTCTTCTCGTGACGTCACAACAAAAGGCCATCGGGGGCGCGTGTCGAAGCGAGGGCAACGCGCGTTGATCGACCGTCGTAGCGCGCTTTTAGTTACATACGCATGTCTTAATAGCTAAAATGAATGCTGCACATAGCAATGGGTAAAGAAAACATTTTATTACACAGGCAAAAAATTACACCGCTAAATAATCTGTACGTAATGGCACGAGGTACGCGTATAAGACGTCTACAGAAAAACTTGATTGTTTTAAGTTGAAAAGATTGAGTCACACAATTATCGCTGTAGGAATGTATGTGTTGTACACAAATACTTCGACAAAATGGTGAGACACGCAGTGATTGGACACAGCAAAACAGATCACAATTAAAAATCAGGTGACGTAGTCCACGCGGACACGGCTAAACAAGTGCCACTTACGATGATGTAAGTGACTGTTCTCGCGTGCAGTCACTGAATCATTGCATTATACCCCGGCCACACGACAAAATGAATGCAATTTCGATAGAATGACATTATGGGGTCGACAAATCAACCTGCGACGCTCGTATAATCAAATCACTCAAGATCGCGAACTGATTAAATCTCATATAATTGAATGAAGACACGTTAACTTTTCCGTGTGGCAGGGGTACTAAGGCAACAAAGTAACATTAGTACAAATAAACACATAAGAACCAACAACGCACTTTCAATGAACACAAACTTGTTGATCACGTTCCAATAGCAACTGGAATACTACCACACATATTTGCAAATGTCGACGCAACAGCACGCGGATAACGACGAAGAAGAAAATGCCATTCCATCACGAGATTAACAAAAAATCGACTGCAGCATTTTACTCGCGTCCTACATGATCAAGAAAACCTGTAAATAAGTTGTAACTAACCTGTCTATCGTATCCATACGCCCCGCTCTATCCGCCACGAAAACATTTGAACACGAACTTCAAGAAGACTCTCTGTCGAGAAAGGGGTCTATCAATAATGACCAGTGTCATCGTTGACTAGTTGCCACACATGTCACTCAAACCGCAGCAGGACTTGTTTCGCGAATCCACGTAAGTGGCGCGCAGTATCAAGCGAACATACAAAAAAACTTTCCTAGACTGCGGTGACGACGAAAAAACTGCGGGAAGGAGGAAACAAGTCCCAAACCAACCACACACGAGAGCGCCAAGCGCCGATACTGGCGCGTCGGGAACCTAACACAAAAGAAGACAGTTCAAGTTAGTCAGCGTGCGGGCGAAACTTGTAAACAAAACATGATTAGGAGAAAAGAAGCCCGTCCAACACTGTGTGACGACCTCCGTAAGGTCTTGAACCACAAAGCCACCGGGCTTTGTCGCGACCGTGAATGGACCCAAGCCAGCGATTACAACGAAGAGGCAAGATGTTCATGAATCCTTCATGCAACCAAACATACAAGACACTCACAGTACACTACAATAAAAATGGCGCAGCAAAGTTCATGGAAAAGTCTTTACGCGCTAAAGTCTTGTGGCTGACTCACAGTTCGGTGATTGTTGTCTGCGGGGGAGCTTGGCAAGCACTCGCAGATCTAGTTGTCTTGGAGAAGCCGTGTCGAGTTCGCACGGCGTTGGAAATCAGCCTTTTCTCAACATCCCCTTTGTCCGTCGATGTCTGGCTGCCTCCAGGCCGTCCCGTCCCGTCCGAGGAAACATCTGCCTCCTGGTCTCCGCACCGTCCCGTACGCCCAGCCCCTGGCCCCGTTCTTCCTTCATTTTTGTTCCCCTCCGGGGTCGTCCATTTCCTCCGCAGAAAAGGTGTGGAGAACTTGAGACCTTTCCAGTCGGAGGCTCTGCTGGAATGTCCTTCGCCTGTTTCCGTTTGCTTGGGCTACGTGGTCGTACTCTTGCTCGTGGTGAGGGGGAGGAGGCCAGCAGATTGTCACTTGCAAAAAGGGGGCGAGGGGGCGCCTTCTCCATAGCATGTCGCGATCGCCCGTTGCATCTCGCTTCTTTGAAACACACACACACACACACACACACGCACGCACGCACGGACGCACGCACGCGCGCGCACGCACGCACGCACAAACACACACACACACACACACACACACACACACACACACACACACACACACACACACACACCTAACCGGATCTTGCTTTGGGCCCGAGCGCCCTATTTCGAAGGATTAACCAAAGGCCGGTACGTCACAACTCTCTCTCTCCCTCTCCCATTCCAAGTTTTCTTTCCAAGGCGCCTGCGAGTCTGGTCACGTGAGGCTACGTGTAGTTTCGGAATTCGTTAAACTAAAAAGGTTGGGTTCACTCTCCCTCTTACTATGCCTCCTCTCTCACTCGTGTCGTCCCGTCTCTCTCCTTTCCCTTTCGAACATATCGTTTTAGGAGAAATAAAAATAAAAATATTCGTGTCAATCGTGGTTACCCGGTTGGCGTCGGAGCAATATAATATATATTCTGTTGACATCGGCCGTGTCAAAATGATCCCGGCTTTCTTTCAATATCATTTTTCGAATCGGCCGAAAATTCCTACTTCTGCGCAGTTATTGCCGATTCAGAAACGGTATTCAGGAAAAAACCTGGCTCGTGTACCATATAGATCCTAGTTGTGTCGCCGCGATATAACAAATATTCCGTCAACATCGACAGAGTCAAAATGGTACCAGCACAATTTTCCCGATACAACGAAAAAATCGGCAATACTCCCACGACTTTCCCGACCTGAGGCGAGTATCGCCCCACTATTGTGTGCTGCCTGGGAATGTTTCTACTTCTCAGTTGCAAAAATCAGACTTAAGTTTTTTTTTTACGTTGACTTTATGTAGCCAAAAAATAATGTCACTCTACATTCTCGTTGCGCATATGACCTAAAGGTTTATCAGTGTTTACAAAACTGTGTTGATAATTTTTTTTTCAGATCATTACCCAGCTGCACTACTGATGAGCCTACTCTGCCATGGTCAACAATCAAACCTAGAGCTGTATCTCCCAACTGGTGAGTGATAGTATATAGCTATGTTAGAGAACTATAAATGGCTTGGGAAGTATGAAAATCTGCGACAAGGCATGAGTTTGTGCCTACTGCCACAAAAGAGACGCAAGATGATTTTAGTGACACTCATTTGGCTGTTCCTAATGAAGCCTTCTTTTTGTTGATTTATGAAGGGTATCAGTGGGGCTCCTACAAATCACAAAAACTGTTAGCGTAAACAAGAGACTGCTAGGTTTTTCTATATTTTTTTACGTTTGAAAGGTTGTTGTCAAAGCTAATAGTGCTATATGCAAAACAAATTTTACCTTCTCTTTATTCTGGTAAACTTCTGAGCACGAAATGTGCCTTGCATTCATCTTGCCTTTTTCAGGCATATGTTATCGGTTGTCTTGCGTGGTCAAGAAGTGCTATGGTCTTTTCGGATGTGTTGCTATAACAATGCACACTCAACTGCCTGTTATTTTTTTTTAAGTTACAAAAGATAATTTAAAGTTGGTTACTTTGAGTGCCCAATGTGCTGCGTGTTGACCGGTGCTCAGCACGCACCTCTTGCAAACATCGATTAGCGCCTTTCATTTATTGATTCTCAGTGCTTTATGGGCAATGCACTGGTCGAGGTTTGGCACGCACTGCCCGCACGTGCCAATCTGCCTGTGCCGAAAGCGCGGGCCGATCGGCACTCTTCAACCACATATGCCTGATATTGCTTGGGCATGCGTTTAGTGGCTTTACCTGCAATGACGCTTGATCTCTCAATCACTCGCTTACTCAACCGATTTTTTTTAATAACACGCAACCCTATAACACATCCTGTGTTAAAAGGATCAATGCCATCCGTGTTGTGCAGTACATTTAAGGATCTCCTTCTTCTGGACATGCATAAAAAAGCTCAAACATCATTTAGCTTCATAGATTCA
Organism: Ixodes scapularis; assembly: GCF_016920785.2. NCBI lineage: Eukaryota > Metazoa > Arthropoda > Arachnida > Ixodida > Ixodidae > Ixodes > Ixodes scapularis. Next base: position 75,030,015 of record NW_024609883.1, read on the forward strand.
GGTGTTTCAGCATTGTTTTGAAGACTTAATTGTATGTGATTCCTAATGCCACTGCAAATTGTTTCTCTGCAATTGAAAAAAAAGATAAATATTTTATATTATTATTTTTATAGCTGCGATTCAGAACGATCAAGGTTTTACCGGTGGTTGTTTTCTGTGGTACATTTGGCGTGGGCAAAATTTATTATATCTTCTCTTCAAGCCTTACTTACTGAAGCTTGGTTAATTTGTTTTTCAGCACCTAGAGTAAACTGTCTATAATTCAAGCAATTTATCACCCCTTGTATCTCATGGCATTTTCCGCACAAGAAAACACTTCCGGCTGTTAACTGTGTTTTGTGTCCTAATCCTGTTTCAGTTAAAACGTGCTTAGTTCATTGTTACGTAAAAAATGCTATGCTTTTCAGAACCCAGAGAAGATACATGTGTGCCCGGACATCACGTACACTGGGGACATCCTGCGTCATCTAGCTGCGAATGAATGAAGTTTAAGAGCTTGACACCTCCAGCTTTGGACAACCCAGAGGCCGTTGAGTTGGTGTTTTTTGCCCATTGGGCATTCAACACAAATTCTGTTTATGTTGAAGCCATTCCTATTCTCAGTAACGACAGCTCCAATGGCATCTCGTGTTTAGCTTGACTTTCTTTTCCTCCTTCTTTCTTATTAAAAGGCGAAGGCCTTGTGCGCTGCAAACTAGATTGCTAGAGCTGACGTGAACTTCCGCTATTTTTTTTTCTACTATGAAATAACACCATTGTAGGAACTAATTTTATATTGTTGTGTGAAGTTTGTTATTTTATTGTTTTTCTTCGCGTCTAAGGAGATGGCGGTGTGCAGACTAGTTTGCTGTGTTTGTGTGAACACTGTTAGGTTTTGTTTTCTTCACATATAGGGCGAAGTTAATGTGCAAACTTGTTTGATATGTTGATGTTAACGCTGTTATTTTTTCCTTTGGTATAACACTGTAAGCTATATTTGTAGTGTTCGCATGAATTCTATTATTTTTAGTAAAAGGTTAGGGAATATGTAAACTAGTTGACTTGTGTCCATGTTACTCTGTCAGTATTTTTTAAGTATGTGTGTTTGTTTTATTTTTTGCATGTTGCGGGTTTGCTTGTCACGGCATCTTGAGCAGTTGACAAATAAATGGATGTTGATAAGAACCTTCTGGTGCGGTTCAGTGTTTCGTATTCTAACACAAGAAAGTCTTCTATAACTAGGGGTGATGATTTAATTCCCGTTCGAGTAATATACAATGCTTATCAAAATATAAGGAAATTCGCATGGGACTCTAAGGCGGAGAGAAAAAAAGAGATCCAGTGATTTTCCTAACAGGAGACACATGAAAGTCAAAACAGAATGCATCGACGCTTTTCCAAGGGTCACATTATTCTAGCAAAAAAAGAATCCAATAATTCTTATAAGGGAGTCGTCCGAGTTCACTGTATATTGGAATCGGGTGACTCTCATGAAGGGGTCGCGCGAATCTAGCAAAACCGGAGTCCTCTTATTCTACCTGAAAGAATCCACTGACTCTTATAGGGGGTTCACAAGATTCTAGCAAAAAAGAATCCAGTGACTCCAATAAGAGGGGTCATCTGACTCCATCAAATACTGGAATATGGTGACTCTCCTGGAGGGGTCGCGTGGTTCTAGCAAAACAGGAGTCCCCTGATTCAACCCCAGAGAATCCACTGGCTCTCGTGAGGCAGAGTCGCCTGACTCCAGGCAGTAAAAGGGTCACATGACGCCACTAGCTGATAGAGTCATCAGATTTCAGTGGAGAAGGAGTCCAATGACTCGACTGAGCGCCGGCGTCACTTGACGCTTTTAAAGGTGACACCACAGGGACAACCCTGGACTCCCCTAAAGGGAGTCACTGTGACTCTTCTTTTTTTTTTTTTAGAGTGCATCCGAGGTGCCCGCAATCTGACGGCGGCTTATTGCGGAGGAGGCGCCGTGTAACCGAGCTTTCGGTTGCACGTCAAAAGATCCCCAAGTGGTCCAATTTAATGCTCAGTCCTCCGCTGGGGCGTGCCAGATGCCCGACGTAGGTTTGGCACAAAAAACCTCCAAATTTGACTTTGACGTTTTGGGCAGCGGTGGGGCAAGATGCAAAAACACGGATGTGCCATGTTTTGGTTATTCTTTTCATAATTTTGCGAGTGTGCACTGTTCGTAGATGGGTTGTGCAGGAAACCGGCTGTGTGTGAGAAGATGTTGCTTCGAGTCTCTTTTTCCACGCCTCTACACTTAAAACCCGAGTGGACCGCCCTAAAATATTACAGTGAAGCGTAAAATTTGTTTGTAATACAAATTGTAGGAACATAATGTCGCCAGTTAGTGATTGACATTAGGCGAGAAGTAACCATTGCCTGTAGTGAAGAGGGAGACGACAAAAGCCAAGACTATTTAGTTTAGGCTTTTGCTCCTTCGGATAGTCGCGCAGGCTGTGGTCGGACAATGTGCAATGGAATAGAGCTGTATGTATTATTCACATTGTAGTGCTAAGAAGAAAACAACACTGCGTGGTGTCCCTTCGTATAAAAACAATCACTGGAGATGGACTTCGCGATCTGTTCGAACGTGTCATGGCCGGAGGAATATCGCGTTACCAAAACAACATTTCAAGTTATGACAGCCGAACACATGCTCGGAAAATAATTGTTTCTAATTCATTTATTTAGATAAAAAAATATAACTGCCCCACAGCTTGTGTTTCGAAAATAGAGGAAAATATTTCAAGAGGCTATCAATCCGAACTTTCACGTCCAATGTCGACTTCTGCGATCTATCAGTAGGCAGTGGTACCTTTCAAACATATTCAAGGGGAAAACCAGTGTCTTATTCTCAAAAAATTTAAATTAGCTTACTGTTATGAAAGCGACTTCGAGCATTAACTCTTTATTGTAGCTTTAATGCCACGGGTCTTCGAACTCCAGCCAGCGGGCCAAATTCGTCCTGCAGAGGTGTTTCAAGCGTCGCGTGGGTGGCCGCAGTACTTCCAATGAAGCCCAGCCCGCTTTTCGCTTTCAGTAGGCCTGCTGCTACCCTCGTAAAAATAAGCGCACGTGGAAAGACGGTATCGCAAAGCTTACTAACCGCGTAAACGCCAGGTCATCTTGTCATGTTATGTATTGGACGTATTCATCATCAACACCACTATTGTTAGGCTCCTGTTTCAAATCTGTGTAAGTATGTACGTAACAATTTCTTTGCTTTCGTCAGCGGCAGTTCTATCATTCTCATTAGTCTTCTACCCTGAGGGAACATCCCAAAGTTCCTATGTGCGTTCATGTATTTTTTGGAAATTTTCAGGTTCCTAATTACTGTGTAAGGTCAAAATTAGATTAATAATTGCTTTTCAGAAACACGTATGTCTTTTCATTCTTCTTAGAGTCTCTCTTCTTTTTTTTTTACTCTAACTTTCAAATTTGTATTTAGACGTTGATCTGAAAATATTTATTGAGTTCATTACTCATTTGTATTTACTTTTTTGTTTCCTGGCAACTGATCCCCAACCCAGCCTTTTACTTAAAAAATTGGGGAACTCTTTAAACGGTATTCGTGAATTTTGAAGGCCCAAGAATAAAGAAGGTTTAAAGTGGGCTAAATTTCAATCACAATTGGAAATGTGTTGTGGGAAAAGTAAGTGGTGATTAAGAATGCCCGGGCTCAGGGCGAATTCTTTGTCAGGAGAGTAAACGGCATCCGTAGAAAGAAAACTTCATGGGAGCACTTTTTCCAACAGTCCGACACAAACGGTTTTCAAAATGTGTATGGAGGTTGTTGTAGTTTTGCCAAACAATGCAAAAAAACACCCGGTAGTAAAATATAAAAAAAAATTAAAACGTACCCAGTAGCGCACTGGTTAGCGCGTAAATTTCCCATTCTGCTGACTTGGGTACGAAGCTGGTTATAGCAATTTGGTTTTCTTTCTCCTAAAGCGATATCTTTACGGGAAACACTTTGCAGTTACTTCGAGCTCATTGGCTGTGATGGCCGCCATACGATTCCTTGTGAAATCACATTAACAGAAACCCGATCACCAAACTCTGTCATTCCCGCTACTGCGCAACGGTTGAAGAGCTCCGTAATGCAGCAGATAATAGAATTGCAGCAACCCGTCCAGGGTGCTTTGGTGTTCCTGACTGTCACAGGTTTGCTGATATTCTCTGTCTAAACTCAAAGGACTGCCGACCAGGCGATAGGTCCACGGCTCAGTGGAGGCCTGCCAATGAAGGGGAGACCACAGTTTTGCAAACAAACGAATTTAATACTACAAACAAAACAAACACAAAAAAGGTTAACAAGTGCCGAGCTGCGAAAACAACAGGACTCAAACGCACTTCACCAGGCCGGTGCACGGGCGGCGAAGATAAAATCACTCAACACACAACGAATTAGGCAAAACCCCAAGTCTACCGCTCGCTACAATGCGTTAACCGTTTCTTACGCGAGAGCTTCCCCGAACATGAAAAAAAAATAATAACAACTTCGGAGCATAAATGTTATCAAATAATGCAATCGGACACCCGTGAGAATAACAACCAACTACAGAAATACCGCTTCCTTAATTACTATCAAGAGGAAAGTGCGAGTGGAGGGGAAATCTCGTCTCACAGTGTGCGGGAGTGACGGTCTTGCGAGGCGCTGTCCGAACGGGGAAGGAATGGTCCCGGTGGTACCACGGTGGGTTGGGCGGCTTGAAGCGGCCACACAATCAGACACACACACTTGGTCGTCGAAGTCTTCCCCAGTCCGGACCTGGCCCGCTACCGTTGAGCTCCACGGACTCGGCGCTTCGATTCCCCGCCTGTTGCTTCCGAGTTTCCCGCTCAGACTGCTCGCCTTTGCCCCAAAGAGCCCCCTGGACGGGCCCCCGCATTCCAGCACGCAGGCGTGGAAAACAAAACAAAAAGAAACGAAACCCCAGGACGCTGGCCCGCTCGTCCCTTCATCTTCCCCCAAAGGGAGCATCGCTTCGTTTTCGGGGGAGCTGGGTCCCAGACCTCACTCCCCGCGAATTTCATGGAAGGACGCGTCTGGCCCGGGAGAATGGATAACGTAACACAGTCGGATTGTTTGACATGAATGACGTAACATAGCCGGATTTTGTGACACTGACATACTAATTAAAAAGTTAGAGCACTATGGCATCCGAGGAATTGAACTTTTTAAATCATATTTGGAATATCGTACGCAGTTTGTCAGCATAAATAATTATAATTCAGCAACCAAAAGAATTGTGACTGGAGACCTCCAGGGGAGTGTACTTGGACCGCTGTTGTTTATAATATTTATAAATGATATCGAACAATGTGCACCAAACGTCAGGTTCGTTTTATATGCTGATAATACCACTCTTTTTATTAAAGGTCAAACAACTTCTGAGATCGAAAGTACGGCGGCAGTTGTTCTTGAAGATCTATACTTATGGGCGCCACTTAATGGACTAAACATAAACACAGCAAAACTAAATGCGCATTGTTTAGAACAAGGGACCGTAAAATATCGTTGCCTTTAAATATCACGATGAATTCATCTCCCTTAGAGATTGCAAAATCTGTTAAAATTTTTGGTGTATTTTTACCGAATCACCCTCTTGGACTGAACACGTTGAGTATATCCACCGGAAAGTTTGCAAAGCCATAGGAATAATATATAAAACTCGTTTGATGTTTCCCGCGCGAGTGAAGTTGCTCTTGTATTACTCTCTGATCTACTCACATTACGTGTACTGTCACCTGGTCTGGGGAACCACAACAAAACAAAACTTAACAACACTGCTACTAACACAGAAGAAAGTATTTCGCATAATTGAAAATGTTTTTTTTTGCATTCTTCTGAGGAGCTTTTTCGTAAACATAAAGCTGTGACAATTAATCATTTGTACAATTATCGTTTGATGGGAGTCTACAATACGGCAGTAAAACACAATAACAACTTTTTTCTTTCTGTACTGTCGGGCTTGGAGAGTAGAACCCAGACGTATGAAACTTGTCACAGTGAGGGCTGGTATGTTACTACTTCCCGCACGAACTATGGACTAACTTCTTTAAAACATACACTACCGTAACTTTTAAATGAGCTCAAAGGTGAAAATATTGACATCACTAAAAAATCAAAAGGTGTGCTACGCGAAATGCTATTGGAAAACAGTGTTAACGACTTTTTTTTAAGATAATCGATACAATAACGTGTAGTACTTTGTTTTTTGCTTGTCCTGTTTGAAATGTTTCTGCTGCTTTGCTACACGGAGTAGGGCCTCGTCAAGCTTTAAGCCACACAGCTTTCTGCCCTATCTCCCTCGTTGGTAAATAAAGAAAAACAAATTATTAATATTATTATTATTATTAAAGGGGCGCTTGGGAGCTTTCTAATGTGTCCTATTTATTGCCGTAACTCATTTCATGTGCTCTAAGCATTTCAGGAATTTCAAGTTACATTCATGTGCAGCTTATTTCAATACTAAAAAGTGTGATAAAAGATAGTGAATCTTAGATGACAGGAGTGTGTCGGGACAAGCCTACAGAGGTCTCCTCTAGAAGAGTGCTGCGGGGAAGAAGCCCCTAACATGCGAAAAAATTGACGCTCTGACATGTGGGTATTTCTGATCAACCTGAAAGGGCACATGATCTGTTGGTACTGCGCTTTGCTTAGCTGTGCATATAATGTGTTTATAGTGTAATATAGCTTACTGCGATTTTAGATATTTTTTATGAACCTCTTGTTGACTTTGCCTTGCGCAGCACATATTACAGTCAGAGGCGCTATGAGGTGAGACAGGGTGGGGCGTAACGCTTGTTTTGCACAATGGGAATGAGGCCACGAGGTTCGATCTACAGTCAAACCTGAGTATAGCAAACCCGGTTAACTCATACTATTTGTGAACGAACCAGTGGCTGCAATAAAAATGCCTAGCGAAAAAGGCGGTTATGCTGAACGAAAATCCCAGCGCCTCCCAATAGATCGAACTGCCAAGAGCGCTGTCTAGCTCCTAGAGCTGGCTTTCCCCCAAAGTAAGTACCTCCTTTGGGGCAAAACCTGCTTGCAAAGAAAGCTGTTTTTTTTTGTGTGTGTGGGGGGGGGGGGGGGAGGGGAGAGGGGGCAATCGCGTCAAGCACCTGAAAAACACACAAAAAAGATGTCTTTTGCGGAGGGAGCGAGGAAAGAGTGAGCAGGTGAAACCAGTAAAAACGATGAAGCGGCAACTGAATAGCTGCGGTGAGCGTCCCTCATAACGTACAAACGCCCCTTCGAGAGTAAACTACTTTTCTAAATGTGGCATGCTTGTTGTTATCAAATTCATTAAAACTTTTGTGTAGAAATACCCGCTATATCGAACAGGTCGACGGTTTTTGGCGAGTTCGATCTAATCGGGTTTTACTGTATTATGTTGCCCACAGGTAGGAGAAAGCAGATTGAACGCGGGAAGGCGGCCGAGTGATAAATTCCTTCTGATTATCAGGCTGGACATGACATAACTTCCTTGTTTACTGTTGTAGTTGTGATTTTGTTATTTTAAGGTTTTTATGAATAGTGTTCGTGTCGTTGTTTTATTTTATGCACTGTATGTTTTATCACGCCATACCAACGTGGCCCTCGCCATCACCTTAGCCATCCGGGTGTGCTCTGAAAAACGGCATGGAAGAAAAGAGCCATGGACTGCCTGTTTGCATGGGAATGTGCGCCAGTGGTGCATGTTGGGAATAAAATAAAATAGTAATTTTCATTGTGCTTGTCTTTGTAGTTTTGTTTTATGGCAGAATGAACACCTAAACATTTGAAAAATTGGTGCTCCTTTTGCCCAATTAGCTAGCTGTTGTCATCAGCAGTCCTTTCTGCGTCTAAATTACACCGAACATGCATGACGAGGTCATCCCAGAAGATACGAGATCGACCAGGTCACATCAGAACACACTTGCAGGGTCATGCCATTACACCAGAACATGCCACTACACCACAACACGCCAAGACACCAAAATACGTCACAACACCAGAACAGGTCAATACACCATAACACCAAGACAGCGGAACAAGACAGACCTGTGTCTGAATTTTCACTCTGGTATAGACGTCAGAAACGCACCCGACCCGGTCTGGTGGATTTTTCAATAGGGATCAGTCGGTAGAAATTCTGCTGGAGTATACTAATTTCAATAAAAGACCGTAAAATCTCAAATATATTTTTGGGTGTATGTTTCAATCGCTTCTCAACTGCCCAGATATACATGGTATATAAAAAATGCGACGTGCTTTATCCTTTCACCGAGGGAATTAGGCAGCACAATCAAGAAAATTGTGAACGTAGATTACAAAATGTGTGGTTCAAGCTCTCAATTATTTTGATGCAATTCAAAATCTGACACTAATATGAATACAATACCCACCTTTTTTAACAAAATTAGCTGCAAGATTTAATCTGTAAATCTGCTACACCTGCGGTTCCCACAATCTTCATAATCTCCCGATCTATCGAAGAGTTTGTTGGAGTGGAGGCTCGGTAAATCACACTCTACATATTTATTTACAATATTTACACGGTCCTTTTTATTAGCCCATCGAGGGGCCCTTCGCCGAATCCCAGATTACATGCAGCTCGTAGTCCAGGCACCTCGTGTCCCTGGCTAGTGCCTGTCCCGTGAGCTTGGCGCAGTTCAACCGCTGGATCGCTGCCGGTAGCTGCCGCTACAAGTACTCCCCTCATGCAAGGAAGTGGACTGTCGAAAAAAACCTCGCTTCAACGGGGTGCCTGTGCAGGTGGGAGTTAACATGGAACCTGATGCGAGGTGGCTTTGGAAGGCGTGTGATTCCGGATGAGTACAAATGGGGTGCTAAGTGGACTGGCTTCACTCTGTCCAAAGAGACTACTCATTCTCGACCATTGACGTCGAGGGTCATGTTCTTGTTGTCTCGACGCAGTATAAGACGAAGGCCGTTATAAGGGGGCTGCAAGGGCTCTTCATGCCATCGCGCCGAACGAACACGTGCGTACTTTTGTCGAGGTCACGGCTAACAAAAGTGTTCGTTGTGGAGGGCGTGCTTGAGCAAGGGGGCTGAAGGTCTTTCATTAGTAGTCGCAGCCGCTAGACATAGTTTTCTGCTGTTTCCTGTAAGATGTTTGCTGATGAAAAAAATTCACCAGGCAAGCGGAGTGACTTGCCGTAAAGAGTTCAGCTACACTGTAATTATTTTCCGATTTGAAGGCTGTTTTGATTCCCAACAAGACGAGTGGAAGCTCCTCTGCCCATGTTGAGCTGTTGGTTTGTGCTTTGATGGAGGCTTTCAACTGACGATGAAAATGCTCTACCATGCCGTTGGAGATTGGTTGGTACGACGTCGTATAGATGTTGCTGAACTCCAAGGAAGTGGGAGAGAGCTAGAAATAAAGTCGCTTTGAACTAACGTCCCTTGTCCGTTGTGCTCGTCTGTGGGACACCAAAGCGATAAATCCACATTTCAATCCTTTGTCCGTTGTGCTCGTCTGTGGGACACCAAAGCGACAGACCCACATTTCAATCAATGTGCGAGCGACGGTTCTTGCGGTGATATCTTTCATTGGTGCCGCTTTGGGCCACCGCGTGAAGCGATCGACGCAGGTCAGAAGATAACGGTTTTCCTGTGATGGAGGAAGCAGTCCCACGATTTCAACGTGAATGTGGGCGAAGCGACTGTCCGGTGTGCTAAAAGTTCCCAAGGGCACCTTGGTGTGCGGGCGAACTTTGGAGCGTTGGCACTGGATGCAAGTTTTGGTCCAGGGCCTCACGTCAGCGTTGATACGAGGCCATATAAACCGCGAAAATATCAGTTACTTCGCATGCAACTGTGTCGTCACAGTCGGGCATGCGTATGTCTTCAAAGACTAATGTCGTTGACGTTGTCCGTAGGCGTTGTAGTTCGAGGTCGCCTCGTTGTGCTTCCGCCATCGGTTCGTAAGGAACTGCAGGTCGTTCCGTGAAGCATAGGTTGACCCCAAATCTGGAGAGTGCGTCAGCTGTGGCGGTATCCCTGCCCTTAACGAAGCGGATGTCTGTGGTTAATTACGAGATATGCACCATCGGCCGCATCTCACGCGAAGTATGTGCCGTGCTGTTGGAGGCTAGCACGTAAGTCAACGGCTTATGGTCTGTTAAGACAAAGGAGCTTCGGCCTTCTACCCAGTGGCGAAAGTACCTGGTGGCAAGGTATATTGCCAGCAGCTCACGTCCGAAGGTGCTATATCGCCGTTCTGTCGGAGTCAGCTTCTTCGAAAAGAAGGCTATCAACGTGGTGGCCAAAAAATTCAAGTTCGTTGGTCGGATTGACGAGAAGTCTGTATTCTTGGAAGCGCAAGAAGAGTTGACGTAGATGATCGGATTGCTCTTCCGATGTGTTTCTGAATACAAGGATATCGTCGATATACGCGAAGGTGATTTACAAATCTCGGAGGACTCTGTTAACGAATCGCTGAATGGTTTGTGCAGCGTTGCGCAGTCCGAAGCGCATTCGCAAGAACTCGTACAATCCAAACGGTTTGATGACAGCCGTCTTGGGGATGTCTGCCGGTTCTATGGAGATCTGGTAAAGTGCCTTCACGAGGTCCACCTTGCTGAAAACTTTCGCGCCCTGCACGATGCCACCGAAGTTCTTAATATGAGGGATTGGGTAACGGTCGGGCAGAGTACACTTGTTTAATCACCGGTAGTCCCCACACGGGCACCAGTCCCCAGTCCTTTTAGGGGCCATGTGAAGTGACGAAGACCAGGGACTCAAAGATGGCCTGATAAAACCAAGTTCATGCGCGTGTTGGAATTCATTCTTGGCTATCTTGAGGCGGTCGGGAGTGATTCGACGTGGTCTGGCGAAATCGGGGCCCCTTTCGCCACGCTGTGATGGGTGACGGTGTGTCGGATGGCTTGATCGGGAGCAGGTGGGCGAAACACGGCTGGAAATTCGTCGCCGATGGTTTGCAAAGCAGAACTCGTTTCTGCTCGCGGAAGAGCAAGTTTAAGATGAGGAGACTTCGACACGATAACTTGCACACTCAATTGTGTCTCGGTATCAAGAAGTTGATTTCTCCTGAGGTCCACGGTCAGTGTGAATTGCCGCAGAAAGTCTGCTCCTATGATTGGCTGCCGAACATCCGCGATGATAAAAATCCAACGGAATGTCTGGCGGAGTCTGATGTCCAACGTGAGGGACCTTTCGGCGTACGCTTTGATCGGGGATCCGTTAACAGCCTGGAGCGGTGGGAACTCTTAGCGGAACGGGCGGTCCTCCGGCGTAGGAAGTACCACGTTTACCTCAGCCCGGTATCTTCCAGGAAGCGGACCTTCTTATTGCGGTCCGTCACGTAGCAAAGCTGGCCTGAAGTTGGGCTTTCGTCGCTGGCGGCCTTCAGCAGGTGCCCATGTCATTTCCCAAGTAGTTACACGGTGGGCAGCATGCTCTGGCTCGGGATTCGTATCTCTGGTGGTACTAGCATACTCCTGGATGGGAAGACCCAGATCTTGATTCACTGCGGCGTCGGGCAGCGTTAGCTCGTGGATTGACGGTCGAGGATAGGCAAGGTCGTGATTGGAGGTTAGGATTCTCACGACTGAGCTCGCTCACGCTGTCCTCTATGCGATCGTTGAACCTAAGAAGTCGAGCGAGCTGGGATCCGATGTCGGCCGCAGTAGTGCACGGCGTTGAGGAGGTTTCTTGACACACCGCTGTGATGGTAAGGAAGCCTACGTCCATGATTTGGTAGGCCATACGAGCAAGCATAGAGATTTAGTCGGTGGCAGATGTGCTCAACATCATCCGGATTTGGCTTGGTAGGCGTTGGAGACAAAGTTCTTTATATTTGGAAGTGTCCATCTTCGTGACTTTGTCCCCAAGGAGGTGCTCCATGCGCCCCAATAATTCCGTAGGTTTCGGTCGCCCAGCTTCTCGGCAGTCAACAGCTGCTGAAGGCGCCGTTGCTCAGACTCTGTGGTGCGACGAATCAGTTCTTTCCGTAGAGTCTTATAGGGCTGATCTGCGGGTGGAGAACACAGAATGTGGCGACCCATGGATGAGGCTGACTGCGGGAGGGCAGCGGCGTCGTAGTCGAATTGGGTCAAACAAGAGGCGATCCTGCTTTTCCGGAGAATTGCTTCCGCGGTCAGGAACCACAGCTCGGAATCGGATGACCAGAACTTTGGGAACTTGATATTGAGATTCACCGCCCCCAGTGTCATCGGGGCTCCGGGAGAGGCGCCATCGTCTCTGAGGCTCATGACGGGGGCACAAAGCTGGACTCTCCCAAAGAACCAGGGCTCCATGGCAGCGTAGCTGGGCGTAGTCGGGGGTAGCTCGGTCCGAGGTCAGAAGTATGTAGGAGTGGAGTCTCGGTAAATCACACTCTGCATATTTATGTACAATATTTACACTTGCTTTTTAACTAGCTCATCGGGGGGTCCTTCGCCGAATCCCAGATTCCGAGCAGCTCGTGGCGCAAGCACATCGTGTCCCTGGCTCGTGCCTGTCCCGTGAGGTTGGCGCCGTTCAAGAGCTGGATCGCTGCCGCCAGCTGCCGCTACAGGTTCAAAGAATGCGCCCCAATCTTCAGATTCAGTCCTAGTCTGAGTCAAGGAGGTTCAGGGGGGGCCTATGCCTGGTTCTGGGGAGGGTCCTGGGGAGGATCCTGGGGCGAGTCCTGGGGCTGGAGAGCCATCACTGTTTCTGAACGCCTCTTCCTGCCGCCTCCCCTGTCGCAAAAACCCTGGCAGCCACTTCAGCGTCATTTTTTAAGCTGTCAATTCTTCAATTTTTATCTTCGCACTAATGGCATCTACGAAAAGATCAGAAGGTCGAAGATCAACGCTTTGAAACCCACATTGGTGTTAGTAAAGCACACTCCCAAGCAGCACATTGTGAATAGGCCAAGGCTCTACATAAGTTTATTTGTTTAGCTATAGCACCGCGATGTTCTGAAGAACTTGGCTCACAATGGACTAAAAGTTCTTCCGCAACCTTAACCAAGTCGTCGCGAAGTCAAGGAAGAGTGGCCACCATTTGTTTTTTTAACTATGTAACTGAATATATCATGCACAAGCAAATTAACAGACGCGATCAAGCCACGAAAGGAAGTGCTGGCTCACTTGCTCTAGCTGAAGCCTAGCCGCGGCATCCTTCCGCTGACAAATGCTTGCTGAAATGAATTGCTCTCGAGCTTGCATCTGGCACTCCTCTGAATTATTCGTTATCTCTGAATGTGTATCGTCTGGAAGGTTGGATATCTGAAACCTATTTAAAATGTCCCGTACTGAATTAACCTATATAATACACGAAGGAAACGTGTAAGAAAAAGTACTCGCGCATTTGATTGTAATCAGGCACCAAAACAGACACAAAATATTCTCTTCAAATTTCGTAGAAGTTTATTATACACAGCATGTTCCGTAGAGAAGTACAAACGTGCAAGCGATCTGAGAACTGTAAAGAGGTACTGTTAAGCTTTTATACTACTGAAAATATTGCAAAGCAAACAGAACCGGGGTAATTCTAGGCCATACTGTCTGTTTTCCCAGCAGCTGGCACCCCGAAATTCTCCTGACATACGCCTCTCACTGGCAGTGGCAAGCATTTCATCGAATGACGTTTCATTGGCAGATCGTTTTATTGACACGCTGTTTCATCAGCAGATTGTTTTACAAAATAATTTGGTTAGCTTTTTGTTTCCTTTCTGGTACCAAGTTACCCCAAATTCTCGCGGCAAATGGCATGTAGGGCGGGACGTGTGGGTTAACAGTCTTGTACTGAGCCGTTGCAGAACGTCGCCGCAAAGCTGCGGGTGTGCCGGGCCGTGTCACACCCGCAAAAAAAGGAAGTGGATATTCTGAAGCCGAAACAATATCCCGGGGAAACAAATGCCGGCAGTTACCCCCTATTGGGTCTCGTATAAAACTGTGACTCCCTGGTAAGGTGTCCGTCTCTGGTTTAATCGTCAGAGTGGGATAATTTTTTTTTCTAGGAATATGGCGATACCCCACGGCATCTGTTTTTTACGATTAACACTAAAAAAAAATTAATGCTGTCAACGAAACTTCGCTCAATTAAATCATAGCACACTTCCTCTCGGGGGGTGAATGGAGGACAGCGAGGCTTGGGCCGCCGACGGGCCGCTGGGAAGCGGCGTGCAAAGGTGGGACATTTGGGTTGATATTTTTCTAATGAGCAGCAGCAGACTGTGATACACGGGCTGTCCGAAACTGGCTGAATTTGTTTCCCCCGGGCTATGTCCTCCATTCACCCCCGGGAAGGGCGCAGTCACATACCATTTAATTCAACTAAAATTCGTCCAAAACAATCGTTTTTGTTCAGTGTTAAGCATAAAAAACAGGCTGTAAATATTGTCAAAAGCTTAAACAAATGTTCTAAAAAAAATGAGACCACACTGGTGCATTGAATCAGGGTCCCGCTGTGTGTGAGACAGACACCTTATCAGTGAGCTACTCTACAGCTTCAGATAGCCGTTTTCACAATTCGTTTTATACGAGACTCAAAAGGGGAAAACTGCCGGCATTCTTTTCCGGGCTGCCGGCAGAATATCCACTTTCGCGAAAAAAGTTCCCCGTAGCCTGCCATTCGCGCAGCGGGTGTCGGTGATATGTTAGTGTCTACGAAACGCGTCCATGAAACGTGTATCCATGAAAAGTTGTCTATGAAACGTGTTTCCACGAACAGCCGGGAGAACAAGAAAGTTAGTATTCTACCGGGCGTTCCACTATTTCAGGCAGCTAATGGGAGGTGATTCTCAGTAGAATTTCGGAAAAATTATTGTCGCGGCTGCCGGGAGAAAAGACACTGCGTAATTCTATAGATAATCTGGAAGAGTACCCGGAGAACAGCGGTCACTCTTTGCGAACAAGTGGGTTACAGTGCACTTACCAAGAAATTAGCGGTCTTGAAAGATCGCTTGTTGCCGACATACGTCTAGGACTTTTCAAACTCTGAGCCACACGGGCCGCAGCGAACAGTTCAGTCAGGGCTAGGGAAAGAAATGTTGGAAGGGGGAAGCAGAGGGTTGCTGGAGAGATGAGGAGGAAACATTCCCCTCCCTCCAGCATTTCGCCTGCATCCTGCTTCTTCAGGATCCCCAGACGGGTGCGCCCACAAAAGGCTCATCTTCGAGGGTTATCCGAACAATGAGCATAGCAAGAGGATTTGTCAGTGAATACTTTTGTGAGTTCGTCTCAAAGTTGATAGTGCAGTGGATGGTATGTGAGTAGCCTAACAAGCAGTGCCCTTCAGGTAGCTGCCGTGCTCTGCCTTGTGACCCGCTTGGAGACTATAGTCACGTGACCGCAACCGGAGACACGCATGGCCTAAAATACGCATAGTGTCTACTCTGCTGTCAATACCGAGTGAACCGGACAGCAGCACGCAGGCTACTCGGCGACAACTTTTCTTGGCAGTGCAGTGGAAGGCGCAGCCCGCGCTCCCTCTCCCTTTGTGAGCGTTGAATAAAGCTGTGCGCAGACTCTCCTCCTTTCCACTACATTGTCAAGAAAAGTTCTCGCCGAGACAGTTTTTGGAGTCCCAAAGGAACTGCACTTCCCATTTTTTAAACAAAAATGGGAGGTATGACGACGCTATGTTTTACGCCGCAAAACCCACACTTGAACTAAAATGCAAACATAGCCCCGTCTTCTTTCTGCACACGATATCCCCAAATAAACTGAAATTACGAAGAAAGAAATATTACTCAGAAATAGGCCGTGCCGTATATTTCGCAGCACGCTGATAACATATTTTTTGTTTCGCGAAAGTTGTGCGCATGTAACAAAAACTATACCATTTCTTAAACCATGTATTCATTCATGAAACACGGATGCAAAGATTCCCAAAGCTGAAGATTAAAAAAAACGCGAATCTAACAGAACGATGACAACAAATTGAGGGATTCAGGGCTCGAAAGTGCTAACGACTTATCGTATTGCAGAGTAATAAAAAAAGAAATATATCTGCAATAGCGTCTGCGTATTTGTGGAATTTGCAGAACAGTGAGATAATAGGACGTCCCTAAGGTGTCGCAAAATTCACGATTAAGCAATTAAAGATTTGTTTCGGGTGTTAAAAATAATTTTTAATGTATATTTCGTTGTTCTCGACGTGGGCGTCGACGGACATAGCGCCGCTGCTTGCGTTTCTGTCGAGGTGAGAACTAATTTTTTCACGTTGTAACGACACTATATCGCGCTATAGACTCGTATATTTGGCCCGCATGCAGCCTTGAGCGAGCTGTTTCGAATGTCGGTACAAGACAGCAACGGCGTAGCCATCGCGGCATGAGAACCGACTGGGCCTCGATCTGGCCGACCGCGCTCGCTCTGCTGAAATATGAGCGTGGGAATTTCGAGCACCGTTAGCTCACTGGTGTTACAAGAGGCTGCTTTGTCGTTGAGACTTTGCAAAGGCCTGCGGAGCCCTTCTAGTGCTTGGCGCATCTCTCGCGCAGCATCGTAACCTTTTTGGCGCCTGATAGGCCAACAGAGCCGCGAAATACGTAGACCGTTGCGACGATGCGTGATGTTGAAAAATAAACAGAGAAAATTTATCTCGCAGGCTTTTCCAGTTTCAGATCTGGCGATTTGAGACATAAATGCTGTAAATCTCTTTGAGGGATCAACTTGTTGACAGTATTTTTGCGTTCATTCGGCTCGCACTCTACACTAATGAACTGATCTTTTGATTTTCGAGGCTTGAACTTTTCTTGAGAGCTTCGTGAGAACGCCAGTCGTTCCACACCAGCTAGGAGCACGTGGAGCGAAAGCTCGCGCTGCAGAACCCAGGGATCCTGGGCTCAATCGCCACCCCTGCTCGTTTCAATCTGGATGAGCACCGTACTGGCGTGTGGTCGTATATCACTACTGCACGTTAAACACCCCAGGCTAGCGGTTGTACAGCATTGACTAAATTGCTCATCTACAGCGAGTTACTCGTGGCAACTTTGAACTGGCTGACCAACTATATGCTCTATAAATATCCCCACAACCCCAGTTATTAAGACAAGCTAAAACTGCGTGTGGCAGAAGCTTTTGCTGTATGAGCCCCAAGCTACAATACGGGAGGTGGAAAGCCTTGGTAGGTAGGAAAGATTGCATGTTCTAGCTTTACTGAAAAATATACTGGTTGAAGTTTATAGTTAATTAAAGACATAGTTAAAATGGGAAGATTGTTGGCTGTACCATATGGTTGTGCAGCAAAATATATCGTGTTTGTTCGGATGTTAGTGGACGTTAAAGACCCTAGGCTAGCAGGGGTACTGCACTGGCCACATTTATCACCTACAGCTGAGGCACTTGATGCCCGCTGAGCCTAAATTCTGGCTGCCTAAACACACACACACACAACATAATTATTTTAGGGCTACAAAGTGATGTGACTGATAACTGTGTACATATTGCATAACATGGCAGATGAGAAATATAGTGCAACTAAATTCTGGCGAAGGGGATCCAGCCATTAAGAGGAAGGGCGAACCAACCGGGAGCGAGCAGCTAGTGGCAAGGGTTGAACAACCGAGTCTGGCGTGTTCCGTGCAAGTCGACTCCGACGATCATCCAGATGAGTGTTTGAGCGACAACCAGACAAACTCTGTAATGACCCGAGGTCCTTGCGGGAATTCTCGGCAGCGACCCAGGGCACCTGAAGACGAAAAGCTGGAATGATAATTCACCCGCAGGAGCAACTCTTGGCAATGACTTGAAGGGACCCACCCAACTATTTTCACTTCTGGCAGGTGCGGAGGCATGGGCATTTTAAGATTGGTCGGTGCCCGCAAGACGTTGAATCCAGCACCTGGATTCGACGACCAAGCAGATGAAGAACTTCGCCAGAGCTTCGGGAGGGTGACAAGACCCGCAAAATAAGTTTACAGAAACTGAGTAGGATTTAAGTTCATTTGCACATTTGTATATATTTTTACCGATTTCTAAATATACTTTCTTTAATCCCACAACGGTACAGCAAACTCTTTTTTTTTCATTTGATACGGTGACTGGACGACATTGTTCATGTTGAGAGACTGCGTCATGACTGTGAAGGCCTAGGTAAGGCCTAGGTTGGTTGAAATATTCAAACGAGGTTGCACTGTTTGAGGAGGTATTGAGTCAACCCGCATTATTCTAGAAACAAATTTTGAGTTGCAGATTTTGTGATACTTTACAAGTGCATGACAAAGTTTCTATAGGCGTCCCTAAAGTGTGGCTATCTTATATTTCGTATATAACCGTGTTAAGGTCCTTCGCAAGCGAACCTGTGCGACTCCTCGGTACTCCTGCCAGTCAAATTTGGCGTTGCAGTCTTTCGCGGTGTGGAACCGTTCTGATATGTCTCGGAGTTGAGCGAGGTTGGCTGCTATCATAGGCAGTTTCCCGGATGTGCGCTACTCGCTGCCCAGCACCAGTCTAAACAACTGTTTTTGTGGGACTGGTTCAGCTGGTCTGGCATTGTACGTACCTTTCGAACACGACATTTAACGTTATAAATGCAACAAAGTCTATCGTCTTTTCTCCAACTAGGCTTAAAGGCTTCACTAGTTTGGCGTACAATACAAACAGTATCGCCTACATCAAACTGGCACTGGCATTCTTGAGTACGGCGTCTTTTATTGCACGGAGATGCTCAAGACTATAAAAACACAATGACATGAACTAGAAACCACAAACCTTTGGAAGTGTGCGAGATAAAACCCGCGCGCACATCAGCGTAAACACGTCCGTCCGCGTCGTCTCGGCCGTGCAATCGCATCTTTGGACGTTATTTAACACTAGCGCAACGAGTTTTGTTCCGAATTAAAAGCATCGCCAACTATTTTAACTATTATTGCACTCCGCGCAAGTGCCTATTACAGCAAATTTGTAATTAAAACAAAACATAAATAAAAAAGAGGCTGCTGCCGCTAAAGGAGACAGCCAGTGACGTCATAGTCAGCTGGACCAATAGGAGCTGACATGCTTTTGTTTTGTTTCTTTTTGTTTTTTCCTTAGCTCCACCTCCCTGTAATGGGTAGGATTTTGAAATACGCGCACGGGCATTAGTTGATCGAGAGCCACACGAAGCGCGAGTGCGATACCTCCTAGCCGCTGTCGACAGAGGGTGTCGGAGCGATTCGTTGTCGCTCACGGAAAGTGGGCGTTGTGTTCAATAAAGACAGCATGCCAGTGTTTGTAAAGCTATCACTCTTTTATAAACGCTTCTGATGCGATGAAAATCCGACCGGCATTAGGCAGGCCTAGCGAGACTCCGGCGACAATCTTGGCTGCTCAGCCTCCAGCGGTTTCGGCCTTACTCGTGTTACTTGCGGTGCTGGCGCTTTGACATAGAGATCTTTGGAAAGTTGTTTGCGCCTACAGTAGACACCAAATGCGCGTGCGAGCCGTATGCTCTCGCTCCGGCGAGAAGCCGCGTACGGCTCGCCAAGCGTTTTAATCGTATCGCCTGTCGCATACTGGCCGCCATATTGTTTTTAGGGCGTTAGCAGTTACTCGATTTTATTCACCTCCGGCGGCTTAAACCCTTACACGAATAAAGGCGTTAGCCAGAGGACGAACCATTTACACGAATAAGGGTATTAAAATTTTAAGTGTGTGGTAAATACGCCAAAAACGCAGGGAGAAAGAAAGAAGCCTTGGTAGATCTGATCTAATTTGACACATGGTTGAAAAAACCTCGAGACCGTGGGTAAACGACACAACACTAAAAACTCTCAAGAGACGTTTTAGTGTTGGGTCGTTTACCCGCAGTCTCGGGATTTTTTCAACCATGTGCAATGTACACCAGCTCGTTTGCGCCCTTAAATTTTGTGCACTAGTTTGACACCTCGTCGCCAGTTTGTTGTATATCTAAGGCCATGGAGTAATCGTAGTCGTTACGAATAAGCATATAGTACATATAGGAACAACTACTGCATTTACAATCGGGCAGAGCCGTATATGCAGAGAGTTTGGCCATTCGTTGGGAAGTATCGGAGACACATGAGGAGGCGCATTGACCGAAAGCGGGCTGGGCGTGTCCCAGGGCGTCTTTACAAACTGGAATGTGGCCATCTAGAGGCCGGAAAGAATACCGTGGCGGTGGTCGCGAAAAGCAAGCCTAATAAGTCCGCCGGAGTAACTCTCGGTGACTGAAAATATGATGCACGTGATGTTTCAATCACGGTCATTAAAAATCCCGGTGGAAGAGTGCTGCTAGCGAAACGATCGACATAATCCGTACGCCAAGCGCCGAGGGCCGGGAATCTGCCGTCCAAGCAGCCGTCCAAGTGGTCACACTCTGTCCAAGCAAAACAGAGTCAAGCGGCACATTTCTTTCTTACATCTTTCTGCATGATCATGATCGAAACATCACGAGCTTTCTATTCTCAACCATGGAGGGCTACCACCTTTACGTGCTTATTAACACCATATACCAATATATACATTTGATTGAAACAGATTCTCCCTACACCGCCGCTAGGATATTCTTTTAAGCTTCTTGTTGGCCAAGAGAGCATGTCAAGCCCACTTTCTACGTCTCTTGCACGCCCTGGCTCTGCCCGCGCCTTCCATTGACCAAACTTTCTGTATACATGGCTCTTAATCAGGGTAATTCCGGTATTGGCAGACTGCAGCGTTCGGCTGGCTCGCTTGCTCGCGTCGGTCACTTTGAACTTGCTTCTACCTCATCGTTTTGCGTACCTACTCTTGGACTCTATAAAAACGCCTCCCCCCCCCCCCCCCCCCCCCAAACATCACGACACGTCATTGTTTCTAAGGTGTACAAAAACTGGCTGCGAAAACCACAATTGTTGGTTGTCTATGAATTGCAGTAGCATTCGTCATGAGGCTCACGACGCAGCTCACTGTGAATACAACAATGCAAATTTTGACTGAACACTTTATTTTACGGCTGGTTTAGGATTTAATCATTGACGTCAGCGTGACTGCAGTGCGGCACTTGGAAATTGAGCGATTGCTTCGCCTTTCTGTAAAGGTTGTGGGCACCCTGGCTGCTTCCCAGCCCAGTTGCCCGACTGCGAGGCAAAGGTGCCGAACTTCTCTCGCGTGCGACGACGTCACGCAAGCCATGCGCGCATCGGATGCGCCGCCTTGATAAGGCAGATCAAAGACGGCGCACGGGGAATCGCTGCCTGGACTCAGGCGCCGCTGGTAACCATGTTAATCGTCTCGTCCATGTCCCATTAAATGTAGTTGCTTGTTGTTGAAACCGTTGGCTCTGTGTTATTTTTCCGGGTCGGGTATGCCGCAAGGCAAACCGACCACAAGGTTTAAGCTTTCGTCTCTGTGTGATCCCTTAATGATCAAGCTGTTTGCCGACCATCATTGCAACCTCGTGTGTCTTTCTTGTCCTGTCTATCTGTAATCCTTTAATGTTCAATCTAGTGCCACCAAAAACTAAGCTTCAGAGTAACGGTACTTGTCCATATTGTGGCTTAAAATCATGGCTGCCAATTTTCTGAAGCTTTGTCTGAAATCTCAGAAAACGTATTTCTGCCCTCCTCAAATGTTTTAGCAGCTCGTGACAGAGCAAAGAAATATTACAGGAGCTTCCTCACACCGAATGCAATGCTAAGGAAGCCGCACTTTTCAATCAAGAAAATCGGCAGTCGCGTCTGCTGTGCACAAGTAACCAAGATGGTGGCGGCCTCATCAATGCAGGGGTAGAGTGGTCGGGGAAGGGAGTGCCGATACTCTAAGCGCAGCTCATTTAGTGGCTCTAGTTTAAGCTGTTTCACCACCATCGTTCACCATGCACCAGCTAGCTCAACTCAAACCGATAATTGCCTCTTAGCTTGGATGAAAATGTCAATGTGTGCATACTACCGCTTGTCTAGGCTTGTCGTCCTCGACGTTGTCCTGTAGAACGACGTCCCGGAAGACGTCGTGGAGAACCTCTAGGGCGCTCTCAAGGACGACCTTTAAGGCCACTTGAAGGACGCCGTCTAGGGCGACATCAAGGACAACGTCTAGCACGGCGTCAAGGACGACGTCTAGTACGACCCCCTAGGACAACCTCTCGGCGATCTCAAGGACGATGTCTGAAACGACCTCTGGGACGACCTCTGGGCCGATCTCAAGGACGACCTCGAGGACGACCTCGAAGACGATCTGAAGGACGACCTCTAGGACGACCTGTAGGACGACGCCCAGCGCCTGCCAATACGGATGTGCTGCTTATGCGGAGAAGCTGCGCCGCCACGAGGGGCCTCCGCATATGGGCGGCGCACACGCGCGC
Organism: Ixodes scapularis; assembly: GCF_016920785.2. NCBI lineage: Eukaryota > Metazoa > Arthropoda > Arachnida > Ixodida > Ixodidae > Ixodes > Ixodes scapularis. Next base: position 75,052,264 of record NW_024609883.1, read on the forward strand.
CGCTCATAGGCACGGCGCTTTCAAGATCAAAGAGCGTATCGCGAAAACCGGATGACGTAACTACAGAACGCTATCACATTAAAAATGATGCATCGCATGATAATTATCACCACGTTTTGTGAGAAATTGTAAGAAAATCTTTATTGACTACAGTTCTGTTTTTTTATCCTATTACTAAAAACCCAGTTTTTCGTTGAAGTATTTGGCATCGGCCTGGATACTTGACCGCTTCATGACTCGTAGACGCATTCTCCTCGGATGCATATCTGAAAAAAAATTGCATCGATTTAACTTGCACAACTTAATTATTGACATCTATGTTCACAATGGCAGGCTTTAATTCTAAGAAGGGCAGTCAGAAGTAGTGATTAGCTTTTTACTTTTTTTGTTTGTGTATAATTTATATGCTCTCATGGGGGGTTCGATCTTTTTATTTCATGTTCAATTTTTGCTGAATTATTCGATGCACAACGAGCCACACCTTTAATATAATATTGATGGTTTTTTTGGCATACTAAGACACCCTGGGTATCGTTGGCTTTACGCCGATTGCGTGGTCCAAATCGTTTGCCTGCCGAAATATCCGCTGAATTTCTTCATTTTAATTTGCTCATACTATTACCATCGGCCATGTTTTCCTTTAAGTCTAACCTACCGTCGTCCTTCCGGAAAATCCTACTTCCTTTTTCGCAATTATCATGTTATGGCTTGGAAAAGTTCTCAGCATACATTGTTTATAAAAGAAGCTCTAATGTGCTAATTCGAGCAGTCGCCCATAGGTTAATTGCTTACCCATGATGCGAATGCACCTTTTAATGCTAAATTTATTTCAATGCGGGCAAAGTTAAGATTTGTGTCACGTCACCGAATCCGTACCATATGCCGTTGTCTCCTAATTTTTGCGGGCTAGCAACTCGTCAATTTAGGGTTGGGCAGTTTCCTGATACATATCTATTTGGAGAGTATTTTTTCACTACGTTTTATATTTGTATTTCTGCATCGCGGTACCATGTGCCCACCTTTATTTCGTATGTCTCCATTAAAATACCTATTCAGGTGTATTCCTGGTATAACGATACTATGAAGTTCCGACCGTTGCCCTCTAAACAGATGCTCAAGCAAAGCCTAGGGTCTCAAACTAGACCTCCAAGCAGACCGCCGTACGCACGTTCACCACTCGTTTCGTTTCGCTCCACTCCGCAAAAAAAGAAAAAAAAGAAATTAAAAATGAGGGAATTCAAGGCTGATATTCTCTGTTGTTGAGCGCAGCGCACGCAGCGTAGCGCAGAACGTAGACCTTCGATTGGCCGGCGAGCTGGAACTCGATATCTGTGGCCAATCAGTAGCTGTGTGCTCCGCGCTCCGCAGTGTTTGCTACGCTCGACGTCTAAGTATAACAGAGCCTTTAGGAGGGCTTATTTTAGAGCTCCGTTTACTAGAAGAAGCTTGTGCCGTCACTTCATAGCATGGATTAAGCCCGCGCCCGCTGCTTTCCGCGGTGTACGTTCTACTTAGAGAGTTTTAGCAGATCGTACGCAGTCGAGAGCGGGTCCAGCGGAGCTCTAGCGCTCGATCAACTATAATTTGTTCACCCTTAAGCTGCAACAAGAAGCTCCGCCTTCAGCATGAGCTCGCTGGCTTTCGCAGTTTTTTGGTTGCGCGGGCCTGCGCGTTCATACTTGCTTTAGCAAGGGCATAAAACTCACGCGGAAGGCGGACCTTCTAATGTGAACTAGAGGGTGAACGTAATATAAAAGTCCGTAAAATAGGACTTTAGTAGATCAAACGCTGTGGAAAGCGGGCATGCTTTGAAGTAAAGGCATCAGCTTCCGCAATAAGTGTGTAGTACCTCTATACTCCCTACACCCTTAAGCTCAGACGGCAGGATATGCCACAACCACGAGAGCGAGAGGTCGCTGTTTTGAAGCATTCTTCCGGAGAAGGAACACTCGCGCTATAAACGCATGTATAAAAGCCAGGAGCGCGGGCTATCTCTCACTTGTACTTTTGGCTACAGTCTCAGCTTAATTGCGAACGGAGTATAGAATACAGTCTTCTAAAAGTACCTAATCTCAGGTTCGAGCTTCCGTCAAGCCTCGTTGAAACCGTCAGGGGTTATCCAGTCGACCCCTTCCCGATCCCAGCGTCGACCGCCGCACCGACGCGTCCGAATTCAACAAGCGTTGCCAGGTTAACTTCAGCAGTCGGTATTCGGATTATGATGTACTCTGTGTCGGGCTTCAGACTGTACGTTAATGTGTGAATTCACTCAGCTGACACTTTGTTGCCATGGTGACGCTGACCATAGCAGGCGAACTTAATGATGCGAAGGACACAGTGGGGTGGCGAGGTGAGGTGCGTGCAGGGTCTTCCGCCGAGCTTTTCAAGGGCGCAGCGTGAACAAAAATAGTTAAAAAAATGACTTAACGCGGATGGCTGATTTTTTATCCTCTAATATCTTGACCAGTTTTACACAAGAAGAAAGAAACAACAACAACAACAATAACAACAACAAAAGAAACAACGTGTTTTTATCTTGCAATTTGGAAAAAAAATGTTTTCAACCGCAAAGTGGGGCTGAATGACCGATGTGCCCACTTTTCAGTCTTTCTATTGCTTTGCCTTGGTTCTACTTCTATAGTAACTTTCGACATTACTTAAAAATTTAGGTATGCTATGACTCCGTGAGCTATTTCGGTAAAGGGTCGAAAGTCATGTGATGGCAAAAAGGGCTCTTTGGCGTTGCATTTTTACGTACTTCCCTCCAGCGTTCCGATTGGGCACTGCAGTCAATCATTTGACTCTTTACCATGTTTTGACGAAAATACCTATAGTTTAAGTTTAATCATTCCATGGGTACACTCGCTAACCTTAGACAGATGTGGATATAAGTAATTCATGTTTGTATAACCTCTGCGAGACTAACTATACCTCTAAATGCTTGGAAGACCCAGCAGGAGAGTAATTGCTATTTTGAGCACATGCTTTAAAACTTTTACACGCAATCTGTTTAAGGTCTTGGATCTCCGTAGAAAGCGTGAATAAAAGCTATTGAAACCGCCACAAAAAATGTGGGACGAAATTCAGGAGAAATTAACTATCTCCTGAAATTAAAATACCTATCTTTTCTTTTGATTTAAGATCTTCTGAAATGAAAACAAAGATGCAAAGAAACGTTGATAGGACAGAAAGCAATCCCGAACATCGCCTGACGGGAATCGAACCGAAGACACGAACATTTCATCATAAAGCTCTTGGACTTCCGGGACAAGATGGCTATATTCAGAAACGCTCCCAAGCTAAAAAACCTGAACATTAAGGTATGGATAGAAAACGACTATTCTCCGAAGATAAGCCTCGCACGTGGCAAGCTTTGGGGATACGGCTCTACGTTTCGAGCGGACAGGATGAGAACCAGACTTGTGCACGACAAATTGTACGTAGGCGATAAGGTGTTTGTTTACGACGTTCAGAGCGAAAGTGTGACTGAAAAACACTGTGTCAGCGGAACGCGCCCTTGACTACCTCCCGCAAGGTCACCTGATCCTGCCTCCCATGCACACCAACTTTCATTTTTGTTCACAAACTTTCGCAGCATTTTTAATAAACAAGATATTTTACTTTATCATGTGCGCATGTGCAATTCTCAGATTATTTTAGGCACAGAGACATGGCTGAATAGTGACGTTCCAAGTGAACTGCTTCTTGATGCAGATTTCTCTATATACCGTAAAGATCGTACTCATCGCAGAGGAGGAGGCGTTTTGATTGCTATTAAAGGTTTAGAGTCTGCTGCTGTGACAGTCACTACTAATCTTGAGCTTCTATGGGTTGAAATTAAAATATCGTTTCAAAAATTTGTGCTGGGTGTGTGTTATCGCCCTTCAGCTCTGGAAGAGATTTTGTTGATGAACTTGGCACCAGCTTGGAAGAAGTGTTTTTGACTTATCCTGACAACGTTATCATCCTAGCAGGAGATTTCAACTTTCCCGGCATTAACTGGGCGGACAGTTCTGTTGTTCCTTCATGTAATAGCCCCTTAGAGTGTTTAGAATTTATGCACCTGCTTTCTGCATTTGGACTTCATCAACAAATTGCTCAGTCAACACGTGGCGATTCAACATTAGACTTGTTTTTTATTACTCATTCTGAACATATCTCTTCCATACATTTCCTATCGCCGATTAGTGATCATGCCCTCATAACCATCAATCTTTCACAAAAGGTACCAGACAAAGAGAAGACCTCGAAAATCGTTTGGGACTACCCTAAGGCAAATATAGAGGATCTGAATTCCGCTCTCCTCCGGGCATTTGTAGACTTCAAAAACTCCTTCAATGGCCGTTCAGTCGAGGTCAATTGGACTTTTTTCAAGGACACACTGCTTAGCTCCGCGAACCAGTTTATTCCTAAAAAAGATACTTACCTCAAACTCATCTCCCCCCTGTTTCTCGGTGAAAATAAAGCGCATTTTAAATAAGAAAAAACGTTTATACCGCAAGGCTGTAAAGTTAAACACTGATAAAATTTGGCTTCATTTTCACGCGTTTTCCAAAGAGTGCAAACGCGTAATCCAGTCAACGAATCATGAGTTTTTTTAATGTTGACCTAAAAAAGGTACTAACTGAAAATCCCAAAAAGTTTTTGTCTATAATTAATCCTACACCCAGGGGCGCCAAACGTTCTACCGTAGATCCGCAAGATAGCCCATTATCATCCGCGGTAATTGCCTCCAATTTTAACGCGTATTTTGGTGAGATATTTACACGCGAAACTTTTCCAGAAACTTGGCTATCTAGCATCGAAAGCCCAACGGTCATGCAGGATATTTACCTCTTCATAGACGGAATTTCGAATGTTATTGATCGACTCCCTGTGAACTCCTCACCTGGCTGTGACGGAATTAACTCCAGACTTAAAAATAACGAAATATACTTCCGCCAAATTTCTTCTCCTTATTTTCGAGCAATCCCTAGCTTTCTCCCAATTGCCGTCTGATTGGCTAAATGCTAACGTACTACCCATCTTCAAATCAGGTGATCCGAATGAGCTAAAAGATTACAGGCCCATCTCACTGACCAGTGTGTCATGCAAAATTTTAGAGCATATCGTCTTTAGCATAATAATGTCACATTTCCATAGAAACGATTTGTTGTTCTCTAATCATGCATGGCGTCCGCAAAAAACTGTCTCGTGTTACCCAATTATTCGAACTCACCCACGACCTTCATACCAACATGCACTCTTTAAAACAAACTGATGAAATATTCATAGACCTCTCAAAAGCTTTTGATCGTGTTCCCCATAACAGATTAATACTTAAGCTCCTCCATCTAAACATCAGTAGTAACCTTGTCTCGTGGATTCGGGCCTTCCTGTCTCATCGCACCCAATCTGTGATTGTCACTAATGTCACCTCCTCTCCACTGAATGTCATCTCCGGCGTCCCTCAGGGTTCAGTTCTTGGCCCACTTCTTTTCTTAATTTATATAAACGACATTGCTTCTTCCCTCTCTTCCACCTTGAGATTGTGTGCTGACGACCTTGTGCTCTATCGCAAACTTTTTTCCATCAATGATTGCATAATTCTACCAAGACGATCTAGAAAAATTAACTACCTGGTGTGAATCTTGACTCATGACGATTAATCTGGATAAATCTAAAATTATGTCGTTCTCCAGATCAAAAAAATAAACTCACTTACAGCTACTCTATTTCATCTTGTGAACTAGAACGTGTGGCCACATTTAAATATCTAGGAGTGTTCCTTTCTGCCGATTTGTTGTGGAAGTGCCACGTTGACTATATCTGCTCTAAAGCAAATAGAACATTAGGATTTTTAAGACGACATCTTTATCTCGCAGACCCGTATGTCAAACGTTTAGCATACACTACGTTAGTTCGGACGAAACTGGAATACGCGTCCATCATATGGAATCCTCATCAATTGTATCTCATTAACCAACTCGAAGCTGTCCAAACTCGCGCCACTCGTTTTATTACTCGCGTTTATTTTCGAAAAAGCATTTCCTGTCTAAAACAGTCCATATCTCTTCATACACTCAAAACTCGTAGAAAAAACGAACGGCTCTCTTTCATGCACCGACTATACTACAACCCATGGTCACCAAAAACATTTATTTTCCCAGCTCATCATATTTCATCTCGCCTAGATCATCCATGTAAAGTCGAACCCATTTTCTCTTGAACTAACGCCTACAAATACTCACCTCTCTCTCTATGCATTTCTGAATGGAATAGCATGCCCTCAAGCCTGGTGACGATATGTAACCATAACCATTTTACGCAGGAGCTTCTTAAGTTGTTTCAGTAATCTCTGTGTAATGATGCATTCTCATTGTTCTCATTCAATGTTTTTCCCAATTTTTGTGAATTTGATGTACCCCCCTTATGTAATGCCTCACGTAGAGGCCCTTAAGGTAATAAAATGAAAATAAAAAAAAAATGAAATCCATATACACTCTAGCATTGTGTCGAGGGAGAGACTTCTGAAAGCGAATCTGTCACGTCGCTACAACTTTTTTTTTTTTTGTTTATTGATGTCGCCACAACAATATAGACTCATAAAACGTGCTACGTTAAGAAAGGCTCCTCGTCTCTCACGCGCTAGGAAGAAAGAACATTGGAGCTCAGTTCCGTCTTCCTCGGCGTCTGGCTTCCCGCGCGGAACTTTGCCACGCGCTTTTTGAGCCGTTGTTTCTCATTATTGCAAAGGACAGACCGCATAGGGCAATTTACAATTGAAATGCACTGCAGGTTCTTGCAGGGCAGCACGCCAAGGGTTGGAAAAGTGTGAGTAACCGCGTGACAATATCACAAGACAGTCTCGCGTGATTTGATGTCACGGAAAGGTTTCGAAAAAGCCGCAAAAGGGTAGGGAAGCTAGCAAATCCAACATGTTCTGAGATAGCGACTTCACCCGTAGGATCAAGGTAAATCAAACATATACGTTTCTAGAAGGAATTTAGGCATCTCATGCACCGACAAATTAACCATTCCAAGAGATGCATGCTTCGTGCAGTACTTGACAAAAATGATGGTGCATGTCTCAGCTAAGATATGAAGACGCCGAGTTTATTTTCGTTTCAATTAAAATTACACTTTCCGTGGCATACGACAGAGACAGTAACACGAACTTCGCTTCAGGGTGGCCAGATTGAACCGCAAAGTTTCAGGGCCGTGATTAAAATTCTTAATTTAATGGTAGCGCATAAAACAAATAAAGTTTGGGTTTTTGACTTACCCCGCCAACATTGCTGCATGGTTCTCTGTTCGTTAGCAGTAGAATAAAAGTCCGTCCACCATTTTTCCGGGCATGACGGATGTAGCAGGAAACGTAGCACTGAGATAAGTCAAGTGCAGACTACAAAGAAAAATGTTTTACAGCTTACAAAGGACACAATATATGAAATCGAATGTTTAGTGCTTCTTAAATTATTTTTATACTCACAATAACCCTCGTGTTATGACGCTGGTAACAAAGCTCCTTCAACGTCTGAAGGAATTCTCCTTTATTCCCCACGAAGCTTGGAAGGTTTACCACTTCTACAGCACCGTTTACCACGTCAGCTGGAACAACAATGGTAGTGCTGTCATGTGCATTTAATAAGGATTACGTATCAAAACCGCGGTAGCCAATCAGAACCAGTGAGTGAGAACGTTATCGGCTGAATCGAGTGGTATACAAAGCACATTTTCAATCAACGTAGGTGTTTGACGAAGGTAGCAAATATAGTGTGTTTCAAACGCTGAGACGTCTTGTGTGCTATCCACTTTTTTGTCCGTTGTTTCGGGTTTAAAAAAGAAGTGTAACGTCAACCAGCTCACATGCCTAATCACTCTATCGTGGTTCTAAAGTTTGCCGTAAAAATCGGCGGCTGCGCGTAGCAATTTAGGCCTTTCATCAAAGACCTATTTCATAGGTGGATTTGAGCTCGTAAAATTCCAGGGCGTTTATCCCTTTCTGTAAAGGATAGAGCCAAAACACTTGCCAGGGTTAACGGCGGACGGCGACGCAAACGACCGAGTCGAGTGGCGGGGTGCGTTTGGGCGCACGTATTGATAGATGCGTCGAAAGCAGCGTGTAAGATGCAGCCGACCAGCTAAAGAAAGCAGACGACACGCAGACGACATCCGTCGGCATCAAGTGCGCCGTCGTTATGCAACCATGTTTTATTTTGTTACTTTTGTTACAAGCCACAATTATTCTTCTAGTGGAGGCAATGAGCTTAAGAAATACCCTCCAGTCACAATTTCCAGCTAAGGATGTATTCAAGTATTTTAATTAGGCTCGCCAGAGTTAAATTCGCGACTCTTCGTAACTTAAAAGGCAAAGCACGTAACTGTATCGTCGCGGCGACATTCAGAACGCACTCAAATCTTTTTTTTGATTGGTGTAAGAAAAGCTTCTTTACATATTTACAAATTGTGTGGCGCGCAGGCCACACTGAGAGACCCTACATTATGCTTATCTAAACACGTGTGTGGGGGGGCAGTATGACCCTGCTCTACTCACTATGAAAAACCTATATTGCCATCGTTGAAGGAATTCCTGCACTCTAAGCGTCTACAGTTCACTCTAACAGTAGTCCACTATCTACTCGGGCAACATGGGAAACATTGGGAACATGGGCCTCAAACGGCGACGCTGACTCTTGGCCCTACATCTGTACTTCCACAGGAGTCAGCGTACTAGTATCACAACCAGTTTCTCAAAGCGATTGTGTGTACGCCTTTGGAAATGGGTGCACATCCCAAACGGTCCAGACACAAGAGTGAAGAACGTACACGCAACTACACAAGAGGTGAAAACATGCTCATTTGTCTCTGGGCAAGTACAGTGGGGGAAGATGTCTGTCGCGGTAACGCCTCAATGTTACAACTTATCCCTGGTGGGCAACATTCCATACCCGTACTTCCAGCCAGTGTCGGCAGCGTCGGCTGGTACGTCTCCGGTAAACATGCGATCCCAAATTACGTGGGAACTTCTTGTTTTGTGTCGGACAGATACGCCAGCCCCGCAAAGTGTTTCTCACATTCGTGACGCGGGACTCTCCTGAACGTATACAGTGGGACACTTTTCAGTCAACCGACGCTATTATCGCGACGAGAGAAACATAACAAAACGAGGGAGTCTCCCCGGCAGGACACAGGTCGCCAAGCACCTGGTCGCGTGCCACGTCACAAGTGTTGTCCTACGTGACGTCACAAGGGTAAATTTAGCGGAAATATTTTCCGCCAGGATTAGCGGAAAGATTTCCCCGCTAAATTTAGCGGCAATTTTAACGTTGCGCATAACATCACACGTAACGTCATGCGACGTCACGCGCAACGTCACGGGATGTCATACATTACGCGCTTCCTATAATGATGTCACACGTGATGTCACACGTGATGGTAACGTCGTGACGTTACCCTTGTGACCCTCACGAGGGTCACGATGGTATTCCTCGTGATCCTCGTGAGGGTCACCCACGTGACTTTCGTGAGGGTAACCCTCGTGACCCTGGTGAGGGTAATTCTCGTAACCCTCGTGAGGGTAACCCTCGCGACCCTTGTGACCCTAGTGAGGTTAAGCCTCGCTGATCTCTATAAAAATTGCTGGATCGTGTTCACCCGCTCCGCGAATGTGGCCACTGGTGCCCATCTTTTTGGTAAAGTTATATTACCTCTAGCCAAGGTACAGCTGCTGCAGCCGCTATCATCCATCCATGGCATACATCGTTGTGGCAGTTGTGGTAGCAGGCTGATATCAGCATAGCGTGAGTTATATTTCGTGCTTGATTAAAATTTTTTGACGAAACATATTTTTGAAACCCAGAATGAACGGTAGCCCGATTCTTGAGGACCCGGTGAAAGTTTTACGAAATCGCGGCACCGAGGAAAAGCAGGACAGCACCCATCCAAAGTCGCATCGAAAGAAGCATCGAAAGCAGACGCCGGTACGAAGTCTGCTTTCGATGCGAGCTGCGCTGCTTTCCACCGGTGCTGCGCTTTCGTAGAACTTTTGCCGGGTCCTCAAACGTGAGGCTACCGTTCACGCTGTGTTTCAAAAATCTGCTTCGTCAAACAACTTAAATCAGGCACGAAATATCACCCACGGTACAGTGTACTAGATCCACAGCTATTTTGTGGCAGCCTGCCGCCGCAGCCGCCATTGCGTTGTCCGCCATATTAGTATGATGGCTAGAGATAATATAACTCTATAAAAAGACGGCCGACCGTAGCCCTATTCCCGTCTATAGGCGGAGGTGGTCAAGCGCGATCCAGCAAATAGACATAGAGATCAGTGGCAAGCCTCTTAACCCTCGTGAGGGTAACCCTTGCAAACCTCACGACGGTAACCTTCGTAACGTTACACGTGACGTCACGTGTGACGTGATTTTGGGATACGCGCTATAATGCAACGCGCGGTTACACCCACATCGACGCCGTCGACGCCGCTCAAGCAGAAAACGGGCGCCTAAGAGCTGTGCTATAAAACGAACAGCCGAACAGTAACTTTTTGCTTGATATGACGGTGAAGTGTTGCTTTATGCCATTTGATATGTCCCGTTTTAGACAGGCCTTTAGACTACTTCGAAATGCAGTAGCACTGCGTGTCCTTTATGAATAATTCTTTAAATAACCCCAGGCAAACGTCGTTCTCTTCCCTCCGGTGTACTCATTGTGTTGCCGTTTCTTTTCAGACTATGGGCAGGAGATTCAACTGTCGCGTCCCTACCGGCTAAGCGTAACACTGCACAGAAGGAGCTAATACCATCATGTATAATTTTTCAATTTTTCACCCAACGTTTCGTAACATAAAAACACAGTTCTATAAATATTTTTTTTTAACCAGGGACACGAAGTGTATATCTCCCTAAAAGCGAAGAGTCGCGTACTTGTGTTTAAGCAATGTGCGAAGTGAAAATGGAGATAAATTTCGTCTACGCCGACATGTTTCCAAGAACACCCAAACAAAGGAAGAAAAATCGAGTATTTACCACACTGATAGGCCAGCACAAAGACCAGAAATACGCAAGCGAGTCGAGCCATGTCCTCTGTATCTCGTTCTAGAGAGGAAAAAACGATATCAACGGTCAGTAAGGAAATATATAGAACAACAAATATTGCGTTATTAATTTACCATTTCCATTTAAGTATTGCTAGCATTCGTACGGCTGGTATTGTTTTGTGTGGGTGTGTGTGCGTGTCTATGCGTGAACCTCTGTAACAAATACAAAGTTAGCACCATTGGGTAGGCTGTTGCATCAGTGTTTCTAGTACAATCACTTCACGTTCAACACTTTATGGTAACGTCGAAGGTGTCTTCGCGCTTTTCGTTCATCTGTCTTGTTGGCTCAAAATAGAGTCGCGTAAACGTGATCCAGAAAAAAAAAACATTGCCCTCTCCGGTTGGCTTCAGCCAAATTTGTGCATAATTATAATGGTCAATTCCGGAAAGCATTTAATTTTAAATTACTTAAACCTTTATAAAATCTTTACAGCCGAAATAAACTTTCTCGCTGATGCCCAGAACCGGGCACGCATTAAAATCAACTCATTTTTATTTCTCGTAGCTGTTGTTAGCGGCACTCAGTACGTTATTTCACAATGCGCCAACATCAGGTTCGAAGCTTTTGCCGAAACTGTCTTATGCAATGTGTAAGTCAAAGAGAGGAGAAACAAAATTACACCATCTTCCCGAGGGGAACTAAGGGGTGATGCGGAGCGTCGCAGATCGTTATTAACGGTGTTAGCAACGTTGTTAGTAACGTTGTTAACTTGCGTGTTATTACGTTGTTAACTTGCGTTGGTTACCACACATCGCTTGAACGTTGTTGGAAACTCCGCGATGCTCCGCATCACCCCATGGTTCCCCTCGGGAAGATGGTGCAATTTTGTTTCCGTTTCTTCTTGTGGGTGCTCCGGCGGCGGGGAGTGGAGGGGGGCTCTCTCGTCGTCCCCGAAAGAGCCTGCCGCCGGCAGCAGCCAGCGATCGGCTCAACAGCCGCGCTGCGCCGACGAGCTCGCTCGCTCGCCCCGAGGGTCGACAGCCCTCCCTCCCGGCGGCCGAGGAGGAAAAGCGCGTGGACACACGCCGTCGCTGATGCTGGCAGAGCTGGCAGCAGCGCACACCAGAGAGAGAGAAACAGCGGTGAACTGAACGCGCGCAGTGAGGTACCGCAGCTTATATTCACACTTGAAGGAGAGGAGACTAGAGGAGGAGAGTAGCGCATGCGCGCGCGGTGTGAGTAGAAGCGTACGCACGCGAGGTGCACGCAGCTGGTAGAGAGAGAGAGCGGAGAGGAGTAACGCGGAGCTGTTGGAGAGAGTGAAGCAGGAGAGTAGCGCATGCGTAGTGTGAGTGCGGACTACGACACCGCGGGACATAGCGCCCGAGCAAGAGATGCTCCGTATCTAAAACGCGTCGCGAGTGAGTAATCCCGTTTGCCAAGGAACTCCAAACTCGCAGCAGTTCTGCGGACCGAACTGGACGATGCATGGGCCGTGATTTCTTTATCCGTTGGAACTTGGAACCAGTTGCGTCACTAGGGTCCGCAGCACCCGAGGCGGTAGCACACCGCGACCCCCCCCCCCCCCCCCTCTCCCCCGCGCTCAATGCCCGCCGCGAAACCCCCCTGAGTGCTGCACACGGGGCAGTCTCCCCCCCTCCCCCCTTGACGCCACTGCTTGGAACACGTCTGGTTGTTATCAAACAAAAAAAAGTGGAATAATAATAAGCACCGTTCGAGGCCTTTCCTTGAAAGCTAAGCTTTTGTTTGCAAAAGAACTGTTGGATTTCCGAAAGCTATAAACAAGGTAAGGCGGCGGTTTCTACGACTAGCAGACGACGGCGGGGTTCAGCGTTCGAATACCAGACCCTGACGCCACTTCTTCTCCCCCGGGAGGGGCAGACAACGTTCTTGCGTGCTCTTATCGGAGGGAGAGAATATGTGGAGGCCGATACAGGTAGTCTTCGCGTCAACTTACTATATTTATTTCATATTATTTGAATAAGGCGTGAAACACTTCTTAACGGAACCCCCGCAGTCCCAAAAGTTTGTCCATCTGTGCATTTGTAGTTAAATTTAGCGAAAACATTCACGTCACGTGACCTAACGTGACATATACTCCAAGTGGAGAATTCGACGTCACGTCACCCATACGTCAATTAGTTTCCTCGATACATTTAGCGCGGAAATTGATGTCACGTGACATTTGCATCAAGTGAAGGAACTAACGTAACGTGACCTATACGTGAATTCAATTCCTCCGCTAAATTTAGCGGAAAAATTCAGTTGAGTTTCTCCGCTAAATAACACGAACAAATTGACGTCATGTGACCTAAACAGCAATCCAGTTTTGTCGCTAGATTTAGGAGGGATATCGATGTCTTGGACTTCATGTCATGCAATCCGTAGAAAAATTTAGTTTTTTCGCTAAATTTAGTGGCAAAATATACATCACGTGACACACCAATTCCCTCTCCTCATTCCTCTCCTCCCTTCCCCTTCCCTTTTTCTCTATCCTTGACTTTATTAAGAATACAGTGTTTAGTCCGGAACGACTGTTTAATAGGGAGTTTTAGAATAACGTACGCACTTTTAGCGCAGGCTAGAGCTCACTTTAGCGCTTGGGTTAGCACACGCTTTGCAAGAGTGTTTAGAATAGAGTTTCTCCGCCGCGACGCAAAAGCCCAAGTATCTCACGGTCGCAACGCCACCAAGATACACTAAATCATTTTATTTAAAAAATCCAAGCTTTTTGGTTTAGAGTAACGTATTAGGTTTGTTTAAATATAAGAATGCGACGGGAGCGGTCGAGCGATCGTGTCCGCTTCCGTTGCCTCGGAAAGAGAGGTCTCGTGTATGGACTTTCGCCGCCTTCTCCGAGAAACGTTCTCGCGTCGAAAGCAGCAACTTGCCGGCGATCGTTCCTCACCTTGCCGAGTCTTGCGAACCGTCCGAGACGTGCACCTCGCGTATAGTGCAATGGCGTCCTGCATTAAAGCGCAGTCACGAGGATGCTGCCTATGTCGCGCTCTCGACGCCGCCAAAGCGGCCGCAGTCGCGGTCGGGACGGAGCCGCCATTTTTTAACTGTGCTTTTTTTGTCTTTAGCCAACTTCTTCATCACGAATCCTTCTTGGAGGAGCGCAAGGACTCTGAGCTCGCACGCAATAACTGAAAAATAGCATACGCTAACATAGCACACGCAACGTGCAAATCGCACGTACCGTTCGGCGCATGCGCAATGGCGACGACGCTATTTTTTCATACCTTAATTGTGTGGTGAAACCCGATTAACGTATTGTTAACGTAGAACGCAATTTTGGGAGTGGAACACAATTTTTGGGATAGAACATACTTTTGGGGCAAGACGTAAAACGTAAAACAGTAGACGCAAAATCGAGATGAAAAAATATTACGGTTGAATAAAAAATATAATCGAATGTTCCGGCTACGATGGGTGGCAGCACACACTCATTGGCTGACCTACACTCCGTTCACCAATAAGCTGAGACTACGGTGGAAGCTACGTGACAGTCGGACCAATCAGCCACCTCCCTTTAGTCACACGCCCCGGCTATCTCTCCCCGTGGGTATGGGCGGGAGCGTGTTGACGTGTCGAAAGAGGGGCGCATGACTGGTCCAACAAGAACCAGTCATGCGACCCGCTATATATAATTGATCGACGGCTTTCGGATCGCTAGCGAACAATTATTCGAGAGCTACACTATAGTAATGCCAGTACCTTGCATTTGAGTGGCCGATGCGCAAAAGCACAAAAAAAAAGAATTAAAAGTGAAGTTTGATCATTTCTATGAAAAGAGTGACGCCACCAGCGTCTCCGAGCTTAGATGATCGCAGCTAAGAAGACTGTGCTCGACTACTTCGATATGCTACCGACAGATGGCGCAACGTGAGAAAGGAGAGGCTGATGCGACTCGACCGACTATCTCCCCGTATAGCGACAGGTGGCAGGCAACCTGGCCATTGGAGCACGTAGAAATCAAGGTAACACAAAACGCTTGAAAAAAAGCCGTTTACAACTCCCTGTAACGCCAAATTAGAGCGCAGCTCTTGAGGAGGAGGAGGGAAGGGTACTGGGGGGGGGGGGTCAAGGGACCTTGGGTGGAGGTCACGTGACCTAGGGGGGTCACGTGACGATGACGATGCTGATGACGTCATCAGTAACGATGACGATGCGGATACCGATGACGTCATCAGTGATGATGACAATGTCGATGCCGGTGACGTCATCAGTCATGATGACGATGACGATGCAAATGCCGGTGACGTCATCAGTGACGTCACTGATGACGTCATTCGCGATGATGACGATGACGATGCGGATGGTGATGATGACGATGACGATGCGGATGGTGATGACGTCATCAGTGTGATGACAATGACGATGCGGATGCCGGTGACGTCATCAGTGATGATGACGATGACGATGCGGATGCCGGTGACGTCATCAGTGACGTCACTGATGACGTCATCTGTGATGATGACGCTGACGATGCGGATGCCGGTGACGTCATCAGTGATGATGACGATGGCGATGTGGATGGTGATGATGACGATGACGATGCGGATGCCGGTGACGTCATCAGTGACGTCACTGATGACGTCATCAGTGATGATGACGATGACGATGCGGATGCCGGTGACGTCACTGATGACGTCATCAGCGATGACGATGCGGATGCCGGTGACGTCATCAGTGATGATGACAATGACGATGCGGATGCCGGTGACGTCATCAGTGATGATGACGATGACGATGCGGATGCCGGTGACGTCACTATGACGTCATCATTGATGATGACGCTGACGATGCGGATGCCGGTGACGTCATCAGAGACGTCACTGATGACGTCATCGGGGGACACGTGACCCCGGGGGTCACGTGACTTTGGGTGTCACGTGACTTTGGGTGTCACGTGACTTTGGGTGTCACGTGACTTTGGGTGTCACGTGACCTTGGGGTGACCTTGGGGTCACGTGACCCTTGGGGAGGGGTCACGTGACCTTGGGATGACCTTGGGGGTCAAGTGACCTTGGGATGACCTTGGTTACGCCGACGGCGACGGCGACGGCGACGCCGACGGCGACGGCGGCGCCGCTCAAGCCGGGAACGGGCCCCTAAGAGCTGCGCTCTAAAAAACTTAACTATTAAAGCAAGCAAGTCAAAGCATCAGAAAATATTAGATTACAGAAACTCGCGTCGCATCGAGGAAAGCGTAATAAACACTTTCCTTAGACTGTTTGCTAGGACCAAGACTCGACTCCTCGCCCCCCTAGGGCAGCTTGGTGCGTATCTTCAGCGCTTCAGGGAGGTAAGTGCCCATTGACGAGGTTTTGCGTTCACGAAGTAGTTGAACGACTTTTATGTCCTAAGTCGTTTACATGTATATGGGCCAGGTGACTCGAATAGGGAGTAGTTTAAGATGCGCCCACGATGCCTGGAGACATTCGTTATTTCTTTGAGGAGTAATCGGTAATTATTTTCATCAAGGGGATCAGGAAGCCGAGTAAATCCAGTGTAAGTAAAATTCTGAGCGTGTCAAAGTATTTCCTCGTCATTGAAACTTTTAAAGTACGCGCTACTCATTACGAGTCCTCAAAAATATGCAAAAACCATGGCCAACCAGAAGCAATCTACTCCTCCGGAAGTTTGGCCATGGTTGTTTTTGTTTACCGCTGAACACTTTGTATATCAAAACTAACACCACATTAATAAATAACAAAGGTTAATCACTATAACGTGTAAAAATTGCATTGAGTTATCATATATATATATATATATATATATATATATATATATATAATGACATCGTCAAGTTGTGGGGAGCCGAGGCGTTCGCATATAAGTAAAAAAGCCACCGAGGTTCAAACAAACTTGGACAGTTTAATCGGGCGTTTCGGAGGGGGACCATCCTTCTTCAAGCGTGACATAAAAGTGAATAGGGTTGCATGGTGACCGAGATTCTCACTCGGAGAGGGAGAGGAGAAAGCTGTATATGAGAGGGGACGACAGAAGGCACAACATAACAACACAAATGCCCCAAAAAGACACGGCAACAGCAATTATATTTGAAGTTAAGATTTACGACAGGCGGAACACAACGGTGTCCGCAGCCCCGAAAAACCTCCCTCGATGACGGAACCGCGAAGGTAGGGCCCCAAGGGCAATAAGCCACACGCGGCCGGCAGAGGGAGGCATCTGGAGCCGACCCCGGCCCGCCCCGCCGCAGGCGAGTCCCGCACACTTGCTCCCACGTCCGTCCGACTCCGACACCGGACCAGAAACGCCAAAGGGCGCCGCTCACAATACATCTGCTAAACAAAGAGCGAGAGGGGAGCTGAGAGGGGGGGGGGGGCGGATCGGAAGGGGCGACAATTTGGCCGTTCACATGAGCTGTACGCCACTCGGTCTCCCCGGGCTCTCATTAATGCCACACTCGACCGCGTCAAATTTGTATATGAGATGGGCTTCCTTGAGCTCCGTTCTATGTTTGATCTAAAGCCGGATTGAAGCAGAATGACAGAGAGTTTGTGAAATGAGTGGTCAGTTTGTGCCAAGTGTTTAGAGAGTGGAAGCCTGGGTAATTTGGTCGAATGCGATCGGTGGTTGTGAAATAATTTATTGAAGGCTGTCATGGTTTGTCCCACATACTGCATCTGACACACCCGACACTCAAGGAGGTAGACAACGTCGGGAGTGCAGCACGTAAGGTCCCCGCCAATATATATATATATATTTATAAATGTTAGCTCTTGGCGGATGTGCTGGGGTCATGGAGGTAGGAAGCTTCGGTAGGCGACATAACGCCACCAGCGGTTAAGCCGGGGGAGACGTTTAGCTTGGAGGGACACTCCTTCAACGAGGACCAAAACCTAAAGGTGCTATTTGAGGAATAAGGCAAAAAGGAGAGCTGATTTGGAGCCTAAAGCTGATTTGGTTGTGTTTTGGTAATCCTTGGGGGCGTTCCGCCGACCGCAACCTTTAATTTCGGCTTCACTTGGATTTTTCTCTCTAGGCTGACATGAGCCGGTATGTCGCCTCCCCTTATTCCTATGTCCATGGCTGGGATCCTCAAGCAAAGTGTGACGGAAAGCCACCAAAAAATGTACGAAGTGTTCAGGATCCTACTCAAGAAACGAACTGTGGAAAAAAAATGGTAAATTGAAAGAAATATCAAAATTTCAAACGCGCTTTAGCAGGAATCGCCCCACGACCTTACGATTGTGAGCTCGGCATTCTACCACCGTGCCATGTACATATCGTAAACTTCACTGTCGCACCCGGTTGCGGGTAAACGCAAAGCTAGCTCGGCTTGTCTTTACTGAACACCAACGCCCATCACAGGCGTTATTTCGTTCGGCGTTAGCGTTAGAACAGTTTTGTGAGAAGAACCAAGAAACACAGTTCGTGCCCACCATTCTATGAGAATATAACAGAGCATAAAATAAAATCACATGCTACCAGAAACACACACACACACACAACCTGCAAGAACTTTTGTAAACCCCAATGAATGGCTCGGTAACACGTTCTGTGTATACCGACGTTCTCTGCATAAATAAAGATAAATCAAGCATTTTCCTATCCAGGTTAGTTCATAAAATTTGAACGAAATAGAGTGTAGAGTAACTTACCAATAAAATATTATCTTCGAAGCTCTGGGGTCTGCAGGTGTCAGATGTTTAAGAATTTGATTAAGAGCCTTAAGGTTTTTGAGAAGATTTATATAGTGGTGACGGAAACAAGCACACAAAAAGTGCATGGTCGAAAGGTTTATTGCACTTTTTTATTGTGCACATTCATCGAGAATTTTTAAGAAGTAAAGTGCATACTTCTACTGTGCGTGGAGGTCGCCGACTCACAATCGTCATAGATCAATTTTTTTTCTTTTATTTTGTTTTTTGTATTCTTAGATGCCCTGAGAGCCGAAGTTTATGAAAATTCCTGCTTAACAATTGGCAAATTGTATGATCGACAGTAAGTAAGATATAAGAATAAAGTAAGCGAGGTATACGCACTATTCCTATTCCTGGATCCTAAAAGATTGTTCGGTAGAAGCAGCATAGCTTTGATAAAATTACATCAATCGTCCTGATATAGGTAAATTTACATAGCAATTCGTTAAATATACTTGTGTCTTACACTTTGGAGCTGGGCTGTTTCACTTGCAAGAAGCTTCGTAGCAAATATGACACGTATGCTTCGTTTCATATACGCACTACCGTTGATGATTTCAGTCTTATCAACGATGATTGCGTGTGGCCCGAGGGGTGCTTGTTTGGGCCATTTTGGGGTCCGCTCGTAGATTCTGGATCTTCCGAGACATGAGATAATGCGCCATAACACAATAAATAGCACACACATTTATTATCAGAATGTGCGTGGTTTGCGGACAAAGTCTGACATGTTTTTTACATCGGTTTCGGCCTCGAAAATAAACATTTTATGTATCACTGAAACTTGGCTAACAAGTTCTATAGCTAGTTCTGAGTACTTTAGTTCCGATTACCTGGTTTTTAGATGTGACCGGGATTCGGAAGGTTTCTCCTCCACCCTCCTGGGAGGCGTACTTACGGCTGTACAGAAATCATTACCGTTCTTTCGGCGGATTGACCTTGACATAAATGAATTTGTTTGGATTGAAGTTCGAGTCACGAACTGACCAAATCCGCTTATCGGATACTATTACTTTGTGCTTATAAAGCAATTAAATGCAGAGGTGCAACCGGGCTGGACAAGGGTGACGCAAATGATCCCTGCAGAAAGGGAACAAGAGGGACAAAGGACAAACACAATTTTCCAAACACAGCTAGGTGACTGGTGCGCGACCAAAAACGTCTGCCTGGTCCGGGTATCGAACCCGGGACCTCTCCATTTCCAGTGGAGCGTTCTACCAACTGAACTAACCAGGGGTTAAACGTCGGTAGAGAAAACAGGTTTTCTCAGCTGCCACCAGTCTAACAGCGAAGTAGGCTGTTAAAGAAAAAAACCTTTTTTTCTTCGCAGTTACCCTTTAAGAGAACTTTGTAAGTTGTTTCCAAACGCAAGTGTTAAAGATATTTGTTTTGACCAATTTCAATATTATGTAAATATATAAAAAAATATTGTAGATATGTACTTGTACAGTTCAATTTCTCAATAACTTGTCAACGTGATTAGAGTAAATTAAATGATAACCAGCAGGGGGCACCTTTTTTAGTGAGTGTTTGGTGAATGTCGTTACTACGGACCCCGAGCTTCGTGGGTTCACCTATAGTCAGTGAATGTTACCAGAGCACCCAGTTGCATTCAGTCCGCTTACAGGAAGTAAATTCTGCAGAATACAGATCTGACTAGCTGGTTTAGCTCGTGGCGGAAGTTATCAGTCGGCCATTATGAGGATTTGCCCAAAATAACAAAAAGCGTATGTAAACATTTCGCGTTACCACGGGTATCACGGGTAACCACGAGTGTGAGCTCTGCACATCGATGAGTTAGAACCGAACGGAAGGTGCTTTGCTTTCCTCTGGTTTTTCTGCTTTATATCATGTAGACATTACTCTGGTTCGCCAAAGAAGGTTGCCGGCCCGTTTGGTCGCTGCGGTTGCGCTGGTGCTGTGTTTCAAATACTACGTTTCAGGCGCTAAGCCTAAGATTTGACTTCGATGTGTTTTAAGGGGAGAGATAAAGAGAGACAAAGACAGAGACGAGACGAGACAGCAAGGAGCAGCACGCGCAAAACCTAAAGGAAATAATTTAAGAAAAGAAAGAAAATCCAGTCTCGCTACAGTCGAGGAAAGTCGATTCAAGAGATCGCACGAGAACGCTGTACGCTTCGACCGCACATGGCAGCGCCTAATTGGCGATGGGTTGGAGCGCGACGGCTGCGTCGAGACTCGGTTCTGAAACAAATTAAAATGTTAAAAGGCGCGAACTAAAAGAGGACAACGAAAGACACACGTACAAGGACAAGCGCCAGAAGTGAAGCTTGGGAGCTTCGGTACTCGGGGAACATCCAGCGACTGTAGGTTCACCCACACTTGTCTGGCTTTCGTGGCCTGCCCATGAGAGGAAAAAATGATTTCATGATGGTTGTGCTGGGCAAAAGGAAGGTTTGGACCCTTCGTCCCCCCCCCCCCCCCCCCCCCCCGGCAAGGCTATACAGCACCTTGGCCTCCGCTTCCTGCGGAATGGTGTCCTGGTAAGGCCCGACCAGGATAATCCAGTCGGTCGCCTTTCTTATGATATCCCCTGTTGTCTTTCACTTTCCTCCTATTCAATTCTTTCAATTTGTGCCTTCTTTTGGGGCAAGGACCAAACTTGGGTGGGTATGGATTTCCTTATTTAGAACAACACTTGGGCATGGTGTTTGGGCATGCGCTGGTAGAGTAGCATTCTTAGCAAAGGCTTTTTTGTTGAGGTGTTACCTCTTCCTTTGTGGGACAGAATGGTGGGTGGCGAACCAAAGCCACTGAATTCCCAAGCAAACCAAAATACCCAATCCGCCTCTGAAAAGGGTCACACCGAAGCAATAATTCTATCAAGCAATTATAGATGGGCGGCCCCGCACGGGCCGCCCATCTTCACATTCACCTGCTGGTGTTGTAATTGTAGTGCAGATTGAAGTGCCGTGTACTGGAGTCCCTTTTCACACTTCTTTCGAGGCTGTTTCTACACAAAAATTCTTACTGACCGTCTCATTATAATTATTTCTTTGTATCTCCCAGCACACATTCCCTAACACGTGCATGACATACAGGACATTTTAACTCAACTTTCACAGCCGTTATTAAATTTAGGTAAATCTAATGCTGATAACACCATGAGGGACAATGCACGAATTGATTCCCGTAGTGGGGTTATTGAGCGATCGCTACTGTTTTCAAATTTTTCTTTAAATAACAAACCCCCAACATTTCTTAGTGCTGCACACAGCTCTTTCACCTGCATTAATATTTCCCTTTCATCACGAATATGGCTTCCTTGTCTTTATTGGAAGGTTTCAGATAATCCACTTGAGAGTGAAAACTTCCCAGATATCTTAGAAAGCTTTGTTGACCTTCCCTGAGTTCAGAGAGGTATGCATACTTGGAAACTAGACAAAGCGGTCTGGGAACTTTTTAGCCAAGTTGCTACATTCAGGGCTTCACTATCTGCTATTATGTCCCCTGAAAAGGCTACGACGTGTGGTATTCAACAGATGATTAATGCCGCCGAGCAGTCTATTGCCCATACCTCCGGAAATTTACCAAAGAAACGCGAGCCGTGTTGGCACGAAGGCTGTTCAATCACCACAACGAAGGAAAATCGAGCCTGGAAAGCTTCCCGGTGGTAGACAACTCTGAAGACTAAGATTACCTTTAAAAGGCGCAAAGCGCAAGCCCGCTAGAGAAGAAAGCTAGCAAAGAAGACATCTTGGATTTGATATCTCTCCTCTGTAAGTACTTTTTCGTACGGTTAAAGAGGCTTGGGACTGCCTACGCAAACATCAAAGGCGACTACCGATGTTTTACCATTCCTGCATAAAACGTGTCTTGGGGTCTGTCAGAGATGTTACCAATGTTCTCATTCAGCGTTTCAACGGTGAATTCAGCTCTAATATTTATATTGCATACTTCTAACAATTTACATTTCGCACAGGAAGTACTCTATTCCAAAGTTGGGTACTAACCCGGTGCAATATAATGTGCCCTTTAGAATGTGTGAGCTCAACGAGCATTTGATTTAATTATCTAACTAAAACCCCGAGCCTGGAACGAGATGGGACGGACAAACACAAGGTCTTCGACAAAGCTGAAATTTATTTCACAACAAAAGGGCTTATATAGGCATCAATTCCTACACAAAACGTTAGAGACGAGAGAAGGCGAGAGAGACAAAAATGGGGAATCTTCCGCCAAAAGCAGTACAGCAAAGCAAACGTTAGAACAGAACTGAGAAGCAGTGACCTCTATTATACAACACAAAAAAAGACAAACATTTTTCAACACTGTTTGCACTGGCAGTGCCTCCAAAACCACTAAAAAGAAAGATGTTTCAAGGATAACTGAAAACGTACACTTTTCTGGCGAAGGCCAGAACTCTAGAGAAGGAAGGACGCAAAAAACCAAACGACGAGGAACCCTACACAACGCAAACTGATATTGATAAAGCTTGAACTTGGGTACAATCAACCAAAACCTCCTAGGCCACAACGAAACACGACCTTATGCGCAAAGGCACCAAATTTGTAGGAATTGACACTACTTTAGCCAGTTCACTGTTTCGTTCGCTGGAAGAGAAAATCAGTCTGTTGCGACAGATATATTACAAACTCTAGTGAGTACACTGACGCTCCTATGGTCATCGTTCACTAATTTGAAAAACTAAAGGTGAAGCATGCTGATAATTTCCAGTTTTATATTATAATTTAATAATTTACAGGATTGTTTTATGACTCCGAGAAATTATCTATTGGTTTTAGCTAACCTTCATCGTCCAATATACTTCTCCATAATACATCCAAGTTTCTTCCGCCTTTTTAAACGCCAATCCAGCACCGTGTGGCCAGTAACGCGCCATGCTCTCCCAACAATTTTCCATAGTGAACGCATTAATTTAATTGCCAGTATCATTATTGGAGAGTTGTATACAGTATTGTTAGCAGAGGATGTGCATTAGACTGAGGAGAATGGAAAGGTAGAATATATTTGTAGACTTGCAAAGTGTAATTACTGCAATTATCTCCCTGAAAGACACCAAAAATGCGCTCATAGCGCTTGTGCGTGTCAAGATTAATAGAACATTGCAGAACGGATGCTACATTGCATTTTGTTGGGTTCCAAGTCACGTGAGTATATTAGGCAACAAGAAAGCTGATGGGCTCGTCTCGTCCTCCAGGAATCTTCGGCAATAGACCTATCTCACGAGCCAGTTTGACTACGCCACCGCTGCCGCGATGAATCGAGGGAATTTTAGTCTTTCTGGACGTGCGACAATTTCGCTGGAGCTCTGCGCGTGTGGAGCACAAGACAGTTCGCGCACTCGCGTGTACTGCCGTTTGCCTCCTGTGAACGAAAGTTATGGCGGCGGCACGCTCGCGCCGAACGCTTGGTGAGATCGATCTATTAGCTGCTCGATACGTTACCAGGACATCAAACGAATCTTGAGGCCTTCAATTTTCAAAAGGATGGCTCAGAAAATGGAACAGAGTACCTTATAGTAAG
Source organism: Ixodes scapularis (assembly GCF_016920785.2). NCBI lineage: Eukaryota > Metazoa > Arthropoda > Arachnida > Ixodida > Ixodidae > Ixodes > Ixodes scapularis. The sequence continues at coordinate 75,076,487 of NW_024609883.1, forward strand.
CTTCACTTCCCGAAGCCCATTTCTGAATTCTTGGAGAGTACCTCATTCGGGCATTGGTTCCACAGGATCTTAATATGTTGTCTTCGCATAGGCCATTCGCATATCGCCCACCAACGCCTCCTGTGGTGGGAACATCCACCACGCTGTGCAGACTGCGGACGTGCTGTGTCCATCCTACATCAATTAGGGGCTTGCTCTGGTCTTGAGGAAAAACGACGGTATTATTTTCATGTCTTTTTTTATATCGTATACTCGTTTTCCCTATCATTTTACTGGAAAAGAACCCTCTCATCTCAATTGCTCGTGTGCTTAGTTTTATTGCTAGCACTGGCCCTTTACACTGGATCTATTACCACTTATATCTGTCAGGTCACTGCATACTTAAATAATATAATATATAATGTAGTGCTGCGCACTTTGGTCTAAGTTGCTTTTTGCGCCATAAAACCCTCGATCATTATTATCTTCAAAATTTCAAAAAAAGATTTTCCAACAGTTGTCGCGTAGGAATTACAAAATAAATACTACATGCACTTTGTTTGAGGTTTTCAGAATGCGCTCCGTCGCTCCTAGGACATTACGCATTCCTTCTTTGTAAGAACGTATTGTTGCTGGCGTTCGCTCGTCAAGAAACACGTCAACAAACACGTCAACAAACGCAGCGCCGCATTGTATTTCGCATTTTGTTGCAGCCGTGAGGCAAGATTCACCGAACGGTCATGGCAAGGGCATTTTTTTTTCATTTTCGTTCTTCTGCGAGCGTACATTGTTTGTCGTCCTGTTGTGCAGATTATGTATTGACCGTTTATTTTTCTACATTTCTGTGCTTAAAACACGAGTGGTCAGGATTAAAATATTACACTAGGGCGCAAATGTCTTTCTAAAATAAAAAAAAGAAAAAAATAGAACGTTTATCTAATTCGTTTTTTCTTAAGTTGACGATAAGTTGACGATCAGCAAAAGCATGACACCTATAGCTTGGCGTCCATTGGCATTTAAGTTATTCTCTGTTCCTTATTATGTCAAACCACGCTCAACGCTATGGTCCGCCCAAGCCTATTAAGCAGCACCAGAAGTGTATCGTCACGGCGACGGTCGTCTTTGCGCTTTTAGCGGCAAAAACAATTACGCATAAAAAATGCGCCGTGCGACTGAGCTTCTTTTTTGAACGCAAAGACTGGAGATATTATAGTGATGCGCTTCAGGGCGCTGCTTGCCTTATCGGAGAGTAGCGTTGGCTGCAATGGGACAATGTGAATTGGATTAGAGCTGTAAATATCATTCACACTGGAGTTTACTGGAGGCGGACTTCGCACTCTGTTCCAAGGTATCACGGCCGGGGCAATATCTAGTCTCCCGAACATCTAATTTCCGGTTTTGAGAGCTCAATAAACGCATGCACGTGAGAGAACTGTTTTGAATAATGGACTGTATTTAGCTCGAAAATATAACTACCCTGACTGGTTGGGTTTCGAAAATAAAATATAATTTTTTTCAGGGGTTATCAATCCCAACATTTAGGGCCTATGTCCACTTCCGCGATCTCTCTGTAGTACTCCAGAAAATAAAATAAAAATATTTTCTTTTTTTAGAAATATATAAATGATAACGTTATCATTATGAAAGCGAATTCCAATATGAAACTGTTGCTGTCACTTAAACAGTATTCGTGCAAAGAAAAAAAAAACAAGTAAAAAGAAAGAAGTTTTTCTTTTTTTTAGATCCGATTTAAATCCGCCTGACTTTTTAAAAGAAACGGCAGGAACGAGACGTGCTTTTTCGTCTTGTTTTACTCTCAGATAATTCCTGGAAAAAACTAAGTGTTGATTAAGAATTCGTGAGCTGTATCTGAGGTCTTTAGTCAGGTGAGTAAACGGCATCAGTAGAAACAAACTTTCCTAGGAGCATGTTTTGTAACACACTAACACGAAATGTTTTAAAAGACTGTACACGGGCCTGTCATTGTAGTCTTGCTGAGCAATGCTAAAAAAACTTTATAATACGCAATAAAACCTAAAAACGTCCCCAGCAGCGCAGTTGTTGGCGCAGTAGACCGCACTGCTGATCTGGCTGCTAAACCAGTTATCGAAATTTCATTTCTATTGAAAATTGTGTATTTTATTTTTAATTTTTTTTACTCTAGTTTAGCTAGAGTGGCAAGGGAGAAATATACAAAATCAATACTCGTACACTATACACTAAACAATCTAAATCAGTGATAAAGCACAGGACAAAACGACAGTTATAAAGGCGGCCTAGCTGAATAATTTCTAGGCTGCTTTTGCATATGTTGATTTGAGTTGTCTCTGGTAGCCTCGTATAAGGGCTGCGTTTTTAGCTCCAGTTGCAATCACATCACGATTCCTTATAATATCACATTAATAGCGCCCCTCCGCGAATGTCGGTCACTCGCGCGGAATCCCGAAGGATGAAAGCACCGTACTGTCGCAGATAACGAAACTGCATCAGCCACTCCATAATTGTTCGGCATACATTTCAATATTTGAAGAAGTTTTTACCCCAACTCTGACTGGAATGGGAAGATGGGAGCGCATTCTTTGAACTCTTGGATAGTTCGAAAATTATTGAAGGTTGTGGGAACCGCAGTTATAGCAAACGTCCACATTTGCCAACACCAGAAGGTGTCGGCAAATTAAGGGCACAAAATTTAAGAATAGGTAGTTTTAGAGAATTGGCTCCTACGCTTGGGGGCACCTAAGTCATAGGGGGACACGAGCTCAGCGACACTCGCGCTGTCGGCCCAGCATGACATGCTTCCTTTTTTCGCTTGCAGCGCCAATAGGGTAAACACGCGAAATCAATAAATTGAAAAATATAAACACATATTATATTTGCGCTTGACAAACACTGGTGCTTGCGTCAGAGATATAAAGGGTAATTTAAAACCACATTTACCCGTTGATGAGCAATCAATAAATGTTTTAACAAAAGACCAAATCAATAAAATTTCGTATTTATCTTTTTCACGAGAGACGTTTCTCCCTCTCTCTTGTAGCTCGCTTTTTGTACAGCACACCCGTTGTACAATGCACAGACATTCAGACGTGCTGTTTTCGAGCATGTGGCTCGAGTCAAATTTTTTCCTTGTGATATTTTGAGAGAATGGCTATACACCTTTTCCTCAAGGGCGCAGCCATCTTAAATGTCCTCACTTCTGGCAGAGGGTAAAACATAGTTTTGATCTCTCCAGACCGCTGGAAAATGTTCACGAAAAATGCTTGATTGTCACACATTCCTCTTTGCTTCACGTATATATTCTCGCATATTCCAGGTTGAAATGCGTTATTATATTTTTTGTCCAGCATACCAGATACGGAACGCACGTGACTGAGAACAACCGGAAACAGAAAACGTCTTCGTTCATCCTTAAGCTGAGCCTGCAGCCAATGCCGCAAGCACAAGCGCAAGAGCTGAGGGTCGTTGATTTGAGCAGTACTTCCGCTGGTCGAGCGCTCTTGCTAGAAATGCACGTTTCAAAGCCGGGAGCGCGAGCTAGCTCGCTCTTGCAGCTTTGGCTGTGTTCTCAGCTTAAGGGTGAAAGGAGTATAGACCATGCTGGGGAACCCATCGAATGTCCCCAGAATACCGAATTCCATTCAGTCCGCTTACCGGAAGTCAATCCCGCAGAAGCCAGTTCTGATTGACTGGTTTAGCTCGTGACGAAAGTTATCAGTCGGCCATCTTGAGGATTGGCCCTAAACAAAAAAAAAAACGTATATAGGACGATTTCCGCGTTACCATGGCTCGCACGCGTGCTCTAGGCATCGATGAGTTAGGACCAAAAGGAAGGGTCGTTGATTTTCTCTAGATGTTTGTTTTTTTACTTCAAGTAGCCGCTAATGTGGTTCGCCGAAAAAGAATGCCAGCTCGTTTGCTCGCTCCGGTTGCGCTGGTGCTGCGTTTCGAACTCTACGCCTCAGACGCTATATCCCAACACTCGACTTCGATGTGTTTCGAGGCGAGAGGGCAAGAGGAGACAACGAGGAACAAGTCACGCACCACTCGGAACGAAATAAGCACTTTAATAAAAACAAACCTGTGTCGCCACAGGCCAGGAAAGTGGATTGAAGAGCTCACACGAGAGGGAATGCTACACTATGCGTGCTGCGCTTCGACGGCATAGGGCAGCGCCATAATGGGAATCGCGACTACTGCGCCGCTAGTCGGCTCTGAAGCGAAGCTTGAGAGTTTCAGTACACTGGGAACATTCAATGACTCTAGACCGTGCTTTACGCATTCCTCTTCTGTGTCTTCGTCCGTGTGCAAAGTCGCGTCAAGACAGCGAGTGGGATTCGCGAGACAATGCTATGTCAACGATTACCGCTTCTCTTCAGGCTTAAAAGTAGCCGAAAGCCTGCTCCACCTTTCATTGCAGATGAACGTGCCTATTAGTGCAGCGATCATGACGCATTTATTCTTTAGAGAATGATGCAGGGTGGCGCCATGTTTGCCCTAGTGGCCTTAGGGACCGCACTATCCAATAAAGCAGTTAGAATTCGACGCATGCACAGTGGTGAGCCTTTATTTTTAGGGGCCCCCGAGTGTAGGGACCACTTATTCTAAAACTCCGTAACAAGCTTGATAGGCTTTTGATTTGAAAGTACTTTTTTAATCTTCTCCACTCCCTCGATGAGGGTGTCAGAGTTTGAGGAAATAATTCTCTCGCGGCGTTGAGAATTCTAAGAGAAGCTGCGTTTGCCAGCTGGCTGGGAATCTTCCTAGCATAAACGCTGAGGCCGAAAAAAAGGAGGGCCAGCAGAAGACAAATTATAATGCGCTGCTGGGTGTATTTACATATCACCGTCAGTAAGACCACACTCCTTCCAGAAAGGGGGGGGGGGTCGACATGCTCTTTGAGTGACTTGATCAGGGTCGACTATCAAGAATCAAGGATCTGGAGCGTCCTTTGAAGCTCAGGCAACTGAAGCGTCCCTTGAAGGACAGGCCTTTCTTTATTCTTCCCGTCCTGGTCCAAGCTTGTTTGCCGTTCCCTGGTGCATTAACCCGGATGCGTGTGGGAACTTTGAAAGAGCCACCGCAAAGTGAAACGTCATGGTGAATGCCGCAGGGTAAACTGATCTTTGAGTTTTTACTTCGTTTAAAACCGACTGCAGCCTACGCCACGACCTTATGGATCCAGGCTAAAGTCCCTTGATACTTCATTAAAACTAACGACAAGCAATACAAATGACAAAGCAAATTACGCTGGAACGCAATGGCGGCATGCAGTTCAAACCTCTTCTGTGTGCCGCCATTCGCTTCCTAAAACCTGCACCTTCACGCAGTCGGCGCTTCAAAGAATATCGCTACTTGTAGGATGCTCTTATATATTGGAACTTAAATCCGAACTAAAGTCCCCCGATAAAGCTTCCTACAAATAGCGGCATTCTTTGAAGCACCGACTGCGCGGCGGTGCAGGCATTGGGAAGCGGATGGCGGAGCACAGCAGAGGTTTGAACTGCATGCCGTCGTTTCGTTCCACCGGAATTTGCTTTGTCTTTTGTATTGGCTGTCGTCACTTGTAAAAGAAGTACTACATCGTCTCACCCTACGATGGACTAGAGGCAAAAGCTACGGACCGCAATATTCAATCATGAGTCACTTAGAGGTTGCGTGGTGTTTCGCATCGATGCACGTATTGGTGCCCGCTTCTGGGATCACTAATGGGGACGGGCGTACAGTGGCTCGAGAATCGAATAGCAGTGAGTGACACATCAATTTTAAATTGCAAAGGAAGTCACGACATACAGGCTCATTGCAGTGTCGAAGATATAGAAACGATACAGCACTTTTCTGATTCGGAACATTATTCGTCCACCCCTAATTAATGTTAAGCATGTCATAGTTCAGCGGGTAACGTGATTGGACCTGGCGGCCCGTGGCTTTGGCCTTCAGTCCATCGTAGGATGAGACAAGGTACAGGAATTTAAATCTAAACAAGTGTTGGCAAGATTGCTTTGCCGCGGCGCTCATCAACTTTGTATTTTTCCTATCACCGATATAACTGATCACCAACAGGAATGGCTCCCTCCGTGATACTGGGCTTTATTAATTTTTTTTCTGTGGGTGATGGGTTTATGCCAGGGAGAGGAACCCGGGGAGACAGCAAACGCCGTGACGATGCATTTTTGGAACTGCTTGATTGATTCCGTCTATCGATGGCGTGAAAAGGGACGCTTCAGATTTTGTGCGGTACGTTGTTGGGCTAGTTATTTCATCTTAGTAAAACATATAAAATAGCGCAAAAAAGAGAAAGACAAGAAGTATACAGGACAAGCGTTAACTCTCAACTAGTTTTTACTCAGGAAAAGCAAGCATATATATACACACGACAGGCAAAGCAGCTCCAACTAAAAGTTGGCCATTTTGGTGCACGATCATTCAAGAATTGATACTCATTACTATGAAGTACAATAAAAGTGCCGCTGACGCATGCTGTCCCACTTTTTTTTTATGCTTTCAAGAGCTCTCGAGCGACTATGTCTCGGCTTCTCGCCGGAATCCTTATCTGCTGAAGTCGCGGAACACAGCCACAGGTGTTGCAATCTATAGTCAAATGCGAGCCGTATTTATATTTTATTGATAATGCGTGCTCCCGTGCTTGGTCATTGGTGGCACAGCCCCGTCTGGCCGATTTATACCTTACCACAACTCAGTGGGATTTCCTAGACCACACCCGCCACTGTGCAGTCCACGTAAGGGGTGACGTGTTTCTTATCACACGGCACTTTTGCCTTCTCATCAGAAATGTGGGAGCACAACCCATCCAACTTCTTTGGGGCAGAGAACACAACGGGAACATTTGATTGAGCTCATTCGAAGACGGTTAAGAGAGCTAATGCAACTTCATGCCTGTAGTCTATCTACACTGCTGAAGTCTTGAGACCACCAGGCGGATGCTAGTTTTAAATGTAAGATTTCTAGACTGGATTTGGCTGGTTTCCCCTTTTCGGTCTTGGTTTCTGTGGCGGAGACCGCCCTACGAAAAATGAAGGGGTTGAAAAGGAAGGTCCCTACGAGGCAGAGAAAAGAAATGCCAGAAGTTATTCCGTACATCCACAAGGTCGCCGACAATCTGAAGAAAGTTGCAAGCGAATACGATGTTTCCGTTGTGTTCTCTGCCCCAAAGAAGATGGCTGGGTTGTGCTCGCACATTTATTATAAGAAAGCATAAGTGCATGTCATAAGAAACACGACACGCCCTTACGTAGACTGCACAGTGGGTGTGGTCTACGATATACCACTGAGTTGTGGTAAGGTATACATAGGCCAGACGGGGCGGTACATCAATGACCTTGCACGAGAGCACGCATTATCAGTAAAAAATAAATATGGCTCTCATTCACCTGTACATTGCAACACTTGTGGCTGTGTTCTGCGACCTCCGCAAATAAGGATGCTGTCGAGAAGCCGAGAGACGGTAGCTCGAAAGCTATTGCACGCATTCTTTATAAAAAAAAAAAAAAAAGTGGGACGGCAGGTGTCACCGACACTTCTATTGTGCTTCATGGGACTGAATATCAGTCTTAGAATGGTCGGGTACGAAATTAATAAACTTATATTTGGTGCTGCTTTGCCTGCCGTGTGCATATAAATGGTTGCTTTTCCTGAGTAAAACTAGCTGAAAGTTAGCGCCTGTCCTGTGTGCTTCTTGTCCTTTTTTACGCTATTTTATATGTTTACTTTGAGATTTCTTCGAGTGTCCAACTAATCACGCCACGGCAGCATAAAATTCCTATGAACCGGACATACGTCATTCGAGAATTGTATTGTTTCGAGCTGTAACTCCTTTATTTCCGGTATCATGACTTACGTAAGCGTGATTTTCAATAAATAAATCAATAAATAAATAAATGCAACGACGCGCGTCATGGTTACACTTGATCGCAGGTGTTCGAAGGGTTGTTTTTTTACGAGTGTGTTGCCGCCACCTGCTGTACAGATCTCATTGTTTTCTTCTGCGATGGAGCCCGCTTATAGTCTTTTTGAGGTTTTTTGCGTACGGGTTTCTCACCTTTCTTCAAAGGCGACTTAGAGCGAGTTGTGCGCGGTATTTTTTTTCCTTCGAGAACTGCGAGAAATCAAAGTATAGTAGTTATAAAAAAAAGAAAAAAACATTTTGAGACGTTTTAATTGAAATATGGAAACGCCAAAAAGCACCAAATCAGATCTCTCCTTAAAAATACAAGAAAAGCTGATAATCCGGAGAAGATTTGCTCTTCTTTTTTGTAACTGTATAAATTCAGATCAGAGCCCCAAATGAAACGTTCGCGAGGCTTCTTCCTTGGAAATCACAACCCTTATTTTGTTTCCTTATCTTATCTGTTCAAGGGCGCTTTCAAATTATTCGGGTCGTGTGCACGGGCCCACAAGGCTAAAGAATCCCCTTCCCGTCAATCATTTTCTCAAGACCCAGATTTGAAACGCACGCACACACGCACACGCACGCACAACACACACACGCACACAGAGGGACGCCCGCGCACGCACGCACGACAGCACGCACGGATTAAACTTGTAAATAAAAATATTTCCGAATTTGAAGAAAAATAAACTCCGACATCACGGGACCGTACTGAAAAATAAGGTTCCGTGTTTCCAATTTTTTTTTTCAAAGTTCTGTGTGTCCTTGCGTTTGTTTTCACAAGTTCCGTGTTTCCGGTGTCAGTTTTTGTAGTCAGAATAAAAATCATCCGGGTTTATTGGGACTAGAGAAAATACTACACGGCATGGAATTCTTCCTACCTTGAGGACCTTCGTGACCCGAGTAATTTGAAACGTCCTTGGATATATAACATATTTCTCATAGTAAAAATGGAAGGGATTCAGAAAACAATGAACGTTGATATTATAAATTATTTGGGAAATTAAACGAAATTTTGGCAAAAATAGGGAAATTTTAGGCGTCCGCTAGGGAACTTTTGACTTTTTCTGTTGGCAGCCCGCCGCCCGACCATATCGTGCCTCGGACTTTAGGGATGACATTTTCCCCCTTATTAAAAAAGATGACATAAGTAATTAGTCTCGAAAAATACCAGAGATCTCATGTCTGGACGGTAACGTGCGCGAATGCCCTTACAAAAGCCAAATTGTCAGCATGCCGTTAAAGGTCGAACATGCCTTGTGCTCGATCCTAAAACCCAGGATGTGAAGCTAAAATTGCTGGGGTTACCGAGTCACATTGAAAACCGCCAAATAGTTGAAGCACTAGAGACGTTTGGAAAAGTGATCTTAATCCAACGTGAAAAGTAGAGGGCTCCCAAAATAAAGAACTTGCAGACCATAAACAGAGAAGTGACACTGTCGATAAGGCGAAGGACTGAAGTCTTCAAATATGCAATACCTGCTAATGGTCTTCGGATGCCAGCGCCTCGTGCTTGAACACAGTCGACCCCCGCTTTGTCTACGGTGCTACAAAATCGGGAACATCCGCCGGTACTGTCGTATACCATGATTCTCTCGATGCCGACGCTTTTGGCATACGGCAGAGGACAGCGTCCTTACTTAGGCAATATGTGTCGAGGAACGTTCTGAAGCGAAGAACCTTCGAAAGAAAACCTCAGGGACGTCCGTGAGGTCGTTGAACCTACAGGCGACATTTCTTCTCCCGTTCACTACGAGTAAAAAAATCGCCATACACAGTCATCATGCGAGGCTGAGGCACGACTCCAATGAGCGAACACAACAGTTCCTGTGGCGATGGTGTGCTCGGGATCTTCCGCGACGAGGGAAGCATCAGAGGACTTTCCACCTCTTACTGTCAGCACGACACAAGAGAAGAACCTTAAAGGGACAACGCCTTTCAAGGAAGACGGTCAGGGAACCACGACTGAGACTAGCATGGTTCTCGAAGACCCACGCAAGGAAGAAATGCCAGGTGACAGCTCTGTCCCGCAGTCAGATCTTTTAGATCACAAACAGGCAGCCAAACGACATAAACCGTACGAGAAGAATAAAACAGGTTCTGCACCTGTCGCGGAAAATTCTCCAGCCCACAATCCCTCAAACATAAATTGTCGTGCGTAGCGCCCGTCCGGTTCGCGTGGCCACCTTAAATGTTCGAGGTTTAAGATCTCGAAGAAAACAACATCAACTTCTTCAGCTCTTGTGTCACCAACAGATCGACATCCTCGCTTTACAAAAAACCTTGATTTCAACAGAGCCAGAAACCGAAATTTCATGGGAAGTTTTCTTGACTGATTTTGAAATTTGCGTAAGTCATGGGCGCCGTATTTTAGCTGGATGTTTTTAGTTTCTGAAGAAAGCCAGAGCTTTTTCGTCAATTTCCTTGGCCACTGATGTGGAGGGGCGCTCTCTTTTGTGCGTCCTACAATACGATGATAAGGATTGGAAGTTCCTGTGTGTTTATGCCCCTAATGCAGTGTCGGCTAAGAACATTTTTTTTTCTCATTTGTATCCCTTTATTTGACTACAAAAAGACATCTTGCCCTTCTTGGCGACTTCAACTGTGTGTGTACCAATCGAGATTGTTCGCAACAATATCGATAAATTTGTTCTTGTTATTGGGGCAGTTTATAGAGCTCCGGGTACTTCCCCTCAAGTTATTTTTGATATTCACGATTACATTTTAAAGCATAAGTTCGGTGGTGGTAAATTCGTTCTGACTGGAGATTTTAAGACACCTGACGTAAATTGGAAAACGTTAATAGTTGGTAGTCGTGATAAAATTATATGTGATGCACTTGTTGATAATGCAGTGTCATTCGATTTAGATCAAGTTGTTAGTGAATGTACTAGAGATAACTCAACTCTTGACCTAGTTTTTCTTAGTAACAGCATTGCCAAATCTGGTTATGAGTGCAAAAAGGTTGATGGTATTTCAGACCACAGAGCTGTTGTTGTGACACTTAATATTCGTGCCTTACACGTAAAACCCGAGATTATTACTGTTTTAGACTTTAATAGAGCTAATGACGAGTCAATACTTGACGAACTTAGTTTTGGCTTTGATGATTTCGAGACCTTTAGCCGTGACTATATTGTTGATGTGTTGCTTGGCAAATTTTGCTCATTAGTAAATGATTGTATTAAACAATTTGTACCAGTTAAATATAAAAAGACAAATCAAGCCCAGCCATGGACTACTAGAGAGGTATTGCTATTAACCCGCAGACTAAAAAGAAATCGGAAACTAAAACTTAGTGATAGTCCTTCGGACGTCAAACGGTTTGAAAGCCTAAAAATAGATTAGTGGAAACAATGACAGCTGCTAAATATACTTATTTCAACGTTACATTGACTAACTTTATGAAGTCAAATCCGGCTAAGTTTTGGAGGTCGATCCTTCCTAAAAATGACATTTCCCGCAGTTTTATTATTGAAGATGAATGTGTCACTGACCCCGTAGACATTTCGAATGGCTTTAATGCACATTTTCAGTCCGTATTCACTGAAGATAACGGTTGTGAACCTTCCTTTTCTTTCAATCTCCCGTGTTCGTCGTTAGAAAACATTCCCATCAGTACTTCTGGCGTCCTCCATTTGCTCCTAAACATTGACTGCAAAAAAGCGCAGGTCCCAATGGTGTTCCTAATTCATTTCTTCGCCGTAACTCTCTTTGGACATCGAGATACTTGACCTTAATCTTCGAGAAGTCTCTCTCTTCTGGAAGAGTTCCTAAACTTTGGAAATCAGCCGGAGTTGTTCCCATCTTTAAATCTGGAAAAAAACAGAGCCTTCTCAATTACAGACCTATTTCATTGACCTCTACCTGTAGTAAGCTCCTCGAGCATATAGTCGACTCCCATGTTTCCGAATACCTCGAATGCAATTCAATTATCTGCCCTCAGCAACACGGTTTCCGTCGTCATTTTTCAACCATCACGCAACTACTGGAATTCACTCATATCACCACGACTTTAAATAATAAAGGACAGGTTGATGCCATATTCATAGATTATTAGAAGGCATTCGATAAAGTTTCTCATTCTAAACTACTGTTGAAGTTAAAGGTCATACTTAAAAATCCCCTTTTACTCGACTGGATCACTGATTATTTAAAGGACCGGTCACAGTTTGTTTCGTATGGGAATGCTAATTTATCAGAAGCTACGGTTAGTTCAGGTGTTCCGCAAGGATCCGTATTAAGGCCCCTTTTATTTCTCCTGTATATTAATGATATTGTTGATAACATTCCCGTTAAAGTTCGTCTTTATGTCGATGACTGCGTCCTATATAACGATATTCATTCGGCTAATGACCAATTATTACTTAATGAATCCTTCGCACGCTTCTTCAATTGGACCAAGCAATGGCAAATGGAAATAAACTTTGAAAAATCTGTGTTTATGAAAATTACGAATAAGAAATCACCTTTCGTTTTTAGCTATGGCATTGATGAAATAGTACTAAGGGAGGTAAGCGACTTCAAATATTTAGGTGTTATTTTTACTTCCAACCTTCAATGGGATAGGCACGTCGACTATATTTGCTCCCGCGCCCTCAGAAAATTGGGCTATGTTAAGCGCACGTAAAAAAATTTGTCTAGAGAAGTAAAATTAACCGCTTTTAAAACTCTCGTGATGCCGATTTTGGAGTACGGTTCAGTGGTCTGGGACGTTCATTTAAAAAAGGACATTAATCTCATTGACTCTGTTCAGGCTAAGGCTATCCGATTTATTTCCAATCGATATGATCGACACTTTTCACCTTCATCGGCTTTGCCAACATTAGGGCTAGAATCTTTATCGTTAAGGCGAACTATCGAGCGATTGAAGTTGTTATATAGAATTGTTAATAATGAAAGTGGCATTGAATGCATGAAGTATATTTCCTTCTCAGATATTTCGCGCACTAGGCGTTACCATCCCTTAAATATTGTACCCTTTCGTTCTCACGTAAACTGTTTCAAAAATTCATTTTTCCGCGCACTGTTGAGCTGTGGAATAGTATTGACGGTTCTACGCGTATGCTCCAGTACGACGACTTTGTTATAAAACTCGCAAAAGTTGACTTCCTTTGATGTTTGGTGTTTCTGGCGAATCATTATGTTGTTGAATATGTTCTCGTTTTTTTTTTCTCTCTACTCATGTTTTTAGTTGTGTAATACACTCCTGCAATGACCTCAACTGAGGTCGCAGTATACATAAATAAAATAAATAATAGATAAATTCGACCGCAACCAAACTAGAATCATTAATAATTGAGCAAAACCCTATATATATATACATATATATATATATATATATATATATATATTGATTAACCAAATATGAAGATATATATTACACACACTTTCAAAACTTATCACATGCTCGCCTTGACAGAAATTATGTTTGCGGTGAATGTTCGCTCAAATTAGTGACTATACTGTGAAACCAATATTCTTTTCTGATCACTGCCTGGTATGAATTTGCACCGGGAGAAAAAGCGGTTATCCTTTCTTCTCGGATGGGGTTTGTGGAAATTTCAAGTAAATCTCCTTTACAAAAGTGGGTTCACCGAACGAATTGCTTGTGTGTTACCTACCATATTTTCAAAATGGGATATGTTTAAACAGAACGTCAAGAACTGGGACCATCGTATATTCGAGTATCATGGAGTTTGAACGGAAGAATGATCAACGAAAATCATTTAACATCCTGGCAACCTGATGCGAACTTGAGTATTTTAGCCCTAGGATTTACACAGAGGAAATTAACATTGCGGGGGTCAAGAAAGACGTCCGTCGATGCAAATCAACAAACTGATCTCTATAACAGCGATAAAAGTGATAAGAACATAATAAGATGGCTCCGCTGAGGCCACCCTGCTGCACCGTCGAACGCTGCCAGGCTCGTGCTGTTCTGTTCGAGCTCCGAGCTCAATGCCTTTGGTGCTGCTCGTGCCGCGCGCATAAAATGTCATTAGCTCCTGTCCCCCCTAACCGATCATTCACTCTGGAAGCGGATCCGCGTTTTCAAACCGGCTGCGAACGCGGTTGTATAAAGATGTAGTACAATTCCACGCGCACTTGATGTCATCGAGTGCGCGTGCGATTGCACTAGATCTTTATACAACCGCGCTCGCAACCGCTTTGCGAACGCGGATCCGCTTCCAGTGTGAATGATCGGTAAGGTAGTCGCTAGGGCGAGGTTGTGCCCAAGAGACAGAGCGATGATTCTGACGCTCTCTGGCTCGTAAGGATGATGCCGACGGCTGGCATGAAGGGGGCCAATGTTGAGGGTGTAGGCTGGATGCGGACGACGGTTCAATGTGAGCAGGGTTCAGGCGGTCGACGCAGATGGGGTCATGCGCCAGTTCAATTTCAGAACGAAGTACTTGTCGCACCTTCTGAGGACCTTGAAAGGGCCATTGTAACGTTGTTGCAGATGCTTCCTGACTGCGTTTCGACGCAAGCAAACACGTCTGGCCGAGGTTAACTCGTCGAATACGTACGTCGCATGACGGTCGTGATGCCTTGCTGATGTGGCATGCAGGCTTCGCATAACTTCTCGAAGCTGGGTGGCATAGCTGAAAGGATCGGGCATGGTAGAAGTAGGAGACGTCAGGAACATTTCTCCTGGGAGGTGAAGTGACTGCCCGATGACTAGGTCTGCGGCAGTGCATCCCAACTCTGGCGTGAGTGTTCTGCGTAGGCCTAGAAGCACGATGCGAAGAAGTGTGCTCCAGTTGTTCGGGCCGTTGTGTGCTCTTAATGCGGCCTTTAGGGTACGATGAAATCTTTTCACCAGGCCTTTAGCAGCGTGATGGTACGCTGTTGTTCGGGTCGGGAGGTCCCGATAACAGTCATGATCTCGTTAACCAAATGAGATTCGAATTGTGCGCCTCTGTCGGTGGAAATAGATGACGGAACGCCAAATCGTGAAATCCAACCACTGGCGACTGTCTTCGCAATGGTTACCGCGCGGATATCCATGATAGGGAAAACTTCGGCCAGGGGGTAAATCTATCTATGCAAGTGAGCATGTAGATGGCTCCGTCGGATGGTGGCAAAGAACCGACGATGTCCACGTGGATGTTGTCAAAGCGAGCAGTGGGTGTCTGTATTGTGGCGAAAGGTGCAAAGGTATGTCGATGAATCTCAGACAGCTGAAAATGCAAACACGTGCGAGCCAATTTACGCACATCAATGTTCATCCCTTGCCAAACGAAGCGTTGGGCGATGAGGTATTGGGTCGCCCGAATGCCGGGATGAGGAAGGTTGTGCAGTGAATTGAAAATGGATCGCCGAAACGTTGGATGTAACACCGGTCGGGGGGATCCCGTGGACATGTCAGAAATTATTGTTGTGTCGCAGCCTGGCAGTAACACGTCACGACGATCAAGGTTGCTAGATGTTGATCATAGCTTCGGGAGATCTTGGTCGCCTTGCTGTGCTGCTGCTACAGCGGCGAAATTCGCAGCGATGGGAATGGCGTTGCAGCAACGTATCCGTGACGACGCAAAAGCAACCGAGTTATCTGAGCCTTTTATGTGGCGGATGTCACTTGTGAACTCCGCAATAAATGAAAGGTGCCGACTCTCTCGAGGAGAGAGGCGGTTGCTGTTCGTTTGAAGTGCGTAAGTTATAGGCTTATGGTCCGTGAGGCTGTGAGACTGCCGACCCTCTAAATAATTCCGAAAATGTTTGATGGTGAGGTATATGCCTTGTAGTTCTCGTCCAAAAAGTGCTGTACCGGAACTCGACTGGCGCCAACTTCTTGGAAAAGAACCCAAGGGGCTGCCAGTTTCCGTCAGCGAACTGTTGCAGTACTCCTCCTTCAGCGACTTCCGAGGCATGCATCATGACAGAGAGAGATGCACCAGCGAGCGCGGGCGCCAACATTGCGGCTCTTGCGAGTGATGACTTGATGGTTAGGAATGCCTCCGCTGCCTCTGGATACCATCGTAGAGGTGTGGTGCTGCGCTGAGTTCCCCTTAGGAGATCAGTCAAGGGTTGGAGGACAGTGGCGCAATGCGGCAGAAAACGGCGAAAGAAATTCACGAGGTCAAAGAACTCGCAAAGCTTCCTGCATACTGTAGGCGTTGGAAAGTTTTTGACTGCGGTGACTTTAGATGGAAGAGGGCGAGCACCCTTGGAGTCTACTCTGTGGACAAGAAAATTGAGTTGTGAAACGCCGAACTCGCACTTGGCCTTGTTGATGATGAGCCCGTTTTCCGCCATGCGCTGGAAAAGGATCTCCAGGTGTTGGAGATGTTGCTCGACGTTAGTGCTGGACACCAGAATATCGTCGACATAGACAAAACAAAAGGTAAGCTTACGGGTGACGCTGTCGACAAACCGTTGAAATGTGTGGGCCGCCTTACGAAGGCTGAAAGGCATCCTCACATACTCGCAAAGTCCAAAAGGTGTTGTGATGGCTGTTTTCGGTATGGTCACTTGGTTCCACGGGGATCCAATGGTACGCTTTGACTAGATAAATTTTTGGAAAGATGGTGGCTCGTTCAGGGACGCCGAGAAATGTGCGATTTATGGTAGGGGATAGCGGTCTGGAACGGTGGAGTTGTTCAGAGCGCGATAGTCCCCGCAGGGCCACCAATCAAAAGGGGTTTCTTTTACAGCATACGGAGGGGTGATGCCCATGAACTGGACGATAGCCTGATGATGCCGTGTTCAAGCATGTGCTCGAACTCGGCTTTCGCTATCTTGAACCGTTCGTCCAAGAGGCGTCGTGGACGAGCATGAGTGGGAGGCCCGGACGTTACGATGTGATGTGGCACGTCGTGCTTTACCAGTTGCAGAACGTTGGCGGGATGTGTGAGCGACGGGAACCGTTGGAGTAGGTCTTCAAACTTTGTAGTGCTTGTAATGCAACTTTGTGGAAGCGGTGAGATAAATGCTATGCGTTGGACAGCTAGGTGAGTCGTGGACTCTACAAGGCGTAACCGTTGCATGTCCATATGTTATAGTTGCGGAGAACATCTGCTCCAAGGATCGGGGCTGTCACGTCGGCAACTAGGAAAATTCATCTGAGTGGTCTTCTCAAACCGATGTCGAGGGTGAGAGCTCGTTCACCATACGTCGCAATGGCGGACTTTTTTGCGGCCTGCAAGGTGACGTTGGCGCGTCGGCACTTCATTGACATCGACGTCACGGGTAGGACGCTTACTGCGGCGCCGACTAAGAACAGAAGAGCAGTATTCTTGTCTAGTATAAAAAAGAGACGGCTGGCTTCGGAACCGGCACCACTCGCCGCCTCTAGTGGTGGGTTTCGTGGTTTTCCGAGGCTGCGCAAAGTGGAACGCATTTCTTTGCTTTCATGCCGTAAGTGCGATGGTACCAGCACGCACCTCGAGAGAGCGAGGAATGTCGAGTCCTACGCTGTCGGGAAGATGGCCTTGGTCGTTGGACTGCTGGAATGCGATCGGTGAGAGCGGCGATCTGTGTAGAGAGTCGTCCAAACTCCCGGTGGAACTGCTCGCGAAGGTTGTTGACGTCACATGGAGGTGTCAACGCTTCGGCCGAAGGAGTCGTGGGAAGCGATAGTCCGGATTGATTTTGGACCTGTCCGATGGTGGGCACTTCGACTTCCATGACAGAGTCCACGACCTTTGCCAGATCCTCGAGGTTGAGTCCAGCGGGAGCCGTTGCTGAAAAAGTTCCCGCAGCAGCGCTACATCGAATGTCGGCGCCTTCTCGCCTAAAAGTTGCTGAAGGCGCCGCAGCAGTTGTGTTGGCTTGCAGTCGCCCAGCTCCTCTGAGGTGAGGAGTTGTTGTAGTCGGCGTTGTACCGACGACGTGGTCCTCTGTATCAGCTCCGTCATGAGGGTGTTTTAAGGGGAGTCTACCGGCGGTGTCAGGAGCAGATCCTGAATTTCCCCTGCGATGTTCGGCGGAAGCGTTGCAAGAACTTGGTAAAACTTTTGCGGTTGTGATGTTATCCGGACCCTGAGGAACTGGCTCTTTACCGGGGCGAACCAGACCTGAGGGTCCGCTGGCTGGAATTGAGGCTGTCGGAGGTGGAAAGCTGAAAGCCAACCAGTGGCGGAGTGGCGGGTTCACCAGACTGCGCCATGACAACTGGAAGCGGTTGATGAGCTTGGCGCAGCAGTGTAAGGGCTTCAGAGGTTTGGCGTTCGTCAGGTCACCGATTTGTGGAGGTCAGGAAAGACGACCGTCTATGCAAATCAACAAACTGATATTTATAACCGCTATAAAACTGAAAAGAACATAAAACCGGGCTCCGCTGAGACCACCCTGCTGCACTGTCAACGCTGCCAGGCTTGTGCTGCTCTGTTCGAGCTCGGAGCTCGGTCCCGTCGGTGGTGCTCGTGCCGCGCGCTTAAAAGGTCATTAGCCTCTGACGTTGCGTGAGCCACCACTCTAAGTCTCGCGCTTTGGCGGTACAACATAACCAAAGCACAGTTACAACGATTTGCCGCGCGCGGAGCTGGCCAAGTAAGCAGCGCGGCCGTGGCCTAACGATTATCGCGCTATCCCTCCACGCAGAAAGCCAGGGTTTCGATTCCTGGCCGCGGGTTCCCATTTTTGCTGACTCTAATGTGATGTTCTGGTAAATTCGAGAACCGTGTTGGGGCAAATTCGAGGTTAGAATGTTCAACACGGCGAAGCTTCTACGCTGATTGTTGCAGACGCCCGCGCGAAGCTCGCGCGTGTACAAAAGGGACTCTGCGTGGCAAACCGGAGCCAGTCTCAACCGAGCGTTGGACTCTTCTGTTTCGCCGACTTCGACGCCTGTGACGCTCTGCTGTTATCTTATGTTTCATTTTTATTTTGGGCACAAGTTCGCCCCATTAAAAGATTCAGTTTCTTCGGTTATTCCTAGTTTGTGACATCGTCCATCGTGACAATATGATGCTGACAGGTATCGAGGAGCAGTTGTTCGTTCACGAATTGAACAGTTTACGCTCAATGAATCCCTAACGCGATGATGTGATGAGAGAAGATATGCCCTGTCAAAACAAATTCTAGCAATTAATAACGAAGTCACCACTGTGTTCAATAAACCTGTAATTCCGAACGTATTCCTAGACCACTACAAGAAGCTTTTTGGCAAAGTAATGTCAGAGGGGGAACAAAAGGTGTGAAAGAATTACTGTTCAAATTACTAGTCCTTTCAGAAGAAGAAAAAACTTTGATTGAAGGAGCGTTGACCGTTGAAGTCCGATATGCCATAAACTCGCTTCGGATAAATAAGACACCTGGTCGCGACGGACTCAGGGCAGAATTCTATAAGAAATTTATTGAATTTTTAGCTCCAATGCTGCTTGATGTCTTCCACGTACTATGAAAAGAAAAAAATACTTCCACACACTTTTTATTAAGGTCATACGGTCTTAATAGCTGAAAGTACAGATGAAGAAGTGCTGAAAAAGACTGAGAGCTACAGACCAATATCCTTATGTAATGTAGACTAACAATGTTTGCCAAAACACTCACAGAAAGACTTGCAAAAAATTGCGAGGTGTTTTATCATTTCACCGAGAGAATTACACGGCAAAATCAAAAGAAATATGAAGTAGATTACAAAATTCAAGGTTCAAGCTCTCAATTTTTTTGCTGCAATTCAAAATCTGACACTAATATGAATACACTACCCTCCTTGTCTGACAAAATAAGCTGCAAGACTCAATCTGTAAATCTTCTACACCTGCAGTTCTCACAAGCTTTAGAATCTCCCGATCTATCCAAGAGTTCAATGGATCTGCCCCAATCTTCACATTCAGCCGTAGTCGAAGCCAACGCCTCTTCACATATCGAAAGAAACACCAAAACACCATGGACGGGTTGCTGCAGTTCTATTAGCCCCGAGAAGTTCGCGTGGCGCCCCCTTACGTCAAACTGGGGTGACGTCACGGCGTGGAGAGAATTTTTCCCGGACTCGCCCCGGTCGCCCTGGGGAGGCTGTGACGACGCTAGCTGTCGGCGCGCTCGTTTCTATTTATTTTTTTCGCGTGTTTTTCGTATGAAGTGTAAACTTTTATATGTGCCCTTATTGAGGTATGGCCTGTAGCTACAGGCGAAACTTCAACCAACATTTTAAGCATGGTTGACAGGGCAGGCAACGCATGAATCGCAGCTGGTATATGAAAATAAAGCCTGGCCACCATTGCAGGAGCATCACTATAGATTTGCATCTCGCACAATAAATGCTGCTGATGGTCTGAATGAATTGGCAGGTTATGTATACTATTTTTTTGTATCTCTGTTTTAAACAAGATCGCCAAAGCAGAAAAGCTGCATGCTCCTCGAGCAACACGCTAAATACAGTCAGCGCCATGGGGAGAGAATCACAAGCAAGGCAGCCCAAATGCAGGGGCAAAGTAAAAAAACAAAAACAAAAAAAAACAAGGAACATTTATTATATACATTGCTCGCATTTGACCTTTGCTGGATTCGGATAGTATTTCAATGGACTACACGGGTGGTATCTGTGGACTTGTTTATATCAACTCTCAAGTAATGTATAACAAACGTAAGCGAAGGTGTCTAGCTAGTTATTAGTCCCTTAAGCCCTAAAATTTTGATTTTACTTAAATCGAATTGTCCTGAAGCTAAAATACCAGAAGCTTTTCTCACGCAGACTGTCGCCCTTCACAGGTTCCACATTTTCTGCTACTAGTGTTGCATCTATCACTGGACAGACGTTCAAATGCTTGCTTTTACTCCTGTATTCCTCTGTTGTCAGAGAATCCGGCTGTAGGGAGTTTGGAGGCTGAGGAAGCTTTTGGAGACCTACAGCAGTGTCTCTTTTAATTGGAAATGACAACTCAGACTAAACGGTGTATTTTCCGAATACCCAAGGCTGGAATAAAAATGTCATAAAAAAGTATAAACATTGCAAATTACTTCACTATCACTGTGCATATTTTGGGCAGTTCAATACATATGATACAGGCAACTGGGGGCAATTCGGCCGTTTTTGCTGCTACCATACAAACTAATTTCCAGTAATCGTGCATCCTCTAAGAAATATGCCTTCATACGTGTATAAGTTGTATAATTAATTCACGAAGAAGCTACATTTATGTAAAACAACATGGTTCCACGAGCACTTCCAAAATAATCAGACACAGGGCCTTTAAAACATCTTCGAACCAGCGCATGCAGAGTGGCAGCGTAAAGTCGGGGTCACGAGCTAATTTGCCGACCACCCAAAGGCCCATGATATAAATGCCACTTCAAATGCCTTGAAAGCGGGATGTAATATCGTCCTAAATCATGAACATGCAAGGAACATAATTCCAACGTCTGAAACACTTGCGCCACCGATCCCTCGCAAAATTGCCTTGTGTCCTGTGGACAGACGGGGAGGTTCATCGGCAGATTTGTAACCCAATTTAAAGGTAAAAGGGACAAGCAGGCTTATAAAGTGTACGGAAGCACGTCAATATCGGCCTAACTCAACGTCTTGTACACCGGGTAAACGAAGTCCAGCTCCTCGAAGAGCTTGCGGCACCCAACGCTAAACCAGGAAGCCGGTGCTGGGAAGCGAGCCGATGCGACATCGCGGAGCGGAGTCATTCCCCTGACGTCACGGTACACCTCACCAAATCAGGGCGCGGCGACCGCAGCGACGCTTGTGTTCGCTTTCGGGGCCAATTGTCTGCTGCATTACGGTGCTCTTCAACCGTTCCGCAGGAGCGGGAATGACAGAGTTTGGTGTTCGGGTTTCTGTTAATGTGATTTCACAAGGAACCGTATGGTGGCCACGACAGCCAACGAGCCGGAAATATCTGCAAAGTGTTTTCCGTAAAGATATCGCTTTAGGAGAAAGAAAACCAAATTGCTATAACGAGCTTCGTGCCCAAGTCACCAGAATGGGAAATTTGCGCGCTAACCAGTGCTCTACTGGGTGCGTTTTAATTTTGTTTACATTTTACTACCGGGTGTTTTTCAGCATTGTTTGGAAAAAATACAAAAACCTGTGTACACCTTTTGAAAACTGTTTGTGTCGGACTGTTGCAAAAAGTGCTCCCATGAAATTTTCTTCCTACGGATGCCGTTTACTCTCCTGACAAAAGACTTCGCCTAGAGCCCGGGCATTTTTAATCAACAGTTACATTTCCCACAACACATTTCCAATTGTTATTGAAAATTAGCCCACTTTCAATCGCGTTTAAAAAAAAAAATCTTCTTATTCTTGGGCCTTCAAAATTCACGAATCACATTTAAAGAGTTCCCCAAATATTTAGGTGAAAGGCTGTGTTGGGGATCAGTTGCCAGGAAATAAAAAAAGTAAATACAAATGAGTAATGAACTCAACAAATATTTCCTGATCAACGTCTAAATACAAAATTGAAAGTTTGAGTAAAAGAAAAGAGAGACTCTTAGAAGGATGAAAAGATATACGTGTTTTTGAAAAGCAATTATTAATATAATTTTGACCTTACACAGTAATTGGGAACCTGAAAATTCCCAAGAAATACATGAACGCACATAGGAACATTTGGATGTTCCCTGAGGGTAAAAGACTAATGAGAATGATAGAACTGCCGCTGACGATATGCAACGGATACGACACAAGACGCTACGCGCAGAGCGCACGGGAAAGCAAAGAAATTGTTGCGTACATAGTTACACAGATATGAAGCAGGGGCCTAACAATAGTGATGTTGATGATGACAATGTCCAATACATAAGATGACAAGATGACCTGCCGTTTACGCGGTTAGTAAGCTTTGCGATACCGCCTTTTCACGAGCGCTTTTTTTTACGAGTGTAGCAGCGGTCCTGCTGAAAGCGAGCCGCGGGTTGGGCTTCATTAGAAGCACTGCGGCCACCCACGCGACGGTTGGAACACCTCTGCAGGACGAATTTGGCCCGCTGGTTGGAGTTTGAAGAGCCGTGGCATTTAAGCTGCAATAAAGAGTTAATGCTCGAAGTCGCTTTCATGACAGTAAGATAATTTAATTTTATTTGAGAACAAGAGACTGGTTTTCCCCTTGAATTTGTTTGAAAGGCACCACTGCCAACTGATAGATAGCACAAGTCGACATTGGACGTGAAAGTTCGGATTGATAGCCCCTTGAAAAAGTATCCTTTATTTTCGAAACACAAGCTGTCGGGGCAGTTATATTTTTTATCTAAATAAATGAATTGGAAACAATTATTTTCCGTGCATGTGTTCGGCTGTCATAACTTGAAATGTTGTTTTGGTAACGTGATATTCCTCCGGCCATGACACCTTAGAATAGATCGCGAAGTCCATCTCCAGTAATTGTTTTTATAAGAAGGGGCAACACGGAGTGTTGTTTTCTTCTTATCACTACAATGTGAATAATATTTACACCTCTATTCCATTTCACATTGTCCGACGACAGCCTGCGCGACTATCCGAAGGAGCAAAAGCCTAAAGTAAATAGTCTTGGCTTTTGTCGTCTCCCTCTCCACTACAGGCAATGGTTACTTCTCGCGTAATGTCAATCACTGATTGGCAACATTATGTTCCTACAATTTATATTACAATCAGATCTTACGCTTCACTTTATATTTTAGGGCTGTCCACTCGGGTTTTGAGTGTAGAGACGTGGAAAAAGAGATGCTCGAAACAACATCTCCTCACACACAGCCGGTTTCCTGAACAACCGATTGACGAACAATGCACACCCGCAAAATGATAAAAATAAGGAACACAACATGGCACATCCGTGTTTTTGTATCTTGCCTCACCGCTGCCCAGAACGTCAAAGTCAAATTTGGGGGTTTCTCGTGCCAAACCTACGTCGGGCATCTGGCACGCCCCAGCGGAGGACTGAGGATTAATTTGGACCACATGGGGATCTTTTGACGTCCAACCGAAAGCTCGGTTACACGGCGCCTCCTCAGCAATAAGCCTCCGTCAGTTTGCGAGTACCTCGGCCGGGATTGGAACCCGCCACTGGGGATCCGTGGGCCAGCGCTCTCGCCTCGAAGCCACCTTGGCGGCGCCTCACCGATGCAACAAAGCGCGACGTGTAATGGTACGCAGGGTTTATTGAGATGTGAATTCCAATAACAATGGATTCCTAGAAGAAGTAAATGAACAACGCCATAGGAGCGACGGAGCGCACCCTAAAACCTAACAAAAAATACACGCATTTTTTCATCAAAGCTGCGTATGGTTTTTCTTTCGTAGAGTTTCCATATGCGTCTTAAAAAAGACTACGCTCACACAGGCGAATGCGCCTCGCACCCAGACATTCCCCGCATAAAAGATTCGAAGTAAATAACCAAAATAAAGCGTTGACGAACGCGCGTGCAAGATGCTATTTGTTTTAGACTTTCGCTTTAGAACAGTTACTGCTGCAGACACAGGCACGTGCGGCGCGTCGAACACCATTCCCGGCATTCTCCTTGATGCTCGGGTAATTTAGAGATAGGTCTGTTCAGTACATTAGTTAACAAATATAGGCACCATTTTTAAGATCAGTAGACTCTCTGGTAGAGAGTAAAGTTTTCTCAAAAATTTGCCGCTGTGCGACCCGTGTCGGCCATGCCTACCCTCGCACCGCCCTCTCCTTGTCGTCGCTCCAAGCCACTTGCTTGCCAAGTTTCCTTTCCTTCCATCTTCCGGGGTGGCGGTCCCCAGGCGCGTGTCTACTTTCCGCTGGGTGGCGGTCCCGTCGCGCGTCTTAAGTTTTCTCCGGCTCCTCGGGGCGGTGTTAGACGTCCATACGAAATAATGACCACCACTTAAGACATCAATGAATGTGTGTGCGTACCTTTAGTCGAGCTGACCACCGATCAGGAGAATAGATATCTTCGAACCTTTGTTAAAAATTCTGCGTCACGTCTGTGTCGTGTGTTAAACAGATTCGCTGGTTATCCCCCTTCACAGAGTGGAATGGCTTCTGATTTTTTTTTTATTCTCACTCACGTGATCAGTGGTGCACATATGTTTTATACATGTTTACTTTATACAGAATGACACGTTTTTAAGAAACTGAACCTTAAGATTACCTATCTATATTTATCTTTATATTAAAAAAAAATTGTGAAATTTCCAAAAATCGATTGTTCTGGCACTTTTGTGTTTGAAGCATCCTACGAAGTTAATTATAAGTAAACCGTTTTATGCCCCCTGTATTTAAATTTAACCCGCGAAAGAATCATATCAAAACGATTGATATAGGTTCATGCGTTTAGTAACTACAGTGAATTAGAAAAACAAAAAAATTGTGCTTGTTTCTTAATTTTTATGTTTCTGCTTTCCCCAAGATGGCGCTCGCAGTTCATGAAGACGTAGTACTCTAGTTCGGCAGCCAGTTCGCTGCTGTTGCCCAGCCAGGACCTGTCAGTTGGTCCTACGTCGCACAAATCGTTTTGCGAGGTCACCCTCTGAGTCTTAAAGGGGTACGGAAACAAAATTTTAGCGCCGATCTTTTTGCATAAATATGGGCTAGGGACAGGCAACACCTCGGAAATATGAATATCGCGCTGCGAAACACAGGAGAACTAATTTTAAACCTAATTAAACGATTCCAGATTCACATCTGGTGGATGGTGGGAAAGGTCTCGTGACATCACTTGTGGCATAGGAGCAGCGCCGTTCTGCGGCAATACGGCGCGCCGGCAGTATGAGCCTAGGCCTGAACGCGTTTGCAAAGCCTTGGCGGAGAAAGCCAAAACGTAGTTGGCCACAGTGAGCCCGTTCTCGTTGCGGCTCTTTGCACGACAGGCACGACACGACCCGAGCATGCTTCTGGCACGGTCGGTATTTGTTGCTGCGAGCCGACGTTAAAAAAGATATGTTTGAACTACGAGAGTGTCAGCAAGAGCCACGCAAATACCTGCTCAGACTCGGAGCGGACACGCGCGTTTTATAAAAGTGCTGAACTCGCTCTGTTACCGCTCATTCACACTGGAAGCGGATCCGCGTTCGCAAAGCGGTTGCGAATGCGGTTGTATAAAGATCCAGTACAATTGCACGCGCACTCGATGACATCAAGAGCGCGTGCAATTGCACTGGATCTTTATACAACCGCGTTCGCAACCGCTTCGCGAACGCGGATCCGCTTCCAGTGTGAATGAGCGTTTAGACCGCGTTTCGGTAAGCGCTTTTGGACCGACCTTTCGATTGAAACTCGATACTGACATGACACTCGGCAAAGAAAGGTTGGACCGACATCGCGTAGCTCCCACGAACTGCTATAGCTCGACACGTAGCGTCGTGTCAGAATAAAAATGGCATACTAATAACAAAGTGTACATACCGTGTTGCGAAGGTAATCCGTAATCTGTATTATATGAGCTCTATATCACACAAAACAAGGAGATAGAATCAATGAGAGTCCCTTTTCGACGACAGCGTTCGTCACCGCTGTCTCGGAAAACAAGGAGATCGAGATGACAAGGGGAAAAGATTGACCTCTGAAATTTAGTTCAGGGATCAAACTATTCATCCGGGAAGGGTTCAAGAGGGTCACGCGGGCATATTCCATTCAGCAGGCCAGCCGGTCATCGGCAGACGGTCTTGGCCAAGGGCCGCCCAAGCAACGGTGCGCCGAGTGGGTGTTGCTGCTAGGCCTACTATATTCTCCCGAGCTCGCTTGGTCGGTAGAATCGTGGCCGTTGTAGCTCTTCTCGGGTGTTTGTGGATCCTGCGTTCTTGATCGCTGTGATCTGTTTTAAGTACTCTCTCCTCTTTCTTCCTGGTTGAAGTCGGGACGCACGAGAGGAGCACGTAGATAAATAAATGTCCGTTGGCCGGCGCTACCGAGTAGCTGAGCGACGCTTTCGGCCATGTTGATTTGATGGTAAAAAGTGCGTAAGAGAGCTGCCACAGCGGCGGAGCTGTCGTAGGATTTTGTCGTAACCTGCGCTAAAGTCACGACAATTTCGTTTCGAGATTACGGGTTTTCTCTCAAATATGTCGTACGCACTTTTTTTGTCGTAAGTTCGCTTTGACAATCCGGCCTCAGAGCTGGTTTTGTCAGTGGTGCCGTGGTTGCCGACTTGCCGTGGTACAGCGTGCGTGCAGCCCTTGCACATCTCAAACGGCCACGTTGCACAGGTCGTAAATCGTCGACGCGCCATTAAGTGGCAACGCTCGTAACTACAACACTCTCGCCGTAATTTTTCCAGTCTGGCACAAGTGACGTCACGAATGCGAGCAATATCCCAAGACGCATCGCGCTCTTCGATGTGTGATTTTTGAGCGCGCGCCCAATCGGGCCCCTCAGGGTGAAAAATATAGCCATCCGTTCAAAATACGAACGCGCGATTATGATCTACGGATATCATTGATCATATTAAACCTATTTCTGACCATAATAGGTGTATTTCGAGTTTCGCTTCAGTACCCCTTTAAACGTTACTAAAAAAAGAATGAAGTTTCGTTTCCGTCTGAAATACTCTCAATTGATTCAATAGGTTTAGAAGACTTGACTACATTTTATACGAACTTAAGCCTTATATGTAGATGATGCAAAGTTTAACGTGTCAATACGTTTCACAAGTAAAAATATCCGACCACAACCTTTTTATAATACTTTCAAAACAACGTGAAAGCTTATTTTATTCTTTCCTCATTCACATTTTTTCGCATTACAGTTGTTATTGCGCCACGTTGAACTCTACTCTGGAATTTGAGCGTAAGCTCAGAGCAACGACACGGCACTCGAACTCAAGAAAAATACATCAGATCTAGTTGTTGTGCACTGTGCTCTCGCATTCTCACTGAGTATACGAAACGTGCTGGCATTTGTCGCAAAAATGCGGGAGTTGTATTGGTTTGATGGACGCCATAACATAGGACTTGTCTCGATTAAAGGGGCAGTCAAGCGGTTTTTGAGTTCGTGTTTTGATGATGACAACTGAATTAAGACACCCTAAGTATCCCTAAAAACCAAAAAATATAGTCATACGGTGATTATTTCTTTAATAAAAATGTAAATGAAGACCGCCAAACCTCGGATCCACCCGAAAACGAAACCACTCTCATTGGTCATCGCACGCATATCAAAACGATCTCGGGCCAATGGCGTTGAACGACGCTCCGTCGCGCAGCGATCCCGAGGTAGCCGCACCGGCCGAACTTCTTTGTCATTCGAGCTTCGATCATGGCGGAGTTCTGTACGCTCGAGGACCTGACGCCGTTGGAGCTTGACATTCTTCGGCGGACAGCCGACCTGGGTATGATTTCCTACGACGCTACTCCGACGTGTGATGTATACGACAGCAGCGCATCGGAGTCGTGTTCGGGCTCTGATGACGAGCAGGCGGCCATGTCCGAGGACGAAGACGGCGCCTTTGACGAGACGGGGCGGATCGGCAACACCGACTGGTGGGTGATACGCTGTTTATTTTACCGCTGTATGTGTCATTTACGCTTGCTCTCTTCTTATCTTCTTTCTCAAAGGTGCCAGTGCGGATGTTGCGCGCAGATGCCGACAGCTGACGAGTGCGTCTGCTGCCGCGAGTACCCCGCCGCCGCGTCGAGGCAACCTGGCTGCCTAACAAGCAACCCGGATTTCGAGACGGTGTGCTTGAATCCGGGGGTGCTCGAGGTCGCCTACCTCATGATGCGCCACTACCGCCAGGACGGAATGGGCACAACAGCGCACGAGTGAGTTCAACGCCATAATTTGCTGTTCGGCTAACTTGCAAACCGGCGCCAGCAGTAAAACGTTAGACAGCTACTTTACTATCTGTTTCAGTGAGCGTTACGCACGTTACTTTTCAAATGTGAAGTCACATTAGCGGTTGCATCGCATGTTTTACTTGCGTTTCGTGCCGTGTTTCATTGTGAAGTTGTGGGTCATCAGAAAGTAAAATGTTCAAAACCTCGATTGCTGCATCAGTATCTCTTGCTTCAGAACAAGTTCGTGAGATCTGGTTAGCTCCAGTTTAGCTTATCACTAGTGATGGGACGGATCTTTATTCGAATCTGAAGGTTCGGAAAGATTCGGAAAAGTAGCCGAATCCCAAGCGATTCGGAAAAGTTTGGAAACATTCGGAGCGTTGCCATGGTTGTCAAATCACGTTGATGAGTGTTTCAACTTTTCGTGATATTATACTCACTGAATTCTACAAAGTGCACTAAATATATTGTAATATAATATCACAGTAATAAATAAAATGTTCCGCTTTGTTTAAATTATTTTGGATGTTTGTCGAGAACGGTAGCCAGACATCTCGGGAAAATTGGTTTCAGTTCCAAATTACGACCCAATAGGCATGCTTGGTGCACACACATAGAAATGCAAGCGCATTTTTTCATCGCTGTAAGAGATTGATGCCGTACGTGCTCTTCGGTACAGACCCATTTCGTGCCCATAATTACTGTCATAGTGGCACACAACCACACAAGTGAGTATGTTCGATTCGATTATCTCCAACGAGTTTCCACTGAGGTATAGGTGACATTCACTTGACGTCACTCGCTAGGTTCGCTGGCATCGCCCACCACGGTCGCCATCTTCGAGGTCTCTTTCTATCGCGGGTGTCGTATGGCCGGACCTTTTGAGCGTGGTTTAGCAGCATTTTACAACTTTAAAGAGCGTTTTTAACCGAAACTCGGGGTTATTCTTATACTTTGGTGCTTTTGAAGCGCCGTAGCAGTATTTTTTGTGTGTTTTAGTTCGTTTTTATCGCTATCGGACTCGTTCACCGCGGCCGCGTTGCCCCCTCGGCTCCATGAAGCGCTCCGTATCGCGCGCCGTGCCCACGGCGGTAGCTCTTGCAAGAACTGATTTTTCTACTTTGGTGATTTTGTAGCACGGTGTGATTACTCTGTTTTGTTTTGCTAGTTTCTTTATTGTTTTTCTCTAGCGGATTTGCTGCACTACGGCCGTGTAACCGCGTTGCTCCATCGCCTCTGTGTCGTACATACGTCCTGCCTTCGGTGTTCGTTCCTGTGCAAAGACATACCGTGCGGCTCACAGAGTGCGCAGCTTATGAAAGATGCGGCGCATTTTTCATTAGCCCTAGCGATTTAAAAACCGCATGTAAGCGATTTGGCGAGCGGCGAGACAAGCGACGGTGACCCGCTTCGTTGCCGCGAGGCAAACCGCATGAAAGCGTCGGGAGCAAACGACCAAGGCGATGAGCACTAAGTTTTCTAAAAATCCCAAAACAGAGCTACGCGACGAGCGACAGTGAGGCGTGAACCGCATGTAAGCGATTTAGCGAGCGGCGACGAGTGACGGAGATTTCTCACGGTCGGTTGTCGCTCGGTTTTTAGATTTCTAGAAAACGTCGCTGATCGCCTTGGTCGCTTGCTCCCGTCGTTTTCACGCGGCTTGTCTCGTCGCGCAAGTGACCGAGCGACAGCGAAGCGGGTCGTCGTCGCTTCAGTCGTGGCTGTCGCTCGTCTCGTCTCATTGCTCGCTTACATGCGGTTCAGCCTTTACACACGCGGTACTCGGCGGCAACAAGAAAACTTAAACGGCCCGCCCCCGAGATAAACCTCTTTCTTTCTTGTTCAACGATATAAAATTGTACGACCGCGTAGCCAAGCCAGTCAAACCGCGACCTCGAAGATGGCGAATCGACGGTGGCGCTCCCTGGCAAAATTGAACCTGCAGGCTCAGTGAATACCGCCTATTGCTATCGAAACACGGGAAACAATGTGAAACTCCTGGTTAATGCTATCCGATTTAGTTAGTGTTTGGTTGCAAACAATGAAGTTGCGTTGGACACCCCTGTGTTGTGTTTTTTTTTCGTCAAATAAAGTTCACGTATAAAAAAACTTGCTGACGAGAACGGAGAAACGACAGTGCAACGTTTTTCTTCGCCACCGGTGCCGGTACGCGGTCGAAGTTGTGACGAGCAACATTCATCTAGTTTTCGCGCCTTATAGGTGCAGACATACGCAGCTCTAGAGAAGGAGACAAATCATTTCCTTGCCTGAATATATATTTCTTGTACGTTGCATCACATTATGTATAATACTCCTCATTTTGCTACATCTTACCGATCACCGCGAAACCGCACAGGAAGCGAAACCGTGCATTGGTTAGGCCCACGTCAACCACACCGATCAGCTCAGCTGGACCTTGGCGCCTGCCAGGGTTTAGAACGACAGTTTAGTACATACCATATGTTGAAATAAGCAAGACGAAATCTGGTTATATGCAGTAACAGTACCTAAGAAAAGCACAACTGTCCACATTGGCGAAGTTTACGACTATTTTCGCACTGCCGTCTGCAACCAGCGACGAATCTGATGAATCTGTCCGAATCCAAATCTCCGGTGATTCGTCCTATCACTAATATTACGTTCACATTATGGACCCAACGGGCGTAACTTTTGCAACAAACGTTGGCACAACATGCATAAACGCTACGTTCAGGGTACACTACTGAACGCAGCGTTCACACCCGTTGGAGTAGTGCGCTCAAGTTTCGCCTCTGACTGCTGCGCCACTCGAGACCCCCGTGGGATGCCTTTGAAGTTTTGATATGGCCATTTTCTCCTCGGTAGCAGCGACGGGCTTGCAATTGTGTCGTTAAAAAAGCTGATCACGGCGGAATGTGCCCCTTGATCATTGCCCCTTGATTCCACTCCGGCAGGTGCAGCTTCCAGACGAAATGGTGCGTCGAGACTTTGAACACTAGATAAAAAACAACAAAAAAGCTAATTTCCCTCAGCTTCATTGAAGTCCCTCTCTGAATTATCCAAACGTTATTGATAGCGTGCAAGCAATTATGATAAAAGCAATGCCCCGTCTCTTTGGCGTGAACTACTGCATCTCTTTGCCACAAAGAGATGCAGTAGTTCGATCGAGTCAGCATGAACAGTGCTGCCGCATATTTTAGGGTTTGTGACATGCATATTGTTGTGCATGTTAGGCTTTGGTCATCTGGTCTGTTGGAACAACCTAATATAATGTTCACACCTGTCAATTGAATTTGTGGAAAGAATAATGGACACAATCTAGAACTTGCTCTGCTCTTCGGGTTATTTTAGATCGGTTGCTGCCCAGGCATGAGGGCCCGTTGCAGCACTTTTTTTTTGTTTCTGCTGGTAGAGCCCAGAATCTGCAATTTTAAAAGGTTGTGATATTGCGTCTTACAGAAAATTATTGTGGTTATTCTTTCAGGCGCAACCGCTACGCCGCCTACCGGCAGTGCGTCCTGTGGCTGTGGCGGCGCCTTGGCCAGCACAACAGGCGACCACTGCCATCCTGTGTGGTGAAGGCCATCAGGGGCCGGTTTCCCGACACTTCATATTCTGGCTTTCGGCACAGTCACTGAAAGCCACTCTGGGGGCTCAAACATATGAGGGTAAGTCAAAACGTATCTGCAATGTGGCTATAACGTTTCGTACATTGTTTTTACTGACTTCTGTCTTCGTTTATTTTATTGTTATGCCGTTGTGGTTCTGCTATGAAAGTTTGACCATAATTCATTTGTTTTCTCTTTGCTGCAAATAGATCATGGCCCCTCCCTTGGAAGTTTGCACCAAAGAGGAAAAGCGAGCAGGGAACCAGTGTCTCGCTCAACGGAGTGTCTATGAATTGAGCGTCCACACCTTCCGACCACATAAACCGGAACCCTGCTCGTTTTTCCTCTTTGGTGCAAACTTCCAAGGGAAGGGCTGTGATCTATTCGCAACAAAAGGAAAACCAAGGAAGAATTATTATCAAACTTTCAAAGCAGGACCACAACAGCATAACAATAAAATAAACGAAGACAGAAGTCAGTAAAACAATGTACGTAAAGTTATAGCCACATTGCAGATATTTTTTCACTTGCCTGCACCCCCCCCCCCTCCTCAAGCGGATTCCCACCTTACTGTGGTGGAGGGGTTTGTGTGCCCCAATGACCCTCTTGGGCTATGCCGGCCAGGGTCACCCATGCCGGACAGGCCAGAGGATAGGGGCCAGACAAAGAGGAATCCGTGGGTTAGTACCCACCCATGCCTGCCTTTGTGTGGCGTTGCCAGTGTCTGGGAAAAGGGAGATTCTGATGGTTGAGGTGAGCCTGGGTCATTACTGCACCCTTGGTTAGCTTTGCTGCTTATTACGAGTTTTCTTGTTGCGATTACTGTTGTAGCGTTAGCATTTTTACAGCTCTGCTTCATGGAATAGCACAGATTGTCGGCGATGTTAGAAATGTTGAAGTATTGATTCCTTCGTTGATTGACAAAGTGTCAATAGTGCCATGTGATCTTTGAAAGGCACTAAAGATATGTGAATCCGTCATGTATGTTGTGAAGGTAATAAAATGCGATTGCTTTTTTGGACACATTAACCATGTCTTTGTCATGCGAGTTTCTCTTTGGGGAGGTATACAAACATGAGTGGTGTACAGGGTCGTCCACTCTGCGTGGCCAGCGCTCCGCGAAGCACCGCAGGTGAGCGCCTTGCGAGTTAGGGCCAATTAATGCGCAGGCTCAGGGAGAGCCAGGGGCCAAGCCTCCCCCGCGTCATCTGCTACAGTGTCGGCACAGCGGCCATGTTCTGAGGCGAAGCAAGCACTGTTCTTACATCCCTGGTGTCACATGATACTCAGAAACTTTGATTTGCAAGTGCTCTGCACAACTTGTTCCTCTGAGAAAGGTAAACCAGCCGGCACACAGCAAGTGTCCCGCACGAGAAAAAATTACTTTGCCACATAGCGAAGTAATTGCCGCGTCGGTTGCTTATGTAGCAGACGACGCAGCAAAGGCTTGGACAATGGTTATCTCTAATCGGCCCCAATTCACAAGGCAGCCAACTGCGGCGCTCCACCGAGCATCAGCCACGCAGTGCCGTGTGCACCCCAACAGTGGACAACCGTGTACATCGAGACCTACTTGCTTATTTGCAGGGCACAATCATGACGCAATTTTTTTAATATGATTTCACCATTCCTTTATTGGCAGAAAATGCCCTCTATCCATTTTTTATGCCCGATGCACCGGATCCTACAGGTAATTTTTAGGTTACATTCTATCTGCTTCCACCTTCTCTTGATGAGTCATGTGAAACAGAAAAGTTATTCCAAACATTTATTTATAACTATCTGGAGTGCAGTGCACCTCCCGGTCTACACAGGAGAGATATCGCACAAAGGTGAAACAAGAGAATGATTCAGATGGGGGAAAACCGTGGTGTAGACTGGCAGTACTGCTTGGATATCATGAAAAATAACTCTGAGTGATCCGAGTTATGCACAACTTTACTCAGCATTGCCAGTCTACCTCCTGGCTGAAAACCCCATTTATTAAAAAAGTCGCAGGCGAGCAGTGCTGTAATCATGGTAACTCCTCTTCAACCTGTCAGCTTGCCAGCACATGAAATGGAAAATCAACGCCAGGGTATTAGATGCTTCAATTATAAAAAAGAAACGTGCCATGAACACGTTCATTAGTGTGCTTCAACTGAATATACATTACACTTTCAGTAAACCTACTATTTTTCCTTTGACAATGTTGAAAATTCCTGGCATGCAATGACAGACCCTGTCCTTCTACTTGGTTGTCAATGTCACACTCCGGTCGAGGTCACATTATGAACAGTGCGTGAGATGGTAGCCCACTCGTAAGTATAGGGTCCTGATTATCTTGACTTCCCTAATGTAGCTGCACCGAAGACAATATACTGACCAGACTTTCTCAAATAAATGTTACGCCTCACTCCTTGCTAACAAATATTGAAAAATGGAGGCCTCCTGATATATTTTTCTTTGCTCGGTGGTGTTCCTTGTCCTCTAGCATCCACACTGGCAGGTGATATCAGTCGTCAAAGCTTGCATCTCTCGTGGTCCTGAAATCCAAACACAAATGTTGGAATAGGTCTCAATTCTATTTAAAAATGATTGCAAAGCAACACATATCCTTACTGCAGGTCTCTGGTTTCAGGATTGGCCATTCTTTCCTGGTAGTGCTCACCTGGTGCAAGTGTTGTAAAACAAACTTGCTTCTTTATAAGCTGGTTCACCCTTTGCTGCAGCCAAACTTACTGCCCGGGGCATTTTTGTAGAGAAAAAGTGGCGTGGTTACAGGACTGCTAGCATCGTGCAGCGGCCACACTTACTGCTGGCTTTCATGACGAGACTGCGGGACGATTGAGTGGACTTTGTACTGCCCGGGGCATTTCTGTAGAGAAAAGGTTGCGTAGTTACAGAACTGCTAGCATCGTGCAGCGGCCACACTTACTGCTGGCTTTTATGACGAGACTGCGGGACGAATGAGTGGACTTTGTACTGCCTGGGGCATTTCTGTAGAGAAAAGGTTGCGTAGTTACAGAACTGCTAGCATCGTGCAGCGGCCACACTTACTGCTGGCTTTTATGACGAGACTGCGGGACGAATGAGTGGACTTTGTACTGCCTGGGGCATTTCTGTAGAGAAAAGGTTGCGTAGTTACAGAACTGCTAGCATCGTGCAGCGGCCACACTTACTGCTGGCTTTTATGACGAGACTGCGGGACGAATGAGTGGACTTTGTACTGCCCGGGGCATTTCTGTAGAGAAAAGGTTGCGTAGTTACAGAACTGCTAGCATCGTGCAGCGGCCACACTTACTGCTGGCTTTTATGACGAGACTGCGGGACGAATGAGTGGACTTTGTACTGCCTGGGGCATTTCTGTAGAGAAAAGGTTGCGTAGTTACAGAACTGCTAGCATCGTGCAGCGGCCACACTTACTGCTGGCTTTTATGACGAGACTGCGGGACGAATGAGTGGACTTTGTACTGCCCGGGGCATTTCTGTAGAGAAAAGGTTGCGTAGTTACAGAACTGCTAGCATCGTGCAGCAGCCACACTTACTGCTGGCTTTTATGACGGGACTGCGGGACGAATGAGTGGAATTTGTACTGCCTGGGGCATTTCTGTAGAGAAAAGGTTGGGTAGTTACAGAACTGCTAGCATCGTGCAGCGGCCACACTTACTGCTGGCTTTTATGACGAGACTGCGGGACGATTGAGTGGACTTTGTACTGCCTGGGGCATTTCTGTAGAGAAAAGGTTGGGTAGTTACAGAATTGCTAGCATCGTGCAGCGGCCACACTTACTGCTGGCTTTTATGACGAGACTGCGGGAGGATTGAGTGGACTTTGTACTGCCTGGGGCATTTCTGTAGAGAAAAGGTTGGGTAGTTACAGAACTGCTAGCTAGCATCGTGCAGCGGCCACACTTACTGCTGGCTTTTATGACGAGACTGCGGGACGAATGAGTGGACTTTGTACTGTCCGGGGAATTTCTGTAGACAAAAGGTTGCGTATTTATAAACCGGTTATCGCTTCGTTGCAGCCACACTTACCACTGGCTTTGAGGATGAGATGGCAGGCTGCATGGAGGGCATGGCGATGTTCAGGGAGTCCTGTGAAAGTAGAGTCATTGATGTACTAGGACGCTCATTTTAACTGGCAGGTATACTTCCTTCAGGCTGCGGAAATGAAACATGAGTTTAGAGAGTGCCCTTACTGCAGAGTACGGCCGAAGCGGGACCTCCGTGCTTCCACTAACTCCTCCTTTGAAGGCCTGGCAAAGGCCGCAGTCATGGGCGCCGGAAAGATGTTTGTGCTGGCCTTCGCCGCAGTAGCAAGACACCGCCATCGACTATTGATTGCGATCACCTCCTCTACGAGCTTGTGAACGTAGCCTGGAATTGAAGGTTCTTTTTTTTTCACTTTATCAAATGACCGAGCAAGTCAACGACCATAAAATGAATGCCACACTTACTGTAGGTGGGTGCTGTCTTGACGGGACAAGCTGTGTGGTGGCCCTTGCGTGCTTTGGATGTTTTCACCGCCCAGCGTGGCTTGCCCTCTTGTGTCTCAGCTTGGCAGCGATCAGCGTTCTCATTGAAATGCAAGATTGCCACTCGAGTCCTGCAGTGAAATGGTGTTTTATTAGGGATGATGTTTGCAATAATAATTGTCATTCGACCGTTTCTCTTGTACTTTGAGAGACCAATATCTAGTCGTTGGGGAAAAGGACTAAGTCAGGTCGTAGTAGGTTCAGGTGATAAACGATTATATGCAAACTGATTAAACATTAATGCAGCTTGATCATAATATTACCTTGCACGCATGCCTTCTGGAGTGAATGCCCGGGACTTGGGAGCGAAGTCAATGAGGACGCTGTGGAAGGATTCCAGGGCGAATGTCTGGCCGTGGGGGGACATCTGGGCCAGGTCCTTCAGGAGGCGCTTGTTCCCAGTGATCTGCTTGTAGTGACTGTAGGCCGGGGAGTCTGAAGAAAGAATGTGGTTTAGGAAAAGCAAACTAGGCTATGAAGGCAATAACTTACT
This sequence comes from Ixodes scapularis, assembly GCF_016920785.2. NCBI lineage: Eukaryota > Metazoa > Arthropoda > Arachnida > Ixodida > Ixodidae > Ixodes > Ixodes scapularis. Next base: position 75,113,594 of record NW_024609883.1, read on the forward strand.
GGGATCCATCCACATTTTTGTGGCTTCGAGAATTTCGTTGTGCACACACCGCGTGTAGCTGCCCCCGTGACCAGTGTGCTTGTCGATGACGTGGTTCTGCATGCTCAGCCAGATCTCGACGAGCAGCTCCCTGTTGCCTCCCGCAGCCATGGCAGACCAGTACATGTGGTTGGTGGTCGCCTGCGTCCACTCTTCTAGCGGTTGACATCCAGCTCGTTTTCGTGCTGCGTTCAGCTTTTTCTTCACACCTAAGATTTGACGAGATAACTCAGATCAACCTGCAGCATATTTCCCTGAAAATGTAGGTTAAATGCAATACTTGTCAAAATTGCTTACTTTTGGAGATGTGCCAAATGTCGAAGTAGTGGGCGGTCCCAGGTTCGTGCACCTCCATGTGTTTTCGTATGGCAGGGTGGCGGTCAGTGCCCAAGGATTTTACATGGATACCTGCACCATATAATTCCAGAAAGTTGCAATAATAAAACTAAATGTGAGCTCAGGATGCTGAATTTGCTGCGTAGCTGCTGAGCCTTGACTGAGTGCACGTACGTTTCTCCTTGAAGAATTCCAGCAGCTTGATGAGGCCCTCCTTCTCCATGTTGACACTTGCCATGGCTCGCTCCGACTACAAGCAGAGGTGTGGCATATTTTAATCGAGTTATGCGACCAGCAAAGCAGTGTTTATATTTTCGCTCAGATCAGGTTTCTTACCTCTCCTAGCTGGACTTGGATGGAGTGGAGGATCTTGTTGATCTGCTGAACATGTGCAGTGTAGGTCAGGAACTTGGCAGAGAACCCAGGAGAGTCGAATCTGCCATCGCTGGTGATGTCAACATCCTGGTCCTCCAGCTGTCTGACCAGATCCTGTTGTTCTTGCAGGTAGACCTGTTAATGTAAATGATTGTTGCTGTTCAAACCAGGTGAACCTTCCAAAGTTACGGTTATGTGTGCACAATAAAATAAAACTTGCTTATTTGTAATTTCAGTACCTCCTAAATACACAAGTAAATAAATATTTAGTAGTCAACCCTGGCTATGTTGCAGTATTTGTTTACAAAAACTAAAGTGCATTAGTCATTTTTCAACTAAGATTTCACTCTTCTCTGCCTTCAGATCTACCTATTTAAGCACCACTAAGAAAAAAAACATAAAGCAACTAAGACCCTTTGAAATATTGCTCACTTCGTCGATTGCAGGGAACAGGAGGCTCTTCTGATACGTGTAGAAGGTCTGATCGCTGAAGACCTCCACGTTCATGTTGCGCAGCATCCTCAAGGTGCTTGTGACATTTGATCCAGAGAACAGCAGGTGGCTGGACAGCAGGATGTTTCCAGCTGCCCTCCCGTTCATGAGAGGCTGACTGTCCCATATCCGCTCGTGATTCAGGGGGCAGATGCTTTTCACCTTGATCAGTGTGCCCAGGGGGGTGAGTGTGGTGTTGCAGGGCCTTGAACACTCCTGGCAGGTGCTGAACAGCTCCCTCAGGCAGCTCTCAAACACGAGGAACTGTCGCTCCCCCTCTGGTGGGCCTGGTGTGTATTGATCGCTGCAGCAGAATCAAGAAAATATTTAGAAACGAAACGGAATGTAAACAAGAACAGCTTACCTCTCAAAATCGTCGTCACGAGTTGGGGAGTATGTCAGATCGGATCCCGATGAGATGCTGGTGGCTCCAGGGCTTAGCGGACTTAGTGGAACCGCCTCCTCCACAGCAATGGCTGTCGCTGGTGGTGCAGCTGTTGGTAGTGCAGCTACTGGTGGTGTAACTGCCTCCTCCATGGCAATGGCTGTCGCTGGTAGTACAGCTGCTGGTGGTGCAGCTACTGGTGGTGCAGCTGCTACCACAGCAAGGGTGTTTGTCACTGCTACAATTAGAAATTACAGACTTGTAACCTCTATATGCACGCTGATTTCCGAAAGTACTTACGAGCACCTTGACCTGTTGTGGCAGGCTCCACAGCACCATTGTCCTGATGCTCAGGACTACTAGAAGGTACTAGTACCCGACTGGTGGCACCAGTGTCGTTGCCCTGCGGAAGAGTTGTTTCAAGAAAGATGAGTATTTATTTATTGAATCTCATGGTGACACAGTGGTATTATGCATCATCTGCCTAGTTCTTGGGATATGTTCTGCACACATGATTTTCATTACTCGTAACAGTTTGCAATGGTACAAGCTCGGCAAGCAGTAAAAGTAAGGGGGGGAGGGCAATTTTCTGAATTAAAAATAGTCTTGCATTTCCCACATCTTTGTAACCCAATCATTTCCTTCTATTTTTCAACGCGCAACATGTACTATCGGGACCAAAAGAATAGAAACAAAGCAGCGCATAATACGGCGTGCAAGTGAACCAAAATGCGCCTTTCGCGTAGGAGAGAGTTTGTACGAGCTTCCGGGAAAACATAAATACGCATAAACAACGTGCCAATCAACGCGCAATTTAGAGAATACGCAAGAAACGCACGTTTACGAAGCAGCCGGGTACGCGCTGCCACTGGTTGATCTAAGATGGCAAACAAGAGCACGTGGGCACATGTCGGTTGTAAACGAACGCATGAGATACGCGAACAGTAGACGCACTTGCACTCCGTATATATTCCACCCACCCTTATTTCGCCAAAGACCACCGTGAAAAGACGCTCACGCGCTCCTGTTCTATTTCATCTGGTGCCGACGGATCAGTGTGCACAGTAACGGCATTACTGTTGCTTGTGAAAACAAAATTAGGCTGCGACCTTCCGGGGTCCGAAATATTGAGACTAACCCTCCATAAAACAGGAAATAACTGATCTTGACGACACTACTGGCACTGGGATTATCTATTATTATACATTACGTATCGATTGCACTTTTCGTGGGTATCGGTACGTCCGTGTTCGGTCACTGTCCAAATAAATCCCTTTACGTGGACAGCTCCTGCTCATAAGCTTCGCGTGCACGCGCAATTCGTCTTGCAACTTGTTCCGAACACGTGGCTTCTAAGATTTTCGGAACTCCCCACAAAAGCTATGCCGCGAAAAAAAGAAAACTAACTTACCACGACTTTCTGGCGCTTCAGCGGAGATGCCTCGATCATATCCTCGACTGGAAGCAGAAGCGTCGGCATCGCGTTCCATCGAAGCTGTGAACGACCCGTGTCCTCCGCGCAGAAGAACTCACTTTGGTCGAAGTGGTCGTGACAAAAACGGGGCGTCATAGGCAAGTTCTGGGTGTCGTCTTGGCGGCCGGCGCGACGTAACCACGTGCTTCTCCGAGGTTCATCTTTCGGCAGGACGACGAAACGCAGGCCTTTTCGGGCGTTCTTCGATTTGCGGTTGGGGCAAGTCGTAACCAAACAAACGTTTGGCATCGCAGCGTAACCTCTGGTACGCGATGTCAAACGATGTCGCGACGTTGAATTTCGCCTCGGGAGGACGGGCGGACACAAACGCACTTCCCGAAAACCCGGAGGGAAAGAGTTCATGATACGCGCGCTTCCGCGCATCCCGAGGGAACGGGAAATTCACCCCACGCGGAGGAAGGCAAAAAGAAAACGTAGTCCCTTGTTTGTGAAACGATAATTGCAGTATCGCGTATTCTAAACTAGAAATATTTTACGTCTTGTGAAATTATCATGCACAACTTATTTAAATGAACTGAAAATTGTTTCTTTAGCGAAACTTTACAAAGACCGCCAAAATTTTCAAACATACGATAATTTCATTGGCCCTCGCAAGTACAGAAAAGAGTCCGCACGTATTTTATTCCTGCGTGATTAATAGGCGGTTCTGACTTCTAAAACTGAAGATACTCATTCACTGACACTTCCTTAACGCCATCGCACCAAAAAGTAGCTTCTCCAAAAACCGCTTGACTGCCCCTTTAATGTTGACGCGGAAGTATACAACGCAGTGAAATAGTCCGTCATTTGAAACAACCTAAAACAGCTTTTGTAAGTCGCTTCGCGTTTCAAATTGGTACTCATGATGAGTGGTGATTTTCAAAATAGTTAACAATATTGATTCTAAGTGTAAACAATGAAAATAAAATGTGGTTCAAAACGACTATATTTATGTCCAGTATTTAAAGAACATTGAAAAAGTGGGCGTACTATATAAATCAGGAGCACGATTTTAAAGGTTTTATCCGAACACATGCACAAAGGTTGCAATCGCGACTCAGCGTGCGAAGCGCCCCTCGCTCAACGCCAACCTAACATCTTATTTGAGCGTAGCGATTTTTGTGGACTACAAAGAGACAGCAATCTTTTTATTCTGACATTCGAAGAAAAGGTATTTAACCCGTAGTTTCAGTCCACCTAATTTTGCTTACAGAACCGACCGTGTCCTGTGTTGAAACAGGCAAAGGAAAAATTGGTAAAAATTATTAGTCAACATAATTCCGTCAAACGCACATTTTACCAACCGACGGTCGCGCGCCTTCAACAATTTCCAAATAAGTCGTTTCTGTGCCTCTTCAACACAGTTCAAGGAGAGCCATATCTCCGTAAGTATCTACATCTTCATTCAAAGTGTAGAACTGAGCGAAAAATGCGAAACTAATTTGCAGTCGCTCGCGCAAAGTACGAGCAATACTTGTAAGCCGCTGGAGATAAAAGGGAACCAAACTTTTAATCTTACTCCTTTGGAAAATCATGCGGCAGCTATCCTGCAACTACAGACAGCCAAATCCAGCAATTGTTGTAACCGCGAATGCAGAGGTTGCGTGCGATCAAGCGAAAACAGGAAAGCCTACGAGTAGTGTTCTCTTACGCACGCGACTCTTTGTTCAATAATAATATCTTAGAGCTCGGTAATTTTATTTTTCTGCTAACTGACCCTTAATACGAAAAATTATACCTCCACACTCTCGCAATCGAATTTAAGGCACCCTATCTCCGAGCATTTACAAGTGCCACCCGCACGACCACATAGCGCAGAGGCCGTTGCAATCTTGGCCCCCCCGAAATGCGCGCGGTGGCCGAAGATGCCCGTCATGAAGCCCTCGCGGCTTCCCTGCGAGCGCGCTCAGCTGCACGGTTGACGCCGCACTGTAATCCACACCAAACAGCAGGCGCGCGCAAGAGGGAGAATGTTCACCGCAACACGTTTCACGTGGGTATTTTTTATATAAAATGCATGCCGGAGTCCGCAGACCGGCTCGCACCACTCGCACAATTTTGGTTGAGTCGGTTAGCGGCTTAAAAATGGCGCAACTGAGCCCCCACACGCTGCGCGCTATTTGTCATCTCGAAAGGAAAAAAAAAGAAAGAAAGAAAGGCAGGTTCCACGCGCTATGGTCAGATTCATTCTATTTAGATTTTTATTTGACTCAAAGTTGAGTTTTATTTACCAGGGTTGGTTCTTATGGCCTGAATTTTCACATTTGTTTACTAATGGCGTGTGCACTCAGGCTATCTGTTGGTGTGGTGTAAAGTAAAGTTTTATGTGTCTAATGTAAAAGTGTGAAACAGTATACTTGGTCAGCCTGAAAAATATTATATCACGAAGAGTGGCTGTCTCAGACTTCTCACACGCAGCGGGTTAATGCATCAGGGAACGACAAACAGTACAGTCTCGCAGAACAGAAGAGATAAGGAAAAAATTACCCTTGGCCGTTACCATTCAGTATACCTTCCCAGAAATGTAACTAAGAAATGCACCTAGGGCATCGCACCTTACCTTACCTTCTAGAAATGTATTGTTATTGACACTCACATTTTAATGCGGTCATTGAAACGTTGCACTTAGTGCTTGGTTACGCGTTCTTTACTCCGTCTCAGCGTATAAAATGGAAAGTTTTCCAGTCGGCTGGAGTGCATGCTTCCTCTCAAAACAGTAGAATTGGAAGCGCGGCTCAAATATCGAACATTGGGAAACTTTTTCAGATGTACCGAATGAGTGGAGAAGGCGAAACGAATATTTCTCACATGACCAGCTGCGAACAGCGCTAAAAGACGTTGGACCGGGACGAGGAAAGACACAGACAGAGCGCTGTCTGTATGTTTCTTAAAAGTGTTGTTACTTTTGCGTAATTTATTTGCGAACATTTCAACAGCAAAGTTTCCTGATGACTTGGATTATTCGCACTCTTCACTGTTTTCGTTCGTTGGCAAAATAAAGCTAAATTGCAAACAGGCCCCAGCCCCTACGCCCCCCCCCCCCCACACACACACGGAGCTAAACCTAACGCAGGCAGCACATAAACGTGAAGAAAACGACGAAAGAACGTCGAAGACGCGTGTGACGTGACGTCGTACAACGTCGAAGGTCCGGACGCTACCTTCCTTGGACTTCGATGAAACCTCTACATGTGCGCGCGAAAAGGTGCACAGAAGGTTGAGAAACCGTTTCCAAAGACGTTTGCCATACGTCACAGGCACGTCTCAATGGGCCGTTGCGTCTTCCCTCGACGTTTATGATACGTGTGTTTTCGACATCCGGACTAACAACGACATTCATAGATCTTCAAGAAACCATTCCAAATTACGTTCCCTAGGCGTTGTGGAGAAGACGCTGTGTCCACACCCCCCCCCCCCCCCCCTCACTAAAAAAAAAAAAAAAAACGTTTTGAGTATTATTGCGAAGGCAAGTTGCTCTCATGCAAGTACGAAGGAAGTAACTAAAACACAGGTTTGGTACGAACTGTTTATTTTAGTATTTTCAGACAGGAAATGCAGTACGGAGCGCCGCCAAAAGACGTCCCTGGATGTGCCAGCCTGAAGTATATAAAACAAAGTCAGGTGAAGAAATGAACAAGGGTCTATGCCACGCTGCGCGGAATGTTCCACCACTTACCTTGCTCTTCTGATTAATCCGCTGACGGGCGTGCTTTACCCACCCCATCGCACATCGCTGGAACTTTCGCTGCGAGTACGGGAATGGTTTCAGAAGTGGGATCTCGTCCACTGGGCATTCATGACTGGGGTCGTTGGAGGCGTCAGAAGGGAGTTGATGGAAGACTGGACTTTACGCGCCATTATCTGCACTGCCCCTTCTTTTCTGAGAGGCGTCATTTATATCCTCACAGGCACCTTGATCCCAGCAGTAATACGATTCAACGTGTGAAGCGTCATGGCCTTGAAAAAGGTCCGCGAGCCGTAACTGAACACGACGGGGTTTTTGGCGACCACCAACTTTTTAATAGGGGCGACTCAGTCTGGACAGCCTTATAGAGAAATCTAATCGCAGCACTTCCATTGTATGCAGACTCGAAACAAATCACGGCGACAAACAGCCTGCCTCGTAGGCCCCGTAGACGTCACGGCCGGTGCTAGTGACTGACTTTAGGAAAAAGCTGGACCGGGTGATACGCAGAGCGGTTCTCTCTGGGCCGACATAGAATTCAGTGAATTATATTGGGAACGAATATACGTGCCCCCGTAATTAACGCTTATCGATTGTTCCTCGACACTATCTTCCCCTATATTTCTCTCTCGCCCTCTTGCCGATTTTTCTGACACATCGCATGGGGCTCTATTGAGATGTTACTGGCATCTCTTCTGCCTGCCTTTCCCGCTCTCTCTTGCGTGGCGTTGGCGCCGGCTGTTATTTTTTCTTTTTTTGCCGACCCGGAGGTGCGGGTTGGACTTGAACGCTATTTAGACCATCATTCAAAACTTGGCATCACGAGTGCCAATCTACTAAAATTGTTAACAGTATCTACCGGATTTCGTCATTGCCGGGCATTTTATTTTTTTGAGTAGTGTTCAGAAATGCGCAAGTGTGCAGCGAAATAGTGCTCCTATATAGTGCTTCCCGGCATGCGATTTTTGTTTGGGTACATCATCAGTGCGAAAGAAAGCAAGATCTGTTTGACAGTCACGTAGCAAGACTGGGCCTCGATCTACTGAAAACGCCAATGTCCTGGAAGTTGGTGTTGTGGATGAACTGTGATCTTGATGTGAATTTCGTGGTTCTGCGTAAGTCAGCGTGGGCACTAAAACACGAAAATGAATTGCTTAACATTAAAACAATGCCAGGTGGTCGCGGAGCAGTATGGATGCTCCTAGGAAATGATGCATGCCTGAAATCTCCTGGAGAGGGGATAGTGTAGCGACGCGCCCGTGGCGACGCGCCCGTGGCGACGCGCCCGTGGCGACGCGCCCGTGGCGACGCGCCCGTGGCGACGCGCCCGTGGCGACGCGCCCGTGGCGACGCGCCCGTGGCGACGCGCCCGTGGCGACGCGCCCGGGGCGACGCGCCCGTGGCGACGCCCCGTGGCGACGAGCCCGTGGCGACGAGCCCGTGGCGACGCGCCCGTGGCGACACGCCCGTGGCGACGCGCTTGTGGCGGCGTGCCCGTGGCGACGCGCCCGTGGCGACGAGCCCGTGGCAACGAGCCCGTGGCGACGCGCCCGTGGCGACACGCCCGTGGCGACGCGCTTGTGGCGGCGTGCCCGTGGCGACGCACCCGTGGCGACGAGCCCGTGGCAACGAGCCCGTGGCGACGCGCCCGTGGCGACACGCCCGTGGCGACGCGCTTGTGGCGGCGTGCCCGTGGCGACGCGCCCGTGGCGACGCGCCCGTGGCGACGCCCCGTGGCGACGAGCCCGTGGCGACGAGCCCGTGGCGACGCGCCCGTGGCGACACGCCCGTGGCGACGCGCTTGTGGCGGCGTACCCGTGGCCACGCGCCCGTGGCGACGAGCCCGTGGCAACGAGCCCGTGGCGACGCGCCCGTGGCGACACGCCCGTGGCGACGCGCCCGTGGCGACGCGCCCGTGGCGACGCGCCCGGGGCGACGCGCCCGTGGCGACGCCCCGTGGCGACGAGCCCGTGGCGACGAGCCCGTGGCGACGCGCTTGTGGCGGCGTGCCCGTGGCGACGCGCCCGTGGCGACGAGCCCGTGGCAACGAGCCCGTGGCGACGCGCCCGTGGCGACACGCCCGTGGCAACGCGCTTGTGGCGGCGTGCCCGTGGCGACGCGCCCGTGGCGACGAGCCCGTGGCAACGAGCCCGTGGCGACGCGCCCGTGGCGACACGCCCGTGGCGACGCGCTTGTTTCGGCGTGCCCGTGGCGACGCGCCCGTGGCGACGCGCCCGTGGCGACGCCCCGTGGCGACGAGCCCGTGGCGACGAGCCCGTGGCGACGCGCCCGTGGCGACACGCCCGTGGCGACGCGCTTGTGGCGGCGTACCCGTGGCCACGCGCCCGTGGCGACGAGCCCGTGGCAACGAGCCCGTGGCGACGCGCCCGTGGCGATACGCCCGTGGCGACGCGCCCGTGGCGACGCGCCCGTGGCGACGCGCCCGGGGCGACGCGCCCGTGGCGACGCCCCGTGGCGACGAGCCCGTGGCGACGAGCCCGTGGCGACGCGCCCGTGGCGACACGCCCGTGGCGACGCGCTTGTGGCGACGCGCTTGTGGCGGCGTACCCGTGGCCACGCGCACGTGGCGACGAGCCCGTGGCAACGAGCCCGTGGCGACGCGCCCGTGGCGACACGCCCGTGGCGACGCGCTTGTGGCGACGCGCTTGTGGCGGCGTGCCCGTGGCGACGCGCCCGTGGCGACGCGCCCGTGGCGACGCGCCCGTGGCGACGAGCCCGTGGCGACGAGCCCGTGGCGACGCGCTTGTGGCGGCGTGCCCGTGGCCACGCGCCCGTGGCGACGAGCCCGTGGCAACGAGCCCGTGGCGACGCGCCCGTGGCGACACGCCCGTGGCGACGCGCTTGTGGCGGCGTGCCCGTGGCGACGCGCCCGTGGCGACGCGCCCGGGGCGACGCGCCGGTGGCGACGAGCCCGTGGCGACGAGCCCGTGGCGACGAGCCCGTGGCGACGCGCTTGTGGCGGCGTGCCCGTGGCGACGAGCCCGTGGCGACGCGACCGTGGCGACACGCCCGTGGCGACGCGCCCGTGGCAACGAGCCCGTGGCGACGCGCCCGTGGCGACACGCCCGTGGCGACGCGCTTGTGGCGGCGTGCCCGTGGCGACGCGCCCGTGGCGACACGCCCGTGGCGACGCGCTTGTGGCGGCGTGCCCGTGGCGACGCGCCCGTGGCGACGCGCCCGTGGCGGCGTGCCCGTGGCGACGCGCCCGTGGCGACGCGCCCGTGGCGACGCGCCCGTGGCGACACGCCCGTGGCAACGCGCCCGTGGCAACGAGCCCGTGGCGACGCGCCCGTGGCGACGCGCCCGTGGCGACGCGCTTGTGGCGGCGTGCCCGTGGCGACGCGCCCGTGGCAACGCGCCCGTGGCGACGCGCCCGTGGCGACGAGCCCGTGGCGACGCGCCCGTGGCGACGCGCCCGAGCGACGCTTGCACAAAACAAGAATGGCACAATTCAATCCGTTTTAAACGCCATGGGCTTGACTTCGCAAATTAAAATTGTAACAATCGTTTACCAATCCATAAGCAAAACCAGCACATGTAAAAAGAAGGATATTTCTAACATGCCTTCATATTATTTTTTTCGTCAGTGTATATTCAGTTTTGTATATGCCGTCCCTAGCGTAATCCCATTTGTAACTAATAGTATCTTAAATAAAAAGATTAATTTATAAATAAACAATTTCCTCAAGCTCTCAAAAATTAAGGTTTGCTTGCGGCTTTTGAGCAGTGTAACCTTGACGACAGCTGTCATTAAGCGTTTAAGAGTGAACTCGTATTATACGTGATTCTGCGCCTGGAGATGGAACTGCAAAAGCTAAAAAAACGCAAAACAAAGGTCGTGGCATGACATCGCGAGGTCGTCAATGACAGGACAAAAATCGAACGTAATTTAAATATGCCCTCAGCATTGAACAAAACGTGAGTGGTCGACGTTGGCAGTAAGTCCTGTATGACGTTTACGGCAGTTAGGTGTGAACGCGACTTTGGTGGAACGTCACTGACGGGACAGTAATGTAACGTCACTATGGATTTTATTGTAACGTCGAAGTAACGTGAATGTTGGACGCAGCTAAACTTCTTGTCTTGACGTCGTGGCGAAGATGACGACGTAGAAGTTAAAACATGACGTCGCCAGGACGTCATGGACAGGACGATAATACAACGACATTTATGACCTTCACTTCAACATCAAAGAAAGGTGAGCGTTGGACGTTGCCTGAACGTCGTGCGTAGACGTCGTGGGAATGTTGGCGACGTTTGAGTTGAAATACAACGTCGTCACAACATCACTGATTGGACTCTTATGAAATTTGACATAAGGACGTCACCTCAGCATCGAAAAAACGTGATCGAAGTCATGCGGGACGTCACGGACGTCAGTGGCATTTGCTCGTCGTTTCCACGACGTTTTGTTCTGCCTGGGAAGCTTGGGCTTGGCGCGGCATGGGCTCACTGAGCACCGCGGCCTCTTCGCCAACCCACCCTGTACTCCTTCAACTTTCCGAAGCTCACCATGGCCGAGGAACCGCACACAACCCTTCTGAAACTAACGAAGACGCATCGGTGATTTTCGCCGAACATCGGTACACAAAACCGGCATTGCAGAGTCGGCCGACGGTTAAGCACAACCGCCGATGTGCTGCGGACACGACCCGACACCTGAAGACCAAGAAGACACCCCCTCGAAGAGATCGAGTCCAAAGGTGCAAATCTACCCCGGGCTTAACTCAACCACCACGATGACCTTTTTCCGGGACACGGGAAAGGCACGCACAGCGAGACGTGGGCGGGCGAACTCGCATGGCTCGGGCACCGTGGTGACGCCATTCACCAAACCCTCCTTTAACAGGTGCACCCTGCGGGGAATTCTACAAGGAATCATAATCAAATGAAAATCAGAGATAAAGATCCACCACTCATAGCAGGCTACCACAAACCCGCAAAAACAGCAAAAGCAGCCTAGAAAATGAGCAACTAGGCTGCCTTTACAGTCGTTCTCTCTTGTTATATGGGAGTCATTTACATTATTGGTATATTGTTGTGTACGAGTAATTTTATTGTATTTTTTTGCACTCGGTCCTCTGAACAAACCACAGTCAAAACGATTTAAAAAATCGCAAACCATTTTTTAAAGGTCGTACTTTTTCCCCATAATCTGCAAAGAAACCAAAGCGACTGCTGTAGCAGACTCGCGCAATGCGGGGGGAATGGTGCCGTCCCGTACCTGAGGACGGAGGTGCGACGTGGTTAGTTCTCATAGTGATCCGTGAAGTACATCGTCAAGCGGACGTTTCTAAAACCGTTCAATATTACGCGTAGCAACTGGCCCTAGTCAAACTGGGATTTCGCCTTACGCGAGGAATGTTTGGAGACTACTGCTTCGAGCAACCGCCAGGAAGATGTTCCCTTCGTCGCGCCATTTTTGGCGGGACGCTAGGGCTGCCATCTTCGCGGCACGGCCTGTGGGAAGTGCCGACTTCCCTTGCGGCATGAGGGGAGAGAAAAAGGGTTTTCCTATGGCGGCATCGGCAACCAACGAGCTCCGAATTTCTACGGTGTCGCGTGTACAGAAATCGCTTGAGTAGAAAGAAAACAAACTGCCCTAACGAGCTTCGCACCCAAGTCAGCAGTATGGGAAACCGACGCGCTAACGAGTTGGCTACTAGGGAATTTTTAATTTTTGTTATGTTTTACAATTGGGGGTGTTTGAGCACTGCTTGGCAAAAACTGCAATGTGCTCCCATAAAGGTTTTTTCCTACGAATGCCGTTTACTCTCCTGAAGAAAGAGCTCCTCTATATCTTGGGCGTTCTTAATCAACACTTACTTTTCCCACGACTGAATTCCAAATTCGATTGAAGTTAAACACAATTTCAGTCGCATTTGAAAAAGAAAGACGTTCTTTATTCTTGAGCCCTCTTTTTGCACGAATACCGTTTAAGGGGTCTCCACATATGGCTGAAAAGCTGGATCGGGGATCTCTTGAGAGGAAATAAATAAGTAAATATAAATGAGAAATGAACTTCGTAAATAATTCAAGATCAGCGATGAAAAGAAAAGAAAAAAAATGAAAGTTAGAGTAAAATAAAAAGAGAATCTAAGGATGATGAGAAGACATTTTATTTTAAAAATCAATATTTATTTAATAGATATCAAATAGATGACTTAGATTTACCTAATAGATAAATATTGCTTTTCAAAATAAAATATGTCTTTTCATCATCCTTAGAGACCCTTTTTGTTTTACTCGTAACCTTCTTTTTTATTGTATTTAGACGCTGATCTAGGATTATTTATTTAGTTTGTTTGTGAAATATATTTATATATTTTTTTCTAGGCCACAGATCCCTCACACAGCAATTCAGAACCAGAAAATTCACAAGGCATAAATCAAAGCGCATATAAAAGTTTTCATGTCCAATCAGGGCAGACGTCAAATGAAAATGACAGAACTGACGCTGACGATGTGCGAAGGATACCACATAAGACACTACGCGCAATGTGCATGGAAGAAGTAAACATATTGTAACATTCATAGTTACACAGATATGAAAGAAGGGAGTAAGAATTGTGATGATGGTGATGGCAATCTGCAGTAAATAATATCACGAGGGAACACGCCATATTGATAGGCAGATTACTCTCGATTTGTCTGGTATCGTCGTTTACGCGCTTAGTAAGCTTTGCGACGCCGTCTCTTTACGCACGCTTATTTTTGCCCCGGTAGCAGCGGTCCTGCTGGAAGCGAGCCGCGGGCTGGGCTTCATTGGATGTACTGCGGCCACCCACGGGCCGGTTGGAAGACCTCAGCGGGTCGAATTTGGCCCACTGGCCGCAGTTTGGAGACTCCTGGCGTTTAAGCTACAATAAATAGTTTATGCTGGAAGTCGCCTTCCTAACGGTAATCTAATTTAAATTCCTTTGAAAATAACACTCTGCATTCCCTCTTAAAAGGTTTTTGAAAAAGGTCACTGGCTAGTGATAGATGGCGTAAGTCGATATTAGACGTGGAAGTTGGGATTGATAGCCCCTTGAAAAATGATCCTTTATTTCGGAAACCCAAGCTGTCGTGATAGTTGCATTTTTGAGCTAAATGAAGGAAATGGAAACAATTATTTTATGTGCATGTGTTCAGCTGTCATAACTTGAGGCGTTTTTTTGGTAACGGGATATCCCTCCGGCCATGAGGCCCAGGAATAGATCGCGAAGTCCACCTCCAGTGATTGTTTTTATACGAATGGTAAACACAACGTATTATTTTGTGTCTGAACTACGATGTGAATATTATTTGCAGCTCTGTTCAATTACACATTGCCCGACCACAGCCAACGAGGCTCTCCGATGGAGCAACGCCTAAAGTAAATAGTCATGGCTGTTGTCATTCTTTGCGTCCAGAAGGAAGCTCAGTGTCACTATGGTGCCCGGAACACGTCTTGTACTAATGTGTTTACCGCGTACAAACTAGTGGTCACTTGATTTCCGCCTCATGACGTCGTGCAAGTGTCTTGCTGTCGATTCGGGACCCTGCAGACGTCCCGACAGCGGTGGCGGATGTGGCAGTCGCCTGTTCTGCTGCAGGTCGCTGTGTGGCAGCCCACGGAAGCTTCGGCAGCCAGAAGTTGGGACGCAGTGACGACAGCGACACTCGCGTTCGCTTGTGCAACTCGCAGCTTCTCGTTAGCACTTCTGTGACCAACCGCTAGGATCGCGACATGCAGCAGCATGACGCTTTGGCTTCTGTGACGTCATTTGTTGCCACTTGGGGACCACTTTTCATGTATGGGCAGTAGAGACCGCTAAACACACCAGTCGAAGACGCGCTCGAGGCGCCATAGTCTCACGGCGCATTGAGTACGCATGATTATTTTAGCTGGTACACGCACATAGATGACCAGCGTCATGAGGATACACTTGTGGTGCTACATAATAGGCTGCGGCAGATCGTAGCCTTGAGCGAGGCTTCACTTAATATGAAACTGAGAATAACTAACGACTAAGGACGCCCAGCTAGGTATCATGCTTTTGCTTACCAACTTCTAGTCGACTTCAAAAAATTTTAATTAAATAAACATCTTTATCAGTGTTCGATAGTATATTTTGTGTATGTAGTGTCATTTCTCCCTCTCCACTAAAGGCAATGGTTACTTCACGCCTAATGTCAATAACTGATTGGCGACAATATGTTCCTACAATTTATATTACAAACAGATTTTACGTTTCACTGTAGTATTTTAAGGCTGTCCACTCGGGTTTTAAGTGTAGAGACGTGGAAACGAGACGGTCGAAACAACATGTTCTCATACACAGCCGGTTTCCTGCACAACCGTTCAACAAACAATGCACACTCGTAAAAATAACGAAAATAAGAAGAAATCCTTGGCACATCCGTGTTTTTGTATCTTGCCTCACCGCTGCAACGAAGATCGAAGTGTTATTGTACGCAGAGTTTATTGGGATGTGAATTCCAATAACAATGCATTCCTACAGGAACTAAATCTACAATGCTATAGGAGCGACGGAGCGCGCCCTAAAACCTAACAAAAAATACATGAATTTTTTTAGCGAAGCTGTTTATGGTTTGTGTTTCGTAGAGTTCTCACATGCTTCAACAAAACCCCTACGCTCGCTCAGGCGAACGCGCCTCGCGCGCACACCTTGCCCGCATAAAATATTCGAAGTAAATAACTAAAATAAAGTGTTGACGAACGCGCCTGCAAGATGCTATATGTTTTAGACTTTTGCTTTAGAACAGTTATTGCTGCAGACACAGGCACGTGCGGCGCGTCAAACATTATTCCCGGCATTCTCCTTGATGCTTGGGTAATTTAGAGATAGGACTGTTTCGTACATTAGTTATCAAACATAGGCACCATTTTTAAGATCAGTAGACTCTCAGGTAGATAGTAAAGTTTTCTCAAAGATTTGGCGAACTAGAGTACTACAGCTTGCCCCGTCTTTCAGCTTTTTTTTATTTGTCCATAATAACAGACAGGGGGTGGTTATCATTTGGGCCCGTTCTCGTTTCGACCTTCTCAATTGGCCCTTCTCAAAACAACCATTCTCAAAAAAATCTTCTCTTTGGACCTGTCGCATTTATTCCTTTCCCGTTGCGTCTTTCGCATTCCAACCCTCCTCATTTGGGCCCATTCTCGTTTCGCCCTTTTCACCTAGCCCTTTTCACAACAGCCAGTCTCAAAAATATCTCGCTTTGACCCGTCGCACTTGACCCTTTTTATAGCTAAATCGTTTTTTAGGGTAATATTAATACATTGATATAATTTGTGTGTGTTTGTGTGTGTGTGTGTGCCACACTACAGGCATACTCTGTCTGCTAAGGATTTTAGCAGTGCGTCGAGTTCGTCGTGAAAAGCTACTAGCTGACAATAAAACAGACCAACTATTTATCGCAGTCAGATCATATTCCGAAATGTCACGTTGTTTGAGGTCTCTCGATTTGGGACAATGCCACCACTCCTATAATGCAGTGGTTCCCAAAAGAGGGTAAGAAATCCTAGGGGTCCGCGAAGCCCTGTCTCATCAGTCAGGCACGGCACTATTAGTTGTCTTTATTCACGTTGAGAAAGAACGTTCCAATTTACGGGAGAGTACTCTCGTGTGTATGTCAATGAGATAAGTCTACTTTACACTAGCAATTAGTTATATAAATTTATTAAATCATTATCATGATAACTTATACTCTTTTATTCCCTTCACCCCGAACGGGGTCCTCCATCATCTCCGCCTTTCTACAAGGCGCCCGCGAAACATCAATGGTTGAGAACCACTGCTATTTATGTATGCTATTTCTGTTAAAACTAAGTTTCCAAATTAAATGTTCATCTCTTTTTTTTCTCGCTTGCTTAGAGGAAGGGAAGCAGGCGTCAATGTACGATTCTCAATCCGTACCTCTACATATAACATATATATGGTGGTCCAAGCAAGGTAAGGCTCATGGACAAAGCCGCGAAGGCATAACGACCTTAGAAGCTGTGGGTCGCCTGTCAATTCCCGATCAGGCCTAGTTCTACTCGCTCCGAGGAAGTCACACAAAGAGCGCTATCATAGAAACACTTTATAAATACTCAAATTGTGCCGTCGATGCTGTGGAAGGCCACGGTTGCCCTGGGGTCCGGGTCTTGCCTGGGCTCGTTCAGCACCGCCTCTTTCGTTCGTCACGGCCCTTCGAACTCTGTCCACGCGCACCTCCCACGAGCGTCCCTTTCTCCTCTTCCTCGCCGCTCACGGGGCCGTCCATCCACGTTCAGCGTGGCTCGTTGTCTCCCACACTCCCCTCCCCTCAAGCCTCAAACTCCGGGGGGGTCCGGAGTATCCGGAGTCCCTGGACCGAGTCACTGGACTCCAAGATGAACTCCTGGTGGGGGAGCTTGATGAGCTCTCGCTCCCGCAACAGGTCCGGGGTCAGGTAGCTGTACGTCTGCTGGATGGCCAGGTAGGTGGTCTCGGCAAAGTTGCCCAGCGTGGCCGTCGAGACGCGGGCCGAGGTGTAGCAGACCTCGATGCCCGCCATGTGCAGCAGCTTCTTGGGCACTTGCAGGGCACGGTGTGGCGCTTTCCACTCTTGTTTCCCCAATAGCCGTTACGGACGGGGATGACGCACAGCTAGGCCAGGATGATGGCTTGAAGGATGGCCGTGGCCACCTCTTTGGAGCACTTGGCAGGACTGGCACCTCTTTGGAGCTCTTGGAGCACTGGCCGTTGAAGTCCCCAATGGCCGCAAAGGCCTTGAGGCGGGTGCGCTGGCCGGCACGCGTCTGCTTCTGCACCGTCATAATCTTCAGCACCTCGTCCTTCAGCGTGTCCCTGGGACTCTCCGGTCCTCCGCCGCCCTGCCTTCGTTGACGTGGTCGACGTCGGGATTGCTCACCCCGTCTCTGCCAACCAGGTTGACCACCCTGACGGTTGGTCCGTCTTGCTCCTTGCTAACCGGGTTGACCACCCTGTTGGTTGGTCTGGCCGTTCCCCCTTCCAACGGGGTTGACCCCCCTGTCGGCTTGTCTGGCCATTCTCTTGCCGAACGGGTTGGCCACCCGGTGCGTTGGTCTGACTGGTCTTCTGCCGGAAGGGTTGACCACCCTGGGAGTTGGGCCAGCTGGCTCCGCCGGTATCCCGGGAAGTGGAAGGTCGCCTTCCCGGATGGCGCCGCCCATTCTGGTTCCTCCGGGGGGCATTTCTGGACAGAACAAGCTCTATTAACATCTTGCAAAGATTAGATCAAGTTCTAGGCCGCAGATTATAGCGCCGCGCAGAGCACCTATCGGATCTCTCACCGACGGGTTCGCGCATTGTTCGGATACCGCGCTTAGGCCGCGTTGCCGGTCGCGCGCGAGAGTCACGCGGAACGGAGGATTCCTCGTTTTGTTCTCGTTCATCGTCATCCCGATCACGAAGATGGTACTTTTTTAGGTCTGTGATGTGGACCGGGCCAGACTCCTCGCTCGCATTTTCCTGAGCGAGCCTGTAGGTAAGACGTGACAGTCGTGCCTTTACCACGTAGGGCCCTTCCCACTTCGGAGCAAGTGAGGCTGCGAATCCGCTCGCTGCGTTGCTCAAAGGATGGGTTCTCCTGAGGACCAAGTCACCCACCTTGTACTCCAGGTGACGATGAGTCTTATCGTGCTGGGTCGCCTGTTCGATCCTTGCTGCAACGAGGTTCTCTCTGGCGTCGTGCAACGCATTCGAAAGGCGAACTTTCAACTCCGCCGCGTATTTAGAGAGTGGGCGTTCTGTCGAACCTTGGTTATTTCGTAACCCGTTCTCCAGCGGAGACGATAGCTCCTTACCCAAGTTTAGAAGCGCAGGCGTTAACCCAGTAGATCTGTTCACGGTCGTCCGGATTGCAAAACCCATCTCGACAATGTGTTCGTCCCAGTCCCTGTGTCTCTCCGTTAGTGTGATCAGCATGCTCTTCAAGTTTCGGTTCACTCTCTCAGTGATATTAGCCTGAGGATGGTATGGTGTCGTCCTTTTGTGCTTTATGTTTAGCGCCAAGCAGGAGTCAGTGAACACTCTGCTGGTAAAATAGCTAGCATTATCGCTGATGAGACACGTGGGTGTACCGAAGCGCATGAAAGTTTCCAACAACTTCTCCCAGATGCGCTCCGAGACCAGCTTCCTCAGCGGGTGTAACTCCACCCATTTCGAGAAATGATCGGTTATTACCAATAAATACTGGTTCCCACGGGGACTTTTTGGAAGTGGGCCGATGATGTCGCAAGCAACCATCTCCCACGGGTAGTGACTCACTACAGGCTGCATCAGGCCTGGGGGCTTTCCCCCTCGCGGCTTCGCTTTCTGGCAGGCTGGGCAGCTACGGGCGTATCGGAGTGTGTCCTGTCTCATCCCCGGCCAGGTCGCGACGCGACATAACTTTTGAAAAGTCTTGCTGCCGCTGCCATGACCAGCCAAAGCCGAGTCGTGGAAGTATCCGATAAACCGCCTCCGTAGCCTCCTAGGAATCACCACCCTGAACGGAGAGTCGTTCCCCTCCTCGTCGTCGATTGTTGGAATGTAGCGGAGCAATAAGCCGTCTTGACCCAGCAAGTATGAATCAATATGTTCGTTAAATTGACCGCCAGCGTTCCCGGTGTTGCTTGCTATTTCCGCAATTTTCCCCAACACCCGCTGACAAAAACCATCTGCCTTTTGGGCCTCGACAAGCTCTTCCTTGCTCACCACTTCACCCCAAGCCACGATCCTCTGTTCCCTCGTGCGGCCTCCTAACACTGCGACGAGCTCCTGTTGCATCGATCCCTTCCCGCTGTCTCGCTTATGAGCGGCCGCGCAGGAAGCTCGTCTCTCGCAATCCCCTGGCTGCGTCTCCTCCTTCCAACCACTATCATGGGGCGCCCGAGAAAGTGCGTCTGCAACCTTGTTGGTGGTGCCCTTTCGGTACTCGACAGTATAGGAGTATCGCTGCAAAGTGAGTGCCCACCGAGCTAACCTCCCCGCCGGCTCTTTCAACCTTTGAATCCAGGTGAGAGCGGCGTGGTCTGTCTGAATGACGAAGGTGGTCCCGTCTAAATACAGGTCGAATTTCTTTAGAGCAAACATGACGGCCAGCCCCTCCTTCTCCGTCACGCTGTAATTGCGGTCTGGCGGTGTAAGGGTTCGGCTGGCGAATGCCACCGGGCGCAGCTGTCCGTCATGTTCTTGCAATAACACCGCACCGACCCCGTAGTCGCTCGCGTCGGTCTGTACCACGAACGGACGGTTAAGGTCTGGCAGGCACAGGCTGGCCGTGGCTGCTATCGCCTTCGTGAGGGAAGAGAAAGCTACCACTTGTTCTCCACCCCAGGCCCATCTTGAACCTTTGTGGAGCAGCAGGTTCAGTGGCCGTGTGAGTCCAGCGCACCCTGGAATGAACTGCCGATAAAAACCGACCATTCCAAGGAACCTTTGAAGGCTCTTCGCGTCGCGCGGTGGTGGGTAATCAAGAATGGCCCTCAACTTATCCTCGTTCGGCCTCAAGGTACCGTCATCTACGACGAAACCCAAGAGGTTGACCCTTGAGGCTGCGAGCTGGACCTTCTTTGGATTAATCGTTAATCCCGCTTTGCTCATTCTGCTTAAGATAATCTCAAGGTGTGCTAGGTGCTCCTCGAATGACCTTGAAAATACGACGACATCATCCATGTATGCCATGGCAAAGTTGAACTTCGCGTCCCCCAGCACGATGTCCATAAGCCGTTGGAAACTCGATGGCGAGTTAGACAATCCAAACGGAAGGCGGATAAACTCAAACAGACCCCTGTGACAGGTGAACGCCGTCTTCTGGACATCGTGTGGTGCTACCTGGATCTGCAAAAAACCTCTGCTACAATCCAAGGTAGTGAAAACCCTCGCGCTACCCAACGAGTACATGATGGACTCAATAGATGGGAAGGGATATGAATCCCTTCGTGTCATCTCGTTAAGTCGGCGGTAGTCAACGCAGAGACGAGCGGTACCGTCTTTTTTTGTCGCTAAGACTACCGGAAAAGCCCAGGGGCTCTGTGACGGCCTCACGGCCCCTGTGTCTATCATCTCATCGAGAGCCTTATCTAGGAGAGCTCGCTTGTGCGCACTCAGCGGTCTGGGATTACAACCCCATGGTCTAGCATCTCCTGTGTCGATTCTGTGTTGTAAAATGTTTGTAAGTCCTGGCCTCTCGGTAAACATAGCTGCGTGTCGATGCAAGGCGTCTGCTAACCTACGCCGTTGTTCTGCCGGCCCGTTGTAAGAAGCGACAATCGCTTCAACGTTTCCCGATACGACTCGCGCAGCTAATGTTTGCTCCTCTCGTGATCCGACGAGTGAGCTTTCTGTGTCCTGACCGAAACTCGGTGGGACGGCAAAGGGGATAAGGGGAGTCAACGGATTATAGTGGTACCCGTTATTCTTCAAGTCTATGATAATCCCCTCCCGGCAGACGAAGTCCTGTCCTAAGATCACAGGGATTTGCATGCCTGGCAGATAGAGAAAACGCTGCCTCCTTCGACTGCCGTCGAGGCTAAGGTGAAGGCGTATAGCGCTTTGTGCCCTAGCCGATCCTGCTGCTAAACGCAGCGTGGTGGAAACTTCCCGCACGTGAAGTGCTCGTCGGCGACAGTCTTCGTAGACTCTGTCGCCGATCAGGGAAAGAGTCGAACCGGTGTCAATTAGTGCGTAGTAACTGTTACCACCGATCTCGACGCGCACGTACGGCCCCTTCTCAGATGTCAAATCCTGAGTTCGACATGCCGACGGGGCAAACACCGACCTGTCGCTGACCGCAACTCCAGCCCCGTTGGCAGACTGATGAGGGGCCTCGGCAGCGGCCGGCAACCGCGAGTCGGGAAGTCCAATTAGTGGCGCCGGCCTCTCCCGTTTCCCTGAGAACCATGGGGGGGAGCTGCCGTCCATGTGCACTGACGCTTGATATGCCCAAGCTGATTGCATTTATAGCACCTGACCTGTCTCCTGCCATTGTGTGCTGAGCGTCCGCCGCTACCATCACGCGAAGCAGTGTCGCGCCGGGGGTCATTGTAGTTCCCGCGACCCTCGTAATGATTCGCGACTCCGCGGTGGTCGGCTGCGCCGCCTCCCCTAGGGGGATGCGCCCTGGAAGAGCCCGCGTTAGCTGCTCTGCGCCTCTGTTCAAAAGCGAAGGGATCTAAGGCGCGGGGCACAGCAGTTGCGCCACTCCTATGTCCTGTAACGGCCACGTACGGCGTACGTGAGTCGTCGCAAGCTCCCGCGCCTCGTCCTGTCCAGGCGCAACCCGGCTCCAGAGATTCCTCTGCGCGTGGAGGGGGGCGATACGTCAACTCGGCGAGCAAGCTCGCCTGAACGATGCGCGCCTCTCTGGCAAGTGCTTCCAGATCAGCGAAATCACGTCCGCGCAAGTAGGGTTTAAATCTAGGGTGACACTGGCGGATCGCCCTAGCTACCCTCTCCGCGTCTGACGCTGTAGGGTCGGCTCTGGAGTAGAGCTCCTGGAGAGCGCGGACGTATTCTACGAGGCTCTCGTCCGGATGCTGAGTACGGCTGGCTAGCTCATCTCTGATCCGCATCTCATAGTCGGGAGGCAGAAATTCCTCTCTGAATCGTGTCCGGAAATCTGCCATCGAAAGGAACGGCCTCTGCATTCGCCTCCAACGCGCTGCGTCATCCGTCAACGCGATTGGGACGATCTGTATCAGGGCCGTTTCATCCGACGCGCCCAACGCGGCAATGTACGCGTCTAGGTCCTGCAAGAAATCGTGAACCGATGCTGCGTCGGAGTAGCCCGAATAGGTCGGCGTCGGCACGCTCAACCGCGGGCGAGGCACGGGCGTAGGCGCGGGATTCACCACCCCTGGGGCCAAACCCATCTGTCTAGAAAACGTCGCGAACATCGCCGTCATGGCGTGCATTAGTTCGCTGACGTCTCCCGTGTTCACCGCCGGAATTGGGGGTTCTAGCGCTGCCGCAACGCTCGCTTCCCCACTCGTGCCTTCTCCCACGTCTGAGTCAATATCCGCCACTGACTGGGTTGAGGCCTCGGGATGGGCGGCCTTATTCCGTAACCTGGACATGGCGGCAGAACGTTAAACACTGATGTCCAGCGGAGTAACAAAAAAATTCAAATGGGGAAACAAAACAAACCTAAACTTAGAAATCGCGATTCGTGGGACTCCCCGGGAGCGAAAAAAAACAACGGCAGACTGATCGGGCCCCACGTTGGAAGCGCCAGTTATGTGGGTCGCCTGTCAATTCCCGATCAGGCCTAGTTCTACTCGCTCCGAGGAAGTCACACAAAGAGCGCTATCATAGAAACACTTTATAAATACTCAAATTGTGCCGTCGATGCTGTGGAAGGCCACGGTTGCCCTGGGGTCTGGGTCTTGCCTGGGCTCGTTCAGCACCGCCTCTTTCGTTCGTCACGGCCCTTCGAACTCTGTCCACGCGCACCTCCCACGAGCGTCCCTTTCTCCTCTTCCTCGCCGCTCACGGGGCCGTCCATCCACGTTCAGCGTGGCTCGTTGTCTCCCACAAAGCATATCGATCCAGCGCCATTCGGTTGTAGCGCGAACGGGCGAAATGAGAATGGGTCCAGCTGCGAAAAACACGATTCGGATCTTATGAGAAGGTTCAAATGAGAAGGACCAAATGAGAATGGGTCCAAATGTGCAAGGTTCAAATGCGAATGGGACGTTTTGAGATACACCCACAGAAAGGTAGTGGCTGGGCAACAGCGTCGAACTATTTGCCGAACTAGAGTACTACTACTGTGGCTTAAAGGGGTTAGTGTAGTTACCGAGTAGCCTCCACCATGCATCGGGAACGGCCGCTCCTTGGAAGACGGTGTAGGTGGCGCTTCGATCCGCAGCTTCGTTAGGGTGCCTCCATCGGCCGGCTGATAGAGGCGCCCTAACAGGCTTCATAACTAATATAAATACCTCAATAACAATTATTTGTTTCCAGTGGACTTCCAAGGACATGGTTTGTGTTCGTAGGTGAATAAAAATGTGAAACTAGGAGACGACAGTGTAGTTGACAGCTGCGAATCGGCCGGAGCTGACCGGAGCCAAGCTGGCCAAGCGACCAAGCCGGAGCCATAGCCGGAACGACGGTGCTGCAAGCGCCAGCGCCACCCGCGGCCGTCTTCCAACGCTGTGCCGCTTCTCCGGTTTTGTTCGTTACACTAACCCTTTAAGCCACTGTAGTACTACGTCTTCATGAACTGCGATCGCAATATCGGGGAAAGCAGAAACATAAAAATGAAGAAACACGCACTATTTTTTTAGTTTTTCTAATTCGCTGTAGTTACTGAACGAATCAACTTATATCAATAGTTTTGATATGATTCTGTTGCGGGTTAAATTTCAAGAGACGGGGCGGAAAAGCTTATAATTAACTTCGTAGCATGTCTTCAAAGGCAAAAATGTCAAAACAATTGGAAATTTCACAATTTTGTTTATTATAAAAAATTATAGGTAGGTATTCCCTCCGTAATCCCTCCGTCGATTCAGTATTCACTTTACGTGGATGATTTACAAATTTCAGTTTCCTCCTGTAACCTTTCAGTCAGTGAACGCAGGGTTCAGCTAGGCATCAAGAAGCTTACTGAGTGGGCTGACAGTAATGGGTTTAAGTACTCTCCTGAAAAGACTGCATGTGTTTGCTTCACCCGCAAACGTGGAATCCTTCTTGAACCATCCCTAATAATCTACAATAGTAATGTTAGTGTCCACCTCAGCACAAATGTTTGGGTCTTACGTTCGATAGTAAACTGAATTTTAATGCTCTTGTAAAAAGCCTGAAACTGAAAGCTCACAACTCTCTCTATATCCTTAAAGTTCTCTCTCACCGGTTGTGGGGCTCGGATCGATTGTGCCTCCTGCAAATCTATCGCTCTTTGGTGCGCTCCCGATTGGACTATGGCTGCTTTGTTTATGGGTCTGCCAGGCAATCTGTGCTCAAGATGTTGTAGCCCGTTCATCACCTTGGGCTTCGTTTGGCTACGGGTGCGTTTCGTACGTCCCCTGTGCCCAGTTTGTATGCAGGGGCTAATGAGTGTTGCCTCGAAAGACGCAGATTCACAGTGGGCATGATGTACTCTCTTCGCATCCGATCTGTCCTCCAGCACCCCACTCAAGAAGTTGTTCAAGAAACACGCTCGGAACGACTTTTTCTCGCAAAACCTAGCGTGATCTCTCCATTCAGTATGCGATTGAAAACCTTGGCCGAGTCTGTCGGATTAGACATGGCATCCCAGGTAATCGAATCCCCTGGCATCATAGCACCTTGGGAGCACCCTGACATACACTGCAACCTGTCTCTTGCACAGTATAACAAGAAAAGCACTCCAAGTTCGGTGCTTCTGCAGGACTTTCATGAACTTGCTCAATTGTATGACGATTATACAAAGTTCTATACAGATGGAACAAAATCTAAGACATTGTTGGGTGCTCTGTCATTGGCTCTTCAGTGGAAGTTGTAAGGCGGATAAATACTGCTGCTACCATTCTCACAGCGGAGCTGTATGGTTTCCTGTTGGCTACAGAACACATAGCCCGTCACACTATACCTCTTGCAGTGGTTTTCACTGACTCTCTTAGTGCCGTGCGAGCCATCTCTTCACTGCTGCCTACAAGGAACGCCCTTGTTGTTGAAGTTCAGAAGAAAAGTATTGTGGCAGCTAGAAAGCATTGCACCATTGTCTTTTGTCGGATTCCCAGCCATGTTGGTATCCCAGGCAATGAGGCAGCCGACCGTGCTGCGCGCACACGCGTTAACAGAGGGGTAGATATTAGAAGGATCCCTTACAAGGACTATTGTACTTTTGTAAAGTCTCGCATACGAGCACAATGGCAAGTCGAGTGGAATGAGGAGATCTACAACAAGCTGCATCTCGTTAAGCCAGACCTGGAAGATGGGCGACAGCCCGGTACCAGGAACGCTTTTATGAAGTAGTACTGTGTCGCTTGCGCATTGGCCACACTCATCTGACTCATGGCTACCTGCCTCATGGGAGCATGCCCCTTTGCGTGAACAGTGTGACAAACCTCTAAGTGTTCTCCATTTTCTAATTGAGTGCCCTTTCTATGAACGGGAACGCCGATCTCACTTCGCACAGTTATACAGAAAGCACATTCCCTAACACCCAATGCTGTTATTGGGTGATGAACCATTCGTAACTTACAAGCAGGTTTTTATGTTTTTAGAAGCTATTGGTCTTCTACATCGACTGTGAACTTCAAAGTTTTTCACTCATGTCCATTTTTGTTTGTGACATTATCCGATTCATGTCTTATTCCTTTACTTTTAACCCTGACCACTAGAGTCCTTTGTTCTCGCTTACCCTCAATGCAATAGCTTCCTTCTTTGGCGCTCTTTGGCCTTAGCAGCCCTTGCGCCATAAAAACCCAATTCAATTCAAACCCTATGAGCGATTCTTAATCACCTTTCTGGGAAGGTATACTGAATGGTAAAGCCAAGGGCAATTTTTTCCTTATCTCTTCTGTTCTGCGAGACTGGCCTTTTTGCCGTTTCCTGAAGCAATGACCCGGCTGCGTGTGAGAAGTCTGAGACAGCCACTCTTCGTCATATGATATTTTTCAGGCTGACCAAGTATACTGTTTCACACTTTTACATTAGACACATAAAAATTTACTTTACACCCCACCAACAGATAGCCTGAGTGCACACGCCATTAGTAAACAAATGTGAAGAATTCAGGCCATAATAACCAACTCTGGTCAATAAAAGTCAACTTTCAGTCAAATAAGACTCTACATGGAATGAATCTGACCATGGCGCGTGGAAACTCCCTTTCTTCCTTTTTTTTCTTTTCGAAATTACAAATAGCGCGCAGCGTGTGGGGGCTCATTTGCGCCAATTTTAAGTAGCTAACCGACTCAACCAGATTTGTGCGAGTGATGCGAGCCGGTCCGCGGACTCAGACATGCTTCCTATTAAAAAAAAATACACACCTGAAATGTGTTGCGGCGAACATTCTCCCTCTTGCGCGCGTATGCTGTTGGGTGAGGATTACAGTGCGGCGTGAACCGTGCATGTGAGCGCGCGCGCAGGGAAGGTGCGAGGGCTTTATGACGGCCATCTTTGGCCACCGCGCGCATCTCGAGGGGGCCGAGATTGCAACGGCCTCTGCGCTGTGCGGTCGTGCGGGTGGCACTTGTAGTTGCTCGGAGATGGGGTGCCTGAATTTTGATTGCGAGAGTATGGAGGTATCCTTTTTTGTATTAAGGGCCAGTTAGCACTAAAATAAGATTACCGAGCTCTAAGATGTTATTATTCAACAGAGTCGCGTGCGTAAGAGAACACTACTCGAAGGCTTTCCTTTTTTCGGGTTGATCGCACGCGACCTCTGCATTCGCGGTTATAACAATTGCTGGTTTTGGCTGTCTGTACTTGCAGGATAGCTTCCGCATGATATTTCGAAAGAGTAAGATTAAAAGTTTGATTACCTTTTATATCCAGTGGCTTACAAGTATCACTCGTACTTTGCGCGAGCGACTGCAAATTAGTTTCGCATTTTTCGCTCAGTTCTACACTTTGAATGAAGATGTAGATCCTTACGCAGATATGGCTCTCTTTGAAGTGTTTGAAGGGGCACAGAACGACTTATTTGGAAATTGTTGAAGGCGCGCGACCGTCGGTTGGTAAAATGTGCGATCGACGGAATTATGTTCACTAATAATTTTTACCAATTTTTTCTTTGCCTGTTTCAACACAGGACACGGTCGATTTTGTAGGCAAATTTAGGTGGACTGAAACTACGGGTTAAATAACATTTCTTCGAATGTCAGAATAAAAAAAAAATTGCTTTCTCTTTGTAGTCCACAAAAATCGCTACGCTCAAATAAGACGTTAGGTTAGCGTTGTGCGAGGGGTGCTTCGCACGCTGACTCGCGATAGCAACCTTTGTGCATGTGTTCCGATGAAACCTTTAAAATCGCGCTTCTGATTTATATAGTACGCCCACTTTCCCAATGTTCTTTAATTACAGGACATAAATATAGTCGTTTTGAACCACAATTTTCTTCATTGTTTACACTTATGATCAATATTGTTAACTATTTTAAAGATCACCACTCATCGTGAGTACCCATTTGAAACGCGAAGCGAGCTACAAAAGCTTTTTTAGGTTGTTTCAAATGACGGACTATTTCACTGCGTTGCAAACTTCCGCGTCAACATCTGTCGAGACAACACCTATGTTATTGCGTCCATCAATTCAATATACCTCCCGCATTTTTGGGACAAATGCCACCACGTTTTGTATACTCGGTGAGAATGCGCAAGAACAGTGCTCGATAACTAGATCTGATGGATATTTCCTTTATTTCGAGTTCCGTATCCTTGCTCCGAGCTTTCGCTAAAATTCCAGAGTATAGTCGAACTTGGCGCAATAACAACTGTAATTCAAGAAAGAAGTGAATGAGGAAAGAACAAAATACAAGTTTTCACGTTGTTTTGAAAGTATTATGAAAAGGATGTGGTCGGATATTTTTACTTGTGTGACGTGTTGACACGTGAAACTTTGCATCATCTACATATAATGCTTAAGTTCGTATAAAATGTAGTCAAGTCGTCTAAACCTATTTAATCAATTGAGATTATTTCAGACGGAAACGAAACTTCATTCCTTCTTTAGTAACGTTTACAACTCAGAGGGTGACCTTGCAAAACTTGGGGCGCGACGTAGAGTCAAGTGACAGGTCCTGGCTAGACAACAGCGGCGAACTTGCTGCCGAACTACAGTACTACGTCCTTATGAACTGCGAGCGACATCTCGGGGAAAGCAGAAACATAAAAATTAAGAAACAAGCACCAATTTTTTTGTTTTTTTCTAATTCGCTGTAGTTACTGAACGAGCAACCTATTTATATTGTTTCGATACGATTTTTTCGCGGGTTAGATTTAAAGATACGGGGCATAAAACGGTTTACTGATAATTAACTTCGTAGGATGCTTCAAACGCAAAAGTGCCAGAACAATCGATTTTGGGAAATTTCACAATTTTGTTAAATGTAAAAATAAATATAGATAGGTATTATTAAGGCTCAGTTTCTTAAAAGCGTGTCATTCTGTATAAAGTAAAAATGTATAAAACATATGTGCTCCACTGATTACGTGAGTGAGAATAAAAAAAAATCAGGAGCCATTCCACTCTGTGAAGGGGGATAACCAGCGAAGCTCTTTAGCACACGGCACAGACGTGACACAGGATTTTGAGCTTAGGTTCGAACATATTTATTGTCTTGATCGTTGGCCAGCGTGACTAAAAGTACGCACACACATTCATTGATGTCTTAAGTGACGGTCATTATTTCGCATGGACGTCAAACACCGCCCCGAGGAGCCGGAGGAAACTAGACACGCGCTCGGGGACCGCCACTTTGGAAGGGCGGAACAAAAGGAAACTCGACAAGCAAGCGGCTTGGAACGACGACAAAGAGAGGGCGGTGTGAGCGTACACATGGCTGACGCGGGTCGCACAGCGGTAAATCTTTGAGAAAACTTTACTGTCTACCTGAGAGTCTACTTATCTTAAAAAGGTGCCTATATTTGATACCTAATGTACTGAACAGACCTATCTCTAAACTACCCAAGCATCAAGCAGAATGCCGGGAATGATGTTCCACGCGCCGCACGTGCCTGTGTCTGCATCACTAACTGTTCTAAAGCGAAAGTCTAAAACAAATAGCATCTTGCACGCGCGTTCGTCAACGCTTTTTTTCTTTTTTTTTGGTTATTTGCTTCGAATCTTTTATGCGGGGAGGCTGTGGGCGCGAGGCCCATTCGCCTGGTGAGCGTAGTGTTTTGTTGACGCATATGGAAACTCTACGAAACACAAACCATAAACAGCTTCGATAAAAAAATGCGTGTATTTTTTGTTAGGTTCTAGGGTGGGCTCCGTCGCTCCCATGGCATTGTACATTCCCTTCTTTTAGGAATCTATTGTTATTGGAATTCACATCCCAATAAACCCTGCGTACCATTACACGTCGCGCTTTGTTGCAGCGGTGAGTCGCCGCCAACGTGGCTTCAAGGCGAGAGCGCTGGCCCAAGGATCCCCATGTGGCGGGTTCCAATCCCACACTCTAAGGAAAAAAGGAGTCAGGTGGAGTCAAACAGGTTTTTGACTCTCCTTAACATCTTAGCAGCATCGTTTGACTCCAGTTTTCAGCCAAAGGGAGTCCAAAGCGGTTTAGACTCCTTTAACGCACTGGAGTCATATGAGTATGCTTGAACGCCTGTAGTCAGCTGACCCCCTGCGGTCAAGGGGGGGGGGGGGGGGTCACCTGAGCCTCTAAAATTGGTGGAGTCACCGTGAGCGTGACAGAGTCTCGCCACTGGAGTCAAACGAGCACCTTTGCATCGGAGGGAGTCCAAAGCAGTTCGGATTCCCTCAGCACAAGGCAGTCAAATGGGTCTACTTAAGTACTCCCAAGCTTCAGAGTTTTTTTTTTCTTTTTTTCTCGACTGCTTTATTTAGATGTTGATATACTAATCAGATTTTTGAATTTTAACCGGGTCGTATCATAAATATTTATTCATTAAAAGATATGAAGCGGCATAGTTATAAGCGCAGAACTTTCCAATGGGGAACATGTAAAATACGCAAACATATTAGCATGATTCGAAAACCCCGAGACTGCAGGTAACGGCACACATACTCTAAAGTACCAAAGCCTTTTGAGTGTGTGTGTCGTTACCTGCAGTCTCGGGGTTTTTGAATTACGTTTCATGTACACCAGCTCGTTTGCGCCCGTACTTTTATTACATATTTTCGTTGTTACATCAGTGGGTGCGTTGCTTTTAGCCGTATGCCGGTTGATGATTCGATTAAAACTGATTTATTCGCAAATAAAGCTCTTCTATACGGGGATGCGACCTTCGCTATGTGTTTTTAAGGTCAGGGGACATTAGGGGGGGGGGGGGGGGGCAAATGGCTGTCATTATGAAGTGAATAATAAACTACAATTCGGTAAATAATATTTTAGTTGGTGGCTTTACGGATCATTTTTCAATAACATTTTTAAAGACAGTCACCGTGGAAGACTAAAGGAATTCACGCCTCTGGCATTTCTCCCCACAATTGAGCGGAATACGTCAAGCAAATGCAGTCCTCCCAGAAAGTCCCACGTTAATTTTAGCTGTGCATGTCAATATTCTAACAGCGTGCGAACTTCAAGCGAATAAATGCACAGAGTTTCCTATCACAAAAAACAGAGTGCTGCATATATAGTTTTCACATTCGGGAACGTAAATATAAGAAACGGTACAAGTGAACTTGTACAACTATTGCACGTAACCGGTCAGTCCCATACAAGGACACGAAAATAGAACTTTTCTCTCTATTTCGGAGCACTTCTTGAAACTTAAGTAAAGAGGGGCCAAAATTGTGGCCGAAAATTTCCAATCTGGTGGTGTATTTTGTAATTCAGTGAAGTGCTTTAACAGTTGTAGGCTGACTTCAAGATTGCATTTGCATAATGGTCTTTCAAGCCACTAATTAAAAATGTTAATTAACGAAGTTTAGGTAACTTTCGAACAAACTATGATGATTGTTCGCTTCCCTATTGTTCGTCGAGCTCACGAATTCCGTAATGAAGACCGCATCCACGTAGCAGGGAGCGCCCTTGTAGAAGAATCTAATTCCACTAAAAAAAAAAAATATATATATATATATATATATATATATATATATACAGGGTGCGGCCGTAAAAACTTTCACATTTGGCACGCCTAGCAAAAATCGAATTTCAAACATACATACCTGAAATTGGGCACACGAACGTCGTTTATTTCAAAGTTTTTTGCCTATTTTTTTCAGACGTCAACTTGGAATTAGCGAATTATTAGAAAGATAACAAAAATGGCAGACGTGCATTTCCTATGGCCTATACCCGCCCGTTCGCCGTCTGCTATCTGGTTCGCGACGCCGCTCCCAGGTGGCGCACTGAACGCAAAAACGCGGGAAACGCCGCACGAAAGGCTGGTGTCGGGCGAGATAATCGCGATAAAAAGTGATTTGAACGAAATATATGAACGATTGTTGAAATTACCTGTTTCAAGTAAAGTTTTGACAGATCGTCATGCAAGCAAGAAGACACCAAGATGCGACGAGATCATTTATTTACAGCCTGGCATAGCAAGTGGTGCTGCTACCGTTGCAGACAAGTTCGTTTTGAGTTATCATTTCATTTTGATTTTCACAGGGCCGCTGTAACACAAAGTATTTTTTTTCATACAGCTTGGGTATAATTAACACACATGTCATAAAACATATTTGTAAAAAAAAAAGAAAGAAATCATATTAATTGTAGCAATATTTACGGCGCTGTAGTCATTTCGGTGGGCAGGTGATACAATAGCCGGTATTTGAGAGAGATAGTCGTCTTTTTGCTGGTTTCTCATTGGTACCTCTATCAGCAGCCTCTACTTTGCTCTCCGCGTGCGGCAAGCAGCACGAGAGAAAGTAAGAGGGAAACTAATAGTTTAAATTCCGTTAGGAAGTGGAAGCGGTGCGTTCATTCAATTGTTTATTCTTGAAAAATACATCTTCTGATACACCTCTTCTGTCACGGCGATTTGAAATAACGTTGTTGCTTCAGCGGCCCTTTGAACGACCAGGGTTCGGCCGATTCGATGTGCCCGCCGTTTACAGACACGCAAAGCCGAAGTCGAGCTTCGTACGCCAGGAAAGCCCTTTCGCGCATCCCATCGTCGATCTCGAGGAACGCGCCCTCAAACGTTTTTTTCTTTCAGCTCTTCGATGCTGGGGATCCTCTTCTTGTAGACAAATCCTTTTATAAATCCCCAAACGAAAAATTCGCACATATTTAAGTCGGGGGATCGTGGAGGCCAGTCCATATAACCTGATGCCCGACCCATCCATTGCCGAGGGAACGTGTTATTGAGCCATGCCCTCACACTCTTTGCGTAATGGGGAGCCGCCCCATTCTGCATGAGTATACAGTTTTCTTCTGTCATGTGGTACCTTTGAAGCTCAGGGAGCATTTCTGTTTTTAGCATGTCCAAGTAAGCATCTGCGTTGACGGTGCCATCGAAAAAAAAGGGGCCCACTATGCCTTCACGCCAAATCCCACTCCACACTGTCACCTTCGGTGAATAAAGACGCCGTTCGTCCACGGCATGAGGGTTATCGCGAGCCCATATCCTGCTGTTCTGGCGGTTCACACGTCCATCTAGGTGAAAGTTTGCTTCGTCACTAAACAAAAGTAATTGCAGGTGCCCCAGGTTGCTCCTGATTCGCAACAACTCCGACTTGCAAAATTCTAAACGTCGGACGTTGTCGCCGTCGTGCAGAGCTTGGATTTGCATCTTGTACGGGCGCAAATTATTTTTCCGCAGAATCCGTCGTACGCATTTTTCCGAAATTCCAAACAACCTGGCTGCTCGTCTTGACATTTGCGGGTCGCTCTCGAAGACAGCAAGCACCGCTTCAGTGAGCTCCTCATTGTCAGCAGGCTCTCACGTTCACTGACTGGATTCTTCTTTTTAAAGTCTTCTCCACTTACAAAACGATTCGCCCAAGTCAAAATAGTCGGGCGTGAAGGCGGGCGTTTATGAAATGCAGTGAGAAATTTTCGTTGTGCTGCGGTCACCGAGTTCCGCTCCACGTACCGCTTGACTGCCTGGGCACACTCACTTGCCGAGAATTGCGGCATCGCAGGGCGGCGCGGAAAATATTTTGATAATAACTGCAGAAGATAGTGCAACAAAAACAATAAACAGGAACAATCAAGATGCCTCAGCAGCGGCATTCTTGATTTCAAAGTTGAGCTTTCACCGGGAACGGACCCGTCAACAGATGAGCAGACGACAATGGAAGACACATGTTCGTCTGCTTTAGAACATATTTTTATTAAACGAGGGCGTCCGCCAGTTTCTAAATTTCAAGTAAAAGGGCATAATCGTTCACATATTTAGGTAAAATCACATTTTATCGCGATTGTCTCGCCCGACACCAGCCTTTCGTGCGGCGTTTCCCGCGTTTTTGCGTTCAGTGCGCCACCTGGGAGCGGCGTCGCGAATTAGATAGCAGACGGTGAACGGGTGGGTATAGGCCATAGGAAATGCACGTCTGCCATTTTTGTTATCTTTCTAATAATTCGCTGCTTCCGAGTTGACGTCTGAAAAAAATAGTCAAAAAACTTTGGTATAAACGACGTTCGTGTGCTCAATTTCAGGTATGTATGTTTGAAATTCGATTTTTGCTAGGCGTGCCAAATGTGAAAGTTTTTACGGCCGCACCCTGTATATGTATATATATATATATATATATATATATATATATATATATATATATATATATATATATATTACCTGGCATATGGCTACCAATGTGCTGGCGACTTCCTGACACAAAAGAATTACAAATGCAAAGAAAACAAGAAATGAACCTTTGCTTGTTTTAATGTTGAGAATGAAGAGACAACACGGCATCCTTTCTCACTCGAAAGAAAAAAAACAAAAACAAAACAAAAAAAAACGACAAGGACCAGCCGCGTCTGAAAGAAAAGAAAAACAACTAATAAAATCAATAATAGAATAATATTAGAAACAATATAACAAAATATATCGCGTGAAGAGTGGTTCCGAATCTCCGAAGTATCAAGAAAACCAAAGCTGATACTTATCTGTGAAGGAAATCGGTCCCTAATCCCCATCACCCTGGCAGCAATTTTCATAATGCTCTAAGCAATATGGGAATATAATGGTGGAGTGGAGTGATAAGATGAATGTGTTTGCCGACGAGTGATGGTCTTGAAGTATGAACTCAAAAAGGACTTCCAGCACGGTGGTCAAAATTTGTTTATATAACGAAAGACGGACTTCACGGACGACACACATAGCGAACAAGAGAGAAATAATTGTACATGATATGAAACAGTCTTCTTGCAAACTCTGCTGCCACTCATCTCCTTTCTCTCTCTCCTTAACTCGAAGTTTTCTCCTCAATCTCTAACTCGAATTCCCAAAAATCTCTCGTCTTCCTTGTTCCTTCTTCCCGTCCCCCAACTCTCTCCCTCCCTCTTTTTTTTTCCACTTAACTCAAAACATCCGCACATTTTTTTTTTTCTTTTTCGTTTAAATATCGCTTTCAGATGGCACAGAGTCGTGAAGGCGCCTTCGCCCATCGGGGCAAGCGCTCCCCTTTTCTCCCCGGGAGTCCCGCGGTGTCCACAAAGGCTACTGTTTCGCGACATTCAGATGATACAAAGGCTCTTGCCTACAGTGCCGCAAACAAGAGAGGAGACGAGACAAAGATGGGAGTGCCGGCTTTTTCTGCCGGAGGCGCGCGCTCTTTTTGCACCAAAACAAGTTTCCCTTTCCTCACACGCTGCACTGGCGGGGTGGTGGTTGTACTGGTGTCCTCGGATTTGTTTCTTCTGAAAGAAGTATGGCAGCCGAGTAGCGCATAACCTGCCTCGGTTATCGCGGCTTATCCGGAAAAACCTCTCTGTGTCTGGGTACTTCAGAGTCAAGGATCTGAGGACGGCGCTCCAAGCTCATCCGGATTTCGGCGAGATTGGGGACTACGTCATTCTACAAGTGAGTAGCCGAACTGCCTACTTTTCGTCCAATTGTTTCACCGTACTGTATGTGCAGATGTTATGGCTTGTGACTTCTTTTCTTTATTGTCTTTTTTAGCTCAATGCATATTATAGGAGGATGGTCAAATTACAATTTTCTTGCTCGTATCGTTACTTTTGCGCTGTCAGTCGTCGGCTTTTGAGCAAACGGTGGTGCAGTATGATGTATACATTTGTTAAGGAATAATTTGAAAATATCCGGTCGCAAATCTTTGGTGCGTCGGATGCTTTCCAAATATTTAATTAAACGCACCGTTTTATAGAAGGACGTTCTATAGGAACATGAATGTTTCGAGACTTTTATATTGCTTTTTGCTTTATGAGGAATCTTGGCGCCTTCTCAAAAATATTACCTTTCTACACTCTTAACGGCGTACCCTCTATGCCTACCTATAGACGAATGAAACTTCTATTTTGGAAGCTACAGGCGTCGCTCTTAAAGGTTTCATACATTTTTCGTTGCATTAAAGGTTAAAACGGCGGTTCTTTTTTTGTCTAGAACCATATTTAGTAGTTACGCTGCGACTCTTGTGTTGTAACCTCTAAGATATGTAACGTTGGACAAGAACGGGTAACCTGTACACGATTGACACGATTGTTTATTTTCTTTCCTCTCAGAAAGGAACTTGGAAAGGGGGAGGGGGAGTGAGCTAGGGGACGACACGAGCGAGAGAGGAGGCAGAATAAGAACCCAACCTTTTTAGTTCAACGAATTCCGAAACTATGCAGACGTAAACTCTATAGTGACCAGACACCTTGGCGCCTTCACTGGCTTCACTGGCGACGCTTCGGTTTTGAAGGAATCGCCGTTGTGACCGCGCGCGACTGCCGCGCATTATTTTGTTTCGGAACTCGTCGCTGCTGTTTCATCTGGATTACTCTAAGACGCCAAATCTTCAAAAGGTAGGCTTGACGCTTGGCTGGTGAGAATGATGTTATACTCGACGCAGAATTGAATCTGCATCACAGCTTCATGCTTCGCGTTTATTCCGGTCGCCATGGCGGCTTTGACAAAGAGAGATGTATTTGGGATCGTAAGAGCACGGTGCAAAGAAGGCTGCGAGTGTGCTGGCTACCTTGTAGAATCCGCCTCCCTCACTACCAGTGCCCCGCGGTTGAAATGCCGGTATTGTCAGCACACACCTTCAACGCATGGGAGCCTGGGGACTTTTGGTAAGTAGATGGTCTCCTTCCAAACGCGATTGGCAAGGCTATATTTGAAGAGTGTGTCGATCGCAATTTCCAACCGCAGGAACATACGCGCATATGTCACAGATTTAGCCTTTCGTTTGACTAGAGCGCGAAACCTTCTGTTGGTGGTTGGTTCTGTTTGCTATGCTTCCTTCGATTGCTTAAGCTCTTATTTACTAGGGGTCCATATCATACGAGCAAATGACGTTGTAGCGAATGACACTTTGGCGAATAGGAATCATTTGAGCGAATAGACGTTTTCGCGAATGACGGTTAGCGAATAGTTTTGTAGGTGGCGGCACGCTGTAGGGACCTTTCGTCGCGCGTGTATCATTGTGAGGCACGTTAACCCATGCGAAAAACCCGTTTACGCCGCTTGGCAACAACACACATAAGGCTTCTTAAAACAAAAAAAAATTGAGTTGTTGATGCAATCGCTTGCTCCTGTCTGTAGACGGCGGCACGTTGTAGAGACGTTTCGTCTCGCGTGTTTCTCTGGGCGCGTATTACCTATTGACCACTCGTCCGCGCCGCTTCGTGGCGGCAGACAGGGCAGTACATCAGCTAATTTGAGATGTCGATGATTGTAAGTAGACCCATCCGCTAATATGAACGCCATCATTCGCTAAAGCGTCATCCGATTAAACGTCGTGGTTATGTTTTCATTCGCCAAAACGTAGTTCAATCAAGTGGATGCCTCCCGGGTTTTAAAAAGCTAAACTTAAGAGCACGTTTTAAATGTTCCATCTTTAGAAGTAGTGAAGTTACGCTGTGTACTTTATGTTCACCTGTCGTAGTTCATGGGACCACAGTTTAATTTTTACGCTTTCCAGAAAAGACGAATTAAACCAAAAGCATGTTGCATAAAGGAGCGAATATATTCCGTCGTATCTTAATCAACTCTGAGACCAATGTGTACAGAACGCCTTAATTTGGCAAAATAGTGAAATGGAAACATTTAATACATAAAGTGAGACAATGTCCCCTTGTATTACTTTTAACGTGAGACAGGCTACACATATGTTGTCAGACCAATATTGATAAACCTTTAGCACACCAACCATATGCAGAAATTCCCCAAGCTTGGTGAGTTAATTTCTTTTTTGTCTGTTCACACCACAGGCAGAGGTGCCAGACAAACCCACTTTGTCTGTCCCTCACATATACGGAGCAGCTGAGAAGATTGTGATTTACGGCGGAAAACCAGGAGAACTTGTTCCACTGAGTGACCCGTGCACACTGGAGAAAGCCCTCGTGATGTGCCTTGCCATCTCTTACATTAAGAACATCCACTACCCTTTCGCACTTGAGCAGCCGTTGATACTGCTCCAAAAACTGTTTTTGCCCAAGGGCACTGCACTCCGAAGGTTAATGAACGGAAAACTGACAGCATTGCTGGTTAAGCTGGGACAATGAAGACCTGTGTGACCTATGTCGAACATTAACTTGCCTAAGAAGTTAATTCCTTTTGGAACATCGTCGTGCACAGGGCGTTTCATTCTTTGTGATTACTTTACGGCTTTCACGATAAAGAGAGTAGTTCTCAACATTTGTTGCATTATTTAGGGTGCCCAAGCGCATACTTTTATGCCGGACGTCCATATTAAGAAATCAGCGAGCCGATTAAAGCGTAAAAATGACAAGGGTCACAAATATTATTGATTATAGTCCACTTTAAATTAGGGCAGATTTTTAGGTGAGGAACGTGCTTCGTGTTTAATTTTGTTACGCAAAACGTATGTTTAAGGAGGGTCTCAAATTGGCGATGATATCTTGCTGGAAAGTACACGTAAGTGTGTACTATATACTGAGCACATTTTTTTTTATTCTTTACGGTCTTTTTAAGAAAAGGAGTTATTGCTACGTGAATGAAGTCTTGGGCTGGGAAGTGGGGCTCGGCGGACATTAGATGAGGGGATAAACGTCACATTTTGTTGACTAATTATTCAAAATATGTTGATTAACTTTTGAATTCATAGCTCAATTGTCGCAATTGCAGTCTTAACGGAACCAATTATTAAAACCTGGCCCAATTTAGACAGTTTGTAAAAAAAGAAAAACACCATTGAGATATTTTTGTTTAAAAGTTTGCCTCCCGCGCTTGATTGAAAACCGCACGCAGAGAGGCGCGCTTGATTATGGTGCATAGAAGCGTGACGCAGTTGTATCGGGCCTCCTCGTAACTATATATATTTCTCGACGGCGTGCCTTTGTTGGACGCGCCGGCGTCAAACTTAAATGATAGTGACGGAGGGAGAGAAGTAACTACGTCACTTTCGTACGGATTATAATCAGCTTGCGGTCTTGAACCGAGCGGAGGTAAAATTTTCACCATGAATATCTGAAAGATAGTTGTCTTTTCACCAATGACCTCAATCGGGTTAGGTAGTAAACATCACTCCGGTTATGACCAAGTGAGCCGTTCATGGAAAGGTTAATTATAAAATTTTGGTTAATCAATGAACATAATTTGACGTTTATCCACTCGTATAATGTGCGCCGATTACGCGAAACTACGGGGAAGACGGCCTCCACGTAGCTATTACCGCCTTTTCTAAAAACAACTGTAAACAAAAGCCCCGACGCAACGGTCGTCTACAATTTTAAACTTCAAGAAGAAAAAAAAAAACTGTGTACGTCGGACGCTACAGTAACCTTTATATAGGAGCTTTCACGTGACCACTGCGTAGAAGGTACAGTGTTGGCGGTTACATTGTAACTCCTACAATCAAAGGTACAAATTTGCAAAAATGCACCCTCTACTAAAGGGTACCCGGCTAAGAGTGTACGCACAGGGCTTTTGCATGGTTATGATAACTCCTTGAATGTATCGCCCATTCCTTTTCTGTGTTTATAGAATTACACACCCACCGAGATGAAATGGCTTGTGCGCGTAGCGGTGAATAGTAATTGACACCTTCTTACAGCCTAAAATCGATTTTCATCTTTGCTGCTACATGAGCATGTGCCATTCAACTCCATAAAACATTTCTCCACCGTGATAAGCGCGTACATGTACTTATCTGAGGTACACGGCGCTTACCTAACTGTAGGCACGTGGCCAGGGGGGAGGCCCATGGGGCCCGGGCTCCCTCCAAAATCTTCCATTTTGCTGAGACCTCCTCTCCCTCTCCCTCTCATACAGTATGATTTTGCTCCGGGGGGGGGGGGCGCCCCCCCCCCCCCCCCCCGGGGAAACAAAATTCTGGCTACGTGCCTGCCTAATTGACAGTATTTTTTTTCTTACCAATGACCTGGCCTAAAAAGGGCCCTAATATTTCCTAGTAATTAAGTAAGAAACAAGATAATTAAGTAAGTAACAAGATGTAGCCACGCGTCTTGTTGAAACGTCAACCCGCGCATGTGCACAGTCCGGATAATTTACCCCCGCAGGTCTTGAGCAGAAGGTTTGACCGTGTGTCGTATTTTGGGAGGTCTTCAAGTATTAACTTGACAAGGGTCCAGTATCTCGAAAATAGTTCGCTCTTGAATATAAGAATTGCTGACAACCTCTGTCGTTCACAGTTCAGCTATATGCTTACGTAGCTTAAAGTGCGGCGTGTCGTCTAACTTGCTTTCCTGCGTTTCTTCTTTTTTTTTCTCTAGGGTAGCTTAGCGAAACTTGCGTGATTCAAGTATAGTAAAAATAGATAGGCGATTTCGGTAGAGCCAGATATTTTAGTTTTGCGCTCTACCACAAATATTTTTTAAAATAATTTTACGTTACTCAAACGTGGTCCTTATCTTGAAGCCTCGGTATTTACGATCTCGTTCAAAAGAGACTTCACTATTTTCTGCAGAACGTGATACAGTATGCAGTAGTAGTGCCGTGCGATTTAATAACAATGCCTCAATATCCCATTTTATCATTCATTGACTACTTTTTAAAGTGATAACCCAAGCGGCACAAGAATATTAGCCGAGTATCTACACAATATTGTTGGCCAATACTCCGAATATACGGTTCTTCCCATCCACACGATGTCCAGACGATATTGTTTAAAAAGCGGGGCAGTACCCGCACAATATTGTCACGGGTGAAAGAAATAAACAGGAAGAAATAAACGTTTAATGTGGCGAACTTGTGCCAAAAATAAAAGGGTACAAAAGATAATAACAGAGCGTCGCGGGCGTCGAAGTCGGCGTAGCAGCAGAGTCGAACGCAGGGGCGAAACTGACTCCGCTCGCTTTGCGGAATCCCTTATGTCCCCTCGTGGGTTCTGGATCGTTCGGCGTAGAAGGTTCGGCAAGGTATATGTACATGGGTAGCGAAGCTTCCATAGAAGCCCACATGTCGAAAAAATGGCGGCCCATGGAGCTGCTTTAGCGCCATCTATGAGTCGTGGGGACACTTCCGGCGGAACAAAAAATCAACAGGAAATGACGACACTTCCGGAAAAAATATGACGTCATGCGTGCGTGCGGTTTGGCGCGAAAATTGAAAAAAAACTAATTCCAGAGATCACAGGTAAATGAACGACATATACACTTAAAAGTCACAAACATAGCTCCGTGTTTGAGCTTTGTTTGATACTTTTTAGTGTATATGTCGTTCTTTTTACCTGCAGTCTCGGGTTTTTCTTGGGGAGTTTACACCTTGTGTTTACTCTATACTGGAATACTGGATCGTTTACGCCCTTATTTGCCCTTGCTCTTATATTTTGTTTGAAATGTTTTCTTTCTGCAGCCGACTTTGTTAGGTGACCTGCTATGAGAGTAGTTTCATTTCGTCACAACCATCGTGTCTTTGCACTGTGGTCAAACTCCAGCCGCAGTGTTTTGCTTTTTGTTCCTTAGGATCCCTGGGAAATATGTGAAAAACCTGAAAGCAAATTATGTAATGTCACGAAAAAGAGTGAATCAAATTGCTGGAGTGTGTTGGGCGTATGAAATACACAACAGTAACTCTAATGCAAGTCCAACGTCACTTTAACAGTCGCGTTTTATTTGTTTTATTCACTTACAATCATTCACTCAGATTACTCACTAGAATTATACAATCGGTATCAACTATTTTCAAAAGGTCATGGTCGAAGAAAATTAGTAGATCGGTACATAAGGCACACTGTTATAACATAAGACATTGTACAATCGGCTGGATGTTGTGAGGACATTGACAGTTGATAGGCAGCCACTAATAACTCGGAGGTGCCACAGTGTTCCCATGACAACTGAGGCCACCACTGTAATACACAGAAAAGCTACACTTTTCTACACATTCCTTGGGCAAGGTACCATAATGCTGA
Source organism: Ixodes scapularis (assembly GCF_016920785.2). NCBI lineage: Eukaryota > Metazoa > Arthropoda > Arachnida > Ixodida > Ixodidae > Ixodes > Ixodes scapularis. The sequence continues at coordinate 75,155,450 of NW_024609883.1, forward strand.
AAATATCTTAACTTGCATCTGCTGGTGCTGCTACACTGCAACGCAGCTTTTGTTTGGTGCAGGTCAAGGAAGCCAAGTGGAGTAAACCCTCTTGGAGCCCTGTGGTATGCTGCACTTCATAAGCCAGTTTTGCTTCACAGCTTTAAACTCTATATATGTGAATAAGTTAGAAGACTACATTACTCCTCAAGAAACCGAAGAAAATGAGAGGCTCGAATAGAACATGCCTGCACTGCTTTAAAAAGTACTCTGCGTGGTCTCACATACGTAGTCTGCGCACTTGCTGCCTAGCTTTACACTTTGCTACTGTATCAAATAGTCAGCTTTTTCTTTTTCCGCGCGAACCAGTGCAGAATGACTCTGGCAATCAGAGAAAACAAATTATCATAAACACTTTCGTCACATACAGTCAAAGACTTTGAAATCTTCTGGTTAAAAAGGACGCAAAGAGTCAGCCCTACGTTCTCCTTTGAAATTAGGTTGTTGATACATGTCTCGAAGACTTCCTCAGAAGCTTCAAGAAATAATATGAAAAAAGCAGAAGGAACTGAGAGGATTGCAAAGTGGGAGTCGGCACTTCCTTTCACACTCAAATACAAGAGCACTTGAATTCCCTCAGAAAAACACGCATTTTCTGTCCTCAACTCATATTTTTGGGATGTTCCTACACAGGAATGAACCTTGAGGAATTTCGATGCCAGCCACCCAGCAAAATTAACCATGTTGTTCTCTTCTATTGCCAAAGGGTAGTTTGAAGGGGAATCGTCTGCCGTGGTAAGAAAAACTGTGCTTCCTAAGGCAAGACGAGGAGAAGGTGCCAAAAGGCCTGCTGGGAACGTAGCAAGGAGAGACATGTCATCAGCACAGTTGGATTTTTCCGACAGCTTGAATAGGTTGCTAATCAAAAAATGCCTGAACGCAGCCTGAAATTGACGGAAAGTGGAGTTCGTGTTTGCACCTGATTTTGAACGTATAACAGCAAAAGTGTTTTCCAGGGTGTCCTGGTTCAGATGGCGGTTTAAAAGGTGGGAAAAACCGCAATTAACCGCGAGGTGATTGTTGAGCAGCAGTAGAGACCTAACTGTTAAGCAGAAGCCACGAATGCAGTGCGGCTGCCTTCCACATCCGAGTACTTGTAGGCTCTTAAAAACCAGAATGCACTCTTTCAGAAACTCCTCATGGATAGAGCCGTTACAGATTGCAGAGACATATGGCGTCTTTGCAGATTTCTGCGAGCTATTTAGGCTGTCGAAGAGACGGTCGATTCTTTCAACGAATCTCGCTGTGTGAACAGCTGTGGTTGGCAATTGCTAAGAAGTAACAAGGGCATACATTGCAGCTGCGCAGTGATTGCTAAACACTTGAGCTGCTAGCTTCACCGACATCTTTGACGAGAAGGTCAAATTAAAATGCTTCTCCTTCAGCTTTGGCATAAAACCGATCTCAAGTTTACGGTCCTTTTCATAAGCTTCCTTGATGTAGGAACTTTTCACTATGTAACCACCAACTTTTTAGTCGTATTTAAATAACATGTTTCTTAGTCACTTCAATAGGTGCGGAGCATCGAAAAGGAAAAAAAAAAGTGGCTTGCCATTGATCTCTACGTAAGGCTTTTCGGCAGTTACGATGCTTGAAAAAGAGACACGTTCTGGCACCGTTCATCGCATACAACAGCTACCGGCTCCAGGTTAGCGTCAACAAGGGCGCTGTAGCACTGAAAAAAAAGATATTTTAGTACATCTGAAGGTGTGCCTTTGTGAGCAAAAAATAGCCAAGCGGCTGCTTCCACGGTGTTCCGACTCCTTTCGCCATGAACATGAGAGCCTTATTTGCCAATTTTTTGCCTTGCTGTCCAGTATGTTCTTTAAGTCTTTCAAACCTGTCAGACGAGGGGTTGTATGAAAGCTCTCTTTTGATGTGCATTTCATCAATGACTATGCTGCAGGCCCGATCGGCTCGAGGAAAAGAAGCTGTCCGCCTCTTTATCAGCTCGAAAATGCCAGGGTAAAATCCAATCTTTAGTGGCACACGCTGAAGCCATAGCTCCAGTGACCTTACTGATGGCAGCCTGAGCAGTCGCCTGCAATACTTATAGCCTTTGGGGCTATGAAAGTAGAGGCCTAAAGCCAAGGCTTAGTTGTGGCTGCACCATCTCTGGCCAAACCGGCTCACATTGCTCATTCTAAGCTGGGCTTCAACGAGTGCGGCGACACGAGGAGACACATGAACGCGGACACTCTCAACGACTTCGGCAACAGTCCTCATCTGACGTTGTCGTTGCAGCCTTCTTTGCAGCTTCTTGTTACTCTCTTGAAGCTGTCGCACCTTGGCTCTCAGGCGTTCACCTTCTTGTTGCCGATGCTGCGGCTTTTGCAGGGTGCTGCAATTTGGCAAACGACCCAAATTAGGTCTCCAAGAAAAACTTGCATTCGCCATCAATTTATTAAATGTGTAATCTATTCACGCTCAAGAACATTCCTCAATGATCTGAAGTGTCTTTAAACAAGAACCGCAAGTTTGACATGCACACACATTCAAGTTTAGGAAAGCAACAGTACATCTTTATGTTGGAGTAGGCGATTCATGTTGGCCAGAGACCTGATAGTCCAAAAAGACAAGGGCGCACACAGAAACATGCAAGTCAGAATAGGCATCCAAACTGTAGAATGCATTTTCTTAAAGCTTGATCATGCCTTACTTATGCCCATAGCATTGTAACAGTGAAGCGCTCGCACAACAACAGGCGACTAAAGTTTGGCAGATAGGACAAGGGACCATGACAGGCTCAGCATCACACACATATGACCACGGCAGCTTTTCGATAACTTTAAAAAACACTGTCTTACGTGAGATTTTGCGGGAAGACTTATGATTCAGTGAAACCGGTTCATCTGTTTTGATTTGACGGTGTTAACACCTGCGTGTGGAACTTTTTTTTTGTCTTTTTGTGTGCTTGACAATGACAATACCGTGAAACAAAAATGTGGTGAACATTGAACAAACTTCGACTTGTAGCTGCCAGCTAGTCGGTCTGGTGTTATCTGACCCCTTGCGTCATCTGCTCTCAAGATAAAGTTTAGTATCCCCTGGTGTTTTTCGAGCCTTGGCTTCTTATTTTTGCGGCCTGATATTTTATAACTTCACAAAAAAAAAAACTGCGAAAGAAAGAAGTTTGCATCATAGAAAGCACTCACATTTGTGAGAGGACCCAGCAGCACAGCCAGAGAGAGAGTCTCTAGGCGACGGTGAAGAAACCAATATCTCCATGTCAGCCACGTCCCCGCTGGACTCTTGAGCAGGAGCAGCATCTTGACGTAGAGCGTAGCTGTGATCAACCGCAAAAAAAAAAAAGAAAAAAAGCTTTTGTAAAAACTGCAAGTAAGAAAGCAAGTTCAACAGAGTGCAAAGTTGGACGAGTTGGTCGTTCATTTAAGCTGGCAGAAACAGTGCCTCTGTGGACTTTTACTGCGCCTGTCTGTATACTCCTTGCTCCTGTTTTACGCCAAGTTGCGCTGTTTCTAGCACTTGAGAAAGCAAGCTCACAAAGAAAAGGGAATAAAAAAGATAGCACAAGCAATATTCGGCCACCACTTATTATTGGCTCCTAGTCGACTGTTCTCTAGTAAAGTGCACGAGTATGTGTGGTCCAATGAAGCCACAGAAATCCGCTCTGCAAATTTAATGTGAACTTAGCAAAGGAGAAGAGGAAGTCCTACCTTATTCCCCTATTTGAATGCATAAAAAGTATATTCACTTTTTTTTATGACAGGTTTAATTCAGAAGAATGGTCGTCAGGGTGACTACAGGAACTCCACCAGTCTGAGTGACCGGAGTATGTGCAGCTCGGTGAGGCTGGCGAAATCTTCTCTGCAAGTTTAGCGTGAAGTTGGCCATGGAATAGTAGTTGAGTTCCTTCCTATGTGTCTATTCTAACACACGACAAAGAAAATCACCTTGTTCCATCGAAAGTTTCATTTCGGAAGACTGGTCGTCAGGGTGACTACAGAAGCTCCGTGAGTCTGAACTGCCGAAGCATGTGTAGCTCAATGAGGGTGTCACACTCACTTCTGCAAATTTATGGTGAATTCGCCTATTTTAACACAAAATGTAAATCACTTTCTTTCATGGGCAGCTTTATTATGGAAGACTGGGTGTCGGCAAGGCAAAAGATGCTCTGTGACGTTCATTATGTCACCTCAAGTAAAACATGTCATTATAAACGGGCCTGAAATGAACTTCTAGCAGTACCTCTGTCCATGTTCAACCAGCTTTTCCCAGCTAATCTCACCTAGTTCTTTTGTAAAATGCTCAAGTCATGAAGACCATGAGGTAATGCAGTGGTGCTGGCAGTTGCTGCCACTTAATGTTAGTTTCAGTGAAAAAGCTCACCATGCAAAACTGCTGAACCTTAGAGCTTTTGCTGGAAATGTCGCCATGTGTCGTTCCTGCAAATAATATAAAAATGTTATGAGCCCACAAAAGCAATATTTCAACCCCATGTGGTAACCATTTTTCTAAGAGTTGGTTAACCATGCTTAGTCACAAAGTGCACGGAAGGTTTATTGGTCTGCTTACTTTTTGTGGGAAGCACACTTGGCAACGCATTGTGACGGAGGTGTCCAGGGCGCAGGAGAGCTGACTCCTCGAAATGTAAGGAGCAAACTACCCTGTCTCGTAGCTGCCATGGAGTCTTCCCCTGTAGACTTCGGTTGTTGCAGAACCGAACCCAGGCTTCGCGCCTGCAGAAAAGGCATGGTGCTATGAGGGTGCCATGAATACTTACGAAAAGAAAATGTAGCCAAAATGTCCACAAACCAAAGCAAATCAGTGCAAGGACCTTAACAAATGCATGACATCACTGCTCTGTGTACATCATGAAGAGTAAAAACACGAGTCTTACGCACAGATGCCCTATTATATATCTGTGTTGTACCACTGATAACCACGCCAATGATCATGACACTGGGCTTCTCAGAGCCAGGCCGGTAGAGGTAAATTTTAATATCGCGGGCACTTTTATAATGACGGCACACAACGCTGCGAAGTCAGAGTGATTTCGAACTTAAAATATTCCTAGTATAACATAATACGCCTTCAGGTGTAGTTTCTTGTGCACATCCAGACAACCCTAATAGTTTTAGGTAAAACTAACAAGAGTTAAGAGGAGACCGAACAAGGGGCATACATCACACAGCAGGCATGTCACTGACAGTAGCGAAGTCTCACCTTCGAGAGTCGAGGGGAAACCGGTGCAGCGAGATGCCAGCCGTGCGGGTGTTGCTTTCACACATTTCCACGGAGCACCGTTTCTTTGCGTATCGCGCTGTGCTCATCATCGCAAAAGACGTTGAGCCCCTTGGGCGCAGTAGCGTCCAAGATCCAAGCGCACGACAGCCGAGTTCCCGCGCAGGTAACTGGGCTAATCACGCCCGAGGAAACAACAAAACTCCCGAAACGGTGTTAACTGCCGCTAAAACAATTAAAAGCGAAGAGCACGTGGAGGCCCAAACACAAGCAAGCAGACGGACGTCAGCAGACTGCCGAGACTGCCTTTCCGCGCGCCACGCGGTCTACAAAAAACCGCAAATATCACTATTGCTTGCCGGCCTTTTTGCTAGTGGCGTACAGAGGACGCTAATAAGAAGTATGCATAATATTAGCAAAAACAAAGACAGTTTTGAATTTTGTAGCGCGTTAAATATGATTTATATTATCTAATAATTATATTTAGCTTGTTTAAAAATACCAAAATACCTTCTAGTCACAAACTAATTAATTTTAATAATGTTTGTCCCCACCTCTCCTAGTCGCGCTTCAATCGCATCCTTCACGTGACCCTCCAGGTCGATGTCGCTGGCGATTTGTTTTGAACCGCTTTTTGGCCGAAGCTTCGCTACCCATGTACATATACCTTGGGTTCGGCGCGTAGAACATTCTAACCTGGAATAAGCAAGACGGTTCTCGAATTCACCAGACAATCACATTACAGTGTCAACAAAAATGTCTAGCCGCGGCCAGGAATCGAACCCTGGCCTTCTGCGTGGGAGGCAAGCACGATAACCGTTAGGCCACGCGCGCGCGGCAATATCACTGGAGTACTGCCATCGTCGGCTGTGTACCCACCGTACATCCAGTATATATATAAAGTACTAGCAGCGTCGGCTGGGTGCACGCCGGATATCGCGTGTTAATCCAAGGTCAATCGAGTCGTCGGAGTACCCGCCGAATATAGCCCGTATTTACATAGAGTAATTGAAGCGTCGGCTGAGTATCCACTCGGCATCGCGTATGTCAATGGAGCTGGCGTGTCGTCTGAGCACCTGCTGTATATCCCGCGTATATCTATAGAGTACTTAGAGCGTCGGCTGAGTATCCGCCGGGCATCGCGTACATCAATCAAGTACTGGCAGTGTCGTCTGAGCACCCGCCAGATATTGCAAGTATATCTGCAGAGTACTTGGAGCGTCGGCGCTATAGTTTGTTGCAACTCAAGATGATTCGGCGAGGGTAAGACGGGCCAGAAAGCAGTAAGCAGACGGAATGGTGGAGAAGAGAGGGGGAAACCTCCTTTGTCTTTAGCGTTCCGTATGCTTCCTCCTCCCCGGTCCGTCTTACTCTCGCCTGCCTTCTTAAGTTGCAACGGACTATAGATAGCACCCAATTTATGTGCGACAAAAATATCTTTATTTGCTCTCGCCACCATTACGCTTCGGACTTTTTTGGCACCTTTAATATACACACATGCAGATACATTGCGCACACCGCAAGCATCAGCTGAACATATACGTTGACCGCATACACATACAGGGCATATACAAACATCAGCCCAACAGCACACTAACCAATACCGCCTAAAAATAGGGCCATAGCACTTTACTCGCGTCCTACATGACCAAGAAAACCTGTAAATAAGTTGTAACTAACCTGTCTATCGTATCCATACGCCCCGCTCTATCCGCTACGAAAACATTTGAACACGAACTTCAAGAAGACTCTCTGTCGAGAAAGGGGTCTATCAATAATGACCAGTGTCATCGTTGACTAGTTGCCACACATGCAGTGATGAGATTGCTGCGCCAATTGCGCCAAACTGCGCCAAGGGACTAACCCTGCTACATCCTGCTACATTTCGCCAAAATATGAGTAATCTGCGCCAAGCCTGCGCCAAAGGATCAATTTAGGTTGCCTTTCGCAACCGAAACTAAACTGAGTACTGTAATTGAGCAGACGTGTGTTATGTGGCGCAAACGGCCACCTGACACAAAGTACCGTGCATCAATTGTCCACCCGGTCTTTCATGGATTTCCCTGCTTCTCGCGTTTCGCGCTCTCTCTTGTGGGTCTCGTCTCTCGTCCTTTTTTTTTTATATTTTCAGCGATAGACGCGGATGTGTGCAGACGCTCCAACGCTAGCTTTCCGGGTACCAGCTATGCCGTCATGTTGTGAAACAAACCCACGTTTTTGCGCGGCAGAGGTTACTTTGTGAGCTGAAGCAACGGCCGTGGGAAAACGATATTGGGTCACTGCCTTTCAGTCACCGTGGTCGCGCGACGTCGAATGTTGCCGTCCCACATCACTGCAGATATGGTACTTCCTAAAATGAAACGAAGTACCGCCGCATGTTCACCAACATTCCTGTTCTTGTTTAAATCATACGTTACTACAAAAATACATCTTTATTTCAAAGACTGCTCTGTCAAAGTACTGATTATCTGGATTCCTCTCGGTGGGTCTTCTTTCGAAAAGTACCTCGGTACTTGAAAGATCTGCCGCGAAATAAAGTTGAAGAGAAGTGAGCTAAAGCAAAGAAGGCAATGTATGCATGCTGAACCCGCACAGCACACTTGTTTGTCTCGAGTTCAGTCGTTGCACAAAGCGCTCCAAGAACGTTTCGAGGCTGGCTCGCATTGTCTTGCATCGATGCACTCAGGTTCTTTATTTTTTGTGTGTTTAGCTTGTACCTTGTTTGCCGGCCTGCTGGCAAGCACGCGCCACTAGACTGTTTAAAGGGATACTGAACCAAAGAATTTAGTGCCCATAATAAGTGGCGCACGTTCTTTCCACGAGCCAGCAACCACCGGTGTGCGCGAGCACATGCAACGAAAATGACGTCAAACACGTCCATTCGCGGGTAAGATGACAGTGAAATGCATGTGCTTCGGGCTAAAGGAGAATAAAGACAAGCTTTTCATCTCTACAGGTGAAAGCTACGGGCTTGTTAGACCAATTAATCGCTTACCTTTTACACCAGACACCACTGTGTAGATGAAAAACTTGTCTTTAATCTCCTTTGGCCCGAAGCGCATACATTTCACTGTCCCCTTAAGCGCGAATGGAGGTCTTTGACGTCATCTTTGTTGCGTCTGCCCGCGCACACCGGCGGCTGCTGGTTCGTGGAAAGAACGTGCGCCACTTATGACGGACACTAAATTTCTTGGTTCAGTATCCCTTAAGTCGCATGCTCGAAAGTTACTTTTTGTGTACAATTTTGGGGATAAGTTAGCGACCGAGCTAAGGGCATGGTTTCGTTTCGATCGGACAGCCTTGTCTGCGCTCGCGCGACGAAGCATGCCCAACAGCAAGCCTGCCGAAGTTGGCCTCACGTGCATGCGAACATGATTGCGTGACTGCGGCACCAGCTGAGACGCTTGCAATTCATTGTTTTACGTTTGCTTACTTTTGACGAAAATCTGGCACGTCGGGAAACAGTAAAACAGTGGCAAGCGGTTTTTCGAAATTGCTTGGCAATGCCTACAGTCAGGGCCGTACCCAGAAAAAAATTTCGGGGGGGTTTTCGGGGACAACGGCGGCCATTTTGAAAATGTCTATTGTCTTATTTTCGCCTACGAATCATGTGCATCGGTGGCATATAATGGAGAGTTATAGCAAACCGGAGAACCGGTCCCGGTTTGGTACCCGGTAGCCGACCGGCGCCACTGCGCGTGCGCAGAGGTGGAGATTAAAATCGGCTGGCTGCAAGTGCGCCGACCAGGGCCGTACGCAGAAAAAAATTTCGGGGGAGGGGGGGGGGGGTCAGAACCCCCTAACACCCCCCCCCCCCCTGGTTACGGCCCTGCCTACGGCACTATACACTCGTGGGATGTCTTAGCGGTAAAAACAGAAGCAGCGAGTTCCGTCACAACACGTCACATCAGAACACAACACAACACAAAGTGCCCTTCGTTTGTACAGCACTTAAAACGAACATTTTTTATTTTCCTAAAAATATCTGCTCCAAAAGCCGCTTTTGCTGCTCCAAAACACTGTTTTGGTTGCTCCAAAACGTGCGCCAAAATGGCTTTGGCCAATCACATCACTGCACATGTCACTCAAACCGTAGCAGGACTTGTTTCGCGAATCCACGTAAATGGCGCGCAGTATCAAGCGAACATACAAAAAAACTATCCTAGACTGCGGTGACGACGAAAAAACTGCGGGAAGGAGGAAACAAGTCCCAAACCAACCACACACGAGAGCGCCAAGCGCCGATACTTGCGCGTCGGGGACCTAACACAAAATAAGACAGTTCAAGTTAGTCAGCGTGCAGGCGAAACTTGTAAACAACACGCGATCAGGAGAAGAGAAGCCCGTCCAATATTGTGTGACGACCCCGTAAGGTCTTGAGCCACAAAGCCACCGGGCTTTGTCGCGACCGTGAATGGACCCAAGCCAGCGATTACAACGAAAAGGCAAGATGTTCATGAATCCTTCATCCAACCAAACATAGAAGACACTCACAGTACACTACAATAAAAATGGCGCAGCAAAGTTCATGGAAAAGTCTTTACGCGCTAAAGTCTTGTGGCTGACTCACAGTTGGGTGATTGTTGTCTGCGGGGGAGCTTGGCAAGCACTCGCAGATCTAATCGTCTTGGAGAAGCCGTGTCGAGTTCGCACGGCGTTGGAAATCAGCCTTTTCTCAACATCCCCTTTGTCGGTCGGTGTCTGGCTGCCTCCAGGCCGTCCCGTCCCGTCCGAGGAAAAATCTGCCTCCTGGTCTCCGCACCGTCCCGTACGCCCAGCCCCTGGCCCTGTTCTTCCTTCCTTTTTGTTCCCCTCCGGGGTCGTCCATTTCCATCGCAGAAAAGGTGTGGAGCACTTGAGACCTTTCCAGTCGGAGGCTCTGCTGGAATGTCCTTCGCCTGTTTCCGTTTGCTTGGGCTACGTGGTCGTCCTCTTGCTCGTGGCGAGGGGGAGGAGGCCAGCAGATTGTCACTTACAAAAAGGGGGCGAGGGGGCGCCTTCTCCGAAGCATGTCGCGATCGCCCGTTGCATCTCGCTTCTTGAAACACACACACACACACACACACACACACACACACACGCACGCACACACACACACGCACGCACGCACGCACGCACGCACGCACGCACACACACACACACACACACACACACGCACACAAGCACACACACACCTAACCGGATCTTGCTTTGGGCCCGAGCGCCCTATTCCGAAGGATTAACCAAAGGCGGGTACGTCACAACTCTCTCTCTGCCTCTCCCATTCCAAGTTTTCTTTCCAAGGCGCCTGCGAGTCTGGTTACGTGAGGCTACGTATAGTTTCGGAATTCGATGAACTAAAAAGGTTGGGTTCACTCTCCCTCTTACTATGCCTCCTCTCTCACTCGTGTCGTCCCGTCTCTCTCCTCTCCCTTTCGAACTTATCTTTTTGGGAGAAATAAAAATAAAAATATTCGTGTCAATCGTGGTTACCCGGTTTGCGTCGGAGCAATATAACATATATTCTGTTGACATCGGCCGTGTCAAAATGGTCCCGGCTTTCTTTCAATATCAATTTCGAATCGGCCGAAAATGCCTAATACTGCGCAGTTATTGCCGATTCAGAAACGGTATTCAGGAAAAAACCTGGCTCGTGTACCATATAGATCCTAGTCGTGTCGCCGCGATATAAGAAATATTCCGTCAACATCGACAGAGTCAAAATGGTACCGGCACAATTTTCCCGATACAACGAAAAAATCGGCAATACTCCCACGACTTTCTCGACCTGAGGCGAATATCGCCCCAATATTGTGTGCTGCCTGGGAATGTTTCTACTTCTCAGTTGCAAAAACCAGACTGAAGTTGTTTTTTTTACGTTGACTTTATGATGAGCCTACTCTGCCATGGTCAAAAATGGAACCTAGAGCTGTATCTCCCAACTGGTGAGTGATAGTATATTGTCACGGGTGGTGACCAAAAAACAGGAAATAAAAATAAAGAAATGAACGTTTAATGTGGCGAACTTGTGCCAAAAATAAAAGGGTACAAAAGATAACAACAGAGCGTCGCTGGCGTCGAAGTCGGCGTAGCAGCAGAGTCGGACGCTGGGGCGAAAACTGACTCCGCTCGCCTTGCGGAATCCCTTATTAACCCTCGTGGGTTTCTGGATGGTTCGGCGTAGAAGTTCGGCGCGTAGAACATTCTAACCTCGAATCAGCAAGACTGTTCTCGAATTCACCAGAACATCAAATCACACTGCCAACAAAACTGTGTTTCCACGGCCAGGAATCGAACCCTGGCCTTCTGCGTGGGAGGCAAGCACGATAACCGTTAGGCCACGCGCGCGCTGCCTGCTTGGCCAGTTGCGCGCGCGGCAATATAGCTATGTTAGAGAACTATAAATGGCTTGGGAAGTATGAAAATCTGCGACATGGCATGAGTTTGCGCCTACTGCCACAAAAGAGACGCAAGATGATTTTAGTGACACTCATTTGGCTGTTCCTCATGATGCCTTCTTTTTGTTGATTTATGAAGGGTATCAGTGGGGCTCCTACGAATCACAAAAACTGTTAGCGTAAACAAGGGACTGCTAGTTTTTTCTATATTTTTTGCGTTTGAAAGGTTGTTGTCAAAACTAATAGTGCTATATGCAAAACATAAATTTTAGCTTCTCTTTATTCTGGTAAACTTCTGAGCATGAAATGTGCCTTGTATTCATCTTGCCTTTTTCAGGCATATGTTATCGGTTGTCTTGCGTGGTCATGAAGTGCTCTGGTCTTTCCGGATGTGTTGATATAACAATGCACACTCAACTGCCTGTTTTTTTTTTAAGTTACAAAGATAATTTAAAGTTGGTTACTTTGAGTGCCCAATGTGCTGCGTGTTGACCGGTGCTCAGCACGCACCTCTTGCAAACATCGATTTGCGCCTTCCATTTATTTATTCTCAGTGCTTTATGGGCCATGCACTGGTCGAGGTTTGGCACGCACTGCCCGCACGTGCCAATCTGCCTGTGCCGGAAGCGCGCGCCGATCGGCACTCTTCAACCACATATGCCTGATATTGCTTGGGCATGCGTTTAGTGGCTTTACCTGCAATGACGCTTGATCTCTCAATCACTCGCTTACTCAACCAATTTTTTTTTAATAACGCGCAACCCTATAACACATCCTGTGTTAAAAGGATCAATGCTATCCGTGTTGTGCAGTACATTTAAGGATCTCCTTCTTCTGGACATGCATAAAAAAGCTCTAACATTATTTAGCTCCATAGATTTAAGTGTTTCAGCATTGTTTGGAAGACTTAATTGTATGTGATTCCTAATGCCACTGCAACCTGTTTCTCTGCAATTGAAAAAAAAGATAAATATTTTATATTATTATTTTTATAGCTGCGATTCAGAACGATCAAGGTTTTACCGGTGGTTGTTTTCGGTGGTACATTTGGCCGTGGGCAAAATTATTATATCTTCTCTTCAAGCCTTACTTACTGCAGCTTGGATAATTTTTATTTCAGCGCCTAGAGTACACTGTCTTTAATTCAAGCAATTCATCACCTCTTGTGTCTCATGGCATTTTCCGCACAAGAAAACACTTCCGGTTGTTAACTGTGTTTTGTGTCCTAATCCTGTTTCAGTTAAAACGTGCTTAGTTCATTGTTACGTAAAAAATGCTATACCTTTCAGAACCCAGAGAAGATATTTGTGTGCCCGGACATCACGTACACTGGGGACCATCCTGCGTCATCTAGCTGCGCAAGAATGAAGTTTAAGAGCTTGACACCTCCAGATTGGACAACCCAGAGGCCGTTGAGTTGGTGTTTTTTGCCCATTGGGCATTCAACACAAATTCTGTTTATGTTGAAGCCATTCCTATTCTCAGCAACGACAGCTCCAATGGCATCTCGTGTTTAGCTTGACTTTCTTTTCCTCCTTCTTTCTTATTAAAAGGCGAAGGCCTTGTGCCCTGCAAACTAGATTGCTAGAGCTGACGTGAACTTCCGCCATTTTTTTCGTTTTTTTTTCTATTATGAAATAACACCATTGTAGGAACTAATTTTATATTGTTGCGTGAAGTTTGTTATTTTATTGTTTTTCTTCGAGTTTAAGGAGATGGCGGTGTGCAGACTAGTTTTCTGTGTTTGTGTGAACACTGTTAGGTTTTGTTTTCTTCACATATAAGGCGAAGTTAATGTGCAAACTTGTTTCATATGTTGATGTTAACGCTGTTATTTTTTCCTTTGGTATAACACTCTAAGCTATATTTGTAGGGTTCGCGTGAATTCTATTATTTTTAGTAAAAGGTTAGGGAATTAGTAAACTAGTTTACTTGTGTCCATGTTACTCTGTCAGTATTTTTAAGTGTGTGTGTTTGCTTTATTGTTTGCATGTTGCGGGTTTGCTTGTCACGGCATCTTGAGCAGTTGACAAATAAATAGATGTTAATAAAAACCTTCTGGTGCGGTTCAGTGTTTCGTATTCTAACACAAGAAAGTCTGTAGTTTTGCCAAACAATGCAAAAAAACACCCGGTAGTGAAATATAAAAAAAAAATTGAAACGTACCCAGTAGCGCACTGGTTAGCGCGTAAATGTCCCATTCTGCTGACTTGGGTACGAAGCTGGTTATAGCAATTTGGTTTTCCTTCTCCTAAAGCGATATCTTTACGGGAAACACTTTGCAGTTATTTCGAGCTCATTGGCTGTGGTGGCCGCCATACGATTCCTTGTGAAATCACATTAACAGAAACCCGATCACCAAACTCTGTTATTCCCGCTCCTGCGCAACGGTTGAAGAGCTCCGTAATGCAGCAGATAATAGAATTGCAGCAACCCGTCCAGGGTGCTTTGGTGTTCCTGACTGTCACAGGTTTGCTGATATTCTCTGTCTAAACTCAAAGGACTGCCGACCAGGCGATAGGTCCACGCCTCAGTGGAGGCCTGCCAATGAAGGGGAGACCACAGTTTTGCAAACAAACGAATTTAATACTACAAACAAAACAAACACAAAAAAGGTTAACAAGTGCCGAGCTGCGAAAACAACAGGACTCAAACGCACTTCACCCGGCCGGTGCACGGGCGGCGAAGATAAAATCACTCAACACACAACGAATTAGGCAAAACCCCAAGTCTACCGCTCGCTACAATGCGTTAACCGTTTCTTACGCGAGAGCTTCCCCGAACATGAAAAAAAAATAATAATAACAACTTCGGAGCTTAAATGTTATCAAATAATACAATCGGACACCCGTGAGAATAAAAACCAACTACAGAAATACCGCTTCCTTAATTACTATAAAGAGGAAAGTGCGAGTGGAGGGGAAATCTCGTCTCACAGTGTCCGGGAGTGACGGTCTTGCGAGGCGCTGTCCGAAGGGGGAAGGAATGGTCCCGGTGGTACCACGGTGGGTTGGGCGGCTTGAAGCGGCCACACAATCAGACACACACACTTCGTCGTCGAAGTCTTCCCCAGTCCGGACCCGCTACCGTTGAGCTCCACGGACTCGGCGCTTCGATTCCCCGCCTGTTGCTTCCGAGTTTCCCGCTCACACTGCTCGCCTTTGCCCCAAAGAGCCCCCTGGACGGGCCCCCGCATTCCAGCACACAGGCGTGGAAAACAAAACAAAAAGAAACGAAACCCCAGGACGCCGGCCCGCTCGTCCCTTCATCTTCCCCCAAAGGGAGCATCGCTTCGTTTTCGGGGGAGCTGGGTCCCAGACCTCACTCCCCGCGAATTTCTTGGAAGGACGCGTCTGGCCCGGGAGAATGGATACCGTAACACAGTCGGATTTTTTGACATGAATGACGTAACATAGCCGGATTTTGTGACACTGACATACTAATTAAAAAGTTAGAGCACTATGGCATCCGAGGAATTGAACTTTTTAAATCATATTTGGAATATCGTACGCAGTTTGTCAGCATAAATAATTATAATTCAGCAACCAAAAGAATTGTGACTGGAGTCCTCCAGGGGAGTGTACTTGGACCGCTGTTGTTTATAATATTTATAAATGATATCGAACAATGTGCACCAAACGTCAGGTTCTTTTTATATGCAGATAATACCACTCTTTTTATTAAAGGCCAAACAACTTCTGAGATCGAAAGTACGCCGGCAGTTGTTCTTGAAGATCTATACTTATGGGCGCAACTTAATGGGCTAAACATAAACACAGCAAAACTAAATGCGTATTGTTTAGAACAAGGAACCGTAAAATATCTTTGCCTTTAAATATCACGATGATTTCATCTCCCTTAAAGATTGCAAAATCTGTTTAAATTCTTGGTTTCATTTTTACCGAATCACTCTCTTGGAGAGAACACGTTGAGTATAAACACCGGAAAGTTTGCAAAGCCATAGAAATAATATCTAAAACTCGTTTGATGTTTCCCGCGCGAGTGAAGTTGCTCTTGTATTACTCTCTGATCTACTCACATTACGTGTACTGTCACCTGGTCTGGGGAACCACAACGAAACAAAACTTAACAACACTGCTACTAACACAGAAGAAAGTATTTCGCATAATTGAAAATGTTTTTTTTGCATTCTTCTGAGGAGCTTTTTCGTAAACATAAAGCTGTGACAATTAATCATTTGTACAATTATCGTTTGATGGGAGTCTACAATGCGGCAGTAAAACAAAATAACAACTTTTTTCTTTCTGTACTGTCGGGCTTGGAGAGTAGAACCCAGACGTATGAAACTTGTCACAGTGAGGGCTGGTATGTTACTACTTCCCGCACGAACTATGGACTAACTTCTTTAAAACATACACTACCGTCACTTTTAAATGAGCTGAAAGGTGAAAATATTGACATCACTAAAAAAATCAAAAGGTATGCTACGCGAAATGCTATTGGAAAACAGTGTTAACGACTTTTTTTAAGATAATCGATACAATAACGTGTAGTACTTTGTTTTTTGCTTGTCCTGTTTGAAATGTTTCTGCTGCTTTGCTACACGGAGTAGGGCCTCGTCATGCTGCAAGCCACGCAGCTTTTTGCCCTATCTCCCTCGTTTGTAAATAAAGAAAAACAAATTATTATTATTATTATTATTATTAAAGGGGCGCTTGGGAGCTTTCTAATGTGTCCTATTTATTGCCGTAACTCATTTCATGTGCTCTAAGCATTTCAGGAATTTCAAGTTACATTCATGTGCAGCTTATTTCAATACTAAAAATGTGATGAAAGATAGTGAATCTTATACGACAGGATTGTGTGAGGACAAGCCTACAGAGGTCTCCTCTAGAAGAGTGCTGCGGGGAAGAAGCCCCTAACATGCGAAAAAATTGACGTTCTGACAGGTGGGTATATCTGATCAACCTGGAAGGGCACATGATCTGTTGGTACTGTGCTTTGCTTAGCTGTGCATATAATGTGTTCATAGTGTAATATAGTTTACTGCGATTTTATATATTTTTTATGAACCTCTTGTTGACTTTGCCTTGCGCAGCACATATTACAGTCAGAGGCGCTATGAGGTGAGACAGGGTGGGGCGTAACGCATGTTTTGCACAATGGGAATGAGGCCACGAGGTTCGATCTACAGTCAAACCTAAGGATAGCAAACCCGGTTAACTCATACTATTTGTGAACGAACATGTGGCTGCAATAAAAATGCCTAGCGAAAAAGGCGGCTACGCTGAACGAAAACCCCAGCGTCTCCCAATAGATCGAACTGCCAAGAGCGCTGTCTAGCTCCTAGAGCTGGCTTTCCCCCAAAGTAAGCACCTCCTTTGGGGCAAAACCTGCTTGCAAAGAGCGCTGTCTTTTTCTGTGTGTGTGTGGGGGGGGGGGGGGGGGGGGGAGGGGAGAGGGGGCAATCGTGTCAAGCACCTGAAAAACACACAAAAAAGATGTCTTTCGCGGAGGGAGCGAGGAAAGAGTGAGCAGGTGAAACCTTGAAAAACGATGAAGCGGCAACTGAATAGCTGCGGTGAGCGTCCCTCATGACGTACAAACGCCCCTTCGAGAGTAAACTACATTTCTAAATGTGGTGTGCTTTTTGTTATCAAATTCATTAAAACTTTTGTGTAGAATTACCCGCTATATCAAACAGGTCGACGGTTTTGGCGAGTTCGATCTAATCGGGTTTTACTGTATTATGTTGCCCACAGGTAGGAGAAAGCAGATTGAACGCGGGAAGGCAGCCGAGTGATAAATTCCTTCTGATTATCAGGCTGGACACGACATAACTTCCGTGTTTACTGTTGTAGTTATGATTTTGTTATTTTAAGGTTTTTATGAATAGTGTTCGTGTCGTTGTTTTATTTTATGCACTGTAGGTTTTATCACGCCATGCCAACTTGGCCCTAGCCATCACCTTAGCCATCCGGATGTGCTCTCAAAAACGGCATGGAAGAAAAGAGCCATGGACTGCCTGTTTGCATGGGAATGTGCGCCAGTGGTGCATGTTGGGAATAAAATAATATAGTAATTTTCATTGTGCTTGTCTTTGTAATTTTGTTTTATGGCAGAATGAACACCTAAACATTTGAAAAATTGGTGCTCCTTTTCCCCAATTAGCTAGCAGTTGTCATCAGCAGTCCTTTCTGCGTCTAAATTATACCGAACATGCATGTCGAGGTCATCCCAGATGATACTAGATCGACCAGGTCACATCAGAACACACTTGCAAGGGTCATGCCATTACACCAGAACGTGCCACTACACCACAAAACGCCAAGACACCAAAGCACGTCACAACACCAGAACAGGTCAATACACCATAACACCAAGACAGCAGAACAAGACCGACCTGTGCCTGAATTTGCGCTCTGGTATAGACGTCAGAAACGCACCCGACCCGGTCTGGTGGATTTTTCAATAGGGATTAATCGGTAGAAATTCTGCTGGAGTATATTAATTTCAATAAAATTCCGTAAAATCTCAAATATATTTTTGGGTGTATGTTTCAATCGCTTCTCAACCGCCCAGATATACATGGTATATAAAAAATGCGACGTGCTTTATCATTTCACCGAGGGAATTAGGCAGCACAATCAAGAAAAATATGAAAGTAGATTACAGAATTTGTGGTTCAAGCTCTCAATTATTTTGATGCAATTCAAAATCTGACACTAATATGAATACAATACCCACCATTTTTGACAAAATAAGCTGCAAGATTCAATCTGTAAATCTGCTACACCTGCAGTTCCCACAATCTTCATAATCTCCCGATCTATCAAAGAGTTTGTTGGAGTGGAGGCTCGGTAAATCACACTCTACATATTTATTTACAATATTTACACGGTCCTTTTTATTAGCCTATCGAGGGGCCCTTCGCCGAATCCCAGATTACATGCAGCTCGTAGTCCAGGCGCCTCGTGTCCCTGGCTAGTGCCTGTCCCGTAAGCTTGGCGCAGTTCAACCGCTGGATCGCTGCCGCTAGCTGCCGCTACAAGTACTCCCCCCATGCAAGGAAGTGGACTGTTGAAAAAAACCTCGCTTCAACGGGGTGCCTGTGCAGGTGGGAGTTCAAATGGAACCTGACGCGAGGTGGCTTTGGAAGGCGTGTAATTCCGGATGAGTAGAAATGGGGTGCTAAGTGGACTGGCTTGACTCTGTCCAAAGAGACTACTCCTTCTCGACCGTTGACGACGAGCGTCATGTTGTTGTTGTCTCGACGCAGAATGAAACGAAGGCCGTTATAAGGGGGCAGCAAGGGCTTCTTCATGCCATCGCGCCGAACGAACACGTGCGTACTTTTGTCGAGGTCACGGCTAACAAAAGTGTTCGTTGTGGAGGGCGTCCTTGAGCAAGGGGGCTGAAGGTCTTTCATTAGTAGTCGCAGCCGCTGGACGTTGTTTTCTGCTGTTTCCTGTAAGATGTTTGCTGAGGAAAAAAATTCACCAGGCAAGCGGAGTGACGTGCCGTAAAGAGTTCAGCTGCACTGTAATTATTTTCCGATTTGAAGGCTGTTCTGATTTCCAACAAGACGAGTGGAAGCGCCCCTGCCCATTTTGGGCTGTTGGTTTGTGCTTTGATGGAGGCTTTCAACCGAAGATGAAAATGCTCTACCATGCCGTTGGAGATTGGTTGGTACGATGTCGTATAGATGTTGCTGAACTCCAAGGAAGTGGGAGAGAGCTAGAAATAAAGTCGCTTCGAACTGACGTCCCTTGTCCGTTGTGCTCGTCTGTGGGACACCAAAGCGATAAATCCACATTTCAACCCTTTGTCCGGTGTGCTCGTCTGTGGGACACCAAAGCGACAGATCCACATTTCAATCAGTGTGCGAGCGACGGTTGCTGCGGTGATATCTTTCATTGGTGCCGCTTCGGGCCACCGCGTGAAGCGATCGACGCAGGTCAGAAGATAATGGTTTTCCTGTGATGGAGGAAGTAGTCCCACGATTTCAACGTGAATGTGGGCGAAGCGACTGTCCGGTGTGCTAAAAGTTGCCAAGGGCACCTTGGTGTGCCGGTGAACTTTGGAGCGTTGGCACTGGATGCAAGTTTTGGCCCAGGGCCTCACGTCAGCGTTGATACGAGGCCATATAAACCGCGAAAATATCAGTTTCTGGGTTGCTCGCATTCCGGGATGGGAAAGGAGTGCAGGCAGTCGAAAACTGCTCCTCGCAAGTCTGCTGGTACGAAAAGACGGGGACGACCTGTTGAAACTTCGCATGCTACTGTGTCGTCACAGTCGGGCATGCGTATGTCTTCAAAGACTAATGTCGTTGACGTTGTCCGTAGGCGTTGTATTTCGAGGTCGCCTCGTTGTGCTTCCGCCATCTGTTCGTAAGGAACTCCAGGTCGTTCCGTGAAGCATAGGTTGACCCCAAATCTGAAGAGTGCGTCAGCTGTGGCGGTATCCCTGCCCTTAACGAAGCGGATGTCTGTGGTTAATTACGAGATATGCACCATCGGCCGCATCTCACGCGGAGTGTGTGCCGTGCTGTTGGAAGCTAGCACGTAAGTCAACGGCTTATGGTCTGTTAAGACAAAGAAGCTTCGGCCTTCTAGCCAGTGGCGAAAGTACCTGGTGGCAAGGTATATTGCCAGCAGCTCACGTCCGAAGGTGCTATATCGCCGTTCTGTCGGAGTCAGCTTCTTCGAAAAGAAGGCTATCAACTTGGTGGCCAAAAAATTCAAGTTCGTTGGTCGGATTGACGAGAAGTCTGTATTCTTGGAAGCGCAAGAAGAGTTGGCGTAGATTATCGGATTGCTCTTCCGATGTGTTTCTGAATACAAGGATATCGTCGATATACGCGAAGGTGAATAACAAATCTCAGAGGACTCTGGCGACGAATCGTTGAATGGTTTGTGCAGCGTTGCGCAGTCCGAAGCGCATTCGCAAGAACTCGTACAATCCAAACGGTTTGATGACAGCCGTCTTGGGGATGTCTGCCGGTTCTATGGGGATCTGGTAAAGTGCCTTCACGAGGTCCACCTTGCTGAAAACTTTCGCGCCCTGCACGATGCCACCGAAGTTCTTAATATGAGGGATTGGGTAACGGTCGGGCAGAGTACACTTGTTTAATGACCGGTAGTCCCCACAGGGGCACCAGTCCCCAGTTCTCTTAGGGGCTATGTGAAGTGACGAAGACCAGGGACTCGAAGATGGCCTGATAAAACCAAGTTCATGCATCTGTTGGAATTCATTCTTGGCTATCTTGAGGTGGTCGGGAGTGATTCGACGTGGTCTGGCAAAATCGGGGCCCCTTTCGCCACGCTGTGATGGGTGACGGTGTGTCGGATGGCTTGATCGGGAGCAGGTGGGCGAAACACGGCTGGGAATTCGTCGCCGATGGTTTGCAAAGGAGAACTCGTTTCTGCTCGCGGAAGAGCAAGTTTAAGATGAGGAGACTTCGACTCGATAACTTGCACACTCAATTGTGTCTCGGTATCAAGAAGTTGATTTCTCCTGAGGTCCACGGTCAGTGTGAATTGCCGCAGAGGGTTTGCTCCTATGATTGCCTGCCGAACATCCGCGATGATAAAAATCCAAGGAAATGTCTGGCGGAGTTTGATGTCCAACGTGAGGGGCCTTTCGCCGTACGCTTTGATCGGGGATCCGTTAACAGCCTGGAGCGGTGGGAACTCTTAGCGGAACGAGCGGTCCTCCGGCGTAGGAGGTACCACGTTTACCTCAGCCATACCTCGGCATTCTCACTCATGAGTGCGATCACTCACGATCACTCACGCTCACCATCAGATTTGAGGTGATCGTGAGTGAGGCCGCGAGTTTCTAAAAATTGTGAGTGTGAGTGTGAGTGTGATCGTGAGTTACGTGAACTTATGAGTGTGAGTGTGAGTGTGAGTCCTGAGAACTGATGAGCGTGAGTCTGATCGCGAGTGTGATCGCGAGTTCTGAGAACTAATGAGTGTGAGTGCGAGTGTGAGCCCTGCGAACTCATGAGCGGGAGTTTGATCGTGAGTGTGATTGTGAGTTCTTAAAACTCTTTGAGTGTGAGTGCGAGTGTGAGCCCTACGAACTCATGAACGTGAGTTTGACCGTGAGTGTGATTGTTAGTTCTTAAAACTCTTGAGTGTGAGTGTGAGCTTGAGCGCTAAGTGAAGTACTCATGAGTGTGATTGTGAGTTTCGAGGCTCATGAGCATGAGCCTGAATCAAGACGCGAGTCTTTGGGTGGATTTCAGTCCGGTGATCGCACTAGTCTGCGTGATGGCATGAGCCTGAGGACCATGGCCATGATGAGTCGCGGTGAGCGCTGGTATATTTATAGCTGGGTTGGTCACGTGAGCTCCCAGGCCGTCTTAGTGGTCGAGGAGACTCTCGCTTCGCAACTACTGCGTGAGGTTCGGCCCTTCAGGGTTGGTTTGGGTGTCGCTCGCCTGCTCCTTCGCCATGTGAACGCGCCGGTTCCTGTCGAGGGCGGAGGAGGGGAGGGGGGGTGCTTGTTCTTGCAGGCTCCTCCTTGCCAGCGCCCTCCGCAATGTCTCAACCAGCTGTAGAGGGCAGAGGGGGTATGAGGAAAGGGGGGGGGGGTCGCTTTCGTTTCTCTTCGGCGTTCGCTCTTCGCTTCACAGTAGACTGCGAGACGCCAACGGACTGACGGCGCCTCGAGGCGGCGCGGTAACGTCGGAGTTGGGGAAGCGCTCCAAACGGCTAGCGCTCCTCTCTCTGTGGCATAGAAAGGTTCGTGTGTATTTCGGTTCCTGTTGTCAAGTTGGTGTCAGTGGGCACAGAATTTTACGATTGCGTCAACTATAACGTTCGCACAGCTGCAATAAAATTAAATGACTCGCATGATCCTCATCAGCACCCGGAATTTTATTTCTCCGCGCACCTCAACGCACCTTTCGCAATGAGTCATCACTCAGGAAGTGCGACAAAGGCGGTGTCATGATCGATCGAAGCTTCGAGTGAGGTCTTTCACATTGTGCGATATCATGCTTTTAAGTGTCGTTTGGGGCAAGATGGGCCAATTGCATGACAGCCAGCCGGCAATGGCCAGGCGGCGCCACGAGAGTGCTGCCGCCACGGCCCGACGGGCTAGCCTGCCCGTCGGGCCGTGGCGAGCGGCGACGAACCCAATTTCAGCAGTCCCCGTGTGCACGTGCGCGCCATGTCCCTTTTTATTTTATGCGGTTTTTTAAGACCACCGGGAGCCTTGACAGGTCCAATTGTTGAGAGCATAATCTGGAGCTGTCATTTGGACACCTGTTTGAACTGTCTTCGTGCGCTTGCGGCGTCGCTCTATAATAATCGCCGCCCGATCGGTCTGTGCTTCGCTCGTCTCCCAGGAAGTGACACAACGCAACGAGAAGGCAGCGAATGGGTTTACTGTACTTCCCGGTTGCCCGTCTTCGAGAGCCGGCAGTCCGGACCCGCCGACCCTAGTTGTCGCCCGTCGTTCATAGCTGGCAGTCGGAGTCCGTGTCCACGCCTGCGGATCGTCCTTCCCACGCACTGCGTACGCTAGCTGTTCCGGGCATCACAGTCAGAGTTTCGCTGCAGAACCACTCCTGTATCGCAATGGACTAGGCCGATAAGGCCAGGCTCGCCGTTTCCGCCGGTCCTGATCCGAAGCTCGCTGGTGGAACGCTCCGGGGACCGACATGGGCCGGACCAGCCAGAACGGCTCTATCGTTCCTGCCCGGCCCCAGCCTCGTGCAGCACGCTCTTCCTCTTTCCTCGCCGGCTGGCCCCCGCTCGCGCTTTGCTCGACCGTCTTCTTCTTCTCCCGGCGCCCCCACGACACTAGAATAAAATGTGGGTAATTAGAACCAAACTCTCCATGCTAGAGAACAGTGCACAAGTCTGGCGACAGGCAAAAAAGTGTGCGTGTGAGAAGGATATTTACGCTTCGCATGAGCTTTTTCTAGAAAAAAAAAAAATTGCATACTGTTTTCTGCACGCCGTCACATTTGTTACCAGACTCAGCATTAAATTTGGTAGCCGAAACAAAAATTTGTTCTACGAAAATCCACTATTTAAAAACTTGCATGCTTAAAAGGTTTTGGTTGCGACCGCGCGTGCCGAACGGCGCGCGCGGTCGCAACCAAATGCTACCAAATGCACGCCTACAACTACGAGTGCCGGAACAGGTCGAAGGGCATCTCGCTTGAAGACCTGATCGCCTGATTCTCGACGTCAAAGCGAAGCAACAATCGGCCCAATTTTTCCTACTGTATTTCTCTAAATGGTTTGTCTCAGAGACTCGTAAAAAAACTAGTATAAATACGTTATAACTTATTTTGCAAAAGGAGTCTGTCAGACCACTTTTCAAGCCTGCACATCTATTTTCGTTCACTTCAACAATTAATGTAAAATTCACTTACTTGATGCATCGCACTCCAGTAATCCACTTTGTCGCCGTGTCGCTTCCCAAGTTCTTAAAAGGAAGCGGTAAAGTCTGACGCTTGGGTCACCTGCACGACCGTGGCAGTCTTTCACGCAGCAATAGCGGCGTTTATTTTTGGGGAAGCTCAAGGCTTAGGAGAGACGTCACAGGAGCCCGGAAAGGTCATAGCGACGTGAAGTTGAGACTTAATTTTATGAAAAAACAGTTCTAAAAAGGCTCACGCCGATCCAAAATGCCACGTTCACACGTGGTTTCTAAATGCGCCCGCCCACAGTCCTCGCGACCCAGGCCGTCCTGGACTATCCAATTTGTTTTATTTTTCAGTCGCTAGATGGCACAACGTGTCGTGCCAACTTCCAAGCTGCATTGCTGGTTGGGCTGGTTGCCTAAGGGCACACTTAGCAAACTGTGGAAGCTACGACTCAGTGGGCCAATTAGAGCGTCGCATAGAGACAAGTGGCATCCAGAATGGACGCCTGTGAGACGCTGCCACGCTGCCATGTGTCTTACTCCAATAAATCTACTGGCTCATCGGGATTCGCAGAATTCGCCGTGTGCCGTGTGCCTTCGGTGACGGAGGCGCGCAGTGGCCGCAACGTCGCGGCGCCTGCCCCACGGCCACGGCCGGGTTGCCGGCGCGCCGGCTGGACGCGACTCCGAGGCGCCAATTGCCCGGGCTTCTCGGGCTTCGTGCGTGAAGCTGTGCTCCCCTTGGCCGTTGTTTATTCATGTTTCTTTTTTACGTTGTTATGGTCGAATGCAGAGGCGCTCAGAGTGAGGCAAGAATTTCTTGTAAAACAAAAATAATATATCTGATAACCAACTTTTTACAATTCAATTCTGAAACACTTATCGTTGGAAGGCATATGACACATATCGCGATGATTCAAGCCCGTAATGAATTTTTACAATGGTGTAGCGGACGGCAAGATTGATCAGCGGGTCGTTGAAGTGCGCTACTGCGTTGAATGAACACTTGTTAACCGAGCGACAGAGAATCTGTCTCGAACCGATAGTTACAGAAAGGCCGCGGGTTTGATAATTATGCAACATAAATTATAATATATCTTGGGAATGTGCAACTAAATGTCCGGAGAAACCGTTTGTTATCATTGCCGCGAGTTATGAAAAAAAAAAAACACGCAACTTCAACTTTCCGAATGTGCTGCTAATTTCCGGGAACTTAATGCGCGAAATAATGCTAAATATTGTATTTAAAAAAACCGCCAAGTTCGATTTTGATATAGGCGGACATTGTGCCCGGGAAGACACCTTCGATATTTTATTTTACAATTGTAATAGGATTCAGGCAATGTTGACAGAGTCATAACCTGTAGTGACGCTTGTGTGCCGAACAAATCACTTAATACTCCGCCAGTATGTCTACCCGTGGCGACACCTCGAAAAGGCGAGGAGACCGATTTTCCGTGACGTTCAAGCGTACCATCAGAGTAGGCTCGTAAAGGCCGGTTCACACATCTGCGTTCCGAGCTACAGGAACGACAGAAACGACACGAACGACATGACACCGGGACAACCGTGACACATGATTGCTTGACAAAGCTGCTCATTGCATTATCTGTCACGCTCTGCAATACGAACATAATCGTCCCCTTTGTCATGTCGTTCGTGTTGTTTCTGTCGTTTCTGTCGCTCGAAACGCAGATTTGTGAACCGGGCTTGGGATAATAGACCGACCTCATCGCCAATTTCGCAATGCCTCCTCTGTCGCAACGAATTGCGGGAACTGTGGTCTTTCCGCACGAGGGTAAACGCCACGGTAGTGCACGAGACGAGACCGACCTCATCGCCAGTTTCGCAATGCCTCCTCTGTCGCAATGAATTGCGGGAACTGTGGTCTTTCCGCACGAGGGTAAACGCCACGGTAGTGCACGAGACGAGACCGACCTCATCGCCAGTTTCGCAATGCCTCCTCTGTCGCAATGAATTGCGGGAACTGTGGTCTTTCCGCACGAGGGTAAACGCCACGGTAGTGCACGAGACGAGACCGACCTCATCGCCAGTTTCGCAATGCCTCCTCTGTCGCAATGAATTGCGGGAACTGTGGTCTTTCCGCACGAGGGTAAACGCCACGGTAGTGCACGAGACGAGACCGACCTCATCGCCAGTTTCGCAATGCCTCCTCTGTCGCAATGAATTGCGGGAACTGTGGTCTTTCCGCACGAGGGTAAACGCCACGGTAGTGCACGAGACGAGCCGTCTCGTGCACTACCGCTGCCTCCTGTGAAGTACAACTATGGCTGCGTCACGCACGCTCTAGACGATTGGTGAGATCGGTCTATTGGTCAAAGCCAACGTTAATCAAAGCGAACGGCGAGCTCTCGTTTTCTTTCTTTGTCGGGGGGTGTTTACAGATATTGCGTTTTCCTGGTTGATAACAATAAACTATTGATATGTTGGGCCTGAAATATTTGCTACAGTACACACGGATGAGCACTATATAAATAGGATTACGCTTCCAGCGAGAGCTCGCGCACGTAGAATCGGTCAGCTGCCCTATGGCAAAGAAGACGACGTAGACGATTGAAGAGTTTCAGCGACGATGTCACCGCCCTGGCGGCCGGTCGCCGAAAGAGAAAGAGGGGGATAGGTTAGCTGGGCGTTGGCTTTGTGTAAATGCGTTGGCCACGAACGTAGGCTTATAAACTTCGGCAGCAAGAATATTACGCGGCTCTAGTGTTCCGGTACGAGCAACAGAGCTGACACGATCTGCTACGACTAGCTACGACCACCCGCCGCAGCGATGCAGACGTCGAAGGAGCGCAACCGCAGTCAGTCGCCGTTGCCCGACGCAGATCGTTTTGCATTCACGGCTTTCCGCCCGGATTCTTCGCTTGTACTTGGAACCGAGTTTTATTTCCTGTGCTTGTGTATGTGCTCAGTGGTTGGATATGGGCCTCATAGAGCAGTTCTTCAGACTCAACAGTGACTCAAAGTTGACGGCGAAGGGGCTTGCAGCAACGCTTTCGTTTGGTGCACGGGTGTGACGACTTCACGGGTAAAATTTAAGATAGCTGCTAGCATGGCGGGCCATAGTCGCTTTATGTTGACACAATTTTAAGTTTAAGTACTCCGTGCGAAGGCGAATGTATCGCGTTTGTAATCCACCTTTGTTTTTGCTGTTGTTTTTATCACGCACGACCGACTACTGAGCAAATGCTTCTGTACCGATCACGGAGTGACTGTCTTCGGCCTTACATTGCGGAACGCCCAATAAAAAGTAATGTTCGTTCGGCGAGAAAGCTTCCCTTTCGAGGGTCCTTCTTTGATTGATTGATAATTTCTCCCGTATCTAGGTGCTTTAATAAACACGATCGATTAGGTTTGCTTCCCTAGTTAGGACATTTTGCTGCCACACGCGGCACTAATGCTTGGCACGATGTATGCCACTGGTGGTATTGTGAACTGGTTTACTTCCAAAGCTAAAAGTGTAACAGGTGGGACCACTCAGTTTGCTAAAAATGTGATGATACGAGAATTTCGTCTACAGCATAAGCTTTCCAGATCTAGAATGGGTGTGCTGGTGGCTACAGCCTCAAGGTTTTTAATGGACCAAATGGGTGATTACACGGCAATAATGCGGTGGAAAACTGCCCATTGACTCGGTGAGTTTTGATTGTGACCATTGGTGTGCTGTTGGCAAATTCGGTAATGGCACACCTTTTCCCTGACCATCTGGCTTTAAGGAACATCGTGTCTAGATGTGCTTAAATATGTTTATTTCAAGGTTCAGTTGACCCCTCTGCATCATTACAGGAAGGCAGTCTCAAGCCGCAACAAACAGTGGTGAATATACAATGCATGATAACAGGCAGTGTCCAGGCGTTTAGTCCGCAGAAGCCAATTTGAGCCTAAAAATGTTTTTTTTTTAGATAGTTTGCATTTGTTGTATACTCCGCAGGGCCTGGTTTCCGCGACCAGTGCATAGTCCACCAACCTGGTGCGTTGTGTCTTCGTGCTTTTTTTCCTGGGTGGCATTTTCTTCGCAAGTTCTTCGGCGAATGCTATTGAGCCTGAAGAACTGCTCTTGAGGCCCATATTCAGCCACTGAGCACAGGCACAAGCACAGAAAATAACACTTGGTTCCAAGTACAAACGAAGCACCTGGGCGGAAAGCTGTGAATGCCAAACGAGCTGCGTCGGGTAACGGCGACTGACTGCGTTGCGCCCCTTCGACCCCTGCATCGCTGCGGCGTGTGGTCGTAGCTAGTCGTAGCGAGATGATCTTCACTTCAAGCAAGAAATCTTGCCATACCCTAGTCATGATAGGGGTGCAAGTGTTCGACAACGTGGGCTCTCTCACGTTGGTGCAGTTGTCATCAAGAAAGGTACATATCAACAATGTTTGGCGTTTGAGGCTGAAACTATGACGCATACTTTATCTAAACCTAAATTTATCGGTCTGCGGCTACAAACATTTTCGTTGACGTTGCTTAGATGATGTAACCATTCAGGCCTCGCATTAAATGGTGTTGCGAACTCTTCGGTTGTGTATGAAAACCTATTTTTGCCCTAATAAAATACATTTTCAAAAGGACAGTGCCTTCTGCTGATACATATCTTTCAATTTACAATGCAGGGGCAAAAGAAAATTAACTGTGTACATCTACCACTTAGCATAAGCACCTTTTGCCATTCATTCTTGAGCACACTCAAATATCAGCTTAGGTTGCTCTTGTTTCAGACGCTTTGCCCTCTTTTGTAAAAAGAAAAAAAAAGTAAAAAAAGCTTTACCTTTGTTCTCCTTCTGGCATTTAATACAGACTTGTTTATTTTGCAGATCACTCACAGCAGATATCACCGTGGTACATACAACTCGAACGGCCGATGAGACTATTGCTATTACAATAAAGCTTTCCACAAGAGCCAAAAGGAGGCTTGTAGGGGTGCACAAGCACATCGAAATGAGATTGGCGCTTCCGGGGCTTGTTTACATTATGCATAAAAACAGGACGATCGGCAACCAGCTGATCGCAATATAACACCAAGGATACCGATGTTTCCATACATAGAACGCAGGATAAAGACCTCAGTCGTCCCTTGTATGCTGTAGCTGTCATACTTTCCATCCAACCGCTTTTTAGCACAATTAACTAGAACAACCGAAGAGTTCGCAACACCGTTTAATGCGAGGCCTGAATGGTTACTTCATCTAAGCAACGTCAACGAAAATGTTTGTAGCCGCAGACCGATAAGTTTAGTTTTAGATAAAGTACGCGTCAAAGTTTCAACGCGCCAACATTGTTGATGTGCACCTTTCTTTGAACCCAAGTGCATTCGGTTCAACTTGAGAACAGCTGCACCAGCGTGAGAGCTCACGTTGAACACTTGCACAGATATCTTGACTATGGCAAGATTGCTTACCTTCGACTGGCTTGAGCACTTCATTTGTATTATCACGGTAGGTCTTGGTTGAAGCGATGATCGTCTCGCACACGTAAACAAACAGAGAACAGCACGCTTTGTTTAATTTATACGCTACCGATCTACGGGCGTCGCAAATCTATCCCCCTCTTTTCCGCCATGTTGGATCGATCGGAGCGCCCCCTATATTCGCTCAAACTCCTTATGCTCCGACTCTATAACAATGCAAATACCTCGTTCATTGGACTTTTAAAGACTACCGAAACCGACAGATTAACGTCTACGTCACTACCTATTTCGCAACACTTGCAAAACGTCAGTTTTGGAATTTCGCGTGCATTACTGGACACAAAATAAGCTTCACATGTCGCTACAAAAAATGAGCGGTATACTAAGCCACCACTGCGTCGAGAAAAACTCCTTTTAGAAAACGTTTGGAATGATTCAGCATCTCGCGAGCGTCAAGTGTGCACCTGGCCAAAAGCACGACAGAAAGCAACAATTACGTCGGACCGTCTGGCTGCCGAGCGCCAAGCCTC
Organism: Ixodes scapularis; assembly: GCF_016920785.2. NCBI lineage: Eukaryota > Metazoa > Arthropoda > Arachnida > Ixodida > Ixodidae > Ixodes > Ixodes scapularis. The sequence goes on from NW_024609883.1 coordinate 75,185,376, forward strand.
AGCTTCCCCCCCTTCCCCCCCCCCCCCCCCCCCATAGGGCACGCTCCTTTAGTAAACAAATATCCGCTAGACAGGCCGAGCACGCGGCCAAACGGCCATACGTGAGCAAAAGGCCGCCGCGCCGCACGCACCACTCCAGCAACGTAAGCGACGAAAGCGCACAGCCAACACCACGCACAGCACACTGCACTGCATGCGTACAAAGAGTGAGGAGCATTTGCGCTTGCGCCACTTGCGCCCTGTCCGAGCGGACACCGTAGTGCGCTGCGAACACGCGAAGAACGCATGACGTCAAGGAGCCAACGCCGCGTCGATGAAAGAGAGAGAAAGAGAAATGTCGTTAGACGTACGAGTAAAACAAAACGAACAAAAAAAGTGTCGACGAAATGTAGTAATATGGTGGCTGAGTAATAATCTCTGTCGAGCATTGAATGTCGAAGAAACGATCTTCGGATGACACATCGATGAAACAAATGTCGAAGAAATGATCTGCCGATGAAACATCGCAGTGTCGATGAAACAATCTGTCTATGAAACCTTGTTCGACGAACTGATTGCCCATTATAAAACTGCGCGTCAAGAATGACGCGGTTTGCCGCATGAAAAGTGGCGCGCCCTACATGATCGAGAGCGCGACAAAGAACCACATGGGGACGGCCGCAAACCCCCAAACCACTCCAAACCAAACCAAGCAAAGTTATGCCAAAGTCAAACCAATCCAAACGAAATCAATTCAAGGACGGCTGCATGTATCAAGATAATGAATGCTGACAGTATTTTATAAAGGCCGAGATGACTGAAAAACAATGCCAGCCGATGATTCTCCTTAAAGCGCAGCCTACTCCGGCAAGCACGGTCGATCAACAAAATCAGAAGCAACTCAAGTGAGAAGAAAACTCGGCCACCGCGGCCTCTGTTCATAGAATAGCATACCACTAACAGACACCACTGTCAACAGGGATTATGGTGAGATTTCAAACCGTCGTCACGTGCAACCACCCTACTTAATATAACCGTTCTCTCCCCCCCCCCCCACACACACACAAAAAAAATGGGTCGATGCCCATATGTTTACTATATATAAATTCTGCATAAACTTCCGTAGAAGTACCTGTGGGTGGCACAAGAAAAGAAACGGAGGTGATATATGTAGTAATTGTTTATCTGTGTACAAATGAGCGAGGTATGCACAGCGAGGCGATGTTCTAATCACTGCGACGTTGTCTGTGTAACCTGTTGGAAGGCGCGTTTCTGTTTTCCCGCCGCCCTTGTCAGCAGGCGAAAGTTAAACGCACCCACTTTAGTCAGCTTGCATTTAGTTTCTTTCGTAATTCATCCAGGTTTACGAAATTTGGTAGAAATGTGCGGAGCATAAACATTAACATAGTACATTCCTTTCAAATTGAATTAGTGGCTCAGAAGTTTCCCGCCGCACGACTCACGCGAAGACAAACCAAAGGCTTGAGAGAAACAAAAGAAAAGCACAAAGAAAGCAACCGGCAAGCGTGATGACCTGTGAGTGTGAGGACCTGTGAGTGTGATGAGCGTGAAGACCTGTGTGAGGACCGTGAGGACCTGTGTGAGTGTGAGGACCGCGAGGACCTGCGAGTGTGAGGACCTTGAGGAGCTGTGAGTGTGAGGACCTGTGAGTGTGATGAGCATGATGACCTGTAACAGTGAGGACCGCGAGGAGCTGAGAGTGTGAGTGCCGTGAGGACCGTGATGACCTGTGAGTATGAGGACCGTGAGGATCTGTGAGTGTGATGACCTGTGAGTGTGAGGACCGTGAGGAACTGTGAGTGTGATGACCTGTGAGTCTGATGATTCGTGATGACCTGTGAGCGTGATGACCGTGATGATCTGTGAGCGTGACGACCGTGATGATGACGGCGAGTGAGTTTTGGTTTTGCGTTGAGCCGTGAGGGTGAGTCCGGGTGATGATCCTATTTTGAATAAATCGTGATCGTGAGTGGGCGTGAGTTCTGACTGAGGAAAAAATAGTGATCGTGAGTTTGAGTGAGGACAGCTTAAAATGCCGACCTATGACCTCAGCCCGGTATCTTCCAGGAAGCGGACCTTCTTATTGCGGTCCGTGACGTAGCAAAGCTGGCCTGAAGTTGGGCTTTCGTCGCTGGCGGCCTTCAGCAGGTGCCCATGTCATTTCCCAAGTAGCTACACGGTGGGCAGCACGCTCTGGCTCGGGATTCGTATCTCTGGTGGTACCAGAATACTCCTGGTTGGGAAGACCCAGCTCTTGATTCACTGCGGCGTCGGGCAGCGTTAGCTCGTGGATTGACGGTCGAGGATCGGGAAGGTCGTGATTGGAGGTTAGGATTCTCACGACTGAGCTCGCTCACCCTGTCCTCTATGTGATCGTTGAACCTAAGAAGTCGAGCGAGCTGGGATCCGATGTCGGTCACAGTAGTGCACGGCATTGAGGAGGTTTCTTGACACACCGCTGTGATGGTAGGGAAGCCTACGTCCATGATTTGGTAGGCCATACGAGCAAGCGTGGAGATTTAGTCGGTGGCGGATGTGCTCAATATCATCCGGATTTCGCTTAGTAGGCATTGGAGACAAAGTTCTTTAAATTTGGAAGTGTCCATCGTCGTGACTTTGTCCCCAAGGATGTGCTCCATGCGCTGCAATAATTCCATAGGTTTCGGTCGCCCAGCTTCTCGGCAGTCAACAGCTGCTGAAGGCGCCGTTGCTCAGACTCTCTGGTGCGACGAATCAGTTCTTTCCGTAGAGTCTCATAGGGCTGATCTGCGGGTGGAGAACACAGAATGTCGCGAACCATGGATGAGGCTTATTGCGGGAGGGCAGCAGCGACGTAGTCGAATTGGGTCAAACAAGAGGCGATCCTGCTTTTCCGGAAAATTGCTTCCGCAGTCAGGAACCACAGCTCGGAATCGGATGACCAGAACTTTGGAAACTTGATATTGAGATTCGCCGCCCCCAGTGTCATCGGGGCTCCGGGAGAGGCGCCATCGTCTCTGAGGCTCATGACGGGGGCACAAAGCTGGACTCACCCAAAGAACCAGGGCTCCATGGCAGCGTAGCTGGGCGTGGTCGGGTGTAGCTCGGTCCGAGGTCACAAGTATGTAGGAGTGGAGGCTCGGTAAATCACACTCTACATATTTATGTACAATATTTACACTGGCTTTTTGACTAGCTCATCGGGGGGCCCTTCGCCGAATCCCAGATTCCGCGCAGCTCGTGGCCCAGGCACATCGTGTCCCTGGCTCGTGCCCGTCCCGTGAGCTTGGCGCCGTTCAAGAGCTGGATCGCTGCCGCTAGCTGCCGCTACAGGTTCAAAGAATGCGCCCCAATCTTCACATTCAGTCCTCGTCGGAGTCAACGCTTCTTCACATATTGAAAAGAACACCCACAAATCATGGCCGGGTTTCTGCAGTTCCATTATCTGCTGCATTGCGGTGCTTTTCAATCGTTGCGCAGGAGCAGGAATGACAGAGTTTCGTGGTGGGGTCTCTATTAATGTGATTCTAGAAGAAATCGTAAGACGGCGACGACAGTCAATGAGCTGGAAATATCAGCAAAGTGTTTCCCGTAAAACTATCGCCTTAGAAGAAAGAAAACCAATTGCTATAACGAGCTTTACACCTAAGTGAGGAGTACGGGAAATCGACGCGCTAACAATTGCGCTATTGAGGATTTTTTTTTTTATTTTACTACCGGGATTTTTTTCCAGAATTGTTCGGAAAAACTACAAAAACCTGCATACACCTTTTGAAAACCTTTGTGTTGGACTGTTGCTAAATGTGCTCCCATGAAATTTTCTGCCTACGGATGCGGTTTACTCTCCTAACTAAAGAATTCGGCCATATCCCGGGCATTCTTAATCAACACTTACATTTCCCACAACTCACTTCCAATTGCGATTGAAATTTAGCTCACTTTGAATCGCATCTGAAAAACCCTTCTTTATTTTTTGGCCTTCAATTTTTCATGAATGCCATTTAAAGGGTTCCCAAAATATTAAGGTGAGAGGCTGGATCGGGGATCAGTTGCCAGGAAATAAAAAAAAGTCAATATAAATGAGAAATGAAGCTAATAAATAATTCTAAATGAGCCTTTAAATACAAAATTGAAAGTTAGAGTAAAACAAAAGAGAGACTCTCAGAAGCATGAAAAGACATACGTTATATTAAAAGGCAATATTTAATCTGATTTTGCCCTTACAGTAATTGTGAACCTGAAAATTTGCTAGGAATAAATCAAAGCACGTAGGAACTTTGCCATGTTCACTCAGAGCAGAAGACTAATGAGAATGATAGAACTGCCGCTGACGATATGCAATGGATACAACACAATTCGCTACGCGCAAATTGCGCGAGAAAGCAAAGCAATTGTTAGGTACGTAGTTACACAGACATGAAACAGGGCCTAAGAATAGTGATGTTGGTGATGACAATGTCCAATAAATAAGATGACGAGGAGACATGCCGTTTACGCTGTTAGTAAGCTTTGCGACACCGTCTCTTTACACGCGCCTATTTTTGCCCCGGTAATGGGTTATCCACACGAAGGAGAAATCCGCCACTTCCCTCCGCGGAGCGTGCATCACGTGAGACCTACGTCATCCCTTTTTGACGCTTCCCGGCACCGTTTTTCTCCGTGGCGGAGGCGCGGAGGCTTCGTGCTGTCAGCACCAAAGCTCCGCTGGTGCACACGGCGGATCCGGGGACGAAGTTTCCCGGGTTGTTGACGTCACGACATCCGTCCGCGGAGTTCTCCTTCATGCGGATACATGAAGGAGAACTCCGCGGTGTATCGTGTGGATACAGGTGTATCCACACGACGGACCAAATTGCTATTTTGGTCCGCGGGCGGCTCATGACGTGACCTTACGTCACCGGTTTTCGAGGCCCTCCGGCGGTCCGCGGCCCTCGCTTCTGAGAAATGCAAGCGACTGTTCTCGCCGGACCCCTGCGGCGGACCGCTGCGTTTTTAGTATAATTGACGCGCTAAGTCTGGCAACAAGCTGACTTTTGTTGTTTGGATTGGAATCCAAATCCAAAGTCGTTTTCTTTTGGTGCCGACTGTTGCAGACGAAGAAGACAAACTTTTTGTTGTGCGATGATGCAACTTTTTACTTCGTCGCCATCACGCATGGAGCAATTCCCCGCTCTGTGGGACAATAGTCTCGACGACTACTCAAATAATCATCTAAATATGTCCCTGTGGCAGAACATCTTGGCTCAAGGCACGCCGGGAGCTGTAGAAACTGCTCCTCGCTGACGCGTAGAAGCCGGCGGTACTCATCGGGGTGGAAACCACCAGCTCCGAAAAGATTTAACTATGCAGACCACGATCTTCCCTGCACACGCAGGGCTTCATGCAGCACGCCCCTTTCGGTTCACTTAAGTCCTCCTCGTCCTCAATAGTCAACGCCAGGACCACAGCGGATAAACGTCTCTTTCGTTCAACTTCTATATTGGCTCCTTACAAATAGCCTCAAAGCAGCTCGTTGCATGCGTTTGGCGGAGCTGTGAGGTCGAGGGTTAAACCAGCCAGTTCACCCTGTCGTCTCGTCATTTGGTCCGCCGTGTGGATACTCATTGCAGCCGGGCGGCCCGCGGGCCGCGCATCACGTGATCAATCGGTCCGCGGCCCATTCCGTCGTGTGGATACACCTTTAGCAGTGGGCCTGCTGAATGCGAGCCGCGGGCTGGGCTTCATTGGATGTACTGCGGCCACCCATGGGCCGGTTGGAAGACCTCTGTGGATCGAATCTGGCCGCTGGTCGGAGTTTTGAGACCCGTACGCGGCGTTTGAACTACGATAAAGAGTTAATTTTCAAAGTCGCTTTCATAGCAGTGAGCTCATTTAACTTTATTTCAAAATAAGATACTGGTTTTCCCCTTGAAAGTTTTTGAAAGAGATCACTGTTTACTAATAGATGGAGCAAGTCCACATTGGACGTGAAAGTTGGGATTTACAGCCCTTAAAAAATGATCCTTTATTTTCGAAACCCAAACTGTCGGGGTAGTTATATGTTTGACCTAAATAAAAGAATCGGGAGCAATTATTTTGCGAGCATCTGTTCAGCTGTCATAACTTAAACGTTTTGTTTATTTTTCTTTATAGCGGGATATTTCTCTGGCCATGACAACTTAGAATAGATCGCGAAGTCCATCTCGACCCAGGCACCACATCAGTGTTGTGCCTACAGTGGACCAACAATGGCAAAACTGGCTCCAGAGGTTGGTCAGAGATCGGCATTCTGGCCAAGTGGAACTTCTTTCATTGTTGGCCCAGCCATTAGCACCAACGTTGGGCCATCGTTCCACCAAAGTTCCAGCAATCAATGGCACCAAGGTTGGGCCATCGTTCAACCAATGCTCCAGTCATCATTGGCACCAACGTTGGGCCGTCGCTCAACCAATATTCCAGCCATCATCGGCACCAACGTTAGGCCATCGTTCAACCAATGTTCCAGCCATCATTGGCCTGATGTAAGGCCATCCTTTAACCAACTTTCGAGCCATCATTGGCACCTTTGTTGGGCCTTCGTTGAACCAATATTTCAGCCATCATTGGAATCCACACTATGTCATTGGCTATGCCAATTTTGGCTTTCACACTCATTCAATGGATATGCATCACTCGCATACAAGTTCATTCATTGAATAGACCGATATTGGCAGTCGAGCTAATTCATTGGCATGTCCCAAAGTTATAATGCCACATATCTTTAATGCTGGCTATGCAATGATGGCATTGCTTTTAAATCCTGGTTATTCCAACATTGGGATTTAAGAACCCCTGGCCTGTTTTGTATTAGTAGCCCACTACAAGAAAAGCATTCTGGCCACAAATGCCAAAGTCCTCCGGTGCGTTGTCTATGCAGAATTTTATCTGGCGAGCAAATGACTAATTCAAGATCAATTAATACTTTTTTCAGAACTTTTAATTAATTAGACTAGGAAGGAGGTTCAGCGGGGATCCTATGCCTGGTTCTAGGGAGAGTCATGGGGAGGATCCTGGGGCGAGTCCTGGGGCTGGAGAGCCATCACGGCTTCCGAACGCCTCTTCCTGCCGCTTCCCCTGTCGCAAAAACCCTGGCAGCCACTTCAGCGTCATTTTTTAAGCTGTCGATTCTTCAATTTTTATCTTCGCACTAATGGCATGCATCTACGAAAAGATCAGAAGGTCGAAGATCAACGCTTTAAAACCCACATTGGTGTTAGTAAAGCACACTCCCAAGCAGCACATTGTGAATAGGCCAAGGCGCTACATAAGTTTATTTGTTTACCTATAGCATCGCGATGTTCTGAAGAACTTGGCTCACAATGGACTAAAAGTTCTTCCGCAACCTCAACCAAGTCGTCGCGAAGTCAAGGAAGACTGGCCACCATTAGTTTTTTTAACTATGTAACTGAATATATCATGCACAAGCAAATTAACACACGCGATCAAGTCACGAAAGGAAGTGCTGGCTCACTTGCTCTAGCTGAAGCCTAGCCGCGGCATCCTTCCGCTGACAAATGCTTGCTGAAATGAATTGCTCTCGAGCTTGGATATGGCACTCCTCTGAATTATTCGTTATCTCTGAATATGTATCGTCTGGAAGGTTGGATATCTGAACCTGTTTAAAATGTCCCGTACTGAATTAACCTATATAATACACGAAGGAAACGTGTCAAGAAAAAGTACTCGCGCATTTGATTGTAAACAGGCACGAAAACAGACACAAAGTATTCTCTTCAAATTTCGTAGAAGTTTATTATACACAGCATGTTCCGTAGAGAAGTACAAACGTGCAAGCGATCTGAGAACTGTAAAGAGGTACTGTTAAGCTTTTATACTACTGAAAAGATTGCAAAGCAAACAGATCCGGGGTAATTCTAGGCCATACTGTCTGTTCTCCCAGCAGCTGGAACCCCGAAATTCTCCTGACATACGCCTCTCACTGGCAGTGGCAAGCAGTTCATCGAATGACGTTTCATTGGCAGATCGTTTTATTGACACGCTGTTTCATCAGCAGATTGTTTTACAAAATAATTCGGTTAGCTTTTTTTTTTCCTTTCTGGTACCAAGTTACCCCGAATTCTCGCGGCAAATGGCATGTAGGGCGGGACGTGTGGGTTAACAGTCTTGTACTGAGCCGTTGCAGAACGTCGCCGCGAAGCTGCGGGTGTGCAGGCCCGTGTCACACCCGCAAAAAAAGGAAGTGGAAAATCTGAAGCCGAAACAATATCCCGGGGAAGCAAATGCCGGCAGTTACCCCCTATTGGGTCTGGTATAAAACTAATTGTGAAAACAACTATTTGAAGCTGTAGAGTGACTCCCTGGTAAGGTGTCCGTCTTTTATGCGGGGGGACTCTGGTTTAATCGTCAGAGTGGGATAACTTTTTTTTCTAGGAATATGGCGATACCCCACGGCATCTGTTTTTTACGATTAACACTGAAAAAAAATTAATGCTGTCCACGAAACTTCGCTCAATTAAATCATAGCACACTTCCTCTCGGGGGGTGAATGGAGGACAGCGAGGCTTGGGCCGCCGACGGGCCGCCGGGAAGCGGCGTGCAAAGGTGGGACATTTGGGTATATATTTTTCTAATGAGCAGCAGCAGACTGTGATACACGGGCTTTCCGTAACTGGCGGAATTTGTTTTCCCCGGGCTATGTCCTCCATTCACCCCCGGGAAGGGCGCAGTCACATACCATTTAATTCAACAAAGATTCGTCCAAAACAATCGTTTTTTTTTTCAGTGTTAAGCATAAAACACATGCTGTAAATATCGTCAAAAGCTTAAACAAATGTTCTAGAAAAAAATGAGACCAAACTGGTGCATTGAATCAGGGTCCCGCTGTGTGTGAGACAGACACCTTATCAGTGAGCTACTCTACAGTGTTATGTTAGTTATGTTAGTGTCTACGAAACGCGTCTATTAAACGTGTATCCTTGAAAAGGTGCCTATGAAACGTGTTTCCACGAACAGCCGGGAGAACAAGAAAGTTAGTATTCTACCGGGCGTTGCATGATTTCAGGCAGCTAATGGGAGGCGATTCTCAGTAGAATTTCGGAAAAATTATTCTCCCGGCTGCCGGGAGAAAAGACACTGAGTAATTTTATAGATAATCTGGAAGAGTACCCGGAGAACAGCGGTCACTCTTTGCCAACAAGTGGGTTACAGTGCACCTACCAAAACATTAGCGGTCTTGAAAGATCGCTTGTTGCCGACATATGTCTAGGACTTTTCAAACTCTGAGCCACACAGGCCGCAGCTAACAGTTCAGTCAGGGCTAGGGAAAGGAATGTTGGTAGGGGGAAGCAGAGGGTTGCTGGAGAGGTGAGGAGGAAACATTCCCCTCCCTCCAGCATTTCGCCTGCATCCTGCTTCTTCAGGATCCCCAGGCGGGTGCGCCCACAAAAGGCTCATCGTCGAGGGTCATCCGAACAATGAGCATAGCGAGAGGATTTGTTTGTGAATACTTCTGTGAATTCGTCCCAAAGTTGATAGTGCAGTGAATGCTATGTGAGTAGTCTATCAAGCAGTGCCCTTCAGGTAGGTGCCGTGCTCTGCCTTGTAACCCGCTTGGAGTCCATAGTCACGTGACCGCAACCGGAGACACGCATGGCCTAAAATACGCATAGTGTCTACTCTGTTGTCCATACCGAGTGAACAGGACAGCAGCACGCAGGCTACTCGGCGACAACTTTTCTTGGCAGTGCAGTGGAAGGCACAGGCCCGCGCTCCCTCTCCCATTTTGAGCGTTGAATAAAGCTGTGCGCAGACTCTCCTCCTTTCCACTACATTGTCAAGAAATGTTCTCGCCGAGACAGTTTTTGGAGTCCCAAAGGAACTGCACTTCCCAAATGTTAAACAAAAATGGGAGGTATGACGACGCTATGTTTTACGCCGTAAAACCCACACTTAAACTAAAATGCAAAAATAGCCGCGTCTTCTTTCTGCACACCATATCCCCAAATAAACTGAAATTACGAAGAAAGAAATATTTCTCAGAAATAGGCCGTGCCGTATATTTCGCAACACGCTGATCACATATTTTTTGTTTCGCGAAAGTTGTGTGCATGTAACAAAAACTATGCAATTTCTTAAACCATGTATTCATTAATAAAACACGGATTCAAAGATTCCCAAAGCTGAAGATAAAAAAAAAAAAAAACGCGAATCTAACAAAACGATGACAACAAATGGAGGGGTTCAGGGCTCGAAAGTGCTAACGACTTATCGTATTGCAGAGTAAAAAAAAAAAGAAATATATCTGCAATAGCGTCTGCGTATTTGTGGAATTTGCAGAACAGTGAGATAATAGGACGTCCCTAAGGTGGCGCAAAATTCACGATTAAGCAATTAAAGATTTGTTTCGGGTGTTAAAAATAATTTTAATGTATATTTCGTCGTTCTCGACGTGGGCGTCGACGAACATAGCGCCGCTGCTTGCGTTTCTGTCGAGGTGAGAACTACTTGTTACACGTTGTAACGACAGTATATCGCGCTATAGACTCGTATATTTGGCCCGCATGCAGCCTTGAGCGAGCTGTTTCGAATGTCGGTACAAGACAGCAACGGCGTAGCCATCGCGGCATGAGAACTGACTGGGCCTCGATCTGGCCGACCGCACTCGCTCTGCTGAAATATGAGCGTGGGAATTTCGAGCACCGTTAGCTCACTGGTGTTACAAGAGGCTGCTTTGTCGTTGAGACTTTGCAAAGGCCTGCGGAGCCCTTTCAGTGCTTGGCGCATCTCTCGCGCAGCATCGTAACCTTTTTGGCGCCTGATAGGCCAACAGAGCCGCTAAATACGTAAACCGTTGCGACGATGCGTGATGTTGAAAAATAAACAGAGAAAATTTATCTCGCAAGCTTTTCCAGTTTCAGATCTGGCGATTTGAGACATAAATGCTGTAAATGTCTTGGAGGGATCAACTTGTTGACAGTATTTTTGCGTTCATTCGGCTCGCACTCTACACTAATGAACTGATCTTTTGATTTTCGAGGCTTGAACTTTTCTAGAGAGCTTCGTGAGAACACCAGTCGTTCCACACCAGCTCGGAGCACGTGGAGCGAAAGCTCGCGCTGCAGAACCCAGGGACCCTGGGCTCAATCGCCACCCCTGCTCGTTTCAATCTGGATGAGCACCGTACTGGCGTGCGGTCGTATATCACTACTGCACGTTAAACACCCCAGGCTAGCGGTTGTACTGCATTGACTAAATTGCTCATCTACTGCGAGTTACTCGTGGCAACTTTGAAATGGCTGACCAACTATATGCTCTATGAATATCCCCACAACCCCAATTATTAAGACAAGCTAAAACTGCGTGTGGCAGAAGCTTTTGCTGTATGACCCCAAGCTGCAATACGGGAGGTGGAAAGCCTTGGTAGGTAGGAAAGATCGCATGTTCTAGCTTTACTGAAAAGTATACCGGTTAAAGTTTATAGTTAATTAAAGAGATAGTTAAAATGGGGAGATTGTTGGCTGTACCATATGGTTGTGCAGGAAAATATATCGTGTTTGTTCGGATGTTAGTGGACGTTAAAGACCCTAGGCTAGCAGGGGTACTGCACTGGCTACATTTCGCACCTACAGCTGAGACACTTGATGTCCGCTGAGCCTAAATTCTGGCTGCCTAAACACACACACACACAACATAATTATTTTAGGGCTACAAAGTGATGTGACTGATAACTGTGTATATATTGCATAACATGGCAGATGAGAAATATAGTGCAACTAAATTATGATGAAGAGGATCCAGCCAGGAAGAGGAAGGGCGAACCAACCGGGAGCGAGCAGCTAGTGGCAAGGGTTGAACAACCGAGTCTGGCGTGTTCCGAGCAAGTCGACTCCGACGATCATCCAGATGAGTGTTTGAGCGACAACCAGACAAACTCTGTAATGACCCGAGGCCCTTGCGGGAATTCTCGGCAGCGACCCAGGGCACCTGAAGACGAAAAGCTGGAATGATAATTCACCCGCAGGAGCAACTCTTGGCAGTGACTTGAAGGGACCCACCCAACTATTTTCACTTCTGGCAGGTGCCCGAGGCATGGCCATTTTAAGATTGGTCGGTGCCCGCAAGACGTTGAATCCAGCACCTGGATTCGACGACCAAGCAGATGAAGAACTTCGCCACAGCTTCGGGAGGGTGACAAGACCCGGAAAATAAGTTTACAGAAACTGAGTAGGATTCAAGTTCATTTGCACATTTGTATATATTCTTACCGATTTCTAAATATACTTTCTTTAATCCTACAACGGTCCAGCAAACTCGTTTTTTTTCATTTGATACGGTGACTAGAAGACATTGTTTATGTTGAGAGACTGCGTCATGACTGTGAAGGCCTAGGTAAGGCCTAGGTTGGTTGAAATATTCAAACAAGGTTGAACTCTTTGAGGAGGTATTGAGTCAACCCGCATTATTCTAGAAACAAATTTTGAGTTGCAGATTATGTGATACTTTACAAGTGCATGACAAAGCTTCAATATGTGTCCCTAAAGTGTGACTATCTTATATTTCGCATATAACCGTGTTAAGGTCCTTCGCAAGCGAACCTGTGCGACTCCGCGGTACTCCTGCCAGTCAAATTTGGTGTTGCAGTCTCCCGCGGTATGGAACCCTTCAGATATGTCTCGGAGTTGAGCGAGGTTGGCTGCTATCATAGGCAGTTTCCCGGATGTGCGCTACTCGCTGCCCAGCACCAGTCTAAACAACTGTTTTTGTGGGACTGGTTCAGCTGGTCTGGCATTGTACGTACCTTTCGAACACGACTTTTAACGTTATAAATGCAAACAAGTCTATCGTCTTTTCTCCAGCTAGGCTTAAAGGCTTCCCTAGTTCGGCGTACAATACAAACAGTATCGCCTACATCAAACTGGCACTGGCATTCTTGAGTACGGCGTCTTTCATTGCACGGAGATGCTCAAGACTATAAAAACACAATGACATGAACTGGAAACCACAAACCTTTGGAAGTGTGCGAGATAAAACCCGCGCGAACATCAGCGTAAACACGTCCGTCCGCGTCGTCTCGGCCGTGCAATCGCATCTTTGGACCTAATTTAACGCTAGCGAAACGAGTTTTGTTCCTAATTAAAAGCATTGCCAACTATTTTAACCATTATTACACCCCGCGCAAGTGCCTATTACAGCAAATTTGTAACTAAAACAAAACATAAATAGAAAGGGGGTGCTGCCGCTAAAGGAAACAGCCAGTGACGTCATAGTCACCTGGACCAATAGGAGCTGACATGCTTTTGTTTTGTTTCTTTTTGTTTTTTCCTTAGCTCCACCCCCCTGTAATGGGTAGGATTTCAAAATACGCGCACGGGCATTAGTTGATCGAGACCCACACGAAGCGCGAGTGCGATACCTCCTAGCCGCTGTCGACAGAGGGTGTCGGAGCGATTCGTTGTCGCTCACGGAAAGTGGGCGTTGTGTTCAATAAAGACAGCATGCCAGTGTTTGTAAAGCTATCACTTTTTTATAAACGCTTCTGATGCGATGAAAATCCGACCGGCATTAAGCAGGCCTAGCGAGACTCCGGCGACAATCTTGGCAGCTCAGCCTCCAGCGGTTTCGGCCTTACTCGTATTACTTGCAGTGCTGGCGCTTTGACATAGAGATCTTTGGAAAGTTTTTGCGCCTACAGTAGACACCAAATGCGCGTGTGAGCCGTATGCTCTCGCTCCGGCGAGAAGCCGCGTACGGATCGCCAAGCCTTTTAATCGTATCGCCTGTCGCATACTGGCCGCCATATTGTTTTTAGGGCGTTAGCAGTTACTCGATTTTATTCACCTCCGGCGGCTAAAACCCTTACACGAATAAAGGCGATAGCCAGAAGAGGAACCATTTACACGAATAAGGGTATTAAATATTTAACTGTGTGGTAAATACGCCAAAAACGCAGGGAGAAAGAAAGAAGCCTTGGTAGATCTGATCTAGTTTGACACATGGTGGAAAAAACCTCGAGACCGTGGGTAAACGACACAACACTGAAAACTCTCAAGAGACTTTTTAGTGTTCTGTCGTTTACCTGCAGTCTCGGGATTTTTTCAACCATCTGCAATGTACACCAGCTCGTTTGCGCCCTTAAATTGTGTGCACTAGTTTGACACCTCGTCGCAACTTTGTTGTATATCTAAGGCCGTGGAGTAATCGTGGTCGTTACGAATAAGCATATAGTACATATAGAGACAACTACTGCATTTACAATCGGGCAGAGCCGTATATGTAGAGAGTTTGGCCATTCGTTGGGAAGTATAGGAGACAAATGAGGAGGCGCATTGGCCGAAAGCGGGCTGGGCGTGTCCCAGGGCGTCTTTACAAATTGGAATGTGGCCATCTAGAAGCCGGAAAGAATACCGTGGCGGTGGTCGCGAAAAGCAAGCCTAATAAGTCCGCCAGAGTAACTCTCGGTGACTGAAAATATGGTGCACGTGATGTTTCAATCACGGTCATTAAAAAATCCCGGTGGAAGAGTGCTGCTAGCGGAACGATCGACATAATCCGTACGCCAAGCGCCGAGGGACGGGAATCTGCCGTCCAAGTGGCCGTCCATGTGGTCGCACTCTGTCCGAGCAAAACAGAGTCGAGCGGCACATTTCTTTCTTACATCTTTCTGCATGATCATGATCGAAACATCACAAGCTCTCTATTCTCAACCATGGAGGGCTACCACTTTTACGTGCTTATTAACACCATATACCAATATATACATTTGATTGAAACAGTTTCTCCCTATACCACCGCCAGGATATTCTTTTATGCTTCTTGTTGGCCAAGAGAGCATGTCAAGCCCACTTTCTACGTCTCTTGCACGCCCTGGCTCTGCCCGCGCCTTCCATTGACCAAACTTTCTGTATACATGACTCGTAATCAGGGTAATTCCGGTATTGGCAGACTGCAGCGTTCGGCTGGCTCGCTTGCTCGCGTCGGTCAGTTTGAACTTGCTTCTACCTCATTGTTTTGCGTACCTACTCTTGGACTCTATAAAAACGCCCCTCCCCCCCCCCCCCCCCCCCCCTCCAAACATCACGACACGTCATTTTTTCTAAGGTGTACAAAAACTGGCTGCGAAAACCACAATTGTTGGTTGTCTATGAATTGCAGTAGCATTCGTCATGAGGCTCACGACGCAGCTCACTGTGAATACAACAATGCGAATTTTGACTGAACACTTTATTTTACGGCTGGATTAGGATTGAATCATTGCGTCAGCGTGACTGCAGTGCGCAACTTGGAAATTGAGCGATTGCTTCGCCTTTGTGTAAATGTTGTGGGCACCCTGGCTGCTTCCCAGCCCAGTAGCCCGACTGGGGGGCAAAGGTGCCGAACTTCTCTCGCGTGCGGTAACGTCACGCAAGCCATGCGCGCATCGGATGCGCCGCCTTGATAAGGCAGATCACAGACAGCGCACGGGGAATCGCTGCCTTGACTCAGGCGCCGCTGGTAACCATGTTAATCGTCTCGTCCATGTCCCATTAGATGTAGTTGCTTGTTGTTGAAACCGTTGGCTCTGTGTTATTCCTCCGGGTAGGGTATGCAGCAAGGCAAACCGACCACAAGGTTTAAGCTTTCGTCTCTGTGTGATCGCTTAATGATCAAGCTGTTTGCCGACCATCATTGCAACCTCGTGTGTCTTTCTTGTCCTGTCTATCTGTAATCCTTTAATGTTCAATCTAGTGCCACCAAAAACTACGCTTCAGAGTAACGGCACTTGTCCATATTGTGGCTTAAAATCATGGCTGCCAATTTTCTGAAGCTTTGTCTGAAATTTCAGAAAACGTATTTCTGCCCTCCTCAAATGTTTTAACAGCTCGTGACAGAGCAAAGAAATATTACAGGAGCTTCCTCACACCGAATGTAATGCTAAGGAAGCCGCACTTTTCAATCAAGAAAATCGGCAGTTGCGTCTGCTGTGCACAAGCACCAAGATGGTGGCGGCCTCATCAATGCAGGGGTAGAGTGGTCGGGGAAGGGAGTGCCGATACTCTAAGCGCAGCTCATTTAGTGGCTCTAGTTTAAGCTCTTTTACCACCATCGTCCACCATGCACCAGCTAGCTCAACTCAAACCGATAATTGCCTCTTAGTTTGGGTGAAAATGTGAATGTGTGCGTACTGCCGCTTGTCTAGTGCTTGTCGTCCTCGACGTTGTCCTGTAGAACGATGTCCAGGAAGACGTCGTGGAGAACCTCTAGGGCGATCTCAAGGACGATGTCTGAAACGACCTCTGGGACGACCTCTGGGCCGATCTCAAGGACGACCTCGAGGACAATCTGAAGGACGACCTCTAGGACGACCTGTAGAATGACGCGCAGCGCCTGCTAATACGGATGTGCTGCCTATCCGGAAAGCGGCGCCGCCACGAGGCGCCTCCGCATATGGGCGGCGCACGCGCGCGCCGCTCATAGGCACAGCGCTTTCTAGATCAAAGAGCGTATCGCGAAAACCGGATGACGTAGCTACAGAATGCTATCACATTAAAAATAATGCATGACATGATAATTTTCACCACGTTTTGTAAGAAATTGTAAGAAAATCTTTATTGACTACAGTTCTGTTTTTTATCATATTACAAAAACCCAGTTTTTTGTTGAAGTATTTGGCATCGGCCTGGATACTTGACTGCTTCATGACTCGTAGACGCATTCTCCTCGGATGCATATCTGAAAAAAAAATGCATCGATTTAACTTGCACAACTTAATTATTGACATTCATGTTCACAATGACAGGCTTTAATTCTAAAAAGGACAGACAAAAGTAATGCTTAGCTTCTTACTTTTTTTGTTTGTGCATAATTTATATCCTCTCATGGGGGGGTTTGATCTTTGTATTTCATGTTCAATTTTTGCTGAATTATTCGATGCAGAACGAACCACACCTTTAATATAATATTGATATTTTTAGGCGTACTAAGACAACTCGGGGCATCGCTGGCTTTACGCCAATTGCGTGGTCCAAATCGTCTGCCTGCCGAAATATCCGCTAAATTTCTTAAGTTTAATTTGCTCCTACTATTACCATCGGCCAAGTCTTCCTCTAAGTCTGACCTACTGTCGTTCTTCCGGAAAATCCTACTTCCTTTTTGCCAATTATCGGGTTATGGCTTGGAATCGTTCTGAGCATACACTGTTTATAAAAGAAGCTCTAATGTGCTAATTCGAGCAGTCGCCCATAGGTTAATTGCTTACGCATGATGCGAATGCACCGTTTTAATGCTAAATTTATTTCAATGCGGGCGAAGTTAAGATTTCTGTCACGTCAGCGGATCCGTACCATATGCCGTTGTCTCCTAATTTTTGCGGGCTAGCAACTTGTCAATTTAAGGGGTTGACAGTTTCCTGATACATATCTATTTGGAGAGTATTCTTCTACTACGTTTTATATTTGTATTTCTGCGTCGCGGTACAATGTGTCAATCTCTATTTTGTATGTCTCCATTAAAATGCATATTCGGATGTATTCCTGGTATCACGATACTATGAATTTCCGACCGTTGCCCTATAAACAGATGCTCAAACACAGCCTAGGGTCTTAAACTAGACCTCCAAGCAGACCGCCTTACGCACGTTCAGCACTCGTTTCGTTTCGCTGCACTCCGAAAAAAAAGAAAAAATTAAAAATGAGTTAATTTAAGGCTCTGATATTCTCCGTTGTTGAGCTCAGCCACTACCATCTAGAACACAAGGCCTGCGCGTTTCCTCCTCTAAACGTCATCACTAGTAGATCCCCTCAGCGCCCCCTAGCTAGCCCGGATGAGCAACATCGTCTGCTACGTCGTCTGCTCCATCGCCTGCTTCAGTGGTTTGTGTAACAGATAATGAAACAGATGCTCACGCCGAGTGTCTCTTGCAAAGAGCATACGATGATGTTAGACTTTCACGTGGAGCGTCAAATGCATGAGCGAAATGGCCTTACTGCTGCGCGAAGGGCTGAAAAGCCCTTCGTTAGATGCTGAACGTTGACACTGGACGCCATTTTCGAGGGCGCTCTTATACCTCGGGTAGCTGCTTCGAAGCGTTCTACCGCAGAACGAGCGCGCGCGCTAGAAATGCGCGTCTCAAAGCCAGGAGCGCGCGCTAGCTCGCGCTCCTGGCCGAGGGAGCGTTCGCGTGCACGTCGCAAATGCACTGGAAGCTCGCTATCAGCTCGCGCTCAGCAGTCACGCACACAGCTGCGGCCGCAAGTGAATGCGACGTAGTTGCGACGCGGCCCCTACTCTCGTCAAGCTTCGGGGTGTTTGCCGCTTGGGGCGGGTCGGGGATCTACTAACGAAACGTCATGTGCAGGCCTTGTCTTCTAGGTGGTATTGGCTCAGCGCACGCAGCGTAGCGCAGATTGTAGACCTTTGATTAGCCGGCGAGCTAGAACTCGATATCTGTGGCCAATTAGTAGCTGTGTGCTCTGCGCTACGCAGTGTTTGCTACGCTCGACGTCGGAGTATAACAGAGCCTTTAGGAGACCTTATTCTAGAGCTCTGTTTGCTATAGAAGAAGCTCCTCCCGTCACTTCATAGTATGAATTAACCCCGCGCCCGCTGCTTTCCGGGGTGTACGTTCTGCTTAGAGAGTTTTAGCAGATCGTACGCAGTCGAGAGCGGGTCCAGGGGAGCTCTAGCGCTCGATCAACTATAATCTGTTCACGCGTAAGCGGAGACGAGAAGCTCCGCCTTCAGCATGAGCTCGCTGGCTTTCGCAGTTCTTTGGTTGCGCGGGCCTGCGCATTCATACTTGCTTTAGCAAGGGCATAAAGCTCACGCAGGAGGCGGACCTTCTAGCGCCAACTTGAGGGTGAACGGAATGTAAAATTCCGTAAAATAGAGATTTAGGAGATCGAACGCTGTGGAAAGCGGGCATGCTTCGACGAAAAGGCATGAGCTCCCGCGATAAGAGTGTGGTACCTCTATACTCCATACACCGTTAAGCTGAGACGGTAGGCAATGCCACAACCACGAGAGCTCGAGGTCGCTGCTTTGAAGCCTTCTTCCGGAGAAGGAACACTCGCGCTATAAATGCATGTATCAAAGCCAGGAGCGGGGTCTACCTCTCACTTGTACTTTCGGCTACAGTCTCAGCTTAATTGCGAACGGAGTATAGAACACAGTCTTCTAAAAGTACGTAATCTCAAGTTCGAGCTTCCGCCAAGCCTCGTTGGAACAGTCAGGGGTTATCCAGACGACCCCTTCCCGCTCTCAGCATCGACCACCGCACTGACGCGTCCGAATTCAACTAGCGTTGCCAGGTTAAATTCAGCAGTCGGTATTCGGAATATGGTGTCAGCTGTTTCTGGCTTCAGACTGTACGTTAATGTGTGAATTCATTCAGCTGACACTTCGTTGCCATGGTGGCGCTGACATTAGCAGACGAACTTAATGATCCGAAGGACACGGCGGGGTGGCGAGGTGAGGTGCGTGCAGAGTCTTTCGCCGAGCTTTTCAAGGGCGCAGCGTGAACAAAAATAGTTAAAAAAAATTACGTAACGCGGATGGCTGACTTTTTATCCTCTAATATCTTGACCAGTTTTACACAAGAAGAAAGAAAAAAACAACAAAAAAAAAACGTGTTTTTTTCTTGCAGAGAAAGGGTAAAAGCACAGGCGAGCTGGTGAAGAACTTCCATCGTAAACCGGAGACACGGAAAAATAAAAAAAACAGACAAAACAACAACAAGTCTCAAACACAGCTTCTAGTTTATTTGAACACCTCCGCTCTTATATATACACCACAACCCTCCTCTCCAAAGGTCGAAACACCTCCTCCCCACTCCATCAACGACAGCTCAAACTGAACCAATGACACATGCTACCTCCCTTCCTTTCATAACAACCAAAACTGACCCAGACGACCTCCTTTCAAGTCCATGATAACAGGCACTCAAACAACAAACCCTGCTAACGTTGAAAACATCCCCCCCCCCCCCCCCCCCCGAAAACAAAATGTTTTTCTTGCAATTTGGAAAAAAAATGTTTTCAACCGCAACGTGGGGCTGAATAACCGATGTGCCCACTTTTCAGCCTTTCTATCGCTTGCCTTGGTTCTACTTCTATAGTAACTTTCGACATTTCTTGAATATTTATGTATGCTATGACTCCGTGAGTTATTTTGGTAAAGGATCGAAAGGCATGTGACGGCAAAAGGGCTCTGGGA
This sequence comes from Ixodes scapularis, assembly GCF_016920785.2. Classification (NCBI taxonomy): domain Eukaryota; kingdom Metazoa; phylum Arthropoda; class Arachnida; order Ixodida; family Ixodidae; genus Ixodes; species Ixodes scapularis. Next base: position 75,205,521 of record NW_024609883.1, read on the forward strand.
CGTTGCATTTTTACGTACTTCCCTCCGGCATTCCGTTTGGCCCACTGCAGTCAATCATTTGACTCTTCATCGTGTTTTGACGAAAATACCTTTAAAGATACCATCTACACTCGCTAACCTCAGACAGATGTGGATATAAGCAATTCATGTTTGTAAAACCTCTGCGAGACGAACTGTACCTCTGAATGCTTGGCAAACCCAGCAGGAGAGTAATTGCCATTTTAAGCACATTCTTTAAAACGTTTACACGGAATCTGTTCAAGGGCTTGGATCACCGTAAAAAGCGGGAATAAAAGCTATCGAAACCGCCACAAAAACATGATGGACGAAATTCAGGAGAAATTAACTTTCTCCTGAAATTAAATTACCTATTTTTTTATAATTATAATCTCCTGAAATGACAACAAAGATGCAAAGAAATGTTGATAGGAGAGAAAGCAATCCCGAACATCACCTGACGAGAATCGAACCCAAGACACGAAAATTTCAAACCATATACACTCAACCATCGCGCCGAGAAGAGACTTCTGAAAACGAATCCGTCACGTCGCTACAACTTTTTTTTTTGTTTACTGATGTTGCACAACAATATAGACTCATAAGAGGTGCTACGTGAAGAAAGGCTCCTCGTCTCTCACGCGCTGGGAAGAAAGAACATTGGAGCTCAGTTCCGTCTTCCTCGGCGTCTGGCTTCCCGCCCGGCGACTTTGCCACGCGCTATTTGAGCAATTGTTTGTTATTATTGCAAAGGACAGACCGCATAGGGCAATTTACAATAGGAATGCACTGCAGGTTCTTGCAGGGCAGCAAGCCAAGAGTTGGAAAAGTGTGAGTAATCTCCTGACAATATCACATGACAGTCTCGCGTTATTTGATGTCACGGAAAGTTTTCAAAAAAGCCGCAGAAGTGTGGGGAAGCTAGCAAATCCAACGTGTTCAGGGATACCGACTTCACCCGCAGGATCAAGGTAAATCAAGCATATCCGTTTCTAGTAGGAATTTAGGCATTCGCATGCAGCGACAAATGCGCTATAGCAAGAGGGGCATGCTTCGTGTAGAACTTGACAAAAATGATGGTGCATGTCTCAGCTAAGATATGAAGACGCCGAGTTTATTTTTGTTTCAATTAAATTTACACTTTCCGTGGCATAGGACATAGACATTAACACGAACTTCGCTTCAGGGTGGCCAGATGGAACCGCAAAGTTTCAGAGCCGTGATTAAAATTTTGAAATTTAATGGTAGGGCATAAAAGAAATGAAGTTTGGGTTTTTGACTTACCCCGCCAACATTGCTGCATGGTTCTCTGTTTGTTAGCTGTAGTAAAGAAGACCCTCCACCATGTTTCCAGACATGACCGAGGTAGCAGAAAACGTAGCAGTGAGATAAGTCAACTGAAGTCTAGAAAGAAAAATGTTCCTTAGCTTACAAAGGACACAATATATGAAATCGAATGTTTAGTGTTTCTTAAATTGTTGTTTCTTATACTCACAATATCCCTCGTGTAGTGATGGTGGTAACAAAGCTCCTTCAATGTTTCGAGGAATTCTCCTTTATTCCCGACGAAGCTTGGAAGGTCTTCCGCTTTCACCGCACCGTTTACCACGTCAGCTGGAACAACAATGGTAAAGCTGTCTGGTGCATTTAATAAGAATTACGCCTCAGAACCACGGTAGTCAATCAGAATCAGTGAGTGAGAACATTATCGGCTGAATCGAGTGGTATACTAAGCACATTTCCAATCTGCATAGGTACTTGATGACGGTAGCAAATATATCGTGTTTGAAACGCCGAAAAGGCTTGTGTGCTATCCACTTTTTCGTCCGTTGTCTCCGGCTTTTTTTTTTTTTTTTTTGACTCTATCCTCGTTCTTCGACTCTATCCTAAAAAAAAAAATGTGTAACATCAACCAGCTCACCTGCCTACCTACTCACTCTATCCTCGTTTTAAAGACAGCCGTAAAAATCGGCGACTACGCGTAGCAATTTAGACCTTTCATCAAAGGCCTATTTCACCTGTGGATTTGATCTCGTAAAATTCCAGGGCGTATATCTTTTTCTGTAAAGGATAGAGCCTAAAAACTTCCCAGGGTCAACGGTGGACGGCGACGCAAACGACCGAGCCGAGTGGCGGGGTGCGTTTGGCGCGCGAATTGATGGATGCGTCGGAAGCAGCGTGAAAGATGCAGCCGACCAGCTAAAGAAAGCAGGTAACATGCAGACGACATCCGTCGGTACTAAGTGCGCCATCGTTATGCAACCATGTTTTTTTGTTGTTTTTTTTTACTTGAAGTTTTGAGATCGTTGCTCGACTTTATTTTGAAATCAAAGGTGCATTACAAAGAGATTATGTTCATTTCAATACACCACGGTATTCGCCGGCAGTCTGAATATATATTTTTAAAGCAATCCGGAACCAGAGCCGTTTATGTAGAACTTGGTCATTATGTTGTGAGAATGGGGCGAAAATAAGGGAACGCCATTGGCTGAAATTGTTTCAGTGACTTTGGTGTGATGATTGACAGCTTTTGTGACCAACCACAAGCCACAAATATTTTCCTAGTGGAGGCAATGAGCTTAACAAATACCCTCCAATCACAATTTCCAGCTAAGGATGTATTCAAGTATTTTATTTAGGCACGCCAGAGCTAAATTCGCGACTCTTCGTAACTGAAAAGGCAACGCATGTAACTGTGTCGTCGCGGCGACATTCAGAACGCACTCAAATCTTTCTTTTGATTGCTGTAAGAAAAGTTTATTTACATATTTACAAACTGAGTGGCGCGCAGGCCACACCGAGAGACCCTACATTATGCTTATCTAAACATGGATGCGGGGCGCCCCTAGCATGACCCAGCTCTACTCACTATGAAAAACCTATAATGCCGTCGTCGCAGGAATTCCTGCTCTCCGAGAGTCCACAGTTCATTCTCTCAGTAGTCCACTATCTACTCGTGACACATGGGAAGTATTGGGAACAGGGGTATCAAACGGGGACGCTGAATATTGGCCCTACATCTGTACTTCCACAGGACTCGGCGTACTAGTATCACAACCAGTTTCTCAAAGCGATTGTGTGTACGCCTTTGGAAATGGGCGCGCATCTCAAACAGTTCAGACACAAGAGTGAAGAACGTACACGCGACTACACAAAGTGGTGAAAACATGCTTATTTGTCTCTGGCCAAGTACAGTGGGGAAGATGCCTGTCGCGGTAACGCCCCAATGTTACAACCTATCCCTGGTGGACAGCATTCCATACTCATACTTCCAGCCAGTGTCGGCAGCGTCGGCTGGTACGTCTGCGGTAAACATGCGATCACAAATTACGTGGGAACTTCTTGTTTGGTGTAGGAAAAATAGGTCGGCCGCACAAAGTGTTTCTCACATTAACGACGCGGAACTCTCCTGAACGTATACAGTGGGACACTTTTCAGTCAACCGACGCTATTATCGCGGCGACAGAAACATAATAAAAAGAGGGAGTCTCCCCGGCAGGACACAGGTCGCCAAGCACCTGGTCGCGTCAGACGTCACAGGTGCCGTCAGACGTGACGTCACAAGGGTAAGTTTAGCGGAAACATTTTCCGCCAGGATTAGGGGAAAAATTTCCCCGCCAAATTTAGCGGCAATATTAACGTTGCGCATGACGTTACACGTAACGTCATGCGACGTCACACGTAACGTCACGTGATGTCATACATTACGCGTTTCCTATAATGATGTCACACGTGACGTCACACGTGACGGTAACGTCGTGACGTTACCCTCGTGACCCTCACGAGGGTCACGATGGTAACACTCGTGATCCTCGGGAAGGCAACCTACGGGACTTTCGTGAGGGTAACCCTCGTGGCCCCCGTGAGGGTAATCCTCGTAACCCTCGTGAGGGTAACACTCCGAGACTCTCGTGAGTGTAACCCTCGTGACCCTTGTGACCCTAGTGAGGTTAAGCCTCACTGATCTCTATAACAATAGACCGATCTCACCAGCCTGTTTGGCTACGCCACCGCTGCCGCAATGCATCGAGGGAGCGTTAGTCTTTCTGCATGTGCGACAACCTCGCAGGAGCTCTGTTCGTAGTCAGCGCGAGACAGCACGAGCCTTGTCTTGCACTGCTGCTTGTCTCCTGCGAACTAAAGTTATGGCGGCGTAACGCATGATCGGTCCATTGCTAGATCGCGTTTGCCCGCTCCGCGAATGAACCCACTGGCGGCAATCTTTTTGGTAGAGTTATACCTCTAGCCAAGGTACAGCTGCTGCAGCCTGTATCATCCATCCATGGCACACAGCTTTGTGGCAGTTGTGGTGGCAGGCTGATATCAGAATAGCGTAGGGGATAATTTGTGCTTGATTAAAATTCTTTGACAAAACATATTTTTGAAACCCGGCATGAACGGTAGCCGGATCTTTGAGGAGCCGGTGAAAGTTTCACAAAATCACGGCACCGAGGAAAAGCAGCACAGCACGCATCGAAATTCGCATCGAAAGAAGCGCCAAAGCAAACGCCGGTACGGTGTCTGCTGTCAATGCGTGCTGGGCTGCTTTCCCCCGGTGCTGCGCTTTCGTAGAACTTTTGCCGGGTCCTCAAAGATAAGGCTACCGTTCACGCCGTGTTTCAAGAATCTGCTTCGTCGAGCAACTTCAATCAGGCATGAAATATCACCCACGGTACAGTGTACTGGATCCACGGCTATTTTTTGGCAGCCTGCTCCCGCAGTCGCCATTGCGTTGTCCGCCATATTACTATGATGGCTAGAGATAATATAACTCTATAACAAGATGGCCGACCGTAGCCGTATTCCCGTCTATAGGCGGAGCTGGTCAAGCGCGATCCAGCGAATAGACATAGAGAGCAGTGGTAAGCCTTGTAAGCCTCGTGAGGGTAACCCTTGCAAACCTCACAAGGGTAACCGTCGTGACGTTACACGTGACGTTACGTGTGACGTGATTATGGGAAACGTCCTATAATGCAACGCGCGGTTGCTCCCAAACCGACGCCGACGCCGTCGCTCATGCAGGAAGCAAGCGCCTAAGAGCTGCGCTATAAAACGGACAGCCGAACAGTAACTTTCAGTTGATATGACGGTGAAGTGTTGATTGATGCTATTTGATGTGTCCCGCATGGACAGGCCTTTCGACTACGTCGAAATGCAGTAGCACTGCTTGTCCTCTATGAAGGATTCTTTATATAACCCCAGCCAAACGTCGTTCTCTTCCCTCCGGTGTACTCATTGTATTGCTGTTTCTGTTCAGACTATGGGCAGGAGATTCAACTGTCGCGTCCCTACCGGCTGAGCACAACACTGCACACGAGGAGCGCAACACCGCACACGAGGACTGCACACGAGGAAGCGCAACGTTTCGTAAAATAAAAACACATTTCTAGATATATACTTTTTAAACAGGGCCACGGAGTGTATTTCTTCCTAAAAACGAAGAGTCGCGTGCTTGTGTTGAAGCAATGTGCGAAGTGAAAATCGAGATAAATTTCGTGTACGCTGACATGTTACCAAGAAGACCCAAACAAAGGAAGAAAAATATAGTATTTACCACACTGATAGGCCAGCACAAAGACCAGAAATACGCAAGCGAGTCGAGCCATATCCTCTGTATCTCGTTCTGAAGAGGCAAAAACGATATCAACAGTGAGTAAGGAAATCAGTAGAAAAACAAATATTCGGTCATTAATTTACCATTTCCATTTAAAGTATTGGTAGCATTGGTACAGGTGGTATTGTTTTGTGTGGGTGTGTGTGCGTGTCTATGCGTGAACCTGTGTAACAAATTGCAAAGTTAGCACCATTGGGTAAGCTGTTGCATAAGAGTTTCTAGTACAGTCCCTGCACGTTGAACACTTTATGGTACCATCAAAGGTGTCTTCGCGTTTTTCGTTCCTCTCTCTTGTTGGCCCAAAATAGAGAGGCGTGTAAGCGTGATCCAGAAAAAGAATATTGCCCGCTCCGTTTGGCTTCAGTCAAATTTGTGCATAATTATCTCGGTCGATTCCGTAAGGTATTTTATTTTAAATCATAGATGTTGCTAGCGGCACTCAGTACGCTGTTTCACGGTTCGGCAACACCAAGTTTGAAGCTTTTGCCAAAACTGTCTTATGCAATGCGTAAGTCAAAGAGAGGAGAAAAAAACGCGTCGCGAGTGAGTAAACCCGTTTGGAAGGAAACTCCGCACTCGCAGCAGTTCTGCGGACCGAAGTCGACGATGTATGGGCCGTAATTTCTTTATTCGTTGGAACTTGGAACCAGCGCCGTCACTAAGGTCCGCGGCACCCGAGGCGGTAGCACACCGCAACCCCTCCACCCCCCTCCCCCCTTTTTCTCTATCCTTCACCTTCCTAAAAATATAATATTTAGTCCGGGACTACTCTATAATAGGTAGTTTTAGAATAACGTACGCAATTTTAGCGCAGGCTAGGGCTAACTTTAGCGCTTGGGTTAGCACACGCTTCGCAAGAGTGTTTTAGAATAGAGTTTCTCCGCCGCGAAACAAAAGCCCAAGTGTCTCGCGGTCGCAACGCCACCAAGATACACTAAATCATTTTATTAGAAAAATCAAAGCTCTTTGTTTCAGAGTAACGTATTAGATTTGTTTAGATATAACAATGCGACGGGAGCGGTCGACCGATCGTGTCAGCTTGCGTTGCCTCGGAAAGAGAGGTTTCGTGTACTGACTTTCGCCGCCTTCGCCGAGAAACGTTCTCGCGTCGCAAGCAACAACTTGCCGGGAATCGTTGCTCACCTTGCCGAGTCTTGCGAACCGTCTGAGACGTGCACCTGACGTATAGTGCAATGTCGTCCTGCCTTAGAGCGCAGTCACGAGGATGCTGCCTATGTCGCGCTCTCGACGCCGCCAAAGCGGCCGGAGTCACGGTCAGGACAGAGCCGCAATTTTTTAACAGTGCTTTTTTTGTCTTTAGCAACTTCTTCATCACCAATCCTTCTTAAAGGAGCGCAAAGACTCTGAGCTCGCACGCAACAACTGAAAAATAGCATAGGCTAATATAGCACAAGCAACGTGCAAATCGCACGTAGCGTTCGGCTCATGCGCAATGGTGACAACGCTATTTTTTAATACTTTCATTGTATGGTGAAGCCCGTTTATCGTATTGTTAACTTAGAACTTAATTTTGGGGGATGACGTATAACGTAAATCAGTAGACACAAAATCGAGATGCAAAAATATTATGGTTAATTAAAAAAATATAATCGAATGTTCCGGCTACAACAGGGCTCCTCATGGGTGGCAGCACACACTCATTTGCTGATCTACACTCTGTTCACCAATGAGCTGAGACTACGGTGGAAGCTACGTGACCGTCGGACCAATCAGCCACCTGCCTCTAGTCACATGCCCCGGCTTTTTCTCCGCGTGGGTATGCGCGGGAGCCTGTTGACGTGGCGAAAGAGGGGTGCATGACTAGTCCAACAAGAACCAGTCTAGCGACCCGCAACATATAATTGCTCGACGGCTTTTGGATCGTTAGCAAACAATTATTTGAGAGCTACGCTTTAATAATGCCAGTATTTTGCTTTTGAGTGGCCGATGCGCACCAGCACAAAAAAAAAAAAAAGAATTAAAAGTGAAGTTTTATCATTTCCATGAAAAGAGTGACGCCACCAGCGTCACCGAGCTTAGATGATCGCAGCTAAAAAAACGGTGCTCGACTACTTCGATATACTACTGACAGATGGCGCTACGTAAGAAACGAGAAGCTGATGCAACTCGACAGACTCTCTCCCCGTATAGCGACAGGTGGCAGGCAACCTGGCCATTGGAGCACGTAGAAATCAAGGTAACACAAAACGCTTGAAAAGAAAACTTAAATATTAAAGCAAGCAAGTCAAAGCATCAGAAAATATTACATTACAGAAACTCGCGTCGCATCGGGGAAAGCGTAATAAACACTTTCGTTAGACTGTTCGCTAGGACCAAGACTCGACTCGTCGCCCCCGTAGGGTAGCTTGGTGCGTATCTTCAGCTCTTGGGGGCCCATTGACGAGGCTTTCCGTTCACGAAGTAGTTGAACGACTTTTATGTACTAACTCGTTTACATGTATATGGGCAAGGTGACTCGAACAGGTAGTAGTTTAAGATGCGCCCACAATGCCTAGAGACATTCGTTATTTCTTTGAGGAGTAATCGGTAATTATTTTCATCAAGGCGATCAGGAAGCCGAGTAAATCCAGTGTAAGTAAATTCTGAACGTGCCATGTGTTTCCTCGGCATTTAAACTTTTAAAGTACGCGCTACTCCCCATTGCGGGTGCTCAAAAATATGTAAAAACCATGGTCAACCAGAAGCAATCTACTAATCCGCAAGTTTGGCCATGTGTGTTTTTGTTTACCACTGAACACTTTGTATATCGAAACTAACACCACATTAATAAAGAACGCAGGTTAATCACTATAACATGTAAAAATAGCATTCAGTTATCCTAAATATATATATATATATAAATGACATCTTCAAGTTGTGGGGAGCGGAGGCGGTCGCATATAAGTAAAAAAAAGCCACCGAGGTCCAAACAAACTTGGATAGTTTAATCGGGCGTTTCGGAGGGGGACCCTCCTTCTTCAAGCGTGACATAAAAGTTAATAGGGTTACCTGGTGGCCGAGATTCTCACTCGGAGAGGGAGAGGAGAAAGCTGTACATGAGAGGGGACGACAGAAGGCACAACATAACAACACAAATGCCCCAAAAAGACACGGCAACAGCAATTATATTTGAAGTTAAGATTTACGACAGGCGGAACACAACGGTGTCCCCAGCCCCGAAAAACCTCCCCCGATGACGGAACCGCGAAGGCAGGGCCCCAAGGGCAAGAAGCCACACGCGGCCGGCAGAGCGAGTCATCTGGAGCCGACACCCGTTCGCCCCGCCACAGGCGAGTCGCGCACACTTGGTCCAATGCCCGTCCGACTCCGACACCGGACCAGAAGCGCCAAAGGGCGCCGCTCACAATACATCTGCTAGACAAAGAGCGAGAGGGGAGCTGAGAGGGGGGGGGGGATTGGAAGGGGCGGCAATTTGGCCGTTCACATGAGCTGTACGCTACTCGGTCTCCCCGGGCTCCCATTAATGCCACACTTGACCGCGTCAAATTCGTATAGACCTTTTCATCCTCCCCCGCATGGGCGCTGCCATCTTGGAATCACGTGACGCGGCAGCCATTTGGTTGCTTGAAGTTGCTGCTCCGCTCTCCCCTCCGCGCCTTGGCGAATGTATTGTATTCGTGTTTTTCATCGCGTTTCACCGCGCTTGCTTGCCTTACTTCGGACACTGTTGTCCGATACGTCTACTCGACGACTCCTGAGGTTTGTTTACTAATAGTGGAGGAAGATTCTCAGTAAGAAGCGCGCATGTTTGCATCGCGCATCTAGGATCGCAAGGCGTGAAGAATACTCAGCACAAGGAGACTATTTGTATTCCCTGAAAGTATAGTTTTTTTTATTCATATTATATTGAAAACAGTTTCTTTTGTTTATGTGAGGAAACTCGCGGAGAAGATAGACAACGAACGTTGAACTTGTATTTTATCAAGGGCTAAAAGTAATGGTAGGTCAACACCAAGCGATTTGTTTGTTCATAATATCACACCTATATGTGCATGAGGTTCTCAATCTTTTTCTTTGCGACGTAGACATACGGTTGGTCGGTTTACTTACGAAGTTTAAGAAATTGTATACCATGCTCGCTTCCATAAAGCGAATTTGTTCTAAGAAATAAATATTTGTTCACACAGGTCCGTGAAGTGGTGCCTAGCGCTAGAATTCAGCAAAACTTTCCGATGTATTTCTCCTCCTGCGCCCTTTAATTTTATTTAGCTAATATTACAGTAGAAAATGCCAGATTTAACTTGACGGGCCTGTCACTTATATCATATCCTGAGTAAGTGAGTGTTCATATAAAAAAAAATGTATTTCCTAGGGCAAATATCGCGCAATGCTGCTTATGAGTACTAAAAAACGAGGCCGAGACGATATTATTTTTATATCAATTATCTGCGTCATTACACGATACGTTTTTATTCTGCGAAGTTCACTAAAAGTTGGGTGCGCACGAAAACCAAACAGTGAGTTGTAAACTCGCGAGTTCATCTGTTCTGGTCGATACAGAACATTGCTAATCAAGCTGTCGATATGCTTCCCCCCTTTACATTCACATGTTACTATCTTGATTAGTGTGTTTTTCTGGAAACTGTTGTCATCTTGTAATGCCATACACGATGGTATTCTTCCCTGTACATCAGTCAGGCCTTTCGCAACCGACCATAATCAGATACATCAAAGGAGTTGGTAAAAAAAGCCCACAATTTAAGCTAAACAACACCTCGTAGTCACCAAAGTGGCTCAATACTACTGTTTTAGTGGCTGTGTGCTACCAGGAAAATAATCGTATCACAAAATTAAGCAAAAACAACGCAAAACAGCAACATACCCGCGTTCACGTTGAAACCGAAACCAACCAAATTGAAGCAACCTAATGGCGCCGAGTGCGTCAGCGCCCTCTGTCCGCCGGTGAGGCAACTACTAAACTGAAAAGGTCTATAGACCTTTCCAACAAACGCCTTCTGCGAGCTGCCATCTTTTCTTACTGGACTGTTAAACGCCTTCTGAGCACGCGCAATAGCGCCTCTTGCGAAAAAATCGTACGCCGCGCCTGCGTAACAGTCCAGTGACTCGACATTTTTCGCCTGGGCGATAAGCGATGGAAAGGTCTATATGAGATGGACTTCCTTGAGCTCCGTTCGATGTTTGATCAAAAGCCGGATTGAAGCAGAATGACAGAGAGTTTGTCAAATGAGCGGTCAGTTTGTGCCAAGTGTTTAGAGAGTGGAAGACTGGGTAATTTAGTCCAATGGGATCGGTGGGTGTTAAATAATTTATTGAAGGCTGTCATGGTTTGTCCCACATACTGCATCTGACACACCCGACACTCAAGGACGTAGACAACGTCGGGAGTGCAGCTCGTAAGGTCCCCGTCAATATATATATATATATATATATATATATATATATATATATATATATATATATATATATATATATATATGTTAGCTCTTGGCGAATATGTTGGGGTCATGGAGGTAGGAAGCTCCTCTAGGCGACATAACGCCACCAGCGGTTAAGCCGGGGGAGACGTTTAGCTTGGAGGGACACTCCTTCAACGAGGACCAATACCTAAAGGTGCTATTGGACGAATTATGCGAAAAACAGAGCTGATTTGGAGCCTAAAGCTGATTTGGTTGTGTTTTGGTAACCCATTGGGGGCGTTCCGCCGACCGCGACCTTTAATTTCGGATTCACTTGGATTTTTCTCTCCAGGCTGACATGAGCCGGCCGGTATGTCGCTTCCCCTTATTCCTATGTCCATGGCTGGGATCCTCAAGGAAAGTGTGACGGAAAGCCACGAAAAAATGTGCGAAGTGTTTAGGATCCTACTAAAAAAAGAACTGTACAAAAAAAAAGGTAAATTGAAAGAAATATCAAAATTTTAAACGCGCTTTAGCAGGAATCGCACCACGACCTTACGATTGTGAGCTCGGCATTCTACCACAGTGCCATGTACATATCGTAAACTTCACTGCCACACCCGGTTGCGGGTGAACGCAAAGCTAGCTCGGCTTTTCTTTACTGCGGTGAACTTTACTAACTGTACAAATACCAACGCCGATCGCAGGCGTTATGGCGTTCGGCGTTAGCGTTCGAACGGTTTTTTGAGAAGAACCAAGAAACACATTTCGTGCCCGCCATTTTATAAAAATACAACAGATCATAAAATAAAATCACATGCTACCAAAAAAAAAAACACACACAGACAACCTGCAATGACTTTTGTGAACCCCAATGAATGGCTCGGTAAAACGTTCTGTGTATACCGACGTTCTCTGCATAAATCAAGATAAATCAAGCTTTTTCCTATCCAGGTTAGTTCATAAAATTTGAACGAAATACGGTGTAGAGTAACTTACCAATAAAATGTTATCTTCGAAGCTCTGGGGTCTGCAGGTGTCAGATGTTTAGGACTTTGATTATGAGCCTTAAGGTTTCTGAGAAGATTTATATAGTGGTGACGGAAACAAGCACACAAAAACTGCATGGTGGAAAGGTTTATTGAACTTTTTTATTGTGCACATTCTTCGAGAATTTTCAAGAAGTAAAGTGCATGCTTCAACTGTTGGTGGAGGTCGCCGACTCACGATCGTCATAGATCAATTTTTTTCTTTTATTTTGTGTTTTGTATTCTTAGATGCCCTGAGAGCCGAAGTTTATGAAAATTCCTGCTTAACAATTGGCTAATTGTATGTTCGACAGTAAGTAAAATATAAGAATAAAGTTTGCGAGGTTGACGCACTAGTCCTATACCCGGATCCTAATAGATTGTTCGGTAGAAGCAGCATAGCTTTGATAAAATTACATCAATCGTCCTGATATAGGTAAATTTACATAGCAATTAGTTAAATATACTTGTGTCTTACACTTTAGAGCTGGGCTCTTTCACTTGCAAGAAGCTTCGTGGCTAATATGACACGTATGCTTCGTTTCATATAAGCACTACCGTTGATGATTTTAGTCTTATCAACGATGATGGCGTGTGGCCCGAGGGGTGCTTGTTTATGCCTTTTTGGGGTCCGCTCGTAGATTCTGGATCTTCCGAGACTTGAGATAATGCGCCATAACACAATGAATAGCACACGAATTTATTATCAGAATGTGCGTGGTTTGCGGACGAAGTCTAATATTTTTCCCATCAATTTTGGTATCAAATTTTGACATTTTATGTGTCACTGAAACTTGCCTAACCAGTTCTATATCTAGTTCTGAGTACTTCAATTCCGATTACCACGTTTTTAGATATGACCGGGATTCGACAGGTTCCTCCTCGACCCTCCGGGAAGGCGTACTTACGGCTCTACGGAAATCGTTATCGTACTTTCGGCGGTTTGACCTTGAGATACATGAATGCGTTTGGATTGGAGTTCGAGTCACGAACGGACCAAATCCGCTCATCGAGAACTATTACTTTGTGCTTATAATGCAATTAAATGCAAAGGTGCAACCGAGCTGGACAAGGATGACGAAAATAATCCCTGGAGAAGGGGAACAAGAGGGACAAAAAACAAACACAAATTTCCAAGCACAGCTAGGTGACTGGTGCGCGACCAAAAAAATCTGCCTGGTCCGAGTATCCAACCTGGGACATCTCTCCATTTCCAGTGGAGCGTTCTACCAACTGAGCTAACCAGGGGTTGAACATCAGTAGAGAAAACAGGTTTTCTTAGGTGCCAGCAGTCTAACAGCGAAGAAGGGGGTTAAAGAAAAAAATCTTTTTTTCTTCGCAGTTACCCTTTAAGAGAACATTGTAAGTTGTTTCCAAACGCAAGCGTCAAAGATAGTTTGTGTTTGACCAATTTCAATATTATGTAAATATAAGAAAAATATTGTAGATATGTATTTGTACAGTGTAATTTCTCAATAACTTGTCAACGTGATTAAAGTAAATAAAATCATAATTAGCAGGGGGCACCTTTTGTAGTGAGTGTTTGGTGAATGTCACCAATACGGACTTCGAGCTTCGCGGGTTCACCTATAGTCAGTGAATGTCCCCAGAGCACCAAGTTGCATTCAGTCCGCTTACAGGAAGTCAATTCTGCAGAATCCAGATCTGACTGGCTGGTTTAGCCCGTGGCGGAAGTTATCAGTCGGCCATTATGAGGATATGCCCAAAATAACAAAAAGCGTATATAAACATTTCACGTTACAACGGGTATACCGGGTAAGCACGAGTTTGAGCTCTGAGCCTCGATGAGTTCGAACCGAACGGAAGGTGCTTTGATTTCCTCTAGTTTTTCTGCTTTATATCATCTAGACGTTACTCTGTTTCGCCAAAGAAGATTGCCGGCTCGTTTGCTCGCCGCGGTTGCGCTGGTGCTGTGTTTCAAATTCTACGCTTCAGGCGCTAAGCCTAAGATTTGACTTCGATGTGTTTTAAGGGGAGAGATAAAGAGTGACAAAGAGAGATACGAGACGAGAAAGCAAGGAGCAAAACGCGCCAAACTTAAAGGAAATAAGTTAAGAAAAGAAAGAAAATCCAGTGTCGCTGCAGTCGAGGAAAGTCGATTGAAGAGATCGGACCAGAACGAACGGCTACGCTGTACGCTTCGAACGCACATGGCAGCGCCCAAGTGGCGATGGGTTGGAGTGCGACGGCTGCGTCGAGACTCGGTTCTGAAACAAATTAAAATGTTAAAAGGCGCGAACTAAAAGAGGACGACATAAGACACACGTACGACAAGGTAAAGCGCCAGAAGTGGAGCTTGGGAGTTTCGGTACTCGGGGAACATTCAGCGATTGTAGGTTCACCCACCCTTGCCTGGCATGCGTGGCCCGCAGATGACAGGGAAAAAGAACTTTATGATGGCTGTGCTGGGCAAAAGGAAGGTTTGAACCCTTCGTCCCCCTCCCCGGCAAGGCTATACTGCAGCTTCGCTTTCGCTTCTTGCGGAATGGTGTCCTGGTAAGGCCCGACCAGGATGATCCAGTCAGTCACGTTTCTTCTGATATCCCCTGTTGTCTTTCACTTTCCTCCTGTTCACTTCTTTCAATTTGTGCGTTCTTTTGGGGAGAGGACCAATTTTGTCTGGGTATGGATTTCCTTATTTAGAACAATACCTGGGCATGGTGTTTGGGCATGCGCTGGTAGAGTAGCATTCTTAGCAAAGGCTTTTTATGTTATGAGGTGTTTCCTCTTCCTTTGTGGGGCAGAATGGTGGGTGGCGCACCAGAGCCTCTGAAGTCCCAAGCAAACCAAAATATCCAATCCGCCTCTGAAAAGGGGTCTCACCGAAGCAATTACTCTATCAAGAAATTATAGATGGGCGGCCCCGCACGGGCCGCCCATCTTCACATTCACCTGCCGGTGTTGTAATTGTAGTGCAGGTTGGAGTGGGATCGCTCTAAGAAAAAAAGGAGGAGAAAGGTAGCAACAGCGACTGTTCCTCCTTGTTGCGGACAAGTTGCCACGTGAAGGGAGGAACAGCAGTTCAGATGAAAGGAGGAGGGCGCGTTCCTCCTTGTTCAGTTGGCGCAGGGGTAAAACATCGCGCTACTGACCAAGTGGTCAAAGGTTCGATCCCCAGAGAAGCTATATTTTTTTTTTACTTTTATTTACCAAAAACACACATAAATCAACCCAGACCGATGAAAGGATAATAAAGTCGTTATTATTCACCGAGTCGTTTTCCTCCTTCTCCAGGCACACCGGAGAAAGCTTTCGCCCTCCCGACTAATCTTCTTTCTGTTTCGTTTTTTGAGCACATCGAGCACGTTGTTTAATAAATTAATGTTGAGTTGATTGAGCTTCAGCAGCAGTGAAGGTCACCTGTAATTCCGTCTT